>NC_060178.1:102290403-102951447 GCF_021184085.1 Oncorhynchus gorbuscha
TGCCCCTATGTCTGTGAAGCTATGATTCATAAGGATCCTACGTCTTGGGCCCTTATGACAGACTATTTTATAAGAGATGGTAGTCAGATCGAATGGGCAACTCCTAACAGATGGTAGTCAGATCGAATGGGCAACTCCTAACAGATGGTAGTCAGATCGAATGGGCAACTCCTAACAGATGGTAGTCAGATAGAATGGGAATCTCCTTGGTCCAGACTGCAGGCTTTATAAGGCTATGTTAGTCTCATTAAGATGTTGAAGTGGCATGAGAGGAAAATGTGTGCATCAGGTTATGAACTTGAAGAGGTAGGGGAAGGGGGGAGTGGGGTGCAGGCCCTAATCGGAACGGGCTGGGCGTAATCCCATCATCCCTTTCAGTGAGTGGATCAGATCCATCAGCCATCTCGTCCATCTACCTTCCCCTGATTGAGAACAGCTTGTTGGGCTGCGCTGGGCTGGGCTGGCTGCTGGATCAGAAGATCAGAGATTAGGATCAGAGATTAGCCCGGGCCGTATTGTTCGCTGTTTGTGTTTAGCGAGACGCCACTAAAGGAAGACAGACTGTAAGCAAGGAAGGTATGTGTGTATGTGTGTGTTTGTGTTTGTATGTGTGTGTGTGTCCTTGTGTGTGTTTGCATTTCTGAAGGAGGCCTATGGTCTGGTCAAACTAACTTTATGGAAAGTACATTGTATTTTGATTAAATACAGATTTGCCTATTTTTGGACGAACATACCTAGAATGTCCCTGAAGTGTCCCTGTAACTTCCCTGTATCGTCCCTGTAGTGTTCCTGTAACATCCCTGTATCGTCCCTGCAGTGTTCCTGCAACATCCCTGTATCGTCCCTGTAGTGTTCCTGTAACATCCCTGTATCGTCGCTGTAGTGTTCCTGTAACGTCCCTGTTTCATCCCGGTAGTGTTCCTGCAACATCCCTGTAGTGTTCCTGTAACATCGCTGTATCGTCGCTGTAGTGTTCCTGTAACGTCCCTGTATCGTCGCTGTAGTGTTCCTGCAACATCCCTGTATCGTCCCTGTAGTGTTCCTGCAACATCCCTGTATCGTCCCTGTAGTGTTCCTGTAACATCCCTGTATTGTCCCTGTAGTGTTCCTGTAACGTCCCTGTTTCATCCCTGTAGTGTTCCTGCAACGTCCCTGTATTGTCCCTGTAGTGTTCCTGTAACGTCCCTGTAGTGTTCCTGTAATGTCCCTGTTTCATCCCTGTAGTGTTCCTGTAACGTCCCTGTATCGTCCCTGTAGTGTTCCTGTAACGTCCCTGTAGTGTTCCTGTAACGTCCCTGTTTAATCCCTGTAGTGTTCCTGCAACATCCCTGTATCGTCCCTGTAGTGTTCCTGTAACGTCCCTGTAGAGTCCCTGTGACTTCCATGTATCGTCCCTGTAGAGTCCCTGTAGCGTTCCTGTCACTTCCCTGCTTCTTTCCTGTAGTGTTCCTGTAACTTCCCTGTATCGGCCCTGTGGTGTTCCTGTAACGTCCCTGTAGAGTCCCTGTAACTTCCCTGCATCGTCCCTGCAGTATTCCTGTAACATCCCTGTATCGTCCCTGTAGAGTCCCTGTAACTCCCCTGTATTGTCGCTGTAGTGTTCCTGTAACATCCCTGTATCGTCCCTGTAGCGTTCCTGTCACTTCCCTGTTTCGTCCCTGTAGTGTTCCTTTAACGTCCCTGTAATGTCCCTGTAGAGTCCCTGTAGTGTTCCTGTAACGTCCCTGTATCGTCCCTGTAGTGTTCCTGTAGTGTTCCTGTAACGTCCCTGTAGAGTCCCTGTAGTGTTCATGTAATGTCCCTGTAACGTCCCTGTAGAGTCCCTGTAGTGTTCCTGTAGTGTTCCTGTAACGTCCCTGTATTGTCCCTGTAGTGTTCCTGTAACGTCCCTGTAGTGTTCCTGTAATGTCCCTGTTTCATCCCTGTAGTGTTCCTGTAACGTCCCTGTATCGTCCCTGTAGTGTTCCTGTAACGTCCCTGTAGTGTTCCTGTAACGTCCCTGTTTCATCCCTGTAGTGTTCCTGCAACATCCCTGTATCGGCCCTGTGGTGTTCCTGTAACGTCCCTGTAGAGTCCCTGTAACTTCCCTGCATCGTCCCTGCAGTATTCCTGTAACATCCCTGTATCGTCCCTGTAGAGTCCCTGTAACTCCCCTGTATTGTCGCTGTAGTGTTCCTGTAACATCCCTGTATCGTCCCTGTAGCGTTCCTGTCACTTCCCTGTTTCGTCCCTGTAGTGTTCCTTTAACGTCCCTGTAACGTCCCTGTAGAGTCCCTGTAGTGTTCCTGTAATGTCCCTGTAGTGTTCCTGTAGTGTTCCTGTAACGTCCCTGTAGAGTCCCTGTAGTGTTCCTGTAACGTCCCTGTAACGTCCCTGTAGAGTCCCTGTAGTGTTCCTGTAGTGTTCCTGTAACGTCCCTGTATCGTCCCTGTAGTGTTCCTGTAACCTCCCTGTATCGTCCCTGTAGTGTTCCTGTAACGTCCCTGTAGAGTCCCTGTAACTCCCCTGTAGAGACCCTGTAACTTCCCTGAAGAGTCCCTGTAACGTCCCTGTATCGTCCCTGTAGTGTTCCTGTAACATCCCTGTAACTTCCCTGTATCATCCCTGTAGCGTTCCTATAACTTCCCTGTATCGTCCCTGTAGTGTTCCTGTATCGTCCCTGTAGCGTTCCTGTAACATCCCTGTAACGTCCCTGTAGCGTTCCTGTAACATCCCTGTAGTGTCCCTGCAATGCCCCTGCAGCGTCGTAACGTCATTGTAACGTCCATGTAGCGTCCCAGTAACGTCCCAGTAATGTCCCTGTAGTGGCTTGTATCTATCCATCTGGTTCTTTGTCACCCTACTCACCTTGTTGGTCCTTCAGGGCAATTCTGGGATGGACTTTAACTTCTGTGTTCCCTAAGCATTGCTCTGTTTGTTTTGACAATAACCCTCTGACAGAAGAGGAGACTTGTGGAAAGATTCATTCCCATGTCAGAAAATGGCCACCCTCAGGGTAGGTTGGAGTGTTAGGTTAGGTAGGTTTGAGCATTGTCTTTGACTGACATGTTAATCATCCCCAAAGCCAACACCTACTTTGGCCACCTTTCCTTACAGTTCTCTTCTTCCAATGACTGGAGCGAATTGCAAAAAATCACTGAAGTTGGAGACCTATATCTCCCTCACTAACTTTAAGCATCAGCTGTCAGAGCAGTTTACCGATCGCTGCAGCTGTACACAGCCCATCTGTAAATAGCCCATCCAACAACCTATCTCATCCACATATTTGTTTTTGTTTTTCTGCTCTCTTGCACACCAGTATTTCTACTTGCACATCCTCATCTGCACATCTATCACTCCAGTGTTAATTGCTAAATTGAAATTACTTCACCACTATGGCCTATTTATTGCCTTACCTCCTTACTTCTATTACTACTATTGTGTTATTGACTATACATTTGTTTATCCCATGTGTTGTTGTGTTGTTGTTTTTGTCGCACTGCTTTGCTTTATCTTGGCCAGGTCGCAGTTGTAATTGAGAACTTGTTCTCAACTGACCTCATTGTTAAATAAAGGTGAGATAAAAAAATAAATCAAATAAAAACAGGAAAAAGTGGAGCCTCATTATTGTAAGGTAGGCTGTCACTCACAGTGGCAATGGGGACGTTTTTGATGCAGGTTTTGGTTTAAAAAGGTGGGAAATAAAGGCCAACATCCTAGTTATAGACTACAGCTTCAGACTATGGGCTTTATGCTCTCACAAACATTCACCTTTTTGAATACCATCATGTGTTCGACCTTGACTGTGACCCTACACACCTCCCTGAAGTGTGTGTTGACCTTGGAGGTACCAAAAAGGATATGCTCTGTGATGTACATAACATTGACAGTCACTTTTGATGGAAAAAATGACCCTAAGGAAAGAAGGTAAACTGGCTATCGATATTGCTACTTCCAAGTGCATCTGCTGCCTAGACGTTCAGCAACAGACAGTGTGTCAACCAGACTGTTCCTCATTTGGAAACGTTCCTACTGGTCCAAGACAATCTTATGACTGTAGCAGCAGTGCAACATGCTTACAGGTGTAGGGTCTTAATTTGATCATCAACTTTCCTGCAACTTGTTGTCTATTTGAAGTTTAAAAAGGTTTCTGAAGTTTGTAATTTCCACTTTGAAATTTCAGACTTGATTTTCCCTTAAAAATTTATAATTACCACTTTGATATTTCAGACTTGATTTTCCCGTGTGAAAAATGTTTAATTACCACTTTGAAATTTCAGACTTGATTTTCTCTCACGAAAAAGTAACCACCCCCTACAAAAATGTCTGAATTATAATCCACATAACAATTCACATTTACCTGCTAGAGCAAACTAGCTCAAATTAGGATCCTACATCTGTATATCAAACTCTTGTATCACACTAAACTCTTCATCTCAATATGTCAGACTTGTTTAGGCCTTTTTAATCCTCCTTAACAATGTGCCCGGGGCCTGGCGGCCTCGTGACCTGCCATACCTAGGAGTTTAAGTACCGTCAGTGTTAATGTCAGTTGATGTACAGAGCAGAATGTCAGGTATGCATTCTCTGCAAACGGGCCCTGAACTCATCCCCTGAACTCATCACCTGAACTCATCATCTGAACTCATCAGAATCAATGTTGCTTTTTCCTTTCCTGATTCGTACGGCCTGTCCTTGTCTCACACTAAGAACTTAAAGGGAAAGATGTTGAACATGCTAAAGATCTTCATCCCATATCTACACAGTCTATAGAACGATCATGCCTCAGTACATGAACCATCATTCTCTTTTTACCAGCTTCCTGCAGTTCTTGTGGAGGTTTACGACAGATGCACGCTAGCAGGGAAAGTGAATCGAGAAACAATGGCTGACTAGATGGGCGGCACGGAGATCCACAGTGCTGAGCTGCAGATCTATTCAGACTAACTCATGTTACAGGAATGTGTGGGAATGGAGAACTCTGCATCGCTTCACTCGGTGCTAAATCAGGTAAACGCTAAGCTAGGGGTGAATATGTGTAAATGAAACAGAAGATGATATCAAAGGCAGCTCTGTCATTGGGACAGTTGGATCGTAATCTGGCAGAAAAAGTCCACTGTTTTCCTATATGTGTTTTCCTCGACATAATTCATGAACAGTCATGTGTCTTCGTAAGCCTGTGAAGCAAGGCTAGGTAGGCTTCTCGTGAAATGTCAAGTGATACACAGTTGGAGCAATTTAAACAAGATTAAATCAGTTCAACACTTTCCCCCCAATGAAAACTGTATCCAGTTAATGATGATGAATTTTAATACTGTGTCAGTCTGTACATTGCACATTCTGATGACCCAGATAGTTCCTTGGAAATTGATGTATGTTTATGGTTTCCCACTGGTTCTGGGAACGGTTTCCCACTGGTTCTGGGAACGGTTTCCCACTGGTTCTGGGAACGGTTTCCCACTGGTTCTGGGAACGGTTTCCCACTGGTTCTGATCGGTAAAACAGAATGTTTTTTAAACGTTCTGAGAACGGAAGTGAAATTTCTGGGAACATACATTTTTAGGTTGCAGGGAGGTTCTGAGAACGTTTCACTATAGTTCCCTGAAAGATTTACTGGGAGATATTATTAAAGTACTGAGAACGGTCCTGGGGACCCCAAGAGGTGCATGTTTTGTTTTTTTGCCCTAGCACTACACAGCTGATTAAAATAGTCAAAGTTTGATGATGAGTTGATTATTTGAATCAGCTGTGTAGAGCTGGGGCAAAAACCAAAACATGCACCTCTTTGGTTTCCCAGGACCGAGTTTGGGAAACATTGAGCTATTGGAAGGTTCAATTATTAAATAACATTCTGGGAACATGTTTCAGTAAGACTTTTAATAACACTGTTAGCTTAGGTTTACTGTTTTAATAACACTGTTAGCTTAGGTTAACTGTTTTAATAACACTGTTAGCTTAGGTTAACTGTTTTAATAACACTGTTAGCTTAGGTTTACTGTTTTAATAACACTTTTAGCTTAGGTTTACTGTTTTAATAACACTGTTAGCTTAGGTTTACTGTTTTAATAACACTGTTAGCTTATGTTTACTGTTTTAATAACACTGTTAGCTTATGTTTACTGTTTTAATAACACTGTTAGCTTAGGTTTACTGTTTTAATAACACTGTTAGCTTAGGTGAACTGTTTTAATAACACTGTTAGCTTAGGTTTACTGTTTTAATAACACTGTTAGCTTAGGTTTACTGTTTTAATAACACTGTTAGCTTATGTTGTTTTACTGTTTTAATAACACTGTTAGCTTAGGTGAACTGTTTTAATAACACTGTTAGCTTAGGTTTACTGTTTTAATAACACTGTTAGCTTAGGTTTACTGTTTTAATAACACTGTTAGCTTAGGTTTACTGTTTTAATAACACTGTTCGCTTAGGTTTACTGTTTTATTTAGTTATTGTGGTGCAGAGCCAGTGAGATTCAAACCTGTTCTCTATCCATGGAATTCGACACCTGCACCACCAGGATGAAGCTAGTGTTCCATGTTTTTTTTAGCTCATACAAAGCTGTTCATTTTGGTCTATTCAAACAGACCGCATTTCAAAGGAAACCAGCACTCATTAAGATCAGGTGTGGCCAATTAGTGGGTGTGGCCAAAACACCTGAACACATTTAACAAGATAGAGGATAGAGAGAGTTTTGTTGACGCCGAAAGCAAAATGTACTGTATATGTTTTTAAATAACATTCTTAGAACGTTCTGTGAACATTAATCATGTTTTCTTGTGGTTTTTATGGAAAGTCTTCTTAATGTTTTGAGAACATGACTTTGACTAGAACCATGAGGAAACCTACTGAAAATGTCATGCTGAATACTGAAATTCCCACAAGAACTTTGTTTCTAAATGTTCTCTGAAGGTTCTGAAAACACCATGAGGAAACAGAACGTCATGTGCTAGCTGGGTATCCTGCATCATTCCCAGAACTTTGTATGCAAAATAACCATAGGACAACCACATTTTCAACAAGCTCGAAGAAACATATGGTTCTCAGAACGTTATGTGCTAGCTGGGGATATTGCTTGTGTGGTCCTAGAAAAAAAGAGAGTGCGTGCATGCGGCCCTGGTCAAGGACAGGGGTTCGATCCAGGGGATTCCAGCCAGCAGAGGACTGGGATGGCAGCAGAGGCACACAGCTTATTTTAAGGAGGTTCATGCGATGCAGGACAGTCGACCTTTCAAGATGTCACAAGGCATTTTGTGACGCTGCTGTTGGTCACAGCGAGTACACCTGATTGCAGCTGAACAGCTGAGTCAAAAGCCTGACATTTGTTTGTTTGTTTGTGTGTGTGTGTGTTTGTGTAGTGGGTAGGGTTTGCATTTGAATGTGTATTCAAAGTGGTATCTAAAAGCCTATTTATTGATATTATGTCAGTGTATTTGTTTCATCTAGGTAACCTTTGGCTACAAACATCCCATGTGTGTGTGTGTGTGTGTGTGTGTGTGTGTGTGTGTGTGTGTGTGTGTGTGTGTGTGTGTGTGTGTGTGTGTGTGTGTGTGTGTGTGTGTGTGTGTGTGTGTGTGTGTGTGTGTGTGTGTGTGTGTGTGTGTGTGTGTGTGTGTGTGTGTGTGATAATGATATACTGTCTGTAGCTAGTTCTCTGTAGTCCTTGATCTCTGGGTGAAAGGTCACCTCTTTGGGAAGGTTGACACCTGACACATTAATACAGATACAATAAAGATATAATCTCTAGTTGGCAGTTGACTTGGCCTGCTGGAATAGGCAGCAGTTGTCCTCGAGGCTTTCTGTTTTAATCATGTGATCGAGAGGTACCATTAAGAGCCTCGTTGTTCATTTGTCTAAACCAGATAGTTGGCATTTCAACTTGACATGTTGACATGTTTTGCTCTCCTGCAAAATAGTGTGATTCTTCAACAGATCTGAAAGATTTAGCAGATGCACTTGAACTTTGGAGAGGCTGGCAACCTGGGTCGTGTTCACCAAATGGAAGAAAACGGGCCAAAATGTGGACTACATGAACTTGTCCAACACCAAACGTTTGTTTTCGTTTTCTGTTACAAAACATTTTGCTACCTTGTGCAGTAATAAGTAAGACTCTGATTTCAGATGCTGGAGGCCTCACCGTACCTTTACTATAGGTACAACCCACAGACGACACACTACAGTATAGGCCTACTATCCCACTTCAGTGCTAACCTTGAATGTTTCTATGACATCTAAGATTACTATTGCTAGCCTGTTCTGGCCCTGAATGTCAAAAACCAATCCTGTTTTTCCTGCTGCTCAAAGAGATGAAAGAGATGTGTGCTTTAGTAATAGGGGTCTGTATTGACATGGCACCTCGAAAGAAAGTCATTTTAAGGCCCGGTATTCTCTGCCTTGTCCCTGCTCATACTTTCTGTCGCCGGGGCTACTGTAGATAACTTTGATGTACAGATGGGTTTCAGGAGACAAAGAATGAGGAAACCACAGCCAGCGGATTCCATGTTTCAACCTGAACAAGCTGTTGAGTTTCTCCATCTAGATATTTTTCTTCTTCTGTTATTCTCTATCATTCTCTCTTGTCAACTCACAGAAACATGCTCTTATAGACACTCCAACCAGCTTGAAGGCCATCTCTAGCAGCGTAGCAGCTTAGTGGTAGACTAGACTTGGTGGCCAGACCGTCGAAGCTTGATGATCACTGTCAAATGCTCCCTTTTTAACCAAATAACCAGAAAACAAGCCTTTACAGCATTTTTGACATTAGTTTATTATGCCGTTTGACTGCTAGAGTGAAACATGAGCCTGTTGCATGAGACTTTTAACGCTTCTGGTATTTTTGCAAATGACATAAGGGATCACTGTACTATTGCCTGTGCGAGAGATGGTAAAATTCCTAAGAAATCTCCACGTGTTATTACGAAAAGTAACTGGAAGCGGTTTGATATTCAAGGTTTTTTACATGATGTATCTAGCATTGAATGGAATAGACTGGAATTAATCCCTGATGTTGAACTAGCCTTTTCTTACTTCCACAATGCAATCCAGGATGTATGCAATAGGCCCCTTTTAAAAAGTTCAGGATTAAGGGCAGAGAGAACCCTTGGTTTACTAAGGAACTTACAAAAATCATAAGGGAACGAAATGCTATGTGGGCTAAAGCAAGAGGGACTGGTTTGGCAGATGATTTGAAGGCTTTTAAACGTCTTCAAAATATGGGTGTGGCTATGAGCCGTAAATTGAAAGCAGACGACTACCTGAAATCTACTTCACAAAATGTAAATAATCCATCCAAATTTTGGCAAGTAGTGAAAGGTTTGGAGTGCAGAAAAGATGCACAGCTTCGAAACAATTGTTGGTCGACACACAGATTGTAACTGAGAGAACCTCCCTTTTGAAAGCCTTGAACCAGCATTTTTTAGATGCAGGCAGATTATTTGAAAAGGTCAAAGGTATAATTGAGCTGTTGTACTTCCTCTCCTGAAAGGTGGAGATCCCTCGCTACTTGACAACTATCGACCCATATCAAAATTGTCTGTGCTGTCAAAGGTACTGAGTCCTTAGTTAGTCAGCAGCTAAAGGCCTACTTCCAAGAAAACAACATCTTAAATGGAATGCAATCAGGTTTAGGTCTGGCTACAGACAGCACTGTTTCAGCAACATTGAAGGTTTTAAATGACATCTACTGTGCTCTTGATAAGAAGTTACATTGTGTGTCTGTTTTTATTGATTTGTCGAAGGCTTTTTTTCACCTTTATTTAACCAGGTAGGCTAGTTGAGAACAAGTTCTCATTTGCAACTGCGACCTGGCCAAGATAAAGCATAGCAGTGTGAACAGACAACACAGAGTTACACATGGAGTAAACAATTAACAAGTCAATAACACAGTTCTATTACAATGTGCAAAAGGCATGAGGTAGGCGAACAATTACAATTTTGCAGATTAGCACTGGAGTGATAAATGATCAGATGGTCATGTACAGGTAGAGATATTGGTGTGCAAAAGAGCAGAAAAGTAAATAAATAAAAACAGTATAAAAACAGTATGGGAATGAGGTAGGTGAAAATGGGTGGGCTATTTACCAATAGACTATGTACAGCAGCAGCGATCGGTTAGCTGCTCAGATAGCTGATGTTTGAAGTTGGTGAGGGAGATAAAAGTCTCCAACTTCAGCGATCGATTTTTGCAATTCGTTCCAGTCACAGGCAGCAGAGTACTGGAACGAAAGGCGGCCAAATGAGGTGTTGGCTTTAGGGATGATCAGAGAGATACACCTGCTGGAGCGCGTGCTATGGATGGGTGTTGCCATCGTGACCAGTGAACTGAGATAAGGCGGAGCTTTACCTAGCATGGACTTGTAGATGACCTGGAGCCAGTGGGTCTGGCGACGAATATGTAGCGAGGCCAGCCGACTAGAGCATACAAGTCGCAGTGGTGGGTGGTATAAGGTGCTTTAGTGACAAAACGGATGGCACTGTGATAGACTGCATCCAGTTTGCTGAGTAGAGTGTTGGAAGCCATTTTGTAGATGACATCACCGAAGTCGAGGATCCGTAGGATAGTCAGTTTTATTAGGGTAAGCTTGGCGGCGTGAGTGAAGGAGGCTTTGTTGCGGAATAGAAAGCCGATTCTTGATTTGATTTTCGATTGGAGATGTTTGATATGAGTCTGGAAGGAGAGTTTGCAGTCGAGCCAGACACCAAGGTACTTATAGATGTCCACATATTCAAGGTCGGAACCATTCACGGTGGTGATGCTAGTCGGGCATGCGGGTGCAGGCAGCGATCGGTTGAAAAGCATGCATTTGGTTTTACTAGCGTTTAAGAGCAGTTGGAGGCCACGTAAGGAGTGTTGTATGGCATTGAAGCTCGTTTGGAGGTTAGATAGCACAGTGTCCAATGACGGGCAGAAAGTATATAGAATGGTGTCGTCTGCGTAGAGGTTGATCAGGGAATCGCCCGCAGCAAGAGCAACATCATTGATATATACAGAGAAAAGAGTCGGCCCGAGAATTGAACCATGTGGCACCACCCTAGGGACTGCCAAGGGACCGGACAGCATGCCATCCGATATGACACACTGAACTCTGTCTGCAAAGTAATTGGTGAACCAGGCAATGCAGTCATCCGAAAAACCGAGGCTAATGAGTCTGCCGATAAGAATATGGTGATTGACAGAGTCGAAGGCCTTGGCAAGGTCGATGAAGACGGCTGCACAGTACTGTCTTTTATCGATGGCGGTTATGATATCGTTTAATACCTTGAGTGTGGCTGAGGTGCACCCCTGACCGGCTCAGAAACCAGATTGCACAGCGGAGAAGGTACGGTGGGATTCGAGATGGTCAGTGACCTGTTTGTTGACTTGGCTTTCGAAGACCTTAGATAGGCAGGGCAGGATGGATATAGGTCTGTAACAGTTTGGGTCCAGGGTGTCTCCCCCTTTGAAGAGACAGCTTTCCAATCCTTGGGGATCTCAGACGATATGAAAGAGAGGTTGAACAGGCTGGTAATAGGGGTTGCGACAATGGCGGTGGATAGTTTCAGAAATAGAGGGTCCAGATTGTCAAGCCCAGCTGATTTGTACGGGTCCAGGTTTTGCAGCTCTTTCAGAACATCTGCTATCTGGATTTGGGTAAAGGAGAACCTGGAGAGGCTTGGGCGAGCAGCTGCGGGGGGGGGGCGGAGCTGTTGGCCGAGGTTGGAGTAGCCAGGCGGAAGGCATGGCCAGCCGTTGAGAAATGCTTATTGAAGTTTTCGACAATCAAGGATTTATCGGTGGTGACCGTGTTACCTAGCCTCAGTGCAGTGGGCAGCTGGGAGGAGGTGCTCTTGTTCTCCATGGACTTCACAGTGTCCCAGAACTTTTTGGAGTTGGAGCTACAGGATGCAAACTTCTGCCTGAAGTAGCTGGCCTTAGCTTTCCTGACTGACTGCGTGTATTGGTTCCTGACTTCCCTGAACAGTTGCATATCGCGGGGACTGTTCGATGCTATTGCAGTCCGCCACAGGATGTTTTTGTGCTGGTCGAGGGCAGTCAGGTCTGGAGTGAACCAAGGGCTGTATCTGTTCTTGGTTCTGCATTTTTTGAACGGAGCATGCTTATCTAAAATGGTGAGGAAGTTACTTTTAAAGAATGACCAGGCATCCTCAACTGACGGGATGAGGTCAATGTCCTTCCAGGATACCCGGGCCAGGTCGATTAGAAAGGCCTGCTCACAGAAGTGTTTTAGGGAGCGTTTGACAGTGATGAGGGGTGGACGATTGACTGCGGCTCCGTGGCGGATACAGGCAATGAGGCAGTGATCGCTGAGATCCTGGTTGAAGACAGCGGAGGTGTATTTGGAGGGCCAGTTGGTCAGGATGACGTCTATGAGGGTACCCTTGTTTACTGAGTTAGGGTTGTACCTGGTGGGTTCCTTGATGATTTGTGTGAGATTGAGGGCATCTAGCTTAGATTGTAGGACTGCCGGGGTGTTAAGCATATCCCAGTTTAGGTCGCCTAACAGAACAAACTCTGAAGCTAGGTGGGTGGCGATCAATTCACAAATGGTGTCCAGGGCACAGCTGGGAGCTGAGGGGGGTCGGTAGCAGGCGGCAACAGTGAGAGACTTATTTCTGGAGAGAGTAATTTTCAAAATTAATAGTTCGAACTGTTTGGGTATGGACCTGGAAAGTATGACATTACTTTGCAGGCTATCTCTGCAGTAGACTGCAATTCCTCCCCCTTTGGCAGTTCTATCTTGACGGAAGATGTTATAGTTGGGAATGGAAATCTCTGAATTTTTGGTGGCCTTCCTGAGCCAGGATTCAGACACGGCAAGGACATCAGGGTTAGCAGAGTGTGCTAGAGCAGTGAGTAAAACAAACTTAGGGAGGAGGCTTCTGATGTTGACATGCATGAAACCAAGGCTTTTTCGATCACAGAAGTCAACAAATGAGGGTGCCTGGGGACATGCAGGGCCTGGGTTTACCTCCACATCACCCGCGGAGCAGAGAAGGAGTAGTATGAGGGTGCGGCTGAAGGCTATCAAAACTGGTCGAGTGTTGGGGACAGATAATAAGAGGAGCAGGTTTCTGGGCATGGTAGAATATATTCAGGGCATAATGCGCAGACAGGGCTATGGTGGGGTGCGGGTACAGCGGAGGTAAGCCCAGGCACTGGGTGATGACGAGAGAGGTTGTATCTCTGGACATGCTGGTTGTAATGGGTGAGGTCACCGCATGTGTGGGAGGTGGGACGAAGGAGGTAACAGGTGTATGAAGAGTGGAACTAGGGTCTCCATTGTGAACTAAAACAATGATCACTAACCTGAACAACAGTATACAAGGCATATTGACATATGAGAGAGACATACAGCGAGGCATACAGTAATCACAGGTGTTGAATTGGGAAAGCTAGCTAATACAGTAGGTGAGACAGCAACAGCTAGTCAGCTAGCACAACAAACAGCAGGTAAAATGGCTTTGACTAGGCAATGGGGCCGACAGATGAAACAAACAAGCAGAATGGAGTACCGTGATTAATGGACAGTCCAGCGTGCATCAGTTATGTAGCCAAGAGATCAGTGTCCAGGGGGCAGCGGTGGATGGGCAGGGAAGCTGGACTGGCGAGTGTTATCCAGGT
The DNA here is from genome assembly GCF_021184085.1 of Oncorhynchus gorbuscha. Taxonomy (NCBI): domain Eukaryota; kingdom Metazoa; phylum Chordata; class Actinopteri; order Salmoniformes; family Salmonidae; genus Oncorhynchus; species Oncorhynchus gorbuscha. The sequence continues at coordinate 102,304,001 of NC_060178.1, forward strand.
AAAAAAACAAAACAACTAACAATGACTAAATAGCTTGTAGCTAGTTAGCTGGTTAGCGTCTGGAGGTTCTTGAGTGTGTTCTAAAAGATTAAAAATAATAGCGATTCCGTATCACAATGGGTGAGGCAGGTTTCCGGAAGGTATAAACAATTTAAAAATCAAAAAGAGATAGAAAGTAAATATGGGTCCAGAGAGTGTTTGGGACGCGGCGATTCAGACGGTTAGCAGGCCTGTGCTAACAAGCTAACAGTTCGTAGGCCCGGGCTAGACAGGGTAGCAGGGGTGTGCTACAGGTGCTCTGGCCGGGCTAGCTTCAAGCTAAGTGGGTGGAAACGCTAGCCAGGGGTAATCATCCGGGGTTGCAGTTTAGCTAGATAGCTAGTTGTGAAGATCCAGCTGAAAAATGTTCCGTTTGCGGTGGGAATCCGGGGATGAAAAATAAATAGGTCCGTTATGCTCTGGTTAGAGTCGCGTTGTTCGAACTGGCGAGAGCTTTCCGGGCTAAAGGTTAGCTGATGACCGGTTAGCTGAAGACCACTAGCATAGCTGGTGGATTAGCTGGCTAGCTTCAGTTGAGGGGTTTCAGTTCCGAAGTAAATATAAATACTTTAGGAAAAATAGCTACATTGGGTGAGGCGGGTTGCAGGAGAGTATTTGGAAGCTTAGATTTAGCAAAATGTTTTTAAAGAGGTATGCGAAGAAAAATATGTAAAAAAACGAAAAAGACGCGATATATACAGGGGACAGGACGACAGGACTTACTTACTGCTACGCCATCTTGGATCATCCCCACAAGTGAGTGACACCGTGGACCATGCTGTGTTAGTGCAAAGGTTCAAATGTTGTGGAATTACTGGTCATGCTCTAGATTGGTTTATAAATGATCTATCAAGTCGTACACAATGTGTAATGGTGGATGGTTGTAAATCTGAGTCTATAGAGGTGTGCTCAGGTGTTTGGGCCTCTGTTGTTCATTTTGAAACAGCGGATGTTCATTTTTATACAGATGATAATGTTCTTTATTCAAGTGGTAGTAGTTTATCTTTAGCTTTTGAAAATGCCCAAAGAGCATTTAACATCATACAACAGAATCTGTATGATTTAAAGCTGATTCTAAATTTGTGTAAAACAAAATGCATGGTATTTTCAAATGACAGGCATGTTACAAATCATGTCATTGCTACATTGGCTGGACATACTATAGAGCAAGTTAAAGTGTACAAATATTTGGGTGTGTAGATTGATGATAAGCTGAGCTTCACTGTGCATGTAGAGAACTTGATAGGGAAGCTCAAGACGAAAATAGGATTTTATTACTGGCATAAGGCTTGTTTTTCTTTTGAGGGCAAGGAAGGAGCTGGTACAATGTACATTACTGTCGGTTTTAGATTTTAGTGATATTATATATATGCAGACCTCAGCCACTACCCTGAGAGCACTTGATTCAGTGTATCATGCAGTCCTCAGGTTCATTACAAATCAGAAATGTCTAACACATCATTGTGATCTCTACAGCGCTGTTGGCTGGTCATCATTGATCTTGCGTAGGCTTAAACACTGGAATACACTGATTTATAAGGTCATATTGGGTAAAATTCCATTTTATCTCTGTTATTTTTTAGTCAGGTAAATAAATATCAATTACGGTCCCAGTTTCATTGGTACAGTTTAAACACTTGATCAATGTATATATCATAGAAGAGTGTAATTGTTTTTAGGCCAGTTGTTTTTAGTCCAGATGTTTGTGTTTTTAATGTAATATGTAATTGTTGTACTGTATGTGTGTTTATAGTTTTGTTTAATGTTGTGTTAGTGTATGTAAGTTGTTTGTCTGAAATGTTGTTCCCCCTGCTGCTATTGGACCAGGTCTCTCTTGGAAAAGAGATGTTATCTCAATGTGAAAAAACCTGATTAAATAAAGACAAAATAAAAAATAAAATAAATAAATAAAGATTGACTCTTTGGGATTCTAAGTAGTGGCCAGTTGGCCAGCCGTGGATGTCAGGGTAGAAGCGGGGCTCACTGTCAACTTGGTTGACGTATCGACGAACTGCGGTTCAGACTGTAGACTTCATGGACTGTTGGGTAGTTGGGTTTAAGGGTCATCTGATGATTGGGGTTTAGACCGTTTGAACTGAACTCTTCGGTGGATGGATCTGTCTGTATTGGCTACTGTCTCCTGGTTGTGAGTGGGAGGGGTCGTTGAGTACATTGGGAGGCTCAGTGCCCGAACAGTGCTGGGACTCCATTGTTTCATATCCTGGATCTTCCACTGGGACTGAGCAGTAACAATAGGCCAGACTATCAAACAGTGTCACCACTAGCTGCGCACACACACATGCATACAGACACACACATACACACACACATGCATACAGACACACACACACACACACACACATGCATACAGACACACGCACACGCACACACACACACACGAATGCACGCACACACACACACACACACGCGCACACGCACACGCACACACACACACACACACACACACACACACACACACACACACACACACACACACACACACACACACACACACACACACACACACACACACACACAAATGCATGCACAGGCACACAAACCCATACTGATAGTAGCCAGATAGTGAGTAGTGGACACTGGTTAAATCACATGACCAGGGTTAATGAGGCCAGACCTCTGGGATAATTTAACATGACACGGGTTAGTATAAAAATACCTCGATAAGATAAGGACCCACAGTAGCCCTTCACTACACATTTCCATTGCCCCCAGTTGAAATCCCTTTGAATTGTCTGAAAGAGGTCAAAGTGCATGGCCATGGGCAAGGTTTCTAATTGATAGCTCGCTCCCAACCATAGATTAGAAAATTATGACTTTGGAATAAATGTTTGTCTGTTTGAGGCGCCAAAAAATACAGATAGTAGGACAAGGTATGTAATGAAGCAAGACAACAGTATGCTATTGATATGTAATGAAGCAAGCTAACAGTATGCTATTAATATGTAATGAAGCAATATAACATCATACTACTGTGAAATCCACCCAGAGGGAAGCCTGCTCCGTCATCTTCCTTTGGCCGATGGGATACAACACAGGAAAGGACTATGTCTGCTTGCCACAGCCCATTTTTAGAACATAGCCTCTCTGACACCGTTGCATCCGAGGCGGTCTCTGTGGAAACCAGCTTCATGGTGATGTATTTTCTGACAAATAGGACAAGAGAGGGAGGATTAGAGGAAGGAGGAGTGTAGGGGTGGGGAGAGGGGGGAGTGTTTCTGTTAATGTTGGCACGTATGGAATCCTATTGTGGTGAAAGACTTGGACGTCTGAGCTCCTTACCCTGGCGTGGACCCAAGCACCACCTCTTCAGAACACCACAGTCCTGTTCACTGATAGAGGAAACAGAACAAGACCTGGTCTGGAAAAAAGTAAAGGGGTGCCACCACTCTCAGTCCAAATCCATCTCAGATCAGTCTTGCCACCTTTTGAGTGATTTCCTGCCATTCATCAAAGTCCCGGCAGAACTTGAAGATCATTTTCAATTTGACCTTTGCCAAGACCAAAATAAAATTCCCAGTGAAAATGTACAGTTATGAATATAACTACTGTTCCCTGAAGGGGGGAACGAGGTATAACATACAATGGGGAGTTAATGACCAATAATAATTACCTGAAAACTGATAATTTCATAAATTCAGTACCGCTCTTCAGCAAGTCCAAATACCCTAACGGCGCGGGGCCAAATTATGTTATGCATGGTTTCCTCCTTCAGGGTACAGTAGTTATATTCATAACTGTATCTTCCCTTTCAGTCGGTGACTCTGTATAACATACAATGGGGACATACACCGCTCATCACTGTCAAACGCTCCCTAAATCACTTCTGCATTTCTAATCGACCTGGCCCGGTTATCCTGGCCCGGGTATCCTGGAAGGACATTGACCTCACTCCGTCAGTAGAGGATGCCTGGTTATTATTTAAAAGTGCTTTCCTCACCATCTTAAAAAAGCATGCCCCATTCAAAAAAAAATTGAACAAGGACCAGATATAGACGCTGGTTTACTTCAGATCTGACTGCCCATGACCAGCACAAAAACATCATGTGGTGTGCTGCATTAGCATCGAATAGCCCCTGCGGTATGCAACTTTTCAGGGAAGTTAGGAAAGAAAAGGCTATCTTTTTCAAACAGAAATTTGCATCCTGTAGCACAAACTCCAAAATGTTCTGGGACACTGTAAAGTCCATGGAGAAGAACAGCACCTCCTCCCAGCTGCCCACTGCATTGAGGCTAGGAAACACTGTCACCACCGATAAATCCGTGATAATTGAGAATTTCAATAAGCATTTTGCTTTCTACCTGGCTACCCCTACCCCGGGGACTGTGCGTTTTTTTATCCCATGTGGACCTCTGTGTTGTTTGTGCCGCACTGGTTTGCTTTATCTTGGCCAGGTTGTAGTTGTAAATGAGAACTTGTTCTCAACTAGCCTACCCGGTGAAACTGGAGGGTGCGCAATTCAAATAAATAATCATAAAAATTATGGATATTAAAAATGTAGGTACTTATAAGTGTCTTATATCGATTGAAAGCTTCAATTCTTGTTAATCTAACTGCACTGTCCGACTTACAGTAGGTATTACAGCAAATGCCATGCGATTCTTTGAGAACGGTGCCCCATATCAAAATATTTTTCCACCGGCACAGGTTTCATAAATTCACAAATAGCGATTAAATATTCACTTTCTTTTTGAAAATCTTCCTCTGATTTGTCATCCAAATTGTCCCAGCTATAACATGTAGTGTTGTTTTGTTAGATAAAATACTTCTTTATATACCAAAAAGTCAGTTTAGTTGGCGACATCGTTATGAGTAATCCTCTTATTCAACATAGAAATGAATTAAAAAATCTACCCCTAATTGTGTTTCAACAAGTCAAATTGCGTTTCTATTTACTCCTCAGATACCCTAAAATGTAATCAAAGAATAATACTTCTTACAGAAAGAAGTATGTTCAATAGGAAATAGATTTTAGCAGGTGCGTCCTTGGTCTTCATGGTGTGCGCAAACACACATTTCCAAGACTGTGTCCTTCTACTAAAACTGTTATTTCTTATCCGTTACAAGCCTTGAACATAGACATTGAACATAGACTGCTGACTCCCTGTGGAAGCCATAGGAATTGCATCCAGGGAGCTAATTTTATACTTTATACGTTATACTTATACTTGCCATTGCAAGGGGATGGTCTCTCAAAAAAGAAAAATCTGGTTGGTTTTTCTTTGGATTTTCTCCTACCATATCTATTGTGATATATTCTCCTACATCATTGTTAGCATTTCTATAAACGTCAAAGTGTTTTCTTTCCAATGCTACCAATTACATGCATATCCTAGCTTCAGGGCCTGAGCAACTTTGTGCATGTCATTCAGGCAGGCATTGAGAAAAAAGGGGCCTAACCCTAAGAAGTTTTAATTAAATAATAGTGAAATAAAAAACAAGTATATTATGGCAAGAACAGATCAAATAAGCAAAGAAAAATTACAGTCCATCATTACTTTAAGGAGGTCAGTCAATCTGGAAAATGTCAGGAACATTGAAGGTTTCTTCACGTGCAGTTGCAAAAAAGCATCAAGTGCTATGATGAAACTGGCTCTCATGGGGACCGCCACGGGAAAGGAAGACCCAGACTCACCTCTGCCGCAGAGGATAAGTTCATTAGAGTTACCAGCCTCAGAAATTGCAGGCCAAATAAATGCTTCACAGAGTTCAAGTAACAGACACATCTCAATAGCAACTGTTTGGAGGAGACTGTGTAAATCAGGCCTTCATGGTTTAAATACTGCAAAGAAACCACTACTAAAGGTCACCAGTAAGAAGAAGATACTTTCTTGGGCCTTTCTTGAGCAATGGACATTAGACCGGTGGAAATCAGTCCTTTGGTCTGATGAGTGCAAATTTGACATTTTTGTTTCCGACCGCCCTGTCTTTGTGAGACGCAGAGTAGGTGAACGGATGATCTCCGCATGTGTATTTCCAACCGTGAAGCATGGAGGAGGAGGTGTGATGGTGTGGGGTGCTTTGCTGGTGACACGGTCTGAGATTTATTTTGAATTCAAGGCACACTTAACCACCATGGTTACCACAGCATTCTGCAGCTTTACGCCATCCCATCTGGTTTGCACTTAGTGGGATTATCATTTGTTTTCCCCTGAAAGTAGTTCCGCACCCACATTGTTAGATCCGGAAAGGTACGTTGCCCTAAGCGGCAGGAAATGAGAACAGCTCCGTACGAACAGATAACGGGCCAGGTTTAGGAAAGAGAGGCCATGTCCTTCCTGGCTCTGGATGTATGCCACCATTGTCCTGTTGTCGGATCTTAGCGACACATGCTGCGCTTTGCGCTGTTGACCAAATCCCTCTATCTGAGTAGCCCACACACAGCGCTCCCATCGCAGTAAAGATGTGTCTGTCATGATCACACTGCAAGACACTACCTGGCCCATGAGAACTCCCAGCAACAGCAGTCGTGGGTCCCTCCAAGGAGTCAACACCCTTAGGCACGATAGGGATACCTTGATCAACTGATGGTAATGGTGAAGCGTCCATATGCATAGCAATCCAAATGGAAGTACTCCATAGACGAGTCAAACAACCTTGTTGGAGTTATTGGCTCATCCAAATACACTCGTCTGTCCATCACATCGCCTTATAATAAAAGTGACAGCCATTGAAAACAGTGGTAGACTAAAATTACTATATTTTGGGATGGTTGTCCTCAGGGTTTCGCCTGCCATATCAGTTCTGATATACTCACAGACAAAATTCTAACAGTTTTAATCTTTAGAGTGTTTTCTATCCAACTAAACCAATTATATGCATAGCCTAGCTTCTTGGCCTGAGTAACAGGCACCTTTTATTTGGGCACGCTTTTCATCCGGATGTGAAAATACTGCCCCCTACCTAAGAGAGGTTAATCACCAATGGTCCACTCTCCCCCGCCAAATCCAAAGTTGTGGCTTTAGATGACCCCAGAATGATGTAATCCGAAAACCCTCCAGAGCCAACCAGGGATAGTACATCATCCCTGGAATCTGAACACTGCCACAGAAACTGGAATGAGCCTCACTCGGCTGGGATGACATCCCTATCAACTCCGACCACCACTCTCTACCGACCTCAGACAACCCCATTCCCAAGGTCACTTCACCGGAAGACCCTTCGCCAGCAGCCCCAATAGTTCTCCTAAAGTCAGTCCGATACCCACCGGAGTTGAATGGTCGCACAAACTGGTCAGAGCCAATGTCTCCTGAGCGTCTTTCAACCTGAGGCGAACAGGACAGCACTCATGAGTATCTTTAAGTTTAGTTGTGAAATCACATGCTCAAGGGCATGGTTGGAGGTTCAAACTCTGCTCGTTAGCCTTTTTTAACTTACTTTTATCACTGGCCATCAAGAAAGGAAGCACTGGCACCACAAGCAGAGCATAAAGTAGTTAGCTCTTAGCAAACACAAAAATCGATACCAAGACGCAACATTTGCGACATCTAGGGGGACGCGTACTCTCTCCCCACTAACAGACATCTAAGACGGAGCAGTATCTGGTAATCTTTGTGGCTTGAAAAGTTTGAAAATTGCGTGACACGTTATTCCTTCAGACGAGTTGAAGAGCGAAGAATTGAGGAAATGAATGCGAGCACTGGTATTATAGCCATAAAGGTGGGGAAGGTGGGTGAGCTCGGCAACTATTGGCCCTTTGGCTTTGATTTCAGTTTTCTTCAGGTGATGAAAATTATACTCCCCATAGTTTGTTTTACCGAGTGACTGACAGAAAGGAAACCAAATAAGTAATACACTGAATGAACTGATTAAATAAATCTTGAAATCAGAGTAAAGGATTATTTTGCTTTCTTTAGTTTTCAGCAAGTTTGCTATTTTATTCAATGTTTCTCTTGGCAGTTTATCCGTACTCTTATCTTGTGGCTTTTAAAAGCCACAGAAAGTCAAACCTCTAACTGCTGAACATACAACATATTTAACTCTGTGTGTGTGTGTGTGTGTGTACTTTAGCTGTGGTGTACCAGGGCACAGGGCACACAGAGTTCACCCTCCTTGTGCCACACGCCATGCCCCAATAGAACCGCCGCAGACCACATCTCTGCCTGGGCAGACAACACTCCAAGGCCCTGACTTTGAGTCAAAGGAAACAAAGCTGATTACATCCTCTAACCATCACTTACAAGACTTTATACTCTTTCTTTATCCCGCTATACTTTCACCTTATCTTGCATAACCACCCCATCTTAACTCACCCTTTATTTTGCGGTTTAGTGTAATTGTAGCTGTTTGGCAGCCTCTCCTCTCCTCCTCTTTTGTCAGACTCAACCCTTTCTCTTTTTTAAATCAAGGCTTGGGTTCTGCATACAGTATTATTTTTGTATGTGCTTCAATACACACTGCTACTCATATATGTGGTTCTGGGCTAGTTTGGAATTATATTATTCTGTGAATTCAGAAGAGATCAGAGGTCAGGAGTTAGAGTTTATAAACAACAACAAAAAACAAGGGAGAAAGTACATTCTAGTACTATGATATCAGCCAGTGATGTGTTCACTAGTATGGGGATATTTTAACTTTTTGTTCACTGGAATGGGGATATATGAACTTTTTGATCACTGGAATGCAGTGGGGGGGAAGTATTTAGTCATCCACCAATTGTGCAAGTTATCCTACTTAAAAAGACGAGAGAGGCCTGTAATTTTCATCATGACAGACAAAATGAGAAAAAAAAATCCAGATTTTTCCAGGATTTTTAATGAATTTATTTGCAAATTATGGTGGAAAATAAGTATTTGGTCAATAACAAAAGTGTATCTCAATACTTTGTTACATACCCTTTGTTGGCAATGACAGAGGTCAAATGTTTTCTGTAAGTCTTCACAAAGTTTTCACACATTGTTGCTGGTATTTTGGCCCATTCCTCCATGCAGATCTCCTCCTCCACGAAGCCACTCCTTCGTTGCCCGGGCGGTGTGTTTGGAATCAGTGTCATACTGAAAGACCCAGCCACGTTTCATCTTCAATGCCCTTGCTGATGGAAGGAGGTTTTCACTCAAAATCTCACGATACATGGCCCCATTCATTCTTTCCTTTACACGGATCAGTCGTCTTGGTCCCTTTGCAGAAAAACAGCCCCAAAGCATGATGTTTCCACCCCCATGCTTCACAATAGGTATGGTGTACTTTGGATGCAACTCAGCATTCTTTGTCCTCCAAACACGACGAGTTGAGTATTTACCAAAAAGTTATATTTTGGCTTCACCTGACCATATGACATTCTCCCAATCGTCTTCTTGATCATCCAAATGCTCTCTAGCAAACTTCAGACGGGCCTGGACATGTACTGGCTTAAGCAGGGGGACACGTCTGGCACTGCAGGATTTGAGTCCATGGCGGCGTAGTGTGTTACTGATGGTAGGCTTTGTTATTTTGGTCCCAGCTCTCTGCAGGTCATTCACTAGGTCCCCCCGTGTGGTTCTGGGAGTTTTGCGATCATGTTGACCTCTTGTGATCATTTTGACCCAGATGTTGCTGACAGGTGTATAAAATCATGCACAAAGTCATGCAATCTCTACAGATAAACATTGGCAGTAGAATGGCCTTACTGAAGAGCTCAGTGACTTTCATTGTGGAACCGTCATAGGATGCTACCTTTTCAACAAGTCAGTTCATCAAAATTCTGCCCCGCTAGAACTGGCCCTGTCAAGAAGTGCTGGAGCAACAATGGCTCAGCCAGGAAGTAGTATGCCACATAAAATCACAGAATGGAACTACTGAGTTCTAAAGCGCGTAGCGCGTAAAAATCATCTGTCCTCGGTTGCAACACTCACCACTGAGTTCCAAACGGCCTCTGGAAGCAACATCAGCACAAGAACGGTCATCAGGAGCTTCAAGAAATGGGTTTCTATGGCTGAGAAGAGCCTAAGATCACCATGCACAATGCCAAGCTTCACCATCTAGCAGTCCGATGGACGAATCTGGGTTTGGCGGATGCCAGGAGAACGCTATCTGCCCCAATGCATAGTGCTAACTGTAAAGTTTGGAGGGGGAATCATGGTCTGGGGCTGTTTGTCATTGTTTGTGCTTGGCCCCTTAGTTCCAGTGAAGGGAAATATTAATGCGACAGCATACAATGACATTCTAGACGATTATGTGCTTCCAACTTTGTGGCAACAGTAAAGGAGAAGGCCCTTTCCTGTTTCAGCATGGCAATGCCCCAGTGCACAAAGCAAGGTCCATATAGAAATGGTTTGTAGAGATTGGTGTGGAAGAACTTGACTGACCTGCACAGAGCCCTGACCTCAACCCCATTGAACACCTTTGGGATGAATTGGAATGCTGATTATGTGCAAACTGTTTGTATATTTTTTTCTGAGATTTCTAAATCCATAGCCCTGTCTATGAATTTGAGAGTGGTTGCTTTACTCCAGCCCCATCCCTCAGCTGTTTGCCCTAAAAGCTGATCGCTTTGTCATTGTCTGACCTGAAGATTGCCATTTGAAATGTTTTATGCCTTTGAGTTTAAACTGCATAGTGGTTCGATCCTCTGGTTCGATCCTCTGGTTGGTAGAGAAGGGGTTTAGAGTGGTTCGATCCTGTTGTTGGTAGAGAAGGTGTTTCGAGTGGTTCGATCCTGTGATTGGTAGAGAAGGTGTTTCGAGTGGTTCGATCCTGTGGTTGGTAGAGAAGGTGTTTAGAGTGGTTCGATCCTCTGGTTGGTAGAGAAGGGGTTTAGAGTTTGATTCTCTGGTTGGTAGGGAAGAGTTTTAGAGTGGTTTGATTCTCTGGTTGGTAGAGAATGGGTGTAGAGTGGTTTGATTCTCTGGTTGGTAGAGAATGGGTTTAGAGTGGTTTGATTCTCTGGTTGGTAGGGAAGGGGTTTAGAGGTACAATTCACCTCCCATTGACACGCATCTAGAATCAACCTTCCCTGACTTAATGAGACTGCTGAGTTTGATACATCTCACATTAAGGGTGCTCAACCAGCATTGTTAGTCAGCTATTTTGAAGTTGCTCTGTAATCAAATGTTTGTTTTGGAAGGAAGAGAAAGTTTAATTGGTACCTGCGCTATATCTGTATCTGAGTTTTCTGGTGTTGGAATATGTTGATGAAGCATAAAGTACACCATCAGTTTTGTCTGTGTCTCAGTTTTTGCAACTCTGTACACTTCTGTGTTGGTCTAACACCTACAGGATTCCCTGTCCCTTGAAGTTTGCTGTGCTCTCTGACTCACTCCCACCATTTCTCCCTCTCGTTCAGTGTGTGTGTTGGCTGAGAGTGGGACTCAGTCTAAGCACTATTCAGGTGTAAGACACTAATCCTATCATATGACGGACTACTAAAGAGTCTGTCTGTGTTCTCTGCTCACCAAAAACCTCTCAGAGATATCTCAATCCAATCCATCTGTGAGTGGTTGCGAAGAGAGTTATGTCTTTGTGGAATGTCAGAAGAGAATGTTCTGGTATGCACAATGCCTCTAATAATCTTTTGTCTTTTCATGAGAAATAGTCTGTGTCCTAGAAAGAGAGAGAGAGAGAGTGAGTGTGAGTGTGAGTGTGTGAGAGAAGCTAAGAAGCTTGTGGTGACGATGTTTGGGCAATGACCTGCTTTCTTTGACGGAAACTGTTGAGACAGAGGAAGTGGGTTCAGCACTTGGATGCATCTTTAGCAAGTGTTTTTACTCTCTCTCTTTCTGTCTTTCCCCTCACTGCCTCTGTTTCACTCTGTCTCACAGTATTGTGAGTAAAAGTCAGTTAAGCATCACTGTTCCCAATGATCACATCTGCAGTCTGTCACAATTGTAGATGGAAATGAGAACCAGAAGAGATTGTGTAACAAACTGAGGGACATTATTGACAAATTACTAAAATAATATATTAAGATATGGATAGTCTAGTGGACTATATTAAGATGTAGAAAGACTAGTGGACTATATTAAGATATGGAAAGACTAGTGAACTATGTTAAGATGTACAAAGACTAGTGGACTATATTAAGATGTAGAAAGACTAGCTGACTATATTAAGATGTAGAAAGACTAGTGGACTATATTAAGATGTAGAAAGACTAGTGGACTATATTAAGATGTAGAAAGACTAGTGGACTATATTAAGATGTAGAAAGACTAGTGGACTATATTAAGATGTAGAAAGACTAGTGGACTATATTAAGATGTAGAAAGACTAGTGGACTATATTAAGATATGGAAAGACTAGTGGACTATATTATTAATATGTAGAAAGAATAGTGGACTATATTAAGATGTAGAAAGACTAGTGGACTATATTAAGATGTAGAAAGACTAGTGGACTATATTAAGATATGGAAAGACTAGTGGACTATATTATTAAGATGTAGAAAGACTAGTGGACTATGTTATTAAGATGTAGAAAGACTAGTGGACTATGTTATTAAGATGTAGAAAGATATGTTAACTATGTTATTAAGATGTAGAAAGACTAGTGGACTATATTAAGATGTAGAAAGACTAGTGGACTATATTATTAAGATGTAGAAAGACTAGTGGACTATATTAAGATGTAGAAAGACTAGTGGACTATATTAAGATATGGAAAGACTAGTGGACTATATTATTAAGATGTAGAAAGACTAGTGGACTATGTTATTAAGATGTAGAAAGACTAGTGGACTATGTTATTAAGATGTAGAAAGATATGTTAACTATGTTATTAAGATGTAGAAAGACTAGTGGACTATATTAAGATGTAGAAAGACTAGTGGACTATATTATTAAGATGTAGAAAGACTAGTGGACTATATTATTAAGATGTAGAAAGACTAGTGGACTGTTAATATATGTTAAGATATGGAAAGATGCTAAATCTGCATAGCTATAAAGAAGTTGAGACACAGACACAGTCTTGAGACTTGGGTCTCTTTTGTTTGCTGAGCTCAATGATTATATCCTATATGTGTTTTCCCATTTGTGTCCACTCACTGTCTTCAACAGGTGATTGTTGCTGGTCCTGAGAGAAATAACGCAAATAAATAATACATTATTCAGGAGTGTTGGGTTCAGGGTTGGGGTCCTTACCATTCCAGTCAATTCAGGAAGTACACTGAAATTCTAATTATGACTATCTACAGGACTTTTCAATAAGAAACATTTATAATTGGAATTTGATCTACCTTCATTGCACTGGAATTTAAATGGATTTGACCCAACAATGTTTGATATAAACTTTCTACCTGTAGCCAATAGCTCATCTGACCTAAGACCTCTCCACCTGACCTGACTTCTCTTCCTGTCAAGGAACAGTTCGGAGCGGCGTAAGGAGAGGTCTCGTGATGCGGCACGCTGTCGTCGTAGTAAGGAGACGGAGGTGTTTTACGAGCTGGCCAATCAGCTGCCCCTCCCAGACAGCGTCAGCTCCCACCTGGACAAAGCCTCCATCATGAGACTGGCCATCAGCTTCCTGCGCACCCGCAAGGTCATCGGTTCAGGTCAGCGCTATACCATGCACACATACTGTACATGAAGACACACACATACAAACATACACACAAAATGCGTGGGTCAGGTGTTAGTTCACCCGTCAACCGGACTATATGTGATAGATTAACATGCAAATATAAAATAATACAGTTCCCTTTTTTTCTCTTGAACATTTATTGCATTTCTTTTGCCGCTTGCACGTTGATAACCAGTCTCCTCAATTTTTTTAATTGGTTTAATCCTCGTTACTTTGACCTTCACCCTAACATGGCATTGGGTGAACTCTGGAACATGATTCCCATCACAATTGCAGCATTGTGCATCCTCTTCAACACTGATATTCCATCTGCAAATACTTGACACATGGCCATTTATGACATTGTAGTGGTTTTGTGCATATGCTTGGACCGCATTTCTCATATTGTTTATATATTTTTTTTCACCTTTATTTAACCAAGTATGTTAGTTGAGAACAAGTTCTGTACCCAGCTTTTCATGAGAGACTCAACATCAACTGTACAGAAAGCCTTTCCTCCTTCTTTCCAGTCACAGTACGGGTTAATCGACGTGCCCCAGCTATTCCCGACATGTTGTCCATAAAATGTGACTCCTCCAAATCAACGCCAGAGATGGGCCCTAATCTGAAAACCATAACATTAGTACTTTCAACGTTTTTAAAGCCACAGAACTTTCTCATTTTGCTTTTTCCATACTCATGTAATCACCAAAATCAAATAAGATGTTATTAGTCATATACACATGGTTAGCAGATGTTATTGCGAGTGTAGCAAAATGCTTGTGCTTCTAGTTTCGACAGTGCAGCAATATCTAACAAGTGTCATAGCATTGACTACCATTAAATGTGAAGAATGTATATTATCAAATCAATTATCTATGTGTAATTTAATTACGCAATTAAACTAATCATGTAACTTTAATTAACTAGGAAATCGGGGCACCGTGGAAAATATTGTTTATAAAGTGTCAATTTCCCAAATATAACTCTTCAGATATTTTCATAGATTTTCAAAACAGTTGCTTATTAATGAATTTTACCTCATCTGTGTCATTACTGAACATCGCAAACCCTTGGATATCTGCACGAACCCTAGCATAGAGTCACGAATCAGCGATATTTAAAATGGCTTAATAATCTTTTTACTAACTTAATCAATCACATATTTACATAAACACAAGCACAATAGGTCATACATTGGTTACTACATGAAACAAAGAAATAGTCCCTAGCGGACAAAACCGATATGACGACTTGCTAGACAAAGGAAAGGGGGTGGGGGCCGCTCAAGAGCAGGAAATTCAGAGTGGATTCAAGTACATACAGTGGGGCAAAAAAGTATTTAGTCAGCCACCAATTGTGCAAGTTCTCCCACTTAAAAAGATGAGAGAGGCCTGTAATTGCTATCATAGATACACTTCAACTATGACAGACAAAATGAGAAAAAAAAACAGAAAATCACATTGTAGGATTTTTAATGAATTTATTTACAAATTATGGTGGAAAATAAGTATTTGGTCAATAACAAAAGTTTATCTCAATACTTTGTTATATACCCTTTGTTGGCAATGACAGAGGTCAAACATTTTTGACCTCAGTCTTCACAAGGTTTTCACACACTGTTGCTGGTATTTTGGCTCATTCCTCCATGAAGATCTCCTCTAGAGCAGTGATGTTTTGGGGCTGTTGCTGGGCAACACAGACTTTCAACTCCCTCTAAAGATTTTCCATGGGGTTCAGATCTGGAGACTGGCAAGGCTACTCCAGGACCTTGAAATGCTTCTTACGAAGCCACTCCTTCGTTGCCCGGGCGGTGTGTTTGGGATCATTGTCATGCTGAAAGACCCAGCCACGTTTCATCTTCAATGCCTTTGCTGATGGAAGGAGGTTGTCACTCAAAATCTCACGATCCATGGCCCCATTCATTCTTTCCTTTACACAGATCAGTCGTCCTGGTCCCTTTGCAGAAAACAGCCCCAAAGCATGATGTTTCGTCTCCACGTTCTCTGGTCTAGTCCTTTTGTAGAGTTGCCAACCATTTCAACATGTAGCGACAGCTCCATATTTTCTGGTCTAATGTCATTTTTGCCATGGGTTTTTGTCACGGGAGTGGAAGAAGGGGCAGTTCCATGATGCCTTCTGTGATGTCTGGGCTCACAGGGGTGTGGCCACTGACTAGTTAAAGCTTTATATCAAAACAAGTATCCTGTTTAGAAGGCCAACGTCACATTACATCTTCTCACAAATAGTTTCATATTCAATCATATATTTTACACAACCACCAGATGCAAACCCCATAATTGAGAAGTGTACACAAGCACTGTCCTTCATGAGATCACCAAATGAAACAAATTCGACAGGATTGTTCTTTAAATACCCACGGACAATTTCCACATTCTCAAAAAATATAAATATTGTTTAATTCCCTATTGTGTGGGGGGGCAAAGATGAGAATACTGTTGGGGGGACAAATATGAGAATACTGTTGGGAGAGGAAATATGAGAATACTGTTGGGGGGCAAATATGAGAATAATTTTGGGGGAAATATGAGAATACTGTTGGAGGGGCAAATAAGAGAATACTGTTGGGGGGCAAATATGAGAATACTGTTGGGGTGGCAAATTTGAGAATAATGTTGGGGGTCAAATATGAGAATCCTGTTGGTGGGGAAATATGAGAATACTGTTGGGGGGGCAAATATGAGAATACTGTTGGGGGGCAAATATGAGAATACTGTTGGGGGGGCAAATATGAGAATAATGTTGGAGGGGCAAATATGAGGATAATGTTGAGGGGACAAAAATGAGAATACTTTGATTCACAGAAGTGTATTGCGGCATATCACAACATGCTGCTGAACTCATAAGTGGCATGTTTATTGGGGTATAGTGTGATTATATAAGCATTCCATATAATTCCAATGCAAGATCCCAAAAAATGGTGCCCTCTAGCCGATTTCAACTGCCCACTTAGTCACTTAGTCCTGTCGCCATGGTCTGGCCGGCGCGAGCAATCTCCATTCAGATAGACTGGGAAAAAGGCGCAACTGGGTGCGTGAGCTCGGTACAGCGCAGATCAACAGGCGCAAACAATGGATGGGGTGGAAAACCTGGCGACGACTGAACAGCAATGGTCCTGAACAGCAATGAACATTTTGGGGGAAATTATACCACCACCCAAAAGGGCACTTTGGAGACTGGAAGGGCAAAGGAGCCTGTGCTCTTTACAGGTAGAGCCGGATCTGTGCACGTGTCTGCCCTAAACCCGCCTGCCCCAGGGATATAATGGTGCGGACTGCGGGTTATGAGTCAATCTGCGCATCACTAACACACAAACGCACATCAAAGTGTCTTCACCACCTTTTTCCTCATAAAGCTTATGCTTATCACTGCTACCAATGCATACAATGATATTTTATTGTATATATATTTACAGTACCAGTCAAAAGTTTGAACACACCTACTCATTAAAGGGTTTTTCTTTATTTTTACTATTATCTACATTGTAGAATAATAGTGAAGACATCAAAACTATGAAATAACACATGGAATCATGTAGTAAACAAAAAATGGTTAATTAAACAAATCAAAATATATTTTATACTTGAGATTCTTCAAAGTAGCCACCCTTTGCCTCGATGACAGCTTTTCAAACTCTTGGAATATTCTTAACCAGCTTCATGAGGTAGTCACCTGGAATGCATTTCAATTAACAGGTGTGCTTTGTTAAAAGTATGTTTGCCATCTCTACTGGTCAAACAGTGTAACTTCACAGCAAAAAGTTAAATCTAAGCAAGCCTAAATATCTTATGACATAATTAAGGTAAAACATTTTGAAATAGGATCTTAGTTTAATATAAGCTTGGCACAAAGAAACAAGAAAAACAAACATTTTAAGTGAATTATCACTCAATAAGATAATTAGGCTTGCTTAGATTTAACTGTTTTGCATTGTTCTACCTATAGGTGGTTTCGAGCCAGTTAGAATATGTTCTACCTATAGGTGTTTTAGGGCCAGTTAGAAGGTAGACCTATAGGTCTATAGGACCTACACCTTCCAACTGGCCCTAAACAACCTATAGGTAGTTTGGGGCCAGTTAGGTGTTCTACCTGTAGGTGTTTTAGGACCAGTTAGAAGGTGTTCTACCTATAGGTGGTTTAGGGCCAGTTAGAAGGTGTTCCACTTATAGGTGTTTGGGGCCAGTTAGGTGTTCTACCTATAGGTGTTTTAGGGCCAATTCGAAGATGTTCTACCTATAGGTGTTTCAGAGCCAGTTAGGTGTTCTACCTATAGGTGTTTCAGGGCCAGTTGGAAGGTGTTCTACCTTTAGGTGTTTTAGGGCCAGTTAGAAGGTGTTCTACCTATAGGTGTTTCAGGGCCAGTTCGAAGTTGTTCTACCTATAGGTGTTTCAGGGCCAGTTAGGTGTTCTACCTATAGGTGTTTCAGGGCCAGTTGGAAGGTGTTCTACCTATAGGTGTTTTAGGGCCAGTTAGAAGGTGTTCTACCTATAGGTGTTTTAGGGCCAGTTAGAATGTGTTCTACCTATAGGTGTTTTAGGGCCAGTTAGGTGTTCAACCTATAGGTGTTTTAGGGCCAGTTCAAAGGTCCTCTACCTATAGGTGATTCAGGGCCAGTTAGAAGGTGTTCTACCTATAGGTGTTTCAGGGCCAGTTAGAAGGTGTTCTACCTATTGGTGGTTTAGGGCCAGTTAGAAGGTGTTCTACCTATAGGTGTTTTAGGGCCAGTTAGGTGTTCAACCTATAGGTGTTTTAGGGCCAGTTCAAAGGTCTTCTACCTATAGGTGTTTTAGGGCCAGTTCAAAGGTCCTCTACCTATAGGTGATTCAGGGCCAGTTAGAAGGTGTTCTACCTATAGGTGTTTTAGGGCCAGTTAGAAGGTGTTCTACCTATAGGTGTTTTAGGGCCAGTTAGGTGTTCAACCTATAGGTGTTTTAGGGCCAGTTCGAAGGTCTTCTACCTATAGGTGATTCAGGGCCAGTTAGAAGGTGTTCTACCTATAGGTGTTTTAGGGCCAGTTAGAAGGTGTTCCACTTATAGGTGTTTTAGGGCCAGTTAGAAGGTGTTCTACCTATGGGTTTTTAGGGCTAGTTAGAAGGTGTTCTACCTATAGGTGTTTCAGGGCCAGTTAGAAGGTGTTCTACCTATAGGTGTTTTAGGGCTAGTTAGAAGGTGTTCTACCTATAGATGTTTTAGGGCCAGTTAGAAGGTGTTCTACCTATAGGTGTTTCAGGGCCAGTTAGAAGGTGTTCTACCTATAGGTGTTTCAGGGCCAGTTAGAAGGTGTTCTACCTATACGTGTTTTCGGGCCAGTTGAAAGGTGTTCTACCTATAGGTGTTTCAGGGCCAGTTAGAAGGTGTTCTACCTATAGGTGTTTCAGGGCCAGTTGGAAGCTGTTCTACCTATAGGTGTTTTAGGGCCAGTTAGAAGGTGTTCTACCTATAGGTGTTTTAGGACCAGTTAGAAGGTGTTCCACTTATAGGTGTTGTAGGACCAGTTAGGTGTTCCACCTATAGGTGTTTCAGGGCCAGTTAGAAGGTGTTCTACCTATAGGTGTTTTAGGGCTAGTTAGAAGGTGTTCTACCTATAGGTATTTCAAGGCCAGTTAGAAGGTGTTCTACCTATAGGTGGTTTAGGGATAGTTGGACGGTGTTCCACTTATAGGTGTTTTAGGGCCAGTTAGGTGTTCTACCTATAGGTGTTTTAGGGCCAGTTAGAAGGTGTTCTACCTACAGGTGTTTCAGGGCCAGTTACGTGTTCTACCTATAGGTGTTTCAGGGCCAGTTGGAAGCTGTTCTACCTATAGGTGTTTTAGGGCCAGTTAGAAGGTGTTCTACCTATAGGTGTTTTAGGGCCAGTTCGAAGGTGTTCTACCTATAGGTGTTTCAGGGCCAGTTAGAAGGTGTTCTACCTATAGGTGTTTTAGGGCTAGTTAGAAGGTGTTCTACCTATAGGTATTTCAAGGCCAGTTAGAAGGTGTTCTACCTATAGGTGGTTTAGGGATAGTTGGACGGTGTTCCACTTATAGGTGTTTTAGGGCCAGTTAGGTGTTCTACCTATAGGTGTTTTAGGGCCAGTTAGAAGGTGTTCTACCTACAGGTGTTTCAGGGCCAGTTACGTGTTCTACCTATAGGTGTTTCAGGGCCAGTTAGAAGGTGTTCTACCTATAGGTGTTTTAGGGCCAGTTAGAAGGTGTTCTACCTATGGGTTTTTAGGGCTAGTTAGAAGGTGTTCTACCTATAGGTGTTTCAGGGCCAGTTAGAAGGTGTTCTACCTATAGGTGTTTTAGGGCTAGTTAGAAGGTGTTCTACCTATAGATGTTTTAGGGCCAGTTAGAAGGTGTTCTACCTATAGGTGTTTCAGGGCCAGTTAGAAGGTGTTCTACCTATACGTGTTTTCGGGCCAGTTGAAAGGTGTTCTACCTATAGGTGTTTCAGGGCCAGTTAGAAGGTGTTCTACCTATAGGTGTTTCAGGGCCAGTTGGAAGCTGTTCTACCTATAGGTGTTTTAGGGCCAGTTAGAAGGTGTTCTACCTATAGGTGTTTTAGGACCAGTTAGAAGGTGTTCCACTTATAGGTGTTGTAGGACCAGTTAGGTGTTCCACCTATAGGTGTTTCAGGGCCAGTTCGAAGGTGTTCTACCTATAGGTGTTTTAGGGCCAGTTAGAAGGTGTTCTACCTATAGGTGTTTTAGGGCCAGTTCGAAGGTGTTCTACCTATAGGTGTTTCAGGGCCAGTTAGAAGGTGTTCTACCTATAGGTGTTTTAGGGCTAGTTAGAAGGTGTTCTACCTATAGGTATTTCAAGGCCAGTTAGAAGGTGTTCTACCTATAGGTGGTTTAGGGATAGTTGGACGGTGTTCCACTTATAGGTGTTTTAGGGCCAGTTAGGTGTTCTACCTATAGGTGTTTTAGGGCCAGTTAGAAGGTGTTCTACCTACAGGTGTTTCAGGGCCAGTTACGTGTTCTACCTATAGGTGTTTCAGGGCCAGTTAGAAGGTGTTCTACCTATAGGTGTTTTAGGGCTAGTTAGAAGGTGTTCTACCTATAGGTGTTTTAGGGCCAGTTAGAAGTTGTTCCACCTATAGGTGTTTCAGGGCCAGTTCGAAGGTGTTCTACCTATAGGGGTTTTATGGCCAGTTAGAAGGTGTTCTACCTATAGGTAGTTTAGGGCCAGTTAGAAGGTGTTCTACCTATAGGTAGTTTAGGGGCAGTTAGAAGGTGAGCGATATAGAAAATGAGATTCAATGTATGGGTTTAGAATATGCTGGAGTGGGGCGGTGAGGGACAGTAGGGGAAGGAGATGGAATGTGAGGATTCAGAATAGGCTGGAGTGGGGCGGTGAGGGACAGTAGTGGAAGGGGAGTGAGAGAGGGATAGAATAGCTCTGTAGAGGGGAGATGTTACAGACGATTATCTTATCTGCATGGCTGTTGCTTCTGATTGGAGTTGGATGGAGAGCGAGATATTAAGGCGCTCAGTGGAAAGCCCGGTTGCTGCAACTGTAAGGCTGACGCTCCTTCTCTCAACTCAGCCATAACACAGACCTGCCCTGGCGCCATGCAACTCCCCCACACACACACACACACACACACACACACACACACACACACACACACACACACACACACACACACACACACACACACACACACACACACACACACACACACACACACACACACACTGCCGCAGCAGTAGGGAAGCACTTGTGTTATTTAAGAGCAGCCCATGTGAATCTGGGACACTGACACACTGGCCCCTCAGATAGCCACTATGACACTGATACACAGATATTCCCAGGGATAAAGATTAAATTACACTTGATTTAGCATTCTTGGTTTTACCGAAAACCACCAGCCTTATTTGACAACAGAAGCAGGCTGCCTATTGAAGTATGTAGCTGCCATGACATTGTCTCACCAACACCCCTACAACGGTTCAATTTGTTTCATTTGCACTGAGCTGCAGTGATTCTGACATGGGATGAAATGTAACATTCAAGAGGAAAGTCCTCTGAGCTCAGATCCGTAGGTGGATATAGTACACACTACATTGAATGATGCAAGATATGGCATCGTGTGGCTTTTTTTAAACTATTAGTCCTGCATTGTGATGTTGATTATACTGTACCTATTAACGTACATTTAACCATGTCGTGTCTCTGTACAGCTGAGAAAAAACCGCACACTGCTCTTGATAGTATTACTGCTGTTGATAGTATACTGCTCTTGATAGTATTACTGCTGTTGATAGTATACTGCTCTTGATAGTATTACTGCTCTTTATTAAGCTTTACTTATCAGCAGCAAGGCCTTCGTCTGAGCTTTTTCTCTGTCTCTGTGCAGCTCAAATGGGGGTTATTAGAATCCCAAACGTTCTACTCAAGATCATAGAGAGGAAAACTACTGATGCAAAATCACTGGTAAGTGTTCAGGCCAAAGGTGGTCCTGTGGAGTTGAATCTCCCATCAGCCAAGGACCCATGAGAAAGTCGCTGCTCCCCTGGGGCCTCATTCTCATGCTGGGCCAAACTCCAAAATCCAGGCCCGGGCCTTGAGAACAGCTCTTATCTAAGGGAAGCACACTGTAGGAATCACAGGCTTCCGACCACACCCCCAGCATGGAGTCACGTTTTGTTCATTGGGACTCTGTAGTCGTTCTGCTGCCTCCCTTTTCAGCCCATGCCAAATTAACATTATCTCTATTTTCTCACTTGGCTTCAAAAAACGTGGTGCTGACTGCAGAATATTGTTGGGGTTGTGTTGCTTCATTTGATTAAGCTACTGGCTAGTATATCATGTACTTTCAGTGTACTGGGAATGTACTGGGAAT
This sequence comes from Oncorhynchus gorbuscha, assembly GCF_021184085.1. Lineage (NCBI taxonomy): Eukaryota > Metazoa > Chordata > Actinopteri > Salmoniformes > Salmonidae > Oncorhynchus > Oncorhynchus gorbuscha. Next base: position 102,326,383 of record NC_060178.1, read on the forward strand.
GTTTGTCTCAAAGTTTAGGCTAACTCATTAGTGTATGCCTTATTAAGACAGACAGGCCGTTAAAGCAACAGCCTTTCTCAAGTTTGTGTGTGTGTGTGTGTGTGTGTGTGTGTGTGTGTGTGTGTGTGTGTGTGTGTGTGTGTGTGTGTGTGTGTGTGTGTGTGTGTGTGTGTGTGTGTGTGTGTGTGTGTGTGTGTGTGTGTGTGTGTGTGTGTGTGTGTGTGTGTGTGTGTGTGTGTGTGTGTGTGTGAAGCAACCAAGGGAAGGTCAGGGGATTTGGGAGTGTTTAGAGATGCAGTATGAAGTTTGTTTTGGACCTTGGCCAGGGCTTCAAGAAGGAAAACAAGCTTGACACATACACACGGTTATATAATGTTGCACATCTGACGTGTGTGTTTTCCACAGGCTGCCCCAACAGTGCAGAGGCAGAGGAGGACAGACAGATGGACTGTATGTATTTGAAGTCACTGGAGGGGTTCGTCACTGTGGTTACATCGGATGGCGACATGATCTTCCTCTCAGAAAACGTCAACAAGTTAATGGGCTTAACACAGGTGAGCAGAAACATTATGTAATCATGCATAATGGGCTTGTTTCTTATGTACAATACATCCAGTACTCTTTCCCTGGAGACAGAAAGATGGACGGACGGAAAGACGGAAAGACGGAAAGACAGACAGACAGACAGACAGACAGACAGGCAGGCAGGCAGGCAGACAGACAGACAGGCAGGCAGACAGACAGACAGACAGACAGACAGACAGACAGACAGACAGACAGACAGACAGACAGACAGACAGACAGACAGACAGACAGACAGACAGACAGACAGACAGACAGACAGACAGACAGACAGACAGACAGACAGACAGACAGACAGACAGACAGACAGACAGACAGACAGACAGACAGACAGACAGACGCTGTAGCTGGGGATGTCTCTCATAACTGTGAAATGTCAGCCCTGTCAGAGGCTTGTTTGGCTCAAACACACTATCTACTGTAGCTACGTAGGGCAGAAGGCCTCCAGCCCTTCCTCACTTCTCACACCGTCAGCTTTGTCTACTATATTTCTCACTGCTGGTCTCTCTGATAAGCAAGGCTCTCAGAGAACAACAGTCTTCCTAACCTCTTTACTGTGACTGAATGCAGGTGTTACTAGTCTCTTTGGTTTGGCTGATGTGGTGTTACCACAATGTAACAAAGCTTTGGCCCTGCCTGTGTTCTTGCTGGCATAACACCATATGTGTTTCTTTACAGGTGGAGTTGACCGGACAAAGCATCTTTGACTTCACCCACCCCTGCGACCACGACGAGATTCGCGAGAACCTCAATCTGAAAACCGGTAATTATTCTCTCTGTCTACGTGAAAGAGTTAGGGCTAAGGTTAGGGTTAGATAATAATAATATGAGATAGGAGCACAGCACAGTGTCTCTCTGAGTTAGGGTTAGGGTTAGGGTTAGATAATAATAATATGAGATAGGAGCACAGCACAGTGTCTCTCTGAGTTAGGGTTAGGGTCAGGGTTAGATGACAATACGAGAGAATAGAGGAGCACAGCACAGTGTCTCTCTGAGTTAGGGTTAGGGTCAGGGTTGGATGACAATACGAGAGAATAGAGGAGCACAGCACAGTGTCTCTCTGAGTTAGGGTTAGGGTCAGGGTTAGATGACAATACGAGAGAATAGAGGAGCACAGCACAGTGTCTCTCTGAGTTAGGGTTAGGGTCAGGGTTAGATGACAATACGAGAGAATAGAGGAGCACAGCACAGTGTCTATCTGAGTTAGGGTTAGGGTCAGGGTTAGATGACAATACGAGAGAATAGAGGAGCACAGCACAGTGTCTCTCTGAGTTAGGGTTAGGGTCAGGGTTAGATGACAATACGAGAGAATAGAGGAGCACAGCACAGTGTCTCTCTGAGTTAGGGTTAGGGTCAGGGTTAGATGACAATACGAGAGAATAGAGGAGCACAGCACAGTGTCTCTCTGAGTTAGGGTTAGGGTCAGGGTTAGATGACAATACGAGAGAATAGAGGAGCACAGCACAGTGTCTCTCTGAGTTAGGGTTAGGGTCAGGGTTAGATGACAATACGAGAGAATAGAGGAGCACAGCACAGTGTCTCTCTGAGTTAGGGTTAGGGTCAGGGTTAGATGACAATACGAGAGAATAGAGGAGCACAGCACAGTGTCTCTCTGAGTTAGGGTTAGGGTCAGGGTTAGATGACAATACGAGAGAATAGAGGAGCACAGCATAGTCTCTCTGAGTTAGGGTTAGGGTCAGGGTTAGATGACAATACGAGAGAATAGAGGAGCACAGCACAGTGTCTCTCTGAGTTAGGGTTAGGGTCAGGGTTAGATGACAATACGAGAGAATAGAGGAGCACAGCACAGTGTCTCTCTGAGTTAGGGTTAGGGTCAGGGTTAGATGACAATACGAGAGAATAGAGGAGCACAGCACAGTGTCTCTCTGAGTTAGGGTTAGGGTCAGGGTTAGATGACAATACGAGAGAATAGAGGAGCACAGCACAGTGTCTCTCTGAGTTAGGGTTAGGGTCAGGGTTGGATGACAATACGAGAGAATAGAGGAGCACAGCACAGTGTCTCTCTGAGTTAGGGTTAGGGTCAGGGTTAGATGACAATACGAGAGAATAGAGGAGCACAGCACAGTGTCTCTCTGAGACACTGAATTAGATACACACATGCTCTGCACATGGAATGTTCTATAGTATAATATATACAGTGCCTTTGGAAAGTATTCAGACCCCTTGACCTTTTCCGCATTTTGTAGGGTTACATTCTGATTCTAAAATATATCAAATATGTTTTTTTACTCATGAATATGCACACAATCCCCTATGACAAAGCAAAAACAGTTTTTTGAATTTTCTTCAAATTTTTTAAAACCTAAAAAACTGTAATATCACATTTACATAGTAAGTATTCAGACCCTTTACTCAGTACTTTGTTGACACACCTTTGGCAGTGATTACTTGGCACTGCTTGACACTCCTGTATTTGGGGAGTTTCTCCCATTCTTCTCTGCAGATCCTCTCAATCTCTGTCAGGTTGGATGGCGAGAATTGCTGCACAGTTACTTTCAGGTGTCTCTAGAGATGTTAGATTGGGTTCAAGTCTGGGATCAAGGACATTCAGAGACTTGTCCTGAAGCCACTCCTGCGTTGTCATGGCTGTGTATTTTGGGTCATTGTCCTTTTGGAAGAGGAACCATCGCCCCAATCTGAGGATCTGAGCGCTCTGGAGCAGGTTTCCATCAAGGATCTCGCTGTACTTTGCTCCGTTCATCTTTGCCCCGATCCTGACTAGTCTCCCAGTCCCTGCCGCTGAAAAAAATCCCCACAGTATTATTATTATTATTATTTTATTTTTTTACAGGGACAGTGCACATTAATCAACGTTTCAGTAAAAGTGCCGGTTTTAGCCAGCCGGCTAATTTTCATCCGCAGTCCCTGGGCAGGTTATTAAAAACAATTACAATATAGACAATAGCAACATAGGACAAGCAAAACATAGCAACATAGGACAAGCAAGACATAGCATACAGACAGAGCAACATAGGACAAGCAAGACGTAGCATACAGACAGAGCAACATAGAACAAAAAGCAGCAAGACAAAATTCATAAAAGCAACAAAGTGTTTCCACACCTCACAAGCTACAGACAACAGACAACATGGAAAGCGGCAACACACAGCTAGGGACCATGTTCACAAATCTGATTGACCTTTAGCCATGTCTTCAAGCATTTTGTGAAAGTGTGATATGTGGTGCAGTTATGTGTGTCTGATGGCAGTGTATTCCAGACATGGGAAGCTCTCACAGAGAATGCAGATTTATCAAGTATGATGCCAAGGTACTTAAAATCGGATACCACCTGGAGCTTCTCCCCTGACACATAGACATCTGGCTCAGTAGCATCTGTTGCCCTCTTTGTGAAGAACATGCAAACAGTTTTTTTCACATTGAGATGCAAACACGAGTCACTGAGCCACTTTGTAACCTGGACCATTACAGTAGTGAGTTCTTGTGCAGCTTGTTGTTTTCTCTTTGCATGCACATATATCACTGTATCATCTGCATACATTTGAACTTCAGACCCAGTACAGACAGAAGGCAGATCATTAATGTACAGGCTGAACAGGAGGGTGCTGTCACGTGATGCTTGGCATTCAAGCTAACGAGTTCAATCTTGGTTTCGTCAGATCAGAGAATCTTGTTTCTCATGGTCTGAGAGTGTTTAGTTGCCTTTTGGCAAACTCCAAGTGGACTGTCATGTCCCTTTTACTGAGGAGTCGCTTCCGTCTGGCCACTCTAACATAAAGGCCTGATTGGTGGAGTGCTACAGAGACCTTCTGGAAGGTTCTCCCATCTCCACAGAGGAAATCTAGAGTTCTGTCAGATTGACCATTGGGTTCTTCGTCACCTCCCTGACTTAGGCCCTTCTCCTCCGATTGCTCAGTTTGGCCAGGCGGCCAGCTCTATGAAGAGTCTTGGTGGTTCCAAACTTCTTACATTGAAGACTGATGGGAGACCACTGTGTTCTTAGGGACCTTCAACACTGCATAATATTTTGGGTACCCTTTCCCAGATCTGTACCTCGACACAATCCTGTCTCCAAGCTCTACGGACAATTCCTTCGACCTCATGGCTTGGTTTTTACTCTGACATGCACTGTCAACTGTGGGACCTTATATAGACAGGTGTGTGGCTTTCCAAATCATGTCCAATCAATTTAATTTACCACGGGTGGACTCCAATCAAGTTGTAGAAACATCTCAAGGATGATCAATGGAAACAGGATGCACCTGAGCTCAATATCAAATCTCATAGCAAAGGGTCTGAGTACTTATGTAAATAAGGTTAGGGCTGTCTTCAAGGCAAAGGGTGGCTACTTTGAAGAATCTCAAATATATTTTGATTTGTTTCACACTTTTTTGGTTACTACATGATCCCATGTGTTATTTCATAGTTTTGATGTCTTCACTATTTTTCTGCAATGTAGAAAATAGTAAAATAAAGAAAATCATTGAGTAGGTGTGTCCAAAGTTTTGACTGGTACTTCATATATATATGTATATATATATATATATATATGTATATATATATATATATGTATATATATATATATATATATATGTATATATATATATGTATATATATGTATATATATATATATATGTATATGTGTGTATATATAGTGTATATTGATGTATATCAATGCGTATAGTGTATATTGATGTATATTGATGTGAATTGATGTGTATGTTGATGCACATGAATGTGTATATTGATGCGTGTAGTGTTTATTGATATATATTAATGTGTATATGTATGTATATTGATGTGTATACTGATGTGTATTGCACATATTGACATATATATTGATGTGTATAGTGTATATTGATATGTACTGTATGTATGTGTATATTGTGAATCGATATGTATACAGAGCTAATCTGTAAAAGAGACCTTATTCTCAGCATGACTCCCTGTCGAAAAAAGCTGAAATAAATAAGTATCTGGAGGTCCTAATGCGTTAAGTAGAAGTTGTAAAATTGCACACACAACGAATAATATATAATATATAATGATGTAATTACACTAAATTAACAGTTATATAATGACATAATAACACTAAATTAACAGCTATATAATGACGTAATTACACTAAATTAACAGCTATATAATGACGTAATTACACTAAATTAACAGCTATATAATGACATAATAACACTAAATTAACAGCTATATAATGACGTAATTACACTAAATTAACAGCTATATAATGACGTAATTACACTAAATTAACAGCTATGTAATGATGTAATAACACTAAATTAACAGCTATATAATGATGTAATAACACAAAATTAACAGCTATATAATGATGTAATAACACTAAATTAAAAGCTATATAATGATGTAATAACACTAAATTAACAGCTATATAATGATGTAATAACACAAAATTAACAGCTATATAATGATGTAATAACACTAAATTAACAGCTATATAATGATGTAATTACACTAAATTAACAGCTATATAATGACGTAATAACACTAAATTAACAGCTATATAATGATGTAATTACACTAAATTAACAGCTATATAATGATGTAATAACACTAAATTAACAGCTATATAATGACGTAATTACACTAAATTAACAGCTATATAATGACGTAATAACACTAAATTAACAGCTATATAATGACGTAATTACACTAAATTAACAGCTATATAATGATGTAATAACACTAAATTAACAGCTATATAATGACGTAATAACACTAAATTAACAGCTATATAATGATGTAATTACACTAAATTAACAGCTATATAATGATGTAATAACACTAAATTAACAGCTATATAATGACGTAATAACACTAAATTAACAGCTATATAATGATGTAATTACACTAAATTAACAGCTATATAATGATGTAATAACACTAAATTAACAGCTATATAATGACGTAATTACACTAAATTAACAGCTATATAATGATGTAATTACACTAAATTAAAAGCTATAACATGAGATAATAACACTACATGAACAGCTTCCTCGGCCATGGCTTGTGTGCTATGCTAAGAGTAAATAATGATGGTAGAAATAACATTCTGGACACACTGACTCTTTCCATACTTCTCTCTCCAGTTGTCCTCTAATATCTCCAGTGTTCTGCTGTTCTGTTTTTGTTGCTATTTGAATCACTTTCTCTCATTCCAGGGCGGGCCACACCAAAGTGGTCAGACAAGGAGCCTAGTAGGTCGACTCCTCAGGCCCCTTCCTGGGACTGTTGATAGAGGGGTGGGTGACATGGGGGACCAAAGGAGGATGGTAAGGTTGGTGGAAGTGCGGGCGCTGCTGTTGTGTCCACACGTACTGCCAGCCATGCCAGACCTTTCCCTGGCGCCACCCCCGTCATGGGGCCCCCCTTTAACACTCCTTATTAGCTGGACCCATAAGGCTCTGTCTTGCTCCACGGCCCGCGGCCAGTGTCTGAGGGCTGAACTCTCACTTTGTGATGTAATGGTTTGGCTGCAGACTGTGGCGAATTTAGTATTTACACGTTTATTAGGGATCCCCATTAGTTAGTGCTGAAGCAGCAGCTGCTCTTCCTGGGGTCCACACAAAACCTAAAACATGACATAATACAGAACATTAACAGACAAGAACATCAGGACAGAACTATATACATTTTAAATAATTATACAAACTTTCATACATGTATGCCTTCATAATCATGTTATTCAGACGCTACTGAATGCAAGTGCAACACACAACAACAGAAATGGAAATGCAATAACAAGGAGTGTTAAAAAAGAGTCTGAATGTGTAAAGTTGATGTCACCACTGACAGCTTTACGATCAGCCCTTATGGACTGAGTTGCTGCTCCAGATATGTCAGAAACATGGGGCAGAGTCCTTTGTGTGTGCTTGCATGCACGTTAGTGGGACAGGGAGGAGTAGAAGAAACCGAAACCTTGACCTCACACAAAAACTGTGATATCGCAAGCATGCGATTGGAAAATGAAGGTGAAGAAAATCTGTGTATGTTTGTTCACAGGTACTGGGACAAAGGGGAAAGCCTTCAGCACTGAGAGAGACTTCTTCATGAGGATGAAGTGCACAGTGACAAACCGTGGACGCACTGTCAACCTGAAATCAGCCAGCTGGAAGGTGAGTCCATGGAATTAACAGAAGATGCCAAGATCACTGCCATCACTACTCATGAACAACCCTCTACTTGGCTTGTTTACTATTGATTGTAAATTCTGTTTTGCATTGTTTATTCAGAATAGGACCGTACTGCATCATTGAGATGATATCAGATGTTACAGATAATAGTTCTTATATAAAATAATGTTGATATAAGTGTTTCTCCTCTGCTTTCTTAGGTTCTGCACTGCACGGGCCACCTCAAGGTGTACAACAGCTGCGCCCCTCATGGGCTGTGTGGGTTCAAGGAGTCTCCGCTCACCTGCCTGCTAATGATGTGTGAGCCCATCCCCCACCCCTCCAACATCGACACACCCCTGGACAGCAAGACCTTCCTGAGCCGTCACAGCATGGACATGAAGTTCACCTACTGTGACGACAGGTAACGCACACTGTCAGATAAATACACACACTAACACATGCTCCCAACAGGGACACACAGCTCACCTACAGGACTATAATGACGCGTAGCACACACAAACAGTCTCACATACACACACACACGCACAAGCACACACGCAGACACACACACACTGGCAGAAGGGACGGAAAGTTAGCTTACAGTACAGTAACAGCAGGGAACACACAAACCATCTCACATACTCACACATAGGCATACACTCCCTCTCTATACTGTATATGCATAGAGACATCCTCATATACAGTTGAAGTCGGAAGTGTACATATACCTTAGCCAAATACTTTTAAACTCAGCTGTTCACAAATCCTGACATTTAATCAGAGTAAAAATTCCCTGTCTTAGGTCAGTTAGCATCACCACTTTATTTTAAAAATGTGAAATGTCAGAATAATAGTAGAGAGAATTGTTTATTTCAGCTTTTATTTCTATGCTTGGGGTCATTGTCCATTTGGAAGACCCATTTGTGACCAAGCTTTAACTTCCTGACTGATGTCTTGAGATGTTGCTTTAATATATCCACATATTTTTCCTACCTCATGATGCCATCTATTTTGTGAAGTGCACCAGTCCCTCCTGCAGCAAAGCACCCCCACAACATGATGCTGCCAGCCCCGTGCTTCACGGTTGGGGTGGTGTTCTTTGGCTTGCAGGCCTCCCCATTTTTCCTCCAAACATAAAGATGGTCATTATGGCCAAACAGTTCTATTATTGTTTCATCAGACCAGAGGACATTTCTCCAAAAAGTACGATCTTTGTCCCCATGTCCAGTTGCAAACCGTAGTCTGGCTTTTTTAAATGGCGGTTTTGGAGCAGTGGCTTCTTCCTTGCTGAGCGGCCTTTCAGGTTATGTCAATATAGACCTCATTTTACTGTGGATATAGATACTTTTGTACCTGTTTCCTCCAGCATCTTCACAAGGTCCTTTGCTGTAATTTTGGGATTGATTTGCACTTTTCGCACCAAAGTACGTTCATCTCTAGAAGACAGAATGCTTCTCCTTCCTGAGCGGTATGACGGCTGCGTGGTCCCATGGTGTTTATACTTGCGTAATATTGTTTGTACAGATGAACGTGGTACCTTCAGGCATTTGGAAATTGCTCCCAAGGATGAACCAGACTTGTGGAGGTCTACAATTTTTTTCTGAGGCCTTGGCTGATTTCTTTTGATTTTCCCATAATGTCAAGCAAAGAGGCACTGAGTTTGAAGGTAGGCCTTGAAATACATCCACAGGTACACCTCCAATTGACTCAAATGATGTCAATTAGCCTATCAAAAGCTTCTAAAGCCATGACATAATTTTCTGGAATTTTCCAAGCTGTTTAAAAGCACAGTCAACTTAGTGTATGTAAACTTCTGACCCACTGGAATTGTGATACATTGGGTTATAAGTGAAATAATCTGTCTGTAAACAATTGTTGGAAATATATTACTTGTGTCATGCACAAGTTGCCAGAACTATAGTTTGTTAACGAAAAATGTGTGGATTGGTTGAAAAACAAGACTCATCAACTGTACATATTCATGCATAAAGTACCTTCTCATACAGACATATATGATCACAGACTCAGACACACATTTATATTGTAAATCGTAAGCAGCAGCAGGCTGGTAAAACCCAAAATCAAGTGCTGTCACTGAACGACAAATTACGCAAACTTACACACACACACACACAAGCATGCAAACAAGCCGGGATAATGATTTGCTGACTGAACCCGTTTGGTTTGGCAGGACCAGAGAGAGAAAACATCAAGAATGACTTGCATCGCACGACATCATCAAAGAGTGCCAGAGGTTACCCACAACATGTTCTCTGGGCACTTCACACAAAGGGAGCGCTATGCACCCATCACCACTGCATCCAAAGCAGCATGTCACCATGACAACTGTGACAATAATGACAAGTCCAAGTCCTACCATCAAGTGCCTGTGATGATCGATGTCCCCGTTAGGAGTGTCTGCTGTCCCCTCCGGGCCAACTGCGTCACAGACACGGCAGCCATCTTAGAGCCAATGTCTCGCCGGTAGAGAAAAACATTCCTTCCTCCTAGCTGCTAGTGCTAAAAACCACACCGGTCGGGTTCGGCTGTAATCTGATCAAGCGCTCATGCAAAGACAAAAGATTTCTTCTGAGAACAGAGTGTACCTTCCTGTGAAACAGAGGCCCCTTTTTACTTTTCTCAAATGTTGTATTTATTTCATCCTTGCACAAATCGACTTCAATTACGCAAATGAGGCGACAGCCCATGATGCCTTGCATACGTCATTATGCTCATTAGTGGTCATGGTTGATGTTCCCAACTGGCACAGCACGGGTTGCCCTTGGACCGCCCGTGAGGAGAGGAGAAAGGCTGGAAGCAAGAGAAGGAACTCAGAAATGTTCATGTAATGTTGGTTTAAACTTCAATATAACTTTCCGTCTTGGGTCTCAACAGATTTTGAACCATTGCACCTGCATGGATAAGAAAAAAGTTTAATGATTGAGGCTACTTTGATTGAGGCTACTTGGCCCATAAGCTTGCAATTATCATTATTACGGTTTTTTCATTATGGAAACTATGTGTTAATCTGGGGTCTACATCGTTGTTTTAACTTTTTAAGAAATGTCTATGATTTTATATTAAGTACCTATGATTGAGGTCCACCAGCTGTTTTTCTTACTCAAGGTTGAGTTACCTAACTGTATTTCAGCAGTGGTGCTTTAGTTGTGATTAACTAACAGCTCAGGTTTTCAGAGCCTTGATTTGTAAAAACACAAAAAATCCCTATTCATCTGTTTGAAGATTATGCAGGCATCATTGGGAGAGTAGAGCTCTCTACTGTACTTAACACCCAAATCCACATCACGCAAAGATAAAAACACATTGAAACCCACATCACTCAATCACATAAACAACACAACTGGTGTGTGGGTGTAAAGCAGTGAGGAATGACTTATTTGTGCTCCAGTCTGGCTGGCTGGCAGATTGACTGGCTGGCTGGCAGATTTGCTGACTGGCTGGCTGGAAGGCTGGCTGGCTGGCTGGCTGGTAGACGTCAATTCAACATTTATTACCTGTTGGTTCAACAGAATTCCATTGAAAAGACGTGGAAGCAACTTTGATGCAATGGGTAATGGGGTAATGCTCTAGGAGTCACATGCCTGTTGACTATTACCTACCTATGTGATCCTTATTATTGTTTTGGTAGAGATACTGTGGTAGAGGAGAGGCTCTGGTAGAGGGGAGACTGTGGCAGAGGAGGTAGAGGAGAGACTGTGGTAGAGGAGAGAGAGAGAGAGAGAGAGAGAGGAGAGAGTGTGGTAGAGGAGGGAGAGAAGAATCTGTGGTAGTGGAGAGACTGGGGTAGAGGGGAAAGGCTGTGGTAGAGGAGAGACTGTGGCAGAGGAGTTAGAGGAGAGGCTGTGGTATAGAGAGGTTGTGGTAGAGGAGAGACTGTGGTAGAGGAGAGACTGACAGAGGAGGGAGAGACTGGTAGAGGAGGGAGAAGAGAGGCTGTGGTAGAGGAGAGAGGCTGTGGTAGGGGAGAGGCTGTGGCAGAGGAGAGGCTGTGACAGAGGAGAGGCTGTGGTAGAGGAGAGACTGTGACAGAGGAGAGAGAGAGGAGAGACTGGTAGAGGAGGGAGAAGAGAGGCTGTGGTAGAGGAGAGAGGATGTGGTAGGGGAGAGAGGCTGTGGTAGAGGAGAGAGGCTGTGGTAGAGGAGAGAGGCTGTGGTAGAGGAGAGAGGCTGTGGTAGAGGAGAGAGGCTGTGGTAGAGGAGAGAGGCTGTGGCAGAGGAGAGGCTGTGGCAGAGGAGAGGCTGTGGTAGAGGAGAGACTGTGACAGAGGAGAGAGAGAGGAGAGACTGGTAGAGGAGGGAGAAGAGAGGCTGTGGTAGAGGAGAGAGGATGTGGTAGAGGAGAGAGGATGTGGTAGGGGAGAGAGGCTGTGGTAGAGGAGAGAGGCTGTGGTAGAGGAGAGAGGCTGTGGAAGAGGAGAGAGGCTGTGGAAGAGGAGAGTGGCTGTGGTAGAGGAGAGTGGCTGTGGTAGGGGAGAGAGGCTGTGGTAGAGGAGAGAGGCTGTGGTAGAGGAGAGAGGCTGTGGTAGAGGAGAGAGGCTGTGGTAGAGGAGAGAGGCTGTGGTAGAGGAGAGAGGCTGTGGTAGAGGAGAGAGGCTGTGGTAGAGGAGAGAGGCTGTGGTAGAGGAGAGAGGCTGTGGTAGAGGAGAGAGGCTGTGGTAGAGGAGAGAGGCTGTGGTAGAGGAGAGAGGCTGTGGTAGAGGAGAGAGGCTGTGGTAGAGGAGAGAGGCTGTGGTAGAGGAGAGAGGCTGTGGTAGGGGAGAGGGGCTGTGGTAGGGGAGAGGGGCTGTGGTAGGGGAGAGAGGCTGTGATAGGGGAGAGGGGCTGTGGTAGAGGAGAGAGGCTGTGGTAGAGGAGAGAAGTGTGTGTGTGTGTGTGTGTGTGTGTGTGTGTGTGTGTGTGTGTGTGTGTGTGTGTGTGTGTGTGTGTGTGTGTGTGTGTGTGTGTGTGTGTGTGTGTGTGTGTGTGTGTGTGTGTGTGTGTGTGTGTCAGTCAGTCAGTCAGAGAAAAGTGGTGTTGGCTGAGTTAACGGTTGGCTGTATTTCTGTGTATTGCAGAGTCACTGAGCTGATGGGCTACAGTCCTGAAGACCTGCTTGGCTGCTCTGTCTATGAGTTGTACCACGCCCTCGATTCTGACAGTGTCACCAAGAGCCACCAGAACCGTGAGTGTCTACACTAAGACTGACTACACTGCAAACCCGGTGCAGGCAAAGGGGCTTCTTCCTCTTGCCTTAAGGCCTATCAACAGATAGAATGATTTTGAAGTCGTTGGGAATGTCTCAACCATCTGTTGAGGACCTTATCTCATCTTCTGCTTTACAGTAACCGTGCTGGTGTGTGAGAGAACAAGACAACGCTTTACAGTAACCGTGCTGGTGTGTGAGAGAACAAGACAACGCTTTACAGTAACCGTGCTGGTGTGTGAGAGAACAAGACAAAACTTTACAGTAACCGTGCTGGTGTGTGAGAAAACAAGACACCGTTTTACAGTAACTGTGCTGGTGTGTGAGAGAACAAGACACCGCTTTACAGTAACCGGTGCTTTACAGTAGCTGGTGTGTGAGAGAACAAGACACCGCTTTACAGTAACCGTGCTGGTGTGTGAGAGAACAAGACAACGCTTTACAGTAACCGTGCTGGTGTGTGAGAGAACAAGACAATACTTTACAGTAACCGTGCTGGTGTGTGAGAGAACAAGACTATGCTTTACAGTAACTGTGCTGGTGTGTGAGAGAACAGGACCATGCTTTACAGTAACCGGTGCTTTACAGTGGCTGGTGTGTGAGAGAACAAGACCATGCTTTACAGTAACCGTGCTGGTGTGTGAGAGAACAAGACAATACTTTACAGTAACCGTGCTGGTGTGTGAGAGAACAAGACAACGCTTTACAGTAACTGTGCTGGTGTGTGAGAGAACAGGACCATGCTTTACAGTAACCGGTGCTTTACAGTAGCTGGTGTGTGAGAGAACAAGACAATGCTTTACAGTAACCGTGACGGTGTGTGAGAGAACAAGACAATGCTTTACAGTAACCGTGCTGGTGTGTGAGAGAACAAGACAATGCTTTACAGTAACCGTGACGGTGTGTGAGAGAACAGGACCATGCTTTACAGTAACCGGTGCTTTACAGTGGCTGGTGTGTGAGAGAACAAGACCATGCTTTACAGTAACCGTGCTGGTGTGTGAGAGAACAAGACAATACTTTACAGTAACCGTGCTGGTGTGTGAGAGAACAAGACAACGCTTTACAGTAACTGTGCTGGTGTGTGAGAGAACAGGACCATGCTTTACAGTAACCGGTGCTTTACAGTGGCTGGTGTGTGAGAGAACAAGACCATGCTTTACAGTAACCGGTGCTTTACAGTAGCTGGTGTGTGAGAGAACAAGACAATGCTTTACAGTAACCGTGACGGTGTGTGAGAGAACAAGACAATGCTTTACAGTAACCGTGCTGGTGTGTGAGAGAACAAGACAATGCTTTACAGTAACCGTGACGGTGTGTGAGAGAACAAGACAATGCTTTACAGTAACCGTGCTGGTGTGTGAGAGAACAAGACAACGCTTTACAGTAACCGTGCTGGTGTGTGAGAGAACAAGACAATGCTTTACAGTAACCGTGCTGGTATGTGAGAGAACAAGACAATGCAGTCTGAACACCAGTATTTCCCTTTCTCTGCAAGCTATTAAAACTGTGAACCTGTTTAATAATATATTGTTTGCTTAAATGAAATTCAGAAGAAGCCGACTGAAAATGTAGATGTGTTTTTATGTTTGCGCTACTGTAGCAGGTCCTAGTCAGGTCCTAGTCAAACACCTGTAGTTTATGTTTGTGTTACTGTAGCAGGCCCTATTCAAACACCTGTAGATTATGTTTGTGCTACCATAGCAGGCCCTATTCAAACACCTGTAGTTTATGTTTGTGCTACCATAGCAGGCCCTATTCAAACACCTGTAGTTTATGTTAGTGCTACTGTAGCAGGCCCTAGTCAAACACCTGTAGTTTATGTTTGTGCTACTGTAGCAGGCCATATTCATACACCTGTAGATTATGTTTGTGCTACCATAGCAGGCCCTATTCAAACACCTGTAGTTTATGTTTGTGCTACTGTAGCAGGCCCTAGTCAAACACCTGTAGTTTGTTTGTGCTACTGTAGCAGGCCCTATTCATACACCTGTAGTTTATGTTTGTGCTACTGTAGCAGGCCCTATTCATACACCTGTAGATTATGTTTGTGCTACTGTAGCAGGCCCTATTCATACACCTGTAGATTATGTTTGTATTACTCTAGCAGGCCCTATTCAAACACCTCTAGATTATGTTCGTGCTACTGTAGCAGGCCCTATTCATACACCTGTAGATTATGTTCGTGCTACTGTAGCAGGCCCTATTCAAACACCTGTAGATTATGTTGTGCTACCATAGCAGGCCCTATTCATACACCTGTAGTTTATGTTTGTGCTACTGTAGCAGGCCCTATTCATACACCTGTAGATTATGTTTGTACTACTCTAGCAGGCCCTATTCAAACACCTCTAGATTATGTTCGTGCTACTGTAGCAGGCCCTATTCATACACCTGTAGATTATGTTCGTGCTACTGTAGCAGGCCCTATTCATACACCTGTAGATTATGTTTGTGCTACTGTAGCAGGCCCTATTCAAACACCTGTAGATTATGTTCGTGCTACTGTAGCAGGCCCTAGTCAAACACTTGTAGTTTATGTTTGTACTACTTTAGCAGGCCCTATTCAAACACCTGTAGTTTATTTCCGTGCTACTGCAGCAGGCCCTATTCAAACACCTGTAGTTAAAATTTGTGCTACCATAGCAGGCCCTATTCATACACCTGTAGATTATGTTTGTGCTACTGTAGCAGGCCCTATTCATACACCTGTAGATTATGTTTGTGCTACTGTAGCAGGCCCTATTCATACACCTGTAGTTTATGTTTATGCTACTGTAGCAGGCCCTATTCATACACCTGTAGTTCAAATTTGTGCTACTGTAGCAGGCCCTATTCATACACCTGTAGTTCAAATTTGTGCTACTGTAGCAGGCCCTATTCATACACCTGTAGTTCAAATTTGTGCTACTGTAGCAGGCCCTATTCATACACCTGTAGTTCAAATTTGTGCTACTGTAGCAGGCCCTATTCATACACCTGTAGATTATGTTTGTGCTACCATAGCAGGCCCTATTCATACACCTGTAGTTTATGTTTGTGCTACCATAGCAGGCCCTATTCATATACCTGTAGATTATGTTTGTGCTACCATAGCAGGCCCTATTCATACACCTGTAGTTTATGTTTGTGCTACCATAGCAGGCCCTATTCATACACCTGTAGTTTATGTTTGTGCTACCATAGCAGGCCCTATTCATATACCTGTAGATTATGTTTATGCTACCATAGCAGGCCCTATTCATACACCTGTAGTTTATGTTTGTGCTACCATAGCAGGCCCTATTCATACACCTGTAGATTATGTTTGTGCTACCATAGCAGGCCCTATTCATACACCTGTAGATTATGTTTGTGCTACTGTAGCAGGCCCTATTCATACACCTGTAGTTTATGTTTATGCTACTGTAGCAGGCCCTATTCATACACCTGTAGTTTGTTTGTGCTACCATAGCAGGCCCTATTCATACACCTGTAGTTTATGTTTGTGCTACTGCAGCAGGCCCTATTCAAACACCTGTAGTTTATGTTTGTGCTACTGTAGCAGGCCCTATTCATACACCTGTAGTTTATGTTTGTGCTACTGCAGCAGGCCCTATTCAAACACCCGTAGTTTATGTTTGTGCTACTGTAGCAGGCCCTATTCAAACACCCGTAGATTATGTTTATGCTACTGTAGCAGGCCCTATTCAAACACCTGTAGATTATGTTTGTGCTACTGGAGCAGGCCCTATTCAAACACCTGTAGATTATGTTTGTGCTACTGGAGCAGGCCCTATTCAAACACCTGTAGATTATGTTTGTGCTACTGTAGCAGGCCCTATTCATACACCTGTAGTTTATGTTTGTGCTACTGTAGCAAGCCCTATTCAAACACCCGTAGTTTATGTTTGTGCTACTGTAGCAGGCCCTATTCAAACACCTGTAGATTATGTTTATGCTACTGTAGCAAGCCCTATTCAAACACCTGTAGATTATGTTTGTGCTACTGGAGCAGGCCCTATTCAAACACCTGTAGTTTATGTTCGTGCTACTGTAGCAGGCCCTATTCAAACACCTGTAGATTATGTTTATGCTACTGGAGCAGGCCCTATTCAAACACCTGTAGTTTATGTTCGTGCTACTGTAGCAGGCCCTATTCAAACACCTGTAGATTATGTTTATGCTACTGTAGCAGGCCCTATTCAAACACCTGTAGATTATGTTTGTGCTACTGTAGCAGGTCCTATTCAAACACCTGTAGTTTATGTTTGTAGTTTCCATCCTGTTACTTTGATTTCCTTTCTGTCCACCTCTCGCTACCTCTGGTACCGTTCTCCTTCTCTGTTTCATGTATGGTTATTGCTTTTACCAGCCCAGAGATGAAACAATCCATGTTGACATCCACCAGCTTCTGTAACACAAAGAACACCACAGGCAATGTTCAGCTACCCTCACACATCATACCCTCACATCCCATCAGTGCCCAGCCCCCCTCACACATCATACCCTCACATCCCATCAGCCCCCATCCCCCCTCACACACAGTACCCTCACATCCCATCAGTGCCCAGCCCCCCTCACACATCATACCCTCACATCCCATCAGTGCCCAGCCCCCCTCACACATCATACCCTCACATCCCATCAGTGCCCAGCCCCCTCACACATCATACCCTCACATCCCATCAGTGCCCAGCCCCCTCACACATCATACCCTCACATCCCATCAGTGCCCAGCCCCCTCACACATCATACCCTCACATCCCATCAGCCCCCATCCCCCCTCACACACAGTACCCTCACATCAGCCCGCAACTCCTCTCACACACAATACCCTCACATCACATCTAAACCCCACCAGGCCACTCTGTCAGCCAAATGTGAGTTCTGAATATAATTCAAAACAGGACTTATTTCATTATCATGGCTCTGTGGACCTGGGCCGGTATTAAGATGTCTTCAATCCCATTAGGGCTGACCTGTGACGGGGGAGATAAGAGGAGTGCAGGGCATCTGTAGTGACAGGGGACCAGGTGTCCCACATTGCCCCTGTAATGAGGCACTCCGGTGAGATGGCTTCTGACCCACAGTGACATTTACACATCATTAAAGCCTCTCTAGTGTGTGTGTGTGTGTGTGTGTGTGTGTGTGTGTGTGTGTGTGTGTGTGTGTGTGTGTGTGTGTGTGTGTGTGTGTGTGTGTGTGTGTGTGTGTGTGTGTGTGTGTGTGTGTGTGTGTGTGTGTGTGTGTGTGTGTGTGTGTGTGTGTGTGCTAGCAGCTCGACTCCTTTGTGAGTCTAGTACTCCTTTCCTCTCAACCCATCAGCTGAGTTCCAGGCTCCTTGTCGTAGTCTATGCAAATGACATCAATCAATCAGTGGTGTGGTTAGCCCAGGCAGACTGAATGCACTGAGCAGGTGGGATCTCTATGTGGCCAGCTGAAGTCTCTATGGCAACGTGACTGGCCTGGAGCAGCCCTGGTCTGTGTTTACTCACTCTTATCCAGCCCTAAGACCCAGACCTGCTCCTTTCACAAGCCAGCCTTGGGATGACCCTACTGCCCCAGGCCTGCTCCTTTCACAAGCCAGCCCTGGGATGACCCTACTACCCCAGGCCTGCTCCTTTCACAAGCCAGCCTTGGGATGACCCTACTACCCCAGGCCTGCTCCTTTCACAAGCCAGCCCTGGGATGAACCCTACGACCCCGGGCCTGTTCCTCTCATAAACCAGCCCTGGCATGATCCCTATGACCTTGGGCCTGCTCCACAATAAACCAACCCTGGGATGACCCCTATGACCTTGGGCCTGCTCCTTAATAAGCCAGCCCTGGGACCGCTACTACCCCTGGCCTGCTCCTTTTACAAGCCAGCCCTGGACTTGAGCCAACTCCTCTTATTCTCTACCCTGATACAGTACTTCTCTATCTCTCATTCTCTCCTCACCCCTAAAACTTTATCCTCTTCACCCTCTATCTTAGTCTTACCCTGACGTGAACCTCTCTCCTCTTCACCCTCTATCTTAGTCTTACCCTGACCTGAACCTCTCTCCTCTTCACCCTCTATCTTAGTCTTACCCTGACCTGAACCTCTCTCCTCTTCACCCTCTATCTTAGTCTTACCCTGACCTGAACCTCTCTGCTCTTCACTCTGCTGCTTGCTCTCTGAGTTCCTCTTCTGTTCACCTCCATCCTGCTTGAATTATACTTTCTTTCTCTCTCTCTCTCTCTCTCGCTCTCGCTCTCGCTCTCGCTCTCGCTCTCGCTCTCGCTCTCGCTCTCGCTATCTATCTATCTATCTATCTATCTATCTATCTATCTATCTATCTATCTATCTATCTATCTATCTATTTTGGTTAAATCTGTCATTTTTCCCCTGAACAAGGAAGTTAACCCACTGTTCCCCGGTAGGCTGTCATTGGAAATAAGAATTTGTTCTTAACTGACTTGCTTAGTTAAATCAAGTTTAAATTAAAGTATTTTTAAAAATCTCTCTCTCCATCTTTGTACAGTGTGCAGTAAAGGCCAGGCAGTGAGTGGACAGTATCGTATGCTGGCCAAACATGGAGGCTACGTGTGGGTGGAGACCCAGGGCACAGTCATCTACAACAGCCGGAATTCCCAGCCGCAGTGCATTGTCTGTGTCAACTATGTCCTCAGGTAGGGTCACCGGTCTCAGGTCAAGGGTCAGGGGTCAAGGGATGGGGGTCAGAGGTTAAGATGGTGAGGTTTGGGTTACATTTATTTATATAGCCCTTCTTACATCAGCTGATATCTCAATGTGCTGTACAGAAACCCAGCCTAAAACCCCAAACAGCAAGCAATGCAGGTGTTTAGAAGCACAGTTGCTAGGAAAAACTCCCTAGAAAGGCCAAAACCTAGGAAGAAACCTAGAGAGGAACCAGGCTATGAGTGGTGGCCAGTCCTCTTCTGGCTGTGCTGGGTGGAGATTATAACAGAACATGGCCAATATGTTAAAATGTTCATAGTTGACCAGCAGGGTCAAATAATATAATCACAGTGGTTGTCGAGGGTGCAACAGGTCAGCACTTCAGGAGTAAATGTCAGTTGGCTTTTCATAGCCGATCATTGAGAGTATCTCTACCGCTCCTGTGGTAGCACGTCCGGTGAACAGGTCAGGGTTCCATAGCCGCAGGCAGAACAGTTGAAACTGGAGCAGCAACACGGCTAGGTGGACTGGGGACAGCAAGGAGTCATCAAGCCAGGTAGTCATGAGGCATGGTCCTAGGGCTCAGGTCCTCCAAGAGAAATAGAGAAAGAATTTGAGAAAGCATACTTAAATTCACACAAGACACCGGATAAGACAGGAGAAGTACTCCAGATATAACAGACTGACCCTAGCCCCTCGACACATAAACGACTGCAGCATAAATACTGGAGGCTGAGATGGAAGGGGTCGTAGTAGGTAACATAACACATCCCTGAGGTATCCCTCTGTCTCTCTGTGGGTTTTCAGTGACGTGGAGAACAAGTCCATGATCTTCTCCATGGACCAGACTGAGTCCCTGTTCAAGCCACACAACCTGAACAGCTTCTTCAGCCAGAGTGGTGCTGCGGTGGCCACGGAACCCATGGAGATCCTGTTCACCAAACTTAAAGAGGACCCAGAGGACCTTGCTCAACTGGCCCCCACACCTGGAGACGCCATCATCACCCTCGACTTTGGTCAGAATCCCCCCCAATATCTCCCATTCTACTTTAGATCTCTCCTTAACTATACCCCGTATCATCCCATACTATCCATCTCACCAAAGCCATGCACTTAAACCTGCACCATCTCTAACGTCGCCCCAAGGCTCCAATTGAAGGTGCATAGAGCTTGATAACTGTGCAACAAACTGGGACTTAATGTGGTTGAAATTGAGGTGGGAGAGGGAGCAAGCCTACTCAGCTATATTAGATGGGACTTAGAAAAATGGCGACAATTGGCAATAAAAAAAAATTCTAGGACATTGACCATATTGGTTTTGGGAAGCCCAATTGAATCTGAGTTTGGGCATATAAAGTTTATATGTGAAAACTATTTCTAAGATGCGTACTTTTAGATTTTCTGAACTCACTTCCTTGTTTAAATCACTTGCGCTGCTCGCGATTTGAAGTCCACAATGTAGGGTTATGGGTTATGGGTTATGGGTTATGCTAGATGGTGATGGACTGAGAGATCAATCAATTAAAACCAGCGGTTGTTTCGTCATCTACTGCCATAGACTTCCAATAAAGTCCCGTACTGAGGTGCTGTGAAACCAGACAGTTTGACAGAGAGAGAGCTGGCTTGTGGATGAGATGACACCATCTGTAGTCTAAGATAATACTATAACTTCTTTGAAAACAGGAATGCTAACCGTTTACTGTTTATATGGTTGTCTACAGGAAGGCCACCATTTGAGGAGCCTCATCCTCCTTTATACCCCAAGATGTCTCCCATGCCCACCCCGGCCCCTCAGGGCTGGGGTAGTGATCCCCACAAACCCTGCCCATCAGGAGACATGTCCAAACAAATGGCTGCCACTTTCTCAGTACCCCAGAACCCTACACCGGGCAGCGCCACCCCCAGCACTGCCCCCCCTAGCCTGAGCAGTTATTCCACGGTATGTAGCCACTACTGCCCCTGGTGTCCTCCTAGAACTCTCCTAGAACTCTTCTAGAACTCTTCAAGAACTTTCCTTGAACTCTTCTAGAAATCTCCTTGAACTATCCTAGAACCCTCCTTGAACTCTCCTTGAACTCTCCTAGAACTCTCCTTGAAGTCTCCTTGAACGCACCTTGAAGTCTCCTTGAA
The DNA here is from genome assembly GCF_021184085.1 of Oncorhynchus gorbuscha. Taxonomy (NCBI): domain Eukaryota; kingdom Metazoa; phylum Chordata; class Actinopteri; order Salmoniformes; family Salmonidae; genus Oncorhynchus; species Oncorhynchus gorbuscha. Next base: position 102,348,074 of record NC_060178.1, read on the forward strand.
CGCTCCTTGAACGCTCCTTGACGCTCCTTGAACCCTCCTTGAACACTCCTTGAACTCTCCTTGAACTATTCTAGAACTCTTCCAGAACTCTACTATCATCTATTGTCTTGTTCACCACATCTTCTACCACAAGCCTGTTTTACTAGCTTTTCTTCCACTTTTATGTATTGTGTGTGTGTGTGTGCCGGCGTAGCCTACGGTGTGTGTGATCCTGCATGTGTGTCACGATGTGTGCATTTGTTTGTGCGTGTGTGCATGTGTCACGATGTGTATACTTGTTTGTGTGCGCGCGTGTGTTTGTGTGTGTGTTTTATTATTTAGATAAAGATAAAGCAAAGCAGTACGACAGAAACTACAACACAGAGTTACACATGGAATAAACAAGCGTACAGTCAATAACACAATAGAAAAGTCTATATACATTGTGTGCAAATGGCGTGAGGTGGTAAGGCAATATAGGCCATAGTAGCAAAGTAATTACAATTTAGCAGATTAACACTGGAGTGATAGATGAGCAGATGATGGTGTGTAAGTAGTGATACTGGTGTGCAAAACAGCAGCAAAGTAAATAAAAAACAATATGGGGATGAGGAAGGTAGATTGGGTGGGCTATTTACAGATGGACTATGTACAGCTGCAGCGATCGGTTAGCTGCTCATATAGCCGATGGTTAAAGTTAGTGAGGGAAATGTAAGTCTCCAGCTTCAGCGATTTTTGCAATTCGTTCTAGTCACTGGCAGCAGAGAACTGGAAGGAAAGGTGGCCAAAGGACGTCTTGGCTTTGGGGATGACCAGTGAGATATACTTGCTGGAGCGCATGCTACGGGTGGGTGTTGTTATCGTGACCAATGAGCTGAGATAAGGCGGAGCTTTACCTAGCATAGCCTTATAGATGACCTGGAGCCAGTGGGTATGGCGACGAATATGTAGCAAGGGCCAGCCGACTAGAGCATACAGGTCGCAGTGGTGGGTGGTATAACCTGTCTAGGACGGGCCGTTCCGCTAGTGGAACCCCACCTCAACATTCCGCTGAAAAAGGAAGCGCGCGAAATTCAAAAATATTTTTTTATAAACATGTAACTTTCACACATTAACAAGTCCAATACAGCCTATGAAAGATAAACATCTTGTTAATCTACCCATGGTGCCCGATTTCAAAAACAATTTACAGCGAAAGCACCACATATGATTATGTTAGGTCATAGTAAAGTCACAAAAACACAAATAGCCATTTTCCAGCGAAAGAGAGGAGTCACAAAAAGCAGAAATATAGATAGAATTAATCACTAACCTTTGATGATCTTCATTAGATGATACTCATATGACATCATGTTACACAATACATGTATGTTTTGTTCGATAATGTGCATATTTATATCCAAAAATTCCAGATTACATTGGCGCGTTACTTGCAGTAATATTTTAATTCCAAAACACCCTGTGATTTTCCCAGAAATACTGATAATAAACATTGATAAAAGATGCAAGTGTTATTCACACAATTAAGGATAGACTGATCCTATATGCAACCGCTGTGCCAGATCATTTTTAAACTTCACGGAAAAAGCATAATCTGAGAACGGCGCTCAGTACCTGCTTATAAACAACTAGACAGTTCCGCCATCTTGGAGTCAACAATAGTTTGAAAAAAACACTATAAATATTCACTTACCTTTGATAATCTTCATCAGGAGGCACTCCCAGGAATCCCAGTTCGACAATAAATGACTGATTTGTTCCATAAAGCCCATCATTTAACCACCTGTTGTTAGCGTGTTCAGTCTAGTAATCCATCTTCATGGAGGCGTGACCATATCCTCCATGACAAAAACTCAAAAAGTTCAGTTACAGGTTGTAGAAATAAGTCAAAACATGTCTGCAATCAATCTTGAGGATGTTTTTAACAAATATCACCAATAAGGTTCCAACTGGAGAATTTCATTGTTTGAATAAAAGCCCTGGAACAAGAGGACACTCTCTCGGGAGCGCGCTTCATGAGACTGAGGCGCCCTGACAGACCACTCACTAAATGGGTCTCATGAGCCCCTCCTTTATAGTATAATGTTAAAACTAGGATAAAAGACGGTGACATCTAGTGGAAGCCCAGGGAAGTGGAAGCACATCCATATCTATCAGGAATTTTAATTGGCTCTGTTTTGAAATTTGACTTCTCACTTCCTGTTTGGATTTCTTCTCAGGTTCTTGCTTGCAACGGTTGAAAAGCATGCATTTGGTTTTGCTAGCGTTCAAGAGCAGTTGGAGGCCACGGAAGGAGTGTTGTATGGCATTGAAGCTCGTTTGGAGGTTTGTTAACACAGTTTCCAAAGAAGGGCCAGAAGTATACAGAATAGTGTTGTCTGCGTAGGGTGGATCAGGCAGTCATTTGAGAAACCAATGCTATTGAGTCTGCCGATAAGAATACGGTGATTGACAGATGCCTTGGCCAGGTCTATGAAGACGGCTGCACAGTACTGTCTTATATCGATGGCGGTTATGATATCGTTTAGTACCTTGAGCGTGGCTGAGGTGCACCCATGACCAGCTCGGAAACCGGATTGCCCAACGGAGAAGGTACGGTGGGATTCGAAATGGCCAGTGATCTGTTTATTTACTTGGCTTTAGAAAGGCAGGGCAAGATAGATATAGGTCTGTAACAGTTTGGGTCTACAGTGTCACTCCCTTTGAAGAGCGGGATGACCGCGGCAGCTTTCCAATCTTTAGGGATCTCGGACGATACGAGAGAGAGGTTGAACAGACTGGTAATAGGGGTTGCAACAATGGCGACGGATAATTTTAGAAAGAGATGGTCCAGATTGTCAAGCCCAGCTGATTTGTATGAGTCCAGGTTTTGCAGCTCTTTCAGAACATCTGCGATCTGGATTTGGGTGAAGGAGAAGCTGGGGAGGCTCAGGCAAGTAGCTGCGGGGGGTGCAGAGCTGTTGGCCGGGGTTGTGGTAGCCAGGAGGAAAGCACGGCCAGCCGTAGAGAAATGCTTATTGAAATGTTTGATTATCATGGATTTATCGGTGGTGACCGTGTTGCCTAGACTCAGTACAGTGGGCAGCTGGACGGAGGTGCTCTTGTTCTCCATGGACTTTACAGTGTCCCAAAACTTGTTTGTGTGTGTGTGTGTGTGTGTGTGTGTGTGTGTGTGTGTGTGTGTGTGTGTGTGTGTGTGTGTGTGTGTGTGTGTGTGTGTGTGTGTGTGTGTGTGTGTGTGTGTGTGTGTGTGTGTGTGTGTGTGTGTGTGTCACAGGAGGTTGGTGGCACCTTAATTGGGGAGGACAGTCTTGTGGTAATGGCTGGAGCGGAATGAGTGGATGGCATCAAGTACATCAAACACATGGTTTAATACCATTCCATTCACTCCGTTCCAGCCATTATTATTAGCCGTCCTCCCCTCGGCAGCCTCCACTGGTGTGTGTGTTATGGAGTGGGCATGGATCCCAGGTGCTTGCAACCGGGGGCAGAGTGTTGTGAGAATACAGGGTGGAAGGTTGGAATAAGCACTGGTCACTTAGTTACTTAGGCCTCAAGGGAGCTTTTGTCCTGTCCTCTTTCTCTCTCTCAATCTCTCTCCCTCTCTCTGTCTCTCTCTCTCACTCTCTCCTCTCTGTGGGTACAGCCCAGCAGCCCAGGGGATTACTACAATGAGAGAGAGAGTGATTTGAAGGTAGAGCTGACTGAGAAGCTCTTTGCTCTCGACACAGAGGGGCCCAAGAGCCCTGGGAGCACCCAGGTCAGTCTTACTGGCACTTCACAGACCCATTACTGAATCAGTGTGGATGAGGAAGGTTGACATTATACTAGATTGACATGTATTTAACATAATTGGTCATGTTTACTTTCTTGGGGTTGTGTGATGTGATGTGACCCTCTCAGTCGGCCCTGAGTGATCTGGACCTGGAGACCCTGGCACCCTACATCCCCATGGACGGAGAGGACTTCCAGCTCCATCCCATCATTCCTGAGGAGGTGCCTGGAGGCCCAGAGGGGGCCACCGGCCCACTGGGCCACCTCACCACACAGAATAGCTTCAGCAACATCGCCAGCCTCTTCCAAAACCTGAGATCCCCACAGTCTGACCACTACCAGCCCGCCAAGTGTGCCCCAGGAGACAAGAGAGGCCCCAACCACAGCCAAATGAGGCCTATGGACTCCAGGCCTACTCTGCCATACACAGGCCCCACACAGATCCCCCCCTACCACGCCCCAGCCAGCACACCTCTGTCCTCCATGGGTGGACATCAGAACCTGCAGTGGCCCCCAGATCCTCCGTTAAACTCTCTACTACAGGTGAACTCCATGGGCAGAAGCCACTCATGTCAGAACATGCCAGTCAACATGATGCACAAGCAGAGGTACTATAGAGGGCCTTCAGTGTGTCTGACCTACTGATTCAGTGTGTCTGTCCTACTGATTCAGTGTGTCTGTCCTACTGATTCAGTGTGTCTGTCCTACTGATTCTGTGTGTCTGTCCTACTGATTCTGTGTGTCTGTCCTACTGATTCTGTGTGTCTGTCCTACTGATTCTGTGTGTCTGTCCTACTGATTCTGTGTGTCTGTCCTACTGATTCTGTGTGTCTGTCCTACTGATTCTGTGTGTCTGTCCTACTGATTCTGTGTGTCTGTCCTACTGATTCTGTGTGTCTGTCCTACTGATTCTGTGTGTCTGTCCTACTTATTCTGTGTGTCTGTCCTACTGATTCTGTGTGTGTATCCTACTGATTCTGTGTGTCTGTCCTACTGATTCTGTGTGTCTGTCCTACTGATTCTGTGTGTGTATCCTACTGATTCTGTGTGTGTATCCTACTGATTCTGTGTGTCTGTCCTACTGATTCTGTGTGTCTATCCTACTGATTCTGTGTGTGTATCCTACTGATTCTGTGTGTGTATCCTACTGATTCTTTGTGTCTGTCCTACCAGTTTTTATTCAGTTGTCTTCTTGTACTGATGTTTGTTAGAGCTAGAGTAATGTACAGCGATGGTAAGTAAATCCTCTTTTGCAGGTCAATGGAGAACTTTGTCCAGGCCTACAGAGACATGAGTCCCACCAGAATCTCCATAGCCAACAACGTCAAGCGCTCCTTCACACAAATGGCAGTGGTACGTTTACCCTCTCACTGCTTTATGACCGTTGTTTATGATGTGTGTATCCAGCTTGAGGTCACTGTTAAATATTCCACTAGAGTTATATTAGATGCCGAAACTGCAGACTGGTTTTTGTCTAAGATCAAATCAATTCAAATGTATTATAAAGCCCTTCTTACATCAGCTGATGTCACAAAGTGCTGTACAGAAACCGAGCCAAAAACCCCAAACAGCAAGCAATGCAGGTGTAGAAGCACGATGGCAAGAAAAAACTCCCTAGAAAGGACAGAACCTAGGAAGAAACGTAGGTAGGAACCAGGCTATGAGTGGTGGCCAGTCCTCTTCTGGCTGTACCGGGTGGAGATTATAACAGAACATGGCCAAGATGTTAAAGTGTTCATAGATGACCAGCAGGGTCAATTAATAATAATCACAGTGGTTGTCGAGGGTGCAACTGTCAGTTGGCTTTTCATAGCCGATCATTCAGAGTATCTCTACTGCTCCTGCTGTCTCTAGAGAGTTGAAAACAGCAGGTCTTGGACAAGTAGCACGTCCGGTGAACAGGTCAGGGTTTCATAGCCAAGGGCAGAACAATTGAAACTGGAGCCGCAGCACGGCCAGGTGGACTGGGGACAGCAAGGAGTCATACATCCAGGTAGTCCCGAGGCATGGTCCTAGTGCTCATGACCTCCGAGAGAGAGAAAGAAAGAGAGAAAGAAAGAAAGAAATAAAGAGAGAATTAGAGAGAGCATACTTAAATTCACACAGGACACCAGATAAGACAGGAGAAATACTCCAGATATAACAGACTGACGCAAGCTCCCCGACACATAAACTTCTGCAGCATAAATACTGGAGGCTGAGACAGGAGGGGTTGGGAGACACTGTGGCCCGGTCCGACAATACCCCCAGACAGGGCCAAACAGGAAGGATATATCCCCACCCACTTTTCCGATGCACAGCCCCCACACCACTAGAGGGATATCTCCGACCACCAACTTACCATCCTGAGACGAGGCCCAGTATAGCCCACAAAGATCTCCGCCACGGCACACCCCAAAGGGGGGCGCCAACCCAGACAGGAAGATCACGTCAGTAACTCAACCTACTCAAGTGACACACGCATGGAAGAGCACCAGTAAGCCAGTGACTCAGCCCCTGTAAAGGGGTAGTGGCAGAGACTCCCAGTGGAGAGAAGGGAACCGGCCAGGCAGAGACAGCAAGGGCGGGTCGTTGCTCCAGTGCCTTTCCTTTCACCTTCACACTCCTAGGCCAAACTACACTCAATTATAGGACCCACTGAAGAGATGAGTCTTCAGTAAAGACTTAAAGGTTGAGACCGAGTCTGCGTCTCTCACGTGGGTAGGCAGACCGTTCCATAAAAATGGAGATCTATAGGAGAAAGCCCTGCCTCCGGCTGTTTGCTTAGACATTCTAGGGACAGTAAGGAGGCCTGCGTCTTGTGACCGCAGCGTACATGTAGGTATGTACGGCAGGAACAAATCGGAAAGATGGGTAGGAGCAAAGCCATGTAATACTTTGTAGGTTAGCAGTAAAACCTTGAAATCAGCCCTTGCCTTGACAGGAAGCCAGTGTAGAGAGGCTAGCACTGGAGTAATATGATCACATTTGGGGGTTCTATTCAGGATTCTAGCAGCCGTGTTTAGCACTAACTGAAGTTTATTTGGTGCTTTATCCGGGTAGCCGGAAAGTAGAGCATTGCAGTAGTTGAACGTAGAAGCGACAAAAGCATAGACACATTTTTCTGCGTCATTTTTGGTCAGAAAGTTTCTGATTTTTGCAATGTTACGTAGATGCAAAAAAGCTGTCCTTGAAACAGTCTTGATATGTTCGTCAAAAGAGAGATCGGGGTCCAGAGTAACGCTGAGGTCCTTCACAGTTTTATTTGAGACGACTGTACAACCATCAAGATTAATTGTCAGATTCAAAAGAAAATCTCTCTGTTTCTTGTGACCTAGAACAAGCATCTCTGTTTTGTCTGAGTTTAAAAATAGAACATTTGCAGCTATCCACTTCCTTATGTCTGAAACACAGGCTTCCAGGGAGGGAAATTTGGGGGTTTCATCATGTTTCATTGAAATGTACAGCTGTGTGTCATCTGCATAGCAGTGAAAGTTAACATTATGTTTCCGGATTACATCACCAAGAGGTAAAATATATAGTGAAAACAATAGTGGTCCTAAAACGGAACCTTGAGGAACACCGAAATTTACAGTTGATTTGTCCGAGGACAAACCATCCACAGAGACAAACTGATATCTTTCCGACAGATTAGATCTTAATAACCAGGCCAGAACATGTCCATGTAGACCAATTTGGGTTTCCAACCTCTCTGAAAGAATGTGGTGATCAATTGTATCAAAAGCAGCACTAAGGTCTAGGAGCACTAGGACAGATGTAGAGCCTCGGTCTGAAACAATTAAAAGGTAATGTACCACCTTCACAAGTGCAGTCTCAGTGCTATGATGGGGTCTATAACCAGACTGAAGCGTTTCGTATATATTGTTTGTCTTCAGGAAGGCAGTGAGTTGCTTTTTCTCAAATTTTTGAGCGGAATGGGAGATTTGATATAGGCCTATTGGCTTTTTCAAGAGAGGCTTTATTACTGCCACTTTTAGTGAGTTTGGTATACATCCGGTGGATAGAGAGCTGTTTATTATGTTCAACATAGGAGGGTCAAGCACAGGAGGCAGCTCTTTCAGTAGTTTAGTTGGAATAGGGTCCAATATGCAGCTTGAAGGTTAAGAAGGCCATGATTATTTTCATCACTGTGTCAAGAGATATAGTACTAAAACACTAGAGTGTATCCCTTGATCCTAGGTCCTGGCAGAGTTGTGCAGACTCAGGACAACTGAGCTTTGGAGGAATAGGCACATTTAAAGAGGAGTCCGTCATTTTCTTTCTAATGATCATGATCTTTTCCTCAAAGAAGTTTATTATTTATCACTCCTGAAGTGATAGCCATCCTCTCTTGGGGAATGTTGCTTTTTAGTTAGCTTTGCGACAGTACCAAAAATACATTTAGGATTTTTCAGATTTTCCTCAATTAAGTTGGAAAAATAGGATGATCGAGCAGCAGTGAGGGCTCTTCGATACTGCACGGTAATGTCTTTCCAAACTAGTCAGAAGACTTCCAGAAGCTTGCTTCAGAGCTTGGGTATTTTCTGTGTACCAGGGAGCTAGTTTCTTATGACAAATGCTTTTTGTTTTTAGGGGTGCGACTGCATCTAGGCTATTGCGCAAGGATAAATTGAGTTTCTCAGTTAGGTGGTTAACTGATTTTTGTACTCTGGCGTCCTTGGGTAGGCAGAAGGATTCTGGAAGGGCATCTAGGAATCTTTGTGTTGTCCGAAAATGTATAGCATAACTTTTGATGATCCTTGGTTGGAGTCTGAGCAGATTCTAAAATGGTGGTCCAACAGTCCAGGATTATGAGGAAAACATTAAGATCCACAACATCTATTCCACGGGACAAAACTAGGTCCAGGGTATGACTGTGGCAGTGAGTAGGTCTGGAGACATGTTGAACAAAACCCACTGAGTCGATGATGGTTCCGAAAGCCTTTTGGAGTGGGTCTGTGGACTTTTCCATGTGAAAATTAAAGTCACCAAAAAATTTTATATTATCTGCCATGACTACAAAGTCCGATAGGAATTCAGGGAACTCAGTGAGAAACGCTTTATATGACCGAGGAGGCCTGTAAACAGTAGCTATAGAAAGTGATTGAATAGGCTGCATAGATTTCATGGCTAGAAGCTCAAAAGACGAAAACATCGGGGGGGTTTTGTAAATGTAATTTTGCTATAATAAATGTTAGCAACACCTCTGCCTTTGCGGGATGTGCGGGGGATATGGTTATGAGGTGAGGCCTCATTTAACACAGTAAATTAATCAGGCTTAAGCTATGTTTCAGTCAGGCCAATCACATCAAGATTATGATCAGTGATCAGTTCATTGACTATAACTGCCTTGGAAGTGAGGGACCTAACACATTGAGTAGCCCTATTTTGAGATGTGAGGTATCACAATCTCTTTCAATAATGGCAGGAATGGAGGAGGTCTTTATTACAGTGAGATTGCTAAGGTAAACACCGCCATGTTTAGTTTTGCCCAACCTAGGTCGAGGCACAGATACGGTCTCAAAGGGAATAGCTGAGCTTACTACACTGACTGTGCTAGTGGCAAACTCCACTATCCTGGCCTGCACCTTATCTCATTGTGGAGCTAGGGGAGTTAGAGCCCTGTCTATCTTCGTAGATATGATGAGAGCACACCTCCAGCTAGGATGGAGTCCGTCACGCCTCAATAGGCCAGACTTGGTTGTTGATTGTGATGTGTGTCTGTGTTTGTATTTGTGTTTGTCAGGGTGACACCACCCTCAGTACTCCTTCAAAGATGACGAGGAATGAAAGCTATGCCATCATGGACAGATCTCTCAGCACCAGCTCACTGGAAGGTACTGTATGGTGGCCCACATGGGACATGCAGTGCACAAACAAAAATACCAAATATCGCTAAAAGTACAAGAACAGAAGAGAAAATAGAGCGATATTGAACCCATTTTAATCTCTCTCTTCCTCTTTCTTTTACAGTTAAAGGTATGTGCATACCTGGGGGTGTTGACAAGTGTCTCACTCCCCTTCAGCGGCACAGGAAGTCCCGGTATCCAGGATGTTTAAATGGTACACCCAGAAAATCCTTCCCCAAACAGTGTTGCAACTACAAAGAATACCGTATGCTGCCCTCCTCCAAAACAGAGGGTAGGTTTAGCTTGTTCATTTCAGTTGTTATGTTACTCCCATGTGTCATATGTCGTTACAAAAAGATTGACTGATTAAACCAATAACAACCAGTTGGACAGGCTGTGACCAGGCAAGGAAAATACATTCATGATAACTTGCCGATTTTGGAAATGATAAAGCATGTTGAAATCTATTTTTAGACAGGCACGCAATTGATTTGGAAAAATGATATACTTTGTTTTGAAATCACAGACCTTTTCCATGACTTGGTGCCAGTCAATGAACTGTCCTCTTCAGATGATGGTTGATTGGCGATTGGCCCAAAGCCATTTCCTCCCTACTTAGTACTGACTCCATGTTTTGTTGAGTGTGTAGGGGTTGACTTTTTGTGCAAAGTTACAAACGTACAAATATCATACCCCCTCAAAATGTATAACCTCCCCTGTTATTGTAATGGTGAGAGGTTAGCATGTGTTGGGGATATGATATTTGTGTGTCTAACTTTCACACTCATCATTATTCACAATGAATTCAGGATTATGCGTAATTATGGTAGCATCCACATTAATGTGTTTAGAAACATATTAAATAACTATTTACAATAACAGTGACTCCAAAATAATTTACCTACTCCCTAATGATGGACTGACTTTGTTGTGTGTGTAGGGGTTGCCAGTCGGCTGTTGGGCCCATCCATTGAGACCTATTGTCTGCCAGAGCTCACCCGCTACGACTGTGAGGTCAACGTCCCTCTCCAGGGCAACCTACACCTGCTGCAGGGCAGTGACCTGCTGAGAGCCCTGGACCAGGCCACCTAGACCCAGCCCTACACCCTCTACTCCCCTACCCTACCCTGGACCAGGCCATCTAGACCCAGCCCTACATCCCCTATTCCCCTACCCTACCCTGGACCAGGCCACCTAGACTCAGCCCTACACCCCATACTCCCCTACCCTACCCTGGACCAGGCCACCTAGACCCAGCCCTACACCCCCTACTCCCCTACCCTATCCTGGACCAGGCCAACTAGACCCAGCTCTACACCCCCTACTCCCCTACCCTACTCTGGACCAGGCCACCTAGACCCAGCGCTACACCCCCTACTTCCCTACCCTACCTTGGACCAGGCCACCTAGACCGAGCCCTACAACCCCTACTCCACTACCGTACCCTGGACCAGGCTACCTAGACCCAGCCCTACAACCCTTACTCCCCTACCCTACCCTGGACCAGGCTACCTAGACCCAGCCCTACACCCCCTAACTCCCTACCTTCCCTTGGAAGTGGCTACCTAGACCCAGACCTATACCCCCTATACCCTCCCCTACCCTACCTTGATATATCCATCTTCAACCCCACCCTTACCCTCCAATAGCCTTAACCAATACAATTTAGACCTCTTTACAACCCTGACTGAGGCCTCAGCCAAGCCCCCACCCCTGCCACAAAGACCTAGCACATTCAAGATACAGTTTAAGACGGACGTTTACATACAATTAGGTTAGTCATTAAAACTCGTTTTTCAAACCACTACGTTTTTAACCACTACACAAATTTCTTGTTAACAAACTATAGTTTTGGCAAATCGGTTAGGACATCTACTTTGTACATGACGCAAGTCATTTTTCCAACAATTGTTTACAGACACATTATTTAACTTATAATTCACTTTATAACAATTCCAGTGGGTCAGAAGTTTGCATACACTAAGTTGACTGTGCCTTTAAACAGCTTGGAAAATTCCAGAAAATGATGTCATGGCTTTAGAAGCTTCTGTTAGGCTAAATGACATCATTTGAGTCAATTGGAGGTGTACCTGTGGATGTATTCCAAGGCCTACCTTCAAACTCAGTGCCTCTTTGCTTGACATCATGGGAAAATCTAAAGAAATCAGCCAAGACCTCGGAAAAAAAATTGAAAACCTCCACAAGTCTGGTTCATCCTTGGGAGCAATTTCCAAGCGCCAGAAAGTACCACGTTCATCTATACAAACGATAGTACGCAAGTATAAACACCATGGGACCACGCAGCCATCATACCGCTCAGGAAGAAGATTCTGTCTTCTAGAGATGAACATACTTTGGTGTGAAAAGTGCAAATCAATCCCAGAACAACACCAAAGGACCCTTTTAAGATGCTGGAGGAAACAGGTACAAAAGTGTCTATATCCACAGTAAAACGAGTCCAATATTGACATAACCTGAAAGACCGCTCAGCAAGGAAGAAGCCACTGCTCAAAAACCGCCTTAAAAAAGCCAGACTACGGTTTGCACCTGCACATGGGGACAAGGATAATACTTTTGGAGAAATGTACTCTGGTCTGATGAAACAAAAATAAAACTGTTTGGCCATAATGACCATCGCTATGTTTGGAGGAAAAAGGGGGAGGCAAGCCAAAGAACCTCCTCCCAACCGTGAAGCATGGAGGTGGCAGCATCATGTTGTGGGGGTGATTTACTGCAGGAGGGACTGATTCACTTCACAAAATAGATGGCATCATGAGGATGGAAAAGTATGTTTATATATTGAAGCAACATCTCAAGACATCAGTCAGGAAGTTAAAGCTTCGTCACAAATGGGTCTTCCAAATGGACAATGGCCCCAAGCATACTTACAAACTTGTGGCAAAATGGCTTAAGGACAACAAAGTAAAGGTATTGGAGTGGCCATCACAAAGCCCTGACCTCAATCCTATAGTAAATGTGTGGGTAGAACTGAAAAAGCGTGTGCGAGCAAGGATGCCTACAATCCTGACTCAGTTACACCAGCTCTGTCAGGAGGAATGGGCTAAAATTCACCCAACTTATTGTGGGAAACCTGTGGAAGGCTACCCGAAATGTTTGACCCAAGAAAAAACAGTTTAAAAGCAAAACTACCAAATACTAATTGAGTGTATATAAACTTCTGACCCACAGGGAATGTGATGAAAGAAATATAAGCTTAAATAAATAATTCTCTCTACTATTATTCTGACATTTTACATTGGTGATCCTAGTTAGCCTAAGACAGGGAATTAAATGTCAGGAATTGTGAACAACGGAGTTTAAATGTATTTGGCTAAGATGTATGTAAACTTCCGACTTCAACTGTAGTACTACTCCTCCACACCTTACCCCACCCGACCATACCAAGCCCCATATGAACCTGTTCCATCGGCTAATCCTCTTCATCCATCCACCCTATTGCCTCTATGTATCATTAGAAAAACATGTGTTTTCTATTTTGTCATCTTTATCATCATAAATTATATACCACAGGAAGCTGGGGAGGGGAGGACGGGTCATAATAATGGCTGGATTGGAACTCATTAAAACACATAGAAACCATGTGTTTGATGTGTCTGATAATTCCATTCCAGCCATTACCCACCATTGTCCCCAATTAAGGTGCCACCAGCCTCCTGTGAGAGGAGGCATTTTTATTTCTGAGTCTATTTCTGTTTCATTGATCTCAAGGTCTATGTTGTCCCCCCAGTTGTGTGATCTGTAGCAGGGGGATGTCATACTTTTCCTCTTTCACAATCTCTCCCCGTCTGTCTGTCTGTCTGTCTGTCTGTCTGTCTGTCTGTCTGTCTGTCTGTCTGTCTGTCTGTCTGTCTGTCTGTCTGTCTGTCTGTCTGTCTGTCTGTCTGTCTGTCTGTCTGTCTGTCTGTCTGTCTGTCTGTCTGTCTGTCTGTCTGTCTGTCTGTCTGTCTGTCTGTCTGTCTGTCTGTCTGTCTGTCTGTCTGTCTGTCTGTCTGTCTGTCTGTCTGTCTGTCTGTCTGTCTGTCTGTCTGTCTGTCTGTCTGTCTGTCTGTCTGTCTGTCTGTCTGTCTGTCTGTCTGTCTGTCTGTCTGTCTGTCTGTCTGTCTGTCCATTTGGTGCTGTTAGAGACAAATTAAAAAACACAACCGTCTAAAATCTGGATGGTACATTATCTACTGTCAGCATGATATCTGGGGTTTTCCTTCCTTTTCCCTTACCGTCTACCTTCCTTCAATCCCATTGACCTAGTCTGTCTCTCACTGCCTTTGACTGGTGTCTGTTTGCATGTTTTTCACTGGATAGTTACAGTGCTTGTCAGGCCATGAAGTTGATTGGTCAAATCAGAGCATGCCTTTACATTGAGAGAATAGTCCTACTTTTGGTGCCTTTGTTATGGCATTAGAGGTCATATCAGGATCAGGGAGTCTTTGGCCTTGATCACAAGAGGCTGGTGAGAGGAGGACAGTGCATAATAATGACTGGAATGAAGTGATTTGAATGGTCAATACCATTCCATTCCATCCATTACTATGAGTCCATCCTCCCCAATTAAGGTGCTACTAGACGCCTGTGGTCTAGATTCAATCATATCAAACGTTAACTGGCTATAGCTGACACCCGCATAAATCACCCGCAGATTTTATTGGTCACATAAACATATTTAGCAGATGTTATTGTGGGTGTATCGAAATACCTGTGTTCCTAGCTCCAACATTGCAGTAGCAGCTAACAATTCACAATAATACACACAAATACAAAGTAAAATAATGGAATTAAGTGGCTTTGACTAAAATAGAGTGGAATTGAATACAGTATATACATATGAAATGAGTAAAGCAGTATTTAAACATTATTCAATTAGCCAGTGATTCCATGTCTATTTATATAGTGCAGCAGCCTGTAAGGTGCAGGGATGAGTAACCGGGTGGTAGCTGATGCTTTGGTGGTGTCGGAGTGTTAACTGCGTTGGAGCTGTAAAAACAGAGTGGCTGCTGGTCATTGTCAGGAAGACCCACCCGTCCCACTCCCGTTAGAAGTTCAGAAGAAAAAAAGTGTATTATATATAGAAATAATGATGCTGAAATCATGAGGGTTTTTATCATCCTAATGGTGTAGATTACATCTCACATTCCAGTGTTAGAACTTGTAAACAAAGCTGCAAGGGATTTCTCTTAATGTGACTCCATGCAGCCAATGGCAACGTCCGCTTGAGGTATAATGCCAGGAGACGCTTGTGGATTTGATAGCTCTAATGCAGTTCCACCTCCAACACCAACAGTACAACTGCTATGAGGGTGTCGGCTACCACAGATCTGATAGATTTTAGCCCTTAGTTTAAGAGGTGAGGCTATCGACATTCAGACAGTTTTTCTGGATTCCTTGTCTTTCTTCCTGTCTCTTTCTCTTTTTTGAAGGTATTTGTCTTTGTGTGCTAACCCCTTTAAATTTTGACTTTAGCTTTGTACACACATATACAGTACATTTAAAGACATAAGCTCGAAAGTTTCTACTATAATGTCAAGATAGTGTTTTAGTGTCTTGGTACTTTGTCTTATCTACCCGGTAGATACAGATTGTATTCCTGTGTTTTAGATGTTACTCTATAGGGCTGGTGTCTTTTTTTGTACAAGTATAATGAATTACATGGCAGGCCAGTAGTGATCTGTTATTGCGCTTTAAAGAAAAAAGAAAATTGAGATAAAAAAAATATGAAAGATACACAGTACCAGTCAGAAGTTTGGACTCCCCTACTCATTCAAGGGTTTTTCTGTATTTTTATTATTTTCTACATTGTAGAATAACATGAAGCAGGTTGAGAGAATGCCAAGAGTGTGCAAAGCTCTCATCAAGGCAAAGGAGAAGAAGAATTTAAAATGAATTTAAAAATCTATTTAGATTTGTTTAACACTTTTTTGGTTATTACATGATTCCATATGTGTTTCAGTTTTAATTTTTACTTGAATGAGTAGGTGTATCCAAACTTTTGACAGGTACTGTATAATTTTGAATATTGTAAACAATTGAAATTGACACAGTAATATCTTTCAACAGTATCTAAAAAGGTGCTGATGCTTTATGTATAGATATAAAGTAATCTCTTTCAACAGTATCTAAAAATGTGCTGATGCTCTATGTATAGATATAAAGTAATCTCTTTCAACAGTATCTAAAAAGGTGATGGTGCTTTATAGATATAACCATCTAGCATTTGTAGAGGAATCTTTATATGTTTATTGGATCCACTTTTATTAACACTGTATTTTGATGTTGTTGTTTATTTTTCTTGCTGACATTGTCTTTAAAGGTGATTTATAGCTCCAACAGGATTGGGACAGTGACACATTTGTTGTTGTTTTAGCTCTGTAATCCAGCACTTTGGATTCAATATATTATATAATATAATGAGGTCAAAGTGCAGACTGTCAGCTTCAATTTGAGGGTATTTTATCCATATTGCGTGAACCGTTTAGGAATTACAGCACTAGTTGTGCAAAGTTACAGACGCACAAATATCATACCCCCTCAAAAATTATAACCTCCCCTTTTATTTTAATGTGAGAGGTTAGCATGTCTTGGAGGTATGATATTTGTGTATCTGGAACTTTCATCATTATTCACAATGAATTCAGGACTATTCATAATCATTGTATCATCCACATTAATGTAGAAGTGTTTAGAAACAGATTTTATAATTATTTACAATGTGACCAAAATGACACACTACATTATTTAGCATTAACTTCTATTGCGCACAAAATACTCTGAAACTCAACCAAAATGAACAGCAAATGCATCCAACAAGTTTCTAGAGTCACAAGCTTGATGTAATCAATGCATGCTAGGAATATGGGACCAAATATTTAACTTTTGACTACTTTAATACTGCCCTACCAATCAAAAATGTAGTAACTGCTCATAGCGTGGAACTGAGAAAAATGGCTTTTATTTATTTACCTTGGTTTACTTTGTGCAGTTACTGCTAACACGACCCCCATTTTCTCCAAAACACAATACAATAGAGGCAGGATACTTGTCCACATGATTAAGCATGTATTTAATGTAGCAAAAATGACATGAACTCTTTGCTTGGTAGGGCACCATACACATAAGTGAATTTGCCCCAAAACCTTTGGTCAAATAAAATGGGGGGGGACTATGTTCAAAAAGTGCTCTAATTCCTAAACGGTTCAACCGATATGGATGAAATACCTTCAAATGAAAGCTGACATTCTGCACTTTAACATCATAGTCATTGTATTATTTTAAAATCCAAAGTCCTGGAGTACAGAGACAGAATAACAACAACAAATGCACTGTCCCAATACTTTGAGCTCACTGTAATTTGCCTTAACATTGCCTTAAGGTTGTCTCAATGTTGACTCAGCCCAGTGTTATGCCCTTCAAATGCACAGATTGTCTCTGTAAACATAGACGTCCAATAAAACCCACACTATTCAAATCCTGATGTTTAGCTTGGCGAGACCTAGCTTAAGATCCGGTATGTTGACGATTTGTCATTATGTTGAGTATATGTCATTAGTCCAGTGTAGACCTCCCCTAGTTGTGATAACGAGAGATGTTTTGAGGAGACAATTCTAGAAGGATAAAGAATCTGATTCACTACGTCGACCTACAAATGTGGTCAAATATATTGCCACCCTTGCACTTTACAATGGAGGTGCAATGGAGCAGAATGTTGAATGGTTATTTTTACCCTGTAGGCACCTGGAACTTAAATAAATTACACAGTAATGGAGAATCATTGCCTCCAACCAAATTATACTGAACAAAAATATAAACGTCAAATGAAAGAGTTACAGTTCATATAGGAAATCAGTCAATTGAACTAAATTAATTAGGCCTTAATCTATTTATTTCACATGACTGGGAATATAGATATGCATATGTTGCTCACAGATACCATTAAAAAAGTAGGGCATGGATCAGAAAACCAGTCAGTATCTTGCCTCATGCAGCGTGACACACATCCTTTTCAAAAGATGAATCAGGCTGTTGGTTGTGGCCTGTGGAATGTTGTCCCACTCCTCTTCAGTGGCTGTGTGAAGTTGTTGGATATTGGAGGGAACTGGAACACGCTGTCGTACACGTCAATCCAGAGCATCCCAAGCATGCTCAATAGGTGACATGTCTGGTGACTATGAAGGCCATGGAAGAACTGGGACATTTTCAGCTTCCAGGAATTGTGTACAGATCCTTGTGACATGGGGCTGTGCATTATCATGACCATCGTTCTCAGGATTTCATGTGGATTTGGGTAGTTCAATAATAAGAGGCTGTAATGTGGTGCAGAGGGTGTTAATCAGTGAGGGTGATATGTCTGTCCTACATTGGTCCAACACAATTTCATTGAAATGAGGTGGAAACAATGTTGATTCAACCAGTGTGTCCCCAGTGTGTGAGAACTTTAACGACCGACCGTCAATATCAAATACTCAGGCACTTCCCTTGACCTCTTGGTAGCATATGTTTTGTCAATACCAGTGGAGGCTGCTGAGGGGAGGACGGATCATAATAATGGCTGGAACAGAGTGAACGGAATGGCATAAAACACATGGAAATCATTGGTTTGGTGTTTTTGATACCTTTCCACATATTCTGCTCCAGCCATTACCACGTGCCCGCCTTCCCCAATTAAGGTGCCACCAACCTCCTATGGTCGATACACAAATCTCGAAATCAAAACGGTTGAACCTCAGATTATTTCTGTGTTAGACTCAGTAATAGTTACATGTAGAGCAATGGGTGGCAGAAACCTGTTGAAACCTTTTGGGACCTGTTGGGACCTGTTGGAACAAATGGTGATAGAGCTATAAGACAGTAACAGAAGTAAGACGGAGAGCTGGGGGACAGATAGAGAGGGACTGTGGTGCTGAACTGTGACTGACATATAGAGAGGGACTGTGGTGCTGAACTGTGACTGACATATAGAGAGGGACTGTGGTGCTGAACTGTAACTGACATATAGAGAGAGACTGTGGTGCTGAACTGTGACTGACATATAGAGAGGGACTGTGGTGCTGAACTGTGACTGACATATAGAGAGGGACTGTGGTGCTGAACTGTGACTGACATATAGAGAGAGACTGTGGTGCTGAACTGTGACTGACATATAGAGAGGGACTGTGGTGCTGAACTGTGACTGACATATAGAGAGGGACTGTGGTGCTGAACTGTGACTGACATATAGAGAGGGACTGTGGTGCTGAACTGTGACTGACATATAGAGAGGGACTGTGGTGCTGAACTGTGACTGACATATAGAGAGGGACTGTGGTGCTGAACTGTGACTGACATATAGAGAGGGACTGTGGTGCTGAACTGTGACTGACATATAGAAAGGGACTGTGGTCCTGAACTGTGACTGACATATAGAGAGGGACTGTGGTGCTGAACTGTGATTGACATATAGAGAGAGACTGTGGTGCTGAACTGTGACTGACATATAGAGAGGGACTGTGGTGCTGAACTGTGACTGACATATAGAGAGGTACTGTGGTGCTGAATTGTGACTGACATATAGAGAGGGACTGTGGTGCTGAACTGTGACTGACATATAGAGAGAGACTGTGATGCTGAACTGTGACTGACATATAGAGAGGGACTGTGGTGCTGAACTGTGACTGACATATAGAGAGGGACTGTGGTGCTGAACTGTGACTGACATATAGAGAGAGACTGTGGTGCTGAACTGTGACTGACATATAGAGAGGGACTGTGGTGCTGAACTGTGACTGACATATAGAGAGGGACTGTGGTGCTGAACTGTGACTGGACATATAGAGAGGGACTGTGTTGCTGAACTGTGACTGACATATAGAGAGGGACTGTGGTGCTGAACTGTGACTGACATATAGAGAGAGACTGTGGTGCTGAACTGTGACTGACATATAGAGAGAGACTGTGGTGCTGAACTGTGACTGACATATAGAGAGGGACTGTGGTGCTGAACTGTGACTGACATATAGAGAGAGACTGTGGTGCTGAACTGTGACTGACATATAGAGAGGGACTGTGGTGCTGAACTGTGACTGACATATAGAGAGGGACTGTGGTGCTAAACTGTGACTGACATATAGAGAGGGACTGTGGTGCTGAACTGTGACTTACATATAGAGAGGGACTGTGGTGCTGAACTGTGACTGACATATAGAGAGGGACTGTGGTGCTGAACTGTGACTGACATATAGAGAGGGACTGTGGTGCTGAACTGTGACTGACATATAGAGAGGGACTGTGGTGCTGAACTGTGACTGACATATAGAGAAGGACTGTGGTGCTGAACTGTGACTGACATATAGAGAGGGACTGTGGTGCTGAACTGTGACTGACATATAGAGAGGGACTGTGGTGCTGAACTGTGACTGACATATAGAGAGAGACTGTGGTGCTGAACTGTGACTGGCATATAGAGAGGGACTGTGGTGCTGAACTGTGACTGACATATAGAGAGGGACTGTGGTGCTGAACTGTGACTGACATATAGAGAGAGACTGTGGTGCTGAACTGTGACTGACATATAGAGAGAGACTGTGGTGCTGAACTGACTGATGCACTTATCTCTCCACGCTACTTCACACATTATTTAGCTCATCGCTTTCTCTCCCTCCCTCTCTGTCATCCTCTCTCTCTCCCTCTCTTTCCCTCCCTCTTTCCCTCCCTCTCTCCCTCCCTCTCTGTCATCCTCTCTCTTTCCCTCCCTATCCCTCCCTCTGTCATCCTCTCTCTTTCCCTCCCTCCTTCTCTCCCTCCCTCTCTCTTTCCCTCCCACGTTCAATTTTAGGATCAGCCCTGTCAAGTTTAGCTATCCTGACAACCTTAGAACATTTTAGACCAAATATTGTTTCCACTGTTAATGGAAATATAGACGCCGTGAGTTCCTCCAAAGACATGAGAAAATAAACTCCTTGTTGTCGTTGAGCCAAAGTGAATGGAATGTGGAACGTTTCCTTTAAATTAGCCATGTTCCAGATAAATAAACACAAGGATAAAATGGGATGTATAATTTCATATATTTATTTATTCTATGGGAATGAGGAGGAGGAGTACATAAATGAGTTTCCGATAGTTAGATCAGACCACTCCGTTAGCTGAAACATTTCTGGTGTTGGTCCCTATATGCACAAATATGCACTATTTAACAGATAAAAGCATGAACAATTCCATGCTTTGCATTTGTGATTTTAAACTTCTTTGGGTTAAAATCTCTTGTTATTACTTGATTTTTAAGCGATAGAAAAACCAAAGTAAGATAAAGATAAAGTTCTCCACCTTGCAGGCCATGCTCCTTTTCCTGACGGAGATGAGTCAAGGCTGAGATGTCAGATAGAACTGCAGATGTGATTTGGCCTAAATTGAGTTCCGGTATGTGAGAAGAGTTGGCTAAAAGGAAGTCACAAAATAACTGCAGAAACTAGGCGTAGCACCAGTCCTAGCTGTAGCTACTGTGACACTTCAAGGGCCAAAAAACAACATTTAGCAATACGAATAATTGAAAAATCTCCGTTCTCATCCTCTTTAAAGGCAATATCAGCATTCTAGGCTACTAAATATAATGAGGGTTGTTTTTTCTGCTTTTATCCATTACATTTTTGGATGTCTTAGTTATTTTAGATGATCCTATGATTTATATAGAATTCATTATATTGTTATTACTGTATAGGGAATTTAACCCAATAAGATGTATTTCTGCACTCATTTCTTATTAAAGTGTACTGATCTGCATTTGTGATGTGATACATGTGTTCTCTTCCCTGTATCAACACTTCCTATACTCCCTTCATAACACAGGCACATTTACAATAATAATAATGAGCTATACCTAATGCATAATAATGCACAACACCTTAAATTGGAAAGACAAAATTCTCAAATATAAGACAGGAACTTCATAAAGACTGAAAACACCTTATATTCTATATGGAATGTACACTGAGTGTACAAAACATGAGCAACACCTTCCTAATATTAAGTTTAATCCCCTTTTTCCCTCAGAACAGCCTCAATTCGCCGGGGGATGGACTCTTTCAAGGTGTCGAAAGCGTTCCACAGGGATACTGGCCCATGTTGACTCCAATGCTTCCCACAGTTGGGTCAAGTCTTTTATTTTTGATTGAACCTTTATTTAACTAGGCAAGTGTGTTAAGAACACATTCTAATGTACAATGACAGCCTAGGAACAGTGGGTTAACTGCCTTGTTCAGGGGCAGGACAACATATTTTTACCTTGTCAGCTCTGGGATTCGATCTAGCAACCTTTTGGTTACTGGCCCAACACTTTAACCAAGTTGGCTGGATGTCCTTTGGGTGGAGGACCATTCTTCATAAACACGGGAAAATGTTAAGTGTGAAAAACCCAGCAGCGTTGCAGTTCTTGACACACTAAAATTGGTGCACCTGGCACCTACTACCAGTGGCTATTAAATAGCTATGTTTTATCTATCTTTATATATAAATACATATGTGTTATCTATATTCATATTTAAATAGCTGCGTCTTATCTGTCTTCATATTTAAATAGCTATTTTTTAAATCTATCTTCATATTTTTCACCTGTTGTAAGTTATGCTTCCTGCTGTGGCAGGGTTAGCATGAGTTGGACAACACTGACAAGTGCCTGTTGTGGCCGTGTCTGATTCCTGGCTTAGGAAGGCCAACAAAATCCTGAAATTTTCATCCCTAACTACAACATTTTCCGAGAAGATAGAACTGCTAAAGGGGGCGGAGTTGCAATCTAATGCAGAGATAGCCTGCAGAGTTCCATCTTACTATCCAGGTCTGTGCAAACAGAAATTTGCATCCTGTAGCACTAATTCCAAAACGTTTTGAGACACTGTGAAGTCCATGGAGAATAAGACCACCTCCTCCCATCTGCCCACTGCAGATAGATATGTAAGACTGCCGGTATGTAACACGGCCGATAAATCTACGATAATCGATAGTTTCAATAAGCATTTTTCTACGGCTGGCCATGCTTTCCACCTGGCTACCCCTACCCGGCCAACATCTCAGCACCCCCTGCAGCAACTTGCCCAAGCCCCCCTACAAATCAGCTGGGCTAGACAATCTGGACCCTCTCTTTCTAAAATTATCCACCAAAATTGTTGTAACCCCTTTTACTAGCCTATTCAACTTCTCTTTTGTATTGTCTGAGATCCCTAAATATTGGAAAGCTGCCGCGGTCATCCCCCTCTTCAAAGGGGGAGACACTCTAGACACAAACTGTTACAGACCTATATCCATCCTGCCCTGCCTTTCTTAAATCTTGGAAAGCCAAGTTGGTAAATTGGTAAATAGCCCACCCATTTTCACCTACCTCATTCCCGTACTGTTTTTATACTGTTTTTATTTATTTACTTTTCTGCTCTTTTGCACACCAATATCTCTACCTGTACATGACCATCTGATCATTTATCACTCCAGTGCTAATCTGCAAAATTGTAATTATTCGCCTACCTCATGCCTTTTGCACACATTTTTTCTACTGTGTTATTGACTTGTTAATTGTTTACTCCATGTGTAACTCTTTGTTGTCTGTTCACACTGCTATGCTTTATCTTGGCCAGGTCGCAGTTGCAAATGAGAACTTGTTCTCAACTAGCCTACCTGGTTAAATAAAGGTGAAATAAAAATAAATAAATAAAAGTTAACAAACAGATCACCGACCATTTCGAATCCCACCTTACTTTCTCCACTATGCAATCTGGTTCCAGAGCTGGTCATGACTTAGCCACGCTCAAGGTCCTAAGCGATATCATAACCACCATTGATAAAAGAAAGATTTTATTTTTTTACTTTAGTTAATTTGTAAACTCTATTTATTGAACTGCATTGTTGGTTAAGGGCTTGTAAGTAAATAGCTCACGGAATACCTGTTGAGGACGAGGGAGACGACGGGCCTGTCTGGTCTGGAAGCTCCTCTTGATAGATCACTCACCCCTGCCCCCTCGGGCCTGAAGTCTGCCAGAGGAGAGGAGAAACAGCTTCAGAACGTTGGGCTGTTTCAGGCATTAATTCAATTAAAGGAACATTCCTGCCCTGTACTCATGGTTGGGGAGTAACTGATTACAAAAAATGGTAACTGTAATCCGTTACCAGCAACAAATATTGCAATCAGATTTCCGATACTTTTGAAAAACTAGATTCTCGAGAATTAAAGAATTTAAATTCAGAAAGGATGTTTGCGTAAAAAAATCTTTGACACTTCTCTGTTTTCTCAATGACATTCAAATCAACATTGAAAAAAGGCTGAAGTTTAAGTTTGTTCCACCTGAGCGAAGTCAGATACCACTATGATGACACATGCAATGTGTTTGATGAAGCGCAGAGAAAAGAGCAGAAATAGGCTTTTGTAGGCTACAGTACAAGCTATGTCTTCCAATGGTGTGACTGCTGTCGGCAACCAAAGATTATCCAGTTTGAGTAAACGCTTGGAGGCAAGGATGACAGTAGCCGTGTACTCTACGACGATATGGAGATAACTTATTATTGATATCTACATAGCGCATTGATGTCAATCACACTGCTGCTGCTCTCTCATTTAGCTATTTGCGCCTCACTGATTGTGGTTGTTGTGGATGGCTGTTCACAAATCTAAATACGTAGTTGAACTCAAGAAGTTTAAGCTGCCTGTCAATCATTGTTTTTGAAACTAGTGGGCAGTCATTGAAAAATGTACTCTTGCAACAGCTGCACAGTTTGGATCCAAGCCTACGGAATAAAAGTGTGGCTTTTATTGCTCAATCTAATTCATGCTGATAAATTAATTCATGCCTATTCCAAAGGCCTAATGGACACATGCTCAAACTTGCACACTTTTGATAGACTTAAAGGGGCCGTCTGTAGTTATTAGATACCATTACTGGACTTAAAAATGATATATAGAGTACCAGTCAAAAGTTTGGACACCCCTACTCATTCAAGGTATTTTCTTTATTTTTACTATTTTCTACATGAAAGTGAAATCAAAATCAAGCTTTATTTGTCACATGCGCCGAATATAACAAGTGTAGACTTCACCGTGAAATGCTTACTTACAAGCCCTTAACCAACAAGGCAAGTTCAAAAAATAGAAAGAATAAAAAATAAAAAATATAAATTTTGGTCAAATGTTACTTTGGAAATCTGAAGTATAATTACAAGCATTTCATATGTGTCAAAGGCTTTTATTGACAAATACATGAAGTTGATGCAAAGGGTCAATATTTTAACATTCACACCTGTGTCAATATCTTTAACATTCACACCTGTGTTAACGAGATAATCACTGACATGATGTCAGCTGGTCCTTTTGTTGCAGGGCTGAAATGCAATTGCAATTCAGTTGATCAATCTTCATAACATTCTGGAGTGTATGCAAATTGCCATCATACAACCTGAGGCAGCAAACTTTGTGAAAATTAATATCTGTGTCATTCTCAAAACTTTTGGCCAAGACTGTATATACAGAGGCACCAGTACCGAGTCAGTGTGTGGAGGTACAGGTTAGGTGAGGTAATCTGAACATGTAGGTGGGGGCGAAGTGAATGTGCATAGATAACAAACAAACAGTGTGTAGCAGCAGTGTACAAAAGGGGGGATGGCTCAATGTAAATTGTCTGGTGTCAATTTTATGATTTGTTCAGCAGTCTATGGCTTAGGGGTAGAAGCGGTTGAGGAGCCTTTTGGTCCGAGACATGGCGCTCCAGTACCGCTTGCCATGCGGTAGCAGAGTAAACAGTCTCTAACTTGGGTGACTGGAGTCTGACAATTGTATGGGCTTTCCTCTGCCTATTATATAGGTCCTGGAAGGCAGGAAGCTTGGCCCCGGTAATGTACTAGGCCATTTGCACTACCCTCTGTAGCGTCTTACGGTCAGATGTCGAGCAGTTGCTATACCAGGCGGTGATGCAACCAGTCAGGATGCTCTCGATGGTGCAGCTGTAGAACCTTTTGAGGATCTGTAGACCCATGCCAAATCTTTTCAGTCTCCTGAGGGGGAAAAGGTTTTGTCATATCCTCTTCACGACGGTCTTGGTAGGTTTGGACCATGAAAGTTGTTGGTGATGTGGACACCAAGGAGCTTGAATCTCTCGACCTGCTCCACTTCAGCTTTGATGTAAATGGGGGCCTGTTCGGCCCCCCTTTTCCTGTAGTCCACGATCAGCTTCTTAGTCTTTCTCACATTGAGGGAGAGGTTGTTGTCCTCGCACCACACTGCCAGTTCTCTGACCTCCTCCCTATAGGCCGTCTCATAGTTGTTGGTGATCAATCTTACCACTGTTGTGTCGTCAGCAAACTTAATGATCATGTTGGAGTCGGGTTTGGCCACGCATTGGTGGGTGAACAGGGAATACAGGAGAGGACTAAGTACACACCCCTGAGGGGCCCCAGTGTTAATTAACGATCAATGTGGCAGAAATTCCAGGATGCAGAGGGAGGTGTTTAGTCCCAGGGTCCTACGCTTATTGATGATCTTTGAGGGCACTATGGTGTTGAATGCTGAGCTGTAGTCAATGAACAGCATTCTCACATAGGTGATCCTTTTGTTCAGGTGAGAAAGGGCAGTGTGGAGTACAATTGAGATTTCGTCATTTGTGGATCTGTTGGGGCAGTAATGCAAATTGGAGTGGGTCTAGTGTGTCCGGGAGGATGCTGTTGATGTGAGCCATGACCAGCCTTTCAAAGCACTTCATGGCTACCGACATGAATGCCACTGGGTGGTAATCATTTAGTCAGGTTATCTTCACTTCCTTGGGCACAGGGACTATGGTGGTCCGCTTGAAACATGTAGGTACTGCAGACTCAGTCAGGGAGAGGATGAAAATGTCAGTGAAGACACGACATTTGGTCAGGGCATGCTTTGAGTACACGTCCTGGTAATCCGTCTGGCCCAGCGTCTTTGTGAATTATGAACTATTTAAAGGTTCAAATCAAATCAAATCAAATTGTATTTGTCACATACACATGGTTAGCAGATGTTAATGCGAGTGTAGCGAAATGCTTGTGCTTCTAGTTCTGACAATGCAGTGATAACCAACAAGTAATCTAACTAACAATTCCAAAACTACTGTATTATACACAGTGTAAGGGGATAAAGAATATGTACATAAGGATATATGAATGAGTGATGGTACAGAGCAGCATACAGTAGATGGTATCGAGTACAGTATATACATATGAGATGAGTATGTAGACAAAATAAACAAAGTGGCATAGTTAAAGTGGCTAGTGATACATGTATTACATAAGGATGCAGTCGATGATGTAGAGTACAGTTTATACGTATGCATATGAGATGAATAATGTAAGGTAAATAACATTATATAAGGTAGCATTGTTTAAAGTGGCTAGTGATATATTTACATCATTTCCCATCAATTCCCATTATTAAAGTGGCTGGAGTTGGGTCAGTGTCAATGACAGTGTGTTGGCAGCAGCCACTCAATGTTAGTGGTGGCTGTTTAACAGTCTGATGGCCTTGAGATAGAAGCTGTTTTTCAGTCTCTCGGTCCCAGCTTTGATGCACCTGTACTGACCTCGCCTTCTGGATGATAGCGGGGTGAACAGGCAGTGGTTCGGGTGGTTGATGTCCTTGATGATCTTTATGGCCTTCCTGTAACATCGGGTGGTGTAGGTGTCCTGGAGGGCAGGTAGTTTTCCCCCGGTGATGCGTTGTGCAGACCTCACTACCCTCTGGAGAGCCTTACGGTTGAGGGCGGAGCAGTTGCCGTACCAGGCGGTGATACAGCCCGCCAGGATGCTCTCGATTGTGCATCTGTAGAAGTTTGTGAGTGCTTTTGGTGACAAGACAAATTTCTTCAGCCTCCTGAGGTTGAAGAGGCGCTGCTGCGCCTTCTTCACGACGCTGTCAGTGTGAGTGGACCAATTCAGTTTGTCTGTGATGTGTATGCCGAGGAACTTAAAACTTGCTACCATCTCCACTACTGTTCCATCGTTGTGGATAGCGGGGTGTTCCCTCTGCTGCTTCCTGAAGTCCACAATCATCTCCTTAGTTTTGTTGACGTTGAGTGTGAGGTTATTTTCCTGACACCACACTCCGAGGGCCCTCACCTCCTCCCTGTAGGCCGTCTCGTCGTTGTTGTAATCAAGCCTACCACTGTTGTGTCGTCCGCAAACTTGATGATTTAGTTGGAGGCGTGCGTGGCCACGCAGTCGTGGGTGAACAGGGAGTACAGGAGAGGGCTCAGAACGCACCCTTTTGGGGCCCCCGTGTTGAGGATCAGCGGGGAGGAGATGTTGTTGCCTACCCTCACCACCTGGGGGCGGCCCGTCAGGAAGTCCAGTACCCAGTTGCACAGGGCGGGGTCGAGACCCAGGGTCTCGAGCTTGATGACGAGCTTGGAGGGTACTATGGTGTTGAATGCCGAGCTGTAGTCGATGAACAGCATTCTCACATAGGTATTCCTCTTGTCCATGTGGGTTAGGGCAGTGTGCAGTGTGGTTGAGATTGCATCGTCTGTGGACCTATTTGGGCGGTAAGCAAATTGGAGTGGGTCTATGGTGTCAGGTAGGGTGGAGGTGATATGGTCCTTGACTTGGCGTTATCACACAGTCATCCAGAACAGCTGGTGCTCTCTTGCATGTTTCAGTGTTGCTTGCCTCGAAGCGAGCATAAAAGGCATTTCGCTCGTCTGGTAGGCTCGTGTCACTGGGCAGCTCGTGTCTGGGTTTCCCTTTGTAGTCCATAATAGTTTTCAAGCCCTGCCACATCCAATGAGCATCAGAGCCGGTGTAGTAGGATTAAATCTTAACCCTGTATTGAAGCGTTGCTTGTTGGTCGGTTCATCTGAGGGCGTAGCGAGATTTCTTATAAGCGTCCGGATTAGTCTCCCGCTCCTTGAAAGCGGCAGCTCTAGCCTTTAGCTCAATGAGGATGTTGCCTGTAATCCATGGCTTCTGGTTTAGGATATGTACGTACAGTCACTGTGGATACAACGTCATCAATGCACTTATTGATGAAACCGATGACTGAGGTGTTGATTTCTTCAATGCCATTGGATGAATCCTGGAGCATATTCCAGTCTGTGTTAGCAAAACAGTCCTGTAGTGTAGCATATGTGTCATCTGACCACTTCCGTATTGAGCGAGTCACTGGTACTTCCTGCTTTCGTTTCTGCTTGTGAGTAGCAATCAGGAGGATAGAATTATGATTAGATTTGCCAAATGGAGGACGGTGGAGAGCTTTCTATGCATATCTGTGTGTGGAGTAAAGGTGGTCTAAGATTTTTTCCCCCTGGTTGCACATGTGACATGCTGATAATAATTTTGTAAAACTGATTTAAGAGGAAGAAGTCTCTTTGAAAGCCCTGGGTTACAGTGTAGAAAACCTGTCCCAACCAGCTTCCTCCAACTGGGATGGAAGCAAGATATTTGTCAAATCTATTATATGAGTGATTAGTATGATGCCCAGTTACTGATACTGTTATGCAGGTGAATGAGGACCCAAAAGCGACTTGGCGAAAACAGAGTCTTTATTCCAGTAAAGGATAAAAGCAATACTCCTGGACAATCAAAGCAGAAAACAAAACATGAAAAAACTTAAATCCACTCGTAGTGACGAGGACAGACTGGAGACTCGACCATTAACTGCAGGTTGCCTCGGGAAGGCACCGACCGTAGCAGACTCAGACACCTGCTCACACGCAGCATCTGAAGGAGACAAGACACGACAGGGCGAGACAATGACACAGCACAGCGAACATCATACAAGGATCCGACAGGACAGAAACGGAAAACAAGGGGAGAAATAGGGACTCTAATCAGAGGACAAGATAGGGGACAGGTGTGAAAAGACTAAATGAGTGAGTAGGAGAATGAGGAACAGCTGGGAGCAGGAACGGAACGATAGAGAGAGGAGAGAGAGGGAGGGGGAGAGAGAGGGATAGAAAAAGGGAACGAACCTAATAAGACCAGCAGGGGAAACGAACAGAAGGGAAAGCATAATGACAAGACAATATAAGACAAAACATGACAGTACCCCCCCACTCACCGAGCGCCTCCTGGCGCACTCGAGGAGGAATCCTGGCGGCAACGGAGGAAATCATCAATCAGCGAACGGTCCAGCACGTCCCGAGATGGAACCCAACTCCTCTCCTCAGGACCGTAACCCTCCCAATCCACTAAGTATTGGTGACCACGTCCCCGAGAACGCATGTCCATGATCCTACGTACCTTGTAAATAGGTGCGCCCTCGACAAGGACGGGGGGAGGGAAGACGAACGGGGTGCGAAGAAAGGGCTTGACACAGGAGACATGGAAGACAGGATGGACGCGACGAAGATGTCGCGGAAGAAGCAGTCGCACAGCGACAGGATTGACGACCTGGGAGACACGGAACGGACCAATGAACCGCGGAGTCAACTTACGAGAAGCTGTCGTAAGGGGAAGGTTATGAGTGGAAAGCCACACTCTCTGGCCGCGACAATACCTAGGACTCTTAATCCTACGTTTATTGGCGGCTCTCACAGTCTGCGCCCTGTAACGGCAAAGTGCAGACCTCACCCTCCTCCAGGTGCGCTCACAACGTTGGACAAACGCCTGAGCGGAGGGAACGCTGGACTCGGCGAGCTGGGACGAGAACAGGGGAGGCTGGTAACCCAGACTACTCTGAAACGGAGATAGCCCGGTAGCAGACGAAGGAAGCGAGTTGTGAGCGTATTCTGCCCAGGGGAGCTGTTCTGCCCAAGACGCAGGGTTTCTAAAAGAAAGGCTGCGTAGTATGCGACCAATCGTCTGATTGGCCCTTTCTGCTTGACCGTTAGACTGGGGATGAAAACCGGAAGAGAGACTGACGGAAGCACCAATCAAACGACAGAACTCCCTCCAAAACTGTGACGTGAATTGCGGACCTCTGTCTGAAACGGCGTCTAACGGGAGGCCATGAATTCTGAACACATTCTCGATGATGATTTGTGCCGTCTCCTTAGCGGAAGGAAGCTTAGCGAGGGGAATGAAATGTGCCGCCTTAGAGAACCTATCGACAACCGTAAGAATCACAGTCTTCCCCGCAGACAAAGGCAGACCGGTAATGAAGTCTAAGGCGATGTGAGACCATGGTCGAGAAGGAATGGGAAGCGGTCTCAGACGACCGGCAGGAGGAGAGTTACCTGACTTAGTCTGCGCGCAGTCCGAACAAGCAGCCACGAAACGGCGCGTGTCACGCTCCTGAGTAGGCCACCAAAAGCGCTGGCGAATAGAAGCAAGAGTACCTCGAACGCCGGGATGGCCAGCTAACTTGGCAGAGTGAGCCCACTGAAGAACAGCCAGACGAGTAGAAACAGGAACGAAAAGAAGGTTACTAGGACAAGCGCGCGGCGACGCAGTGTGAGTGAGTGCTTGCTTAACCTGTCTCTCAATTCCCCAGACTGTCAACCCGACAACACGCACATAAGGAAGAATCCCCTCGGGATCAGTAGAAGCCACAGAAGAACTAAAGAGACGGGATAAGGCATCAGGCTTGGTGTTCTTATTACCCGGACGATAAGAAATCACAAACTCGAAACGAGCGAAAAACAACGCCCAACGAGCTTGACGTGCATTAAGTCGTTTGGCAGAACGGATGTACTCAAGGTTCTTATGGTCAGTCCAAACGACAAAGGAACGGTCGCCCCCTCCAACCACTGTCGCCATTCGCCTAGGGCTAAGCGGATGGCGAGCAGTTCGCGGTTACCCACATCATAGTTGCGTTCCGATGGCGACAGGCGATGAGAAAAATAAGCGCAAGGATGAACCTTATCGTCAGACTGGAAGCGCTGGGATAGAATGGCTCCCACGCCCACCTCTGAAGCGTCAACCTCGACAATGAATTGTTTAGTGACGTCAGGAGTAACGAGGATAGGAGCGGACGTAAAACGTTTCTTGAGGAGATCAAAAGCTCCCTGGGCGGAACCGGACCACTTAAAGCACGTCTTGACAGAAGTAAGAGCTGTGAGAGGGGCAGCAACTTGACCGAAATTACGAATGAAACGCCGATAGAAATTAGCGAAACCTAGAAAGCGCTGCAACTCGACACGTGACCTTGGAACGGGCCAATCACTGACAGCCTGGACCTTAGCGGGATCCATCTGAATGCCTTCAGCGGAAATAACAGAACCGAGAAAAGTGACGGAGGAGACATGAAAGGCGCACTTCTCAGCCTTCACGTAGAGACAATTCTCTAAAAGGCGCTGGAGTACACGTCGAACGTGCTGAACATGAATCTCGAGTGACGGTGAAAAAATCAGGATATCGTCAAGGTAGACAAAAACAAAGATGTTCAGCATGTCTCTCAGTACATCATTAACTAATGCCTGAAAAACAGCTGGAGCATTAGCGAGACCAAACGGCAGAACCCGGTACTCAAAATGCCCTAACGGAGTGTTAAACGCCGTTTTCCACTCGTCCCCCTCTCTGATGCGCACGAGATGGTAAGCGTTACGAAGGTCCAACTTAGTAAAGAACCTGGCTCCCTGCAGAATCTCGAAGGCTGATGACATAAGGGGAAGCGGATAACGATTCTTAACCGTTATGTCATTCAGCCCTCGATAATCCACGCAGGGGCGCAGAGTACCGTCTTTCTTCTTAACAAAAAAAAACCCCGCCCCAGCAAGAGAGGAAGAAGGCACTACGGTGCCGGCGTCAAGAGAAACAGACAAATAATCCTCGAGAGCCTTACGTTCGGGAGCCGACAGAGAGTATAGTCTACCCCGGGGGGGAGTGGTCCCCGGAAGGAGATCAATACTACAATCATACGACCGGTGAGGAGGAAGGGAGTTGGCTCTGGACCGACTGAAGACCGTGCGCAGATCATGATATTCCTCCGGCACTCCTGTCAAATCACCAGGTTCCTCCTGAGAAGAGGGGACAGAAGAAACAGGAGGGATAGCAGACATTAAACACTTCACATGACAAGAAACATTCCAGGATAGGATAGAATTACTAGACCAATTAATAGAAGGATTATGACATACTAGCCAGGGATGACCCAAAACAACAGGTGTAAAAGGTGAATGAAAAATCAAAAAGGAAATAGTCTCACTGTGGTTACCAGATACTGTGAGGGTTAAAGGTAGTGTCTCATATCTGATACTGGGGAGATGACTACCATCTAAGGCAAACATAAGCGTGGGCTTCCCTAACTGTCTGAGAGGAATGTCATGTTTCCGAGCCCATGCTACGTCCATAAAACAACCCTCAGCCCCAGAGTCTATCAAGGCACTGCATGAAGCAGCCGAACCGGTCCAGCGTAGATGGACCGACATAGTAGTACAGGATCTTGATGGAGAGACCTGAGTAGTAGCGCTCACCAGTAGCCCTCCGCTTACTGATGAGCTCTCTTTTACTGGACATGAATTGACAAAATGTCCAGCAATACCGCAATAGAGGCACAGGCGGTTGGTGATCCTCCGTTCCCTCTCCTTAGTCGAGATGCGAATACCTCCCAGCTGCATGGTGCTCAGTCTCTGAGCCGGAGGAAGGAGATGGTTGCGATGCGGAGAGGGGAAACACCGTTAACGCGAGCTCTCTTCCACGAGCTCGGTGACGAAGATCTACCCGTCGTTCTATGCGGATGGCGAGTGCAATCAAAGAGTCCACACTGGAAGGAACCTCCCGGGAGAGAATCTCATCCTTAACCTCTGCGTGGAGTCCCTCCAGAAAACGAGCGAGCAGCGCCGGCTCGTTCCAGTCACTAGAGGCGGCAAGAGTGCGAAACTCTATAGAGTAATCCGTTATGGATCGATCACATTGACATAGGGAAGCCAGGGCCCTAGAAGCCTCCCTACCAAAAACTGAACGATCAAAAACCCGTATCATCTCCTCTTTAAAGTTCAGGTAATTGTTAGAACAATCAGCCCTTGCCTCCCAGATAGCTGTGCCCCACTCTCGAGCCCGGCCAGTAAGGAGTGATATGACGTAAGCAACCCGAGCTCTCTCTCTTGAGTATGTGTTGGGTTGGAGAGAGAACACAATAGCACACTGGGTGAGAAAGGAGCGGTACTCAGTGGGCTGCCTGGAGTAACAAGGTGGGTTATTAACCCTAGGTTCCGGAGACTCGGCAGACCAGGACGTAGCTGGTGGCACGAGACGAAGACTCTGGAACTGTCCAGAGAGGTCGGAAACCTGAGCGGCCAGGGTCTCAACGGCATGACGAGCAGCAGACAATTCCTGCTCGTGTCTGCCGAGCATAGCTCCCTGGATCTCGACGGCAGTGTTACGAGAATCCGTAGTCGCTGGGTCCATTCTTGGTCGGATCCTTCTGTTATGCAGGTGAATGAGGACCCAAAAGCGACTTGGGTTACAGTGTAGAAAACCTGTCCCAACCAGCTTCCTCCAACTGGGATGGAAGCAAGATATTTGTCAAATCTATTATATGAGTGATTAGTATGATGCCCAGTTACTGATTCTGTTATGCAGGTGAATGAGGACCCAAAAGCGACTTGGCGAAAACAGAGTCTTTATTCCAGTAAAGGATAAAAGCAATACTCCTGGACAATCAGAGCAGAAAACAAAACATAAAAAACTTAAATCCACTCGTAGTGACGAGGACAGACTGGAGACTCGACCATTAACTGCAGGTTGCCTCGGGAAGGCACCGACCGTAGCAGACTCAGACACCTGCTCACACGCAGCATCTGAAGGAGACAAGACATGACAGGGCGAGACAATGACACAGCACAGCGAACATCATACAAGGATCCGACAGGACAGAAACGGAAAACAAGGGGAGAAATAGGGACTCTAATCAGAGGACAAGATAGGGGACAGGTGTGAAAAGACTAAATGAGTGAGTAGGAGAATGAGGAACAGCTGGGAGCAGGAACGGAACGATAGAGAGAGTAGAGAGAGGGAGGGGGAGAGAGAGGGATAGAAAAAGGGAACGAACGTAATAAGACCAGCAGGGGGAAACGAACAGAAGGGAAAGCATAATGACAAAACAATATAAGACAAAACATGACAGATTCATTCACTATTGTCTGTTTTAGATCCTAGGTGAAGTTACTGTGTGAATTCTACTCTCTGTGGAGGGAACTGAGAAGAAAGGTCAGAGAGAGATCAGTGGACATATTTTGGTGAAGTTGATCTGTTTGTGGTCTGTCTGTGCCATGTGAGGCATTTTGAATCAGGCATCTGTTGAATAGGACAGCTTATTCCGAGGGTCTGAGACGGAACACCCTGTGTCCTCATCTTTCCCGAGGAGAGCTCACACATCAGACCAGAAATGTAGGTTCAAATGAGATGAGTCTTATGTTCAAGGAAATGTCAGCAATAAAGTTACTAAAACAGAATTGACTTTAGTGCTCCATTCCCAGTGAGTACTGTCAGACACCGACGTCCATAGACGTTGAAATTTGGTCCAGCCGCCCTGACCTTGATTTAAACATCCACAGATGTCATTCTCTAGTCCGGACCTGTCTTTATTTTAACGTCAACAGCAGACTGGACCTGATTTGGACCCAGAAAAGTTGTCTACAGTTGGTTCAGATTTAAGGAGTATTGGTGTCTTTGTGGGGTCTTTGGCCTGGTTTGCTAACTACCTCTCTCAAAGAGTGCAGTGTATAAAGTCAGAAAATCTGTTGTCTCAGCCACTGCCTGTCACCAAGGGTGTACACAAAAGCTCAATCCCCACGCTCTTCTCAGGTAAGGGTACTCTCGACTCAATGTCCTTTACCATTAGGCCATCAGATTTACCACCAATGTTCCTTATAGGACACATCACTGCACTCTATTCTCCTCTGTAAACTGGTCATCTCTGTACACCCGTCACAAGACCCACTGATTTATGCTTGTTTATTCAACCCCATTTGGCCTCATTCCCCCCTATCTGAGATATCTACTGCAGCCCTCATACAACACCCGTTCTGCCAGTCACATTCTGTTAAAGGTCTCCAAAGCACACACATCTCTGGGTCCCTCCTCTTCTCAGATCACTGCAGCTAGCGACTGGAACAAGCTGCAACAAACACTCAAACTGGACTGTTTTATCTCAATCTCTTCATTCAAAACTCAATCATGGACACTCTTACGGACAGTTGTGGCTGCTTTGTGTGATGTATTGTGTCTCTTCCTTTTTGCCCCTTGTGCTGTTGTCTGCGCCCAATAATGTTTGTACCATGTTTTACGCTGCTACCATGTCGTGTTGCTACTATGCTGAGATGTCAAGTGTTGCTGCCTTGCTATGTTGTCGACTTAGGTCTCTCTTTATGTAGTTTTGTGTTGTCTTTCTTGTTGTGATGTGTGTATTAAACACGATCGCTGGTTGGACTACTTTGAACACGATCGCTGGTTGGACTACTTTGAACACGATCGCTGGATTGATGGTTGGACTAATTTGAAGCATGATCGCTGGTTGTACAACTTAACACGATCACAGGAGTGCTGGTTGGACTACTTTGAACATGATCAGTGGTTGGACTACTTTGAACAAGATCGCTGGTTGGACTACTTTGAACAAGATCGCTGGTTGGACTACTTTGAACAAGATCGATGGTTGGACTACTTTGAACAAGATCGATGGTTGGACTAATCAAATCAAATGTATTTATATAGTCCTTCTTACATCAGCTGATATCTCAAAGTGCTGCACAGAAAGCCAGCCTAAAACCACAAACATAAAGAAATGCAGGTGTAGAAGCACGGTGGCTAGGATAAAACTCCCTAGAAAGGCCAAAACCTAGGAAGAAACCTAGAGAGGAAACAGGCTATTTTTCACCTTTATTTAACCAGGTAAGCTAGTTGAGAACATGTTCTCATTTGCAACTGCGACCTGGCCAAGATAAAGCATAGCACTTCGACACATACAACAACACAGAGTTACACATGGAATAAACAAAACATACAGTCAATAATACAGTAGAAAAAAAAGTCTATATAAACTGAGTGCAAATAAGGTGAAATAAGGGAGTTAAGGCAATAAATAGGCCATGGTGGAGAAGTAATTACAATATGGCAATTAAACCCTGCAATGGTAGATATGCAAGTAGAGATACTGTGGTGCAAAAGGAGCAAAATAAATAAGTACAGTATGGGAATGAGGTAGATAGATGGGCTGTATACAGATGGGCTATGAACAGGTGCAGTGATCTGTGAGCTGCTCTGACAGATGGTTCTTAAAGCTAGTGAGGGAGATGGGAATCTCCAGCTTTAGTGATTTTTGCAGTTCGTTCCAGTCAGTGGCAGCAGAGAACATCTATTTTATAGATGACATCACCGAAGTCAAGGATCGGTAGGATGGTCAGTTTTACGAGGGTATGTTTGGCAGCATGAGTGAAGGAAGCTTTGTTGCGAAATAAGAAGCCGATTCTGGATTTAATTTTTGATTGGAGATGCTTAGTGTGAGTCTGGAAGGAGAGTTTACAGTCTAGCCAGGCACCTAGGTATTTGTAGTTGTCCACGTATTCTAAGTCAGATCCGTCCAGAGTAGTGATGGTGGATGGGCGGGCAGGTGCGGGCTATGATCGGTTGATTAGCATGCATTTAGTTTTATTTGCGTTTTAGAGCAGTTGGAGGACACGGAAGGAGAGTTGTATGGCATTGAAGCTTGTCAGGAGGTTAGTTAACACAGTGTCCAAAGAAGGGCCAGAAGTATACAGAATGGTGTCATCTGTGTAGAGGTGGATTAGAGAATCACCAGCAGCAATAGCGACATCATTGATGTATACAGAGAAGAGAGTCGGCCCGAGAATTGAACCCTGTGGCACCCCCATAGAGACTGCCAGATGTCCGGACAACAGGCCCTCCGATTTGACACACTGAGCTCTATCAGAGAAGTATTTGGTGAACCAGGCGAGGCAATCATTTGAGAAACCAAGGCTGTTGAGTCTGCCAATAAGAATGTGGTGATTGACAGAGTCGAAAGCCTTGGCCAGGTCGATGAATACGGCTGCACAGTAAGGAGCCACAATGAGGGGTGGCCAGTCCTCTTCTGGCTGTGCCGGGAGGAGATTATAACAGAACATGGCCAAGATGTTCAAATGTTCATAAATTACCAGCATGGTCGAATGATAATAATCACAGTAGTTGTTGAGGGTGCAGCAAGTCAGCACCTCAGGAGTAAATGTCAGTTGGCTTTTCATAGCCGATCATTAAGAGTATCTCTATCGCTCCTGCTGTCTCTAGAGAGCTGAAAACAGTAGGTCTGGGACAGGTATCACGTCCGGTGAATAGGTCAGGGTTCCATAGCCGCAGGCAGAACAGTTGAAACTGAAGAGCAAGGAGTCATCAAGCCAGGTAGTCCTGAGGCATGGCCCCAGGGAGAGAAAGAAAGAGAGAATTAGAGAGAGCATACCTAAATTCACACAGGATACCGGCTAAGACAGGAGAAGTACTCCAGATATGACAAACTGACCCTAGCCCCCCGACACACAATACTGCAGCATAAATACTGGAGGCTGAGACGGGAGGGGTCGGGAGCCACTGTGGCTCCATCCGATGATACCCCCGGACAGGACCAAACCCCACCCACTTTGCCAAAGCACAGCCCCCACACCGCTAGAGGGATATCTTCAACTGCCAACATACCATCCTGAGACAAAGCCGAGTATAGCCCACAAAGATCTCCACCACGGCACAACCCAAGAGGCGGTGCCAACCCAGACAGGAAGATCACGTCAGTGACTCAACCCACTTATGTGACGCACCCCTCCTAGGGACGGCATGGAAGAGCACCAACAAGCCAGTTACTCAGCCCCTGTAATAGGGTTAGAGGCAGAGAATCCCAGTGGATAGAGGGGAACCGGCCAGGCAAAGACAGCAAGGTCTGTTCGTTGCTCCAGAGCCTTTCCGTTCACCTTCACACTCCTGGGCCAGACTACACTCAATCATATGACCCACTGAAGAGATGAGTCTTCAAGGTTGAGACCGAGTCTGCATCTCTCACATGGGAAAGCAGACCATTCCATAAAAATTGAGATCTATTGGAGAAAGCCCCGCCTCCAACTGTTTGCTTAGAAATTCTAGGGACAATTAGGAGGCCTGCATCTTGTGACCGTAGCATAAGTGTAAGTATGTACAGCAGGACCAAATCGGAAAGATGGGTAGGAGCAAGCCCATGAAATGCTTTGTAGGTTAGCAGTAAAACCTTGAAATCAGCCCTTGCCTTAACAGGAAGCCAGTGTAGGGAGGCTAGTACTGGAGTAATATGACCATTTATTTTTGGCTCTAGTCGGGATTCTAGCAGCCATATTTAGCACTAACTGAACTTGATTTAGTGCTTTATCCGGGTATCCAGAAAGTAGAGCATTGCAGTAGTCTACCCTAGAAGTAACAAAAGCATGGATTAATTTTTCTGCATCATTTTTGGTCAGAAAGTTTCTGATTTTTGCAATGTTACGTAGGTGCGAAAAAGCTGTCCTTGAAACAGTCTTGATATGTTCGTCAAAAGAGAGATCAGGGTCTAGAGTAACGCCGAGATCATTCACAGTTTTATTTGAGACGACTGTGCTACCATCAAGATTAATTGTCAGATTCAACAGAAGAACTCTTTGTTTCTTGGGACCTAGAACAAGCATCTCTGTTTTGCCTGAGTTTAAAAGTAGAACATTCGCAGCCATCCACTTCCTTATGTCTGAAACACAGGATTCTAGCGAGGGCAATTTTGGGGCTTCACCATGTTTCATTGAAATGTACAGCTGTGTGTCATCAGCACAGCAGTGAAAGTTAACATTATGTTTCCGGATTACATCCCCAAGAGGTAAAATATATAGTGAAAACAATAGTGGTCCTAAAACGGAACCTTGAGGAACACCAACATTTACAGTTGATTTGTCAGAGGACAAACCGTTCACAGGGACAAACTGATATCTTTCCGACAGATAAGATCTAAACCAGGCCGTGTAGACCAAACTTGTCCGTGTAGACCAATTTGGGTTTCCAATCTCTCTAAAAGAATATGGTGATCGATGGTATCAAAAGCAACACTAAGGTCTAGGAGCACGAGGACAGATGCAGAGCCTCGGTCTGACGCAATTAAAAGGTCATTTACCACCTTTACAAGTGCAGTCTCAGTGCTATGATGAGGTCTAAAACCAGACTGAAGCATTTTGTATACATTGTTTGTCTTCAGGAGGGCAGTGAGTTGCTGCGCAACAGCTTTTTCTAAAATTTGAGAGATATGGAAGATTCAATATAGGCTGATAGTTTTTTATATTTTCTTGGTTAAGGTTTGGCTTTTTCAAGAGAGGCTTTATTACCGCCACTTTTAGTGAATTTGGTACACATCCGGTGGATAGAGAGACGTTTATTATGTTCAACATAGGAGGGCCAAGCACAGGAAGCAGCTATTTCAGTAGTTTAGTTGGAATAGGGTCCAGTGTGCAGCTTGAAGGTTTAGAGGCCATGATTATTTTCATCATTGTGTCAAGAGATATAGTAATAAAACACTTGTGTCTCTCTTGATCCTAGGTCCTCCTAAAAAGGAGTCTGTAATTGGCATTCTAATGATCATGATCTTTTCCTCAAAGAAGTTCATGAATTTCTTACTGCTGAAGTGATAGCCATACTCTCTTGGGGAATGCTGCTTTTTAGTTAGCTTTGCGACAGTATCAAAAATACATTTCGGATTGTTCTTATTTAACTCAATTAAGTTGGAAAAATAGGTTGATCGAGCAGCAGTGAGGGCTCTTCGATACTGCACGGTACTGTCTTTCCAAGCTAGTCGGAAGATTTCCAGTTTGGTGTGGCGCCCGTTTGGTGTGACTACTTTGATTGGACTACTTTAAACATGATCCCTTGTGGAACTACTTTGAACATGATCGCTGGATCCCTGGTTGGACCACGTTTGAACACGATCCCTGGTTGGACTACTTTGATCATGATTGCTGGTTGGACAACTTTAGAACGCAATCTCTGGTTGGACTACTTTGATCATGCTTGCTGGTTGGACAACTTTAGAACGCAATCTCTGGTTGGACTACTTTGAATGCGAACGCTGGATTGCTTGTAGGACAACTTTGAACACAATCCCTGGTTGGACTACTTTGAACGCGAACGCTGGATTGCTTGTAGGACAACTTTGAACACAATCCCTGGTTGGACTACTTTGAACGAGAACACTGGATTGCTGGTAGGACAACTTTGAACACGATCTCTGGTTGAACTACTTTGAACATTATCACTGCCAGTTTAAAGCTTTTGAAAAAGCTAAGATAGGTGCATGTGACAGAGAGGAGAAATAATACATTTCCCACACTTCAGTTAAATCCATTTTCCTATTTTAATTGGAATGACAAAACATGTAAGTGATATAATGCTCCACTACATTGTAGAATTGTATTAAAGCTGTAATATGTCACTTTTTCGGCAACCTGACCAAATTCAGCCAGTGCACTAAGGTAGATATACAAAAACCTATCACAGCCATAGAAAGAAACATATTTATCTTGTTGGACTGTTATTGAGAAAGTTGTATTTTAAATGTTCTTGGTTTTTTGTGTTGTAAGGTACCTTTGAACACGATTGCTGGTTGGACTACTTTGAACACGATCACTTGTTGGACAGCTTTGAACGTGATCGGTGGTTGGACTGCTTTGAACAAGATCCCTGGTTGGACATCTTTGAACATAATAGCAGGAAACCTGGCATGACATCTTTGAACATGATCCCTTGTGGGACTACTTTGAACATGATCCCTGGTTGGACCACGTTCGAACACGATCCCTGGTTGGACTACATTCAAACACGATCCCTGGTTGGACTACTTTGAACATGATCCCTTGTTGGACTACTTTGATCATGATTGCTGGTTGGACTACTTTGAACACGATCACTTTTTGGACAGCTTTGAACATGATCGGTGGTTGGACTGCTTTGAACACGATCGCTGGTTGGACTGCTTTGAACAAGATCCCTGGTTGGACTACTTTGAACATAATAGCTGGAAATCTAGTAGGACTTCTTTGAACATGATCGCTGGTTGGACTACTTTGAACAAGATCCCTGGTTGGACAACTTTGAACATAATAGCAGGAACCCTGGCATGACCTCTTTGAACATGATTACTGGTAGGACTACTTTGAACATAATAGCTGGAAATCTAGTAGGACTACTTTGAACATGATCCCTGGTTGGACCACTTTGAACATGATCGCTGGTTGGATGACTTTGGACATGATCCCTGCATGGTCTAATTTTAAAATTATCGCAGGATGGACTACTTTGAACAAGACCACTGGTTGGACGACTTTGAAACACGATCATTGATTGGAATACTTTGAAACATGACTGCTGGTTGGACTACGTTGAACAAGACCGCTGGTTGGACTACTTTGAACAAGATCGCTGGCTGGACTACTTTGAACACGATCCCTGGTTGGACTACTTTCAACATAATAGATGGAAATCTGGTATGACTACCTTGAACATGATCCCTGGTTGGACTACTTTGAACATGATCACTGCATGTTCTAATTTTTTATTGATCACAGTTTGGACTACTTTAAACATGATAACTGGTTGGACAACTTTGAACATGATCCCTGGTTGGACAACTTTGAACATAATCCCTGGTTGGAATACTTTGAACATGATCCCTGGTTGGAGTACTTTGAACATGATCCCTGGTTGGTCTGCTTTGAACATGATCAGTGGTCGGACTACTTTGAACATGATCCCTGCTTGGGTCACTTTGAACATGATCGCTGGTAGGAACACGTTGAACATGATTGCTGGATCGCTGGTATGACTACTTTGAACATGATCCCTGGTTGGAATACTTTGAACATGATCCCTGGTTGGACTGCTTTGAAAATGATCCCTGGTTGGACCACTTTGAACATGATCCCTGGTTGGACCACTTTGAACATAATCCCTGCTTGGATTACTTTGAACATGATCGCTGGTGGGAATACTTTGAACACTATCCTTGTTTGGACCTACTTTGAACATGATCCCTGGTTGGAGTACTTTGAACATGATCCCTGGTTGGACTACTTTGAACATGATCCCTGGTTGGACTACTTTGAACATGATCCCTGGTTGGACTACTTTGAACATGATCCCTGGTTGGACTACTTTGAACATGATCCCTGGTTGGACTACTTTCAACATGATCCCTGGTTGGACTACTTTGAACATGATTGCTGGAATGGATAACACTAGAGATCCCAGTCGCCACTGTTTCATACACGTGTGTTTTAATATTCTGTTTTTATTGTCAGGTGTACAAGGCTCTATTATAAAATAGATGTTAAATCTCTATGGGACTCCCTGTTAAATAAAGGTTAAAAAAATGTAGAAAATTAAGACAACCAGATGAGGGGAGTTCCTTACTAATTTGTGTCAAATACAAGGGAGGAACAAAACCCTGCAGACACTCGGCCCTCCGTGGAATGAGTTTGACACATTCTCTACACTATATTTGCTTGTTTTTCCACAAACTGAAATTAGGAGATCTATTAGAATTTTATCAACCAGGAAATGTCGGAGGGATTTCTGTATAGTTGACCTTTAATAAATGTACAGTTGATATTCAGCCATAGAAACAACCAAGTCCAGAAAATACAGATTTTACAACTTTAGTTCAGAACTGAAAATAAACCTTATTTCAACATCTGGAAACATGTATTTTAGATGTCTTTTTACATCATTTTTCTCACTGGGTTGTGCAGAGGACTTCAGGACGACATAGCCAGCCATACAATTTAGGAAACACAGTCCAACTCTTTGTGTGTATCTTCCTTACCTTATGAAACAGATTAGAAACCAACTTTTGTCCAGACTTCCATTCTTCTCCAGCTACAAAGATGTATTCTTCGTTTCAGTAGCCTCAAACAGTTATCTTCCTTTCTTTTAATGAAAAAGAAAACAGAGGGGGGTAAAATAGGAGCAACCCGAGATACAAGCTCATCAACCTCCAGACTCATGTTTCCAGAAGAGTATTTAGGCAGCGGTGGTATCACACAATTCATGTTGGCAGAAACCCTTTCAAAGGACTCCCAAAGACTACTCTGCTTTATTCTGTGCCTTCAAACCCAATCTCTTACAAAGTCTGATACTTCCACAACACACTCAGAACAATATCTGTAAAAAAACAAAAACATGCTTACACACAGGCATTCAACTTTGATAAGTACCCTTTAAAAAAGGTGTACCCAACAACCTTTCACTTAAGGCTGTGAAAACATGAACAAAAGCCTGTTGTCCCAAATTCAGTCATCTGATTACAGTGTCCTATAATTACGTGTGTGTACATAGTGTAGTCATTCGTTAGTAAAGATCCCTTGTCTCTGGATGGTTGTAATAATCGGTAGTACCAGAATCTGTCCAAGGAACAGGCAGACTACTGCATCTCGCACATGAAGCCCTACCTAGAGAGCAAGGGCCGGGAAATGCCCTCTGCCTTAGACTTTGGCGAATTCACCCGCTCGCTTTTTGTCAACTGATCCCTTGCCTCAGATGCCTGCACCATGTCTCTATGTTAATTTGTAATTCATTATAATGAGCTTGGATTTCTTTGCTTAAGAAAAAATGTCTGTACTGCCGGCACCTCATCATTACCATCGGCTGTATCTTAACTCACATTGAGGACACTGTGTTAGATCAGTCTGTGTGCAGTTTAGGGAAAAACAGAGCTCCGATCTGCCTCATGGATAATTACTTTAATAGTCCCTGAACAAGACTGAGATTGTCTGAATAGA
Organism: Oncorhynchus gorbuscha; assembly: GCF_021184085.1. Taxonomy (NCBI): domain Eukaryota; kingdom Metazoa; phylum Chordata; class Actinopteri; order Salmoniformes; family Salmonidae; genus Oncorhynchus; species Oncorhynchus gorbuscha. The sequence continues at coordinate 102,392,301 of NC_060178.1, forward strand.
GCTCCCCGCCTTTCTCAGCCAAAATGTTTACTATTCATTTCAAAAAATGGCACTAGCCTACTTTTTCTGGACTAGGGTGGTCTGTTCCCACCAAGGGTAAGGACAGTTCAAAAAGACAGTTCAATAGAGGCTGTGTCAGCAACGTGTTACGACCCACAAAAAGAGTGATGTCAGCAAAATGAATGGGGCAATTGTATCTGTTGAAGTTTGACTGTTCTGCAGCCAAACGATGCTGATGATGATTACATCCATTGTAACATTGTGGAAAGACAATCTTTTCTGGGCCGTGTTAAGTAGGGAGAACACGTTTCAGAATGGTGTTAAAATACTACCTTCATTAAAGTAGTACCTGAATACAGTATGTCCAATAAGAACAAAACATTTCGCTACAAAGTCGCCTCCTGAACTCGACCCAGGAAACACTAATGTGTGGTCCTATTAATGAGAGTAAACAAACTGGCTGGCAGAGCTTTATGAGTGACAGGAGAGCTCTGACCACTGTCCTCTCTCTCTCTTCTCACACAGCTATTAACATCCCTGAATGAAGGCATCCAGTCCTGGATGACGCTACACGCAACCCCATCCTGAGCCTGCCTAAAGTTGAGTTGAGCTGTCAGAGAAGCCATTGTGTAGGGGAGAGAAGAATGCTGTGAGAAAGAAGGATAAGAGGCTGATACATAGAGGAATACAGCAGGCTAGGTAACCCTTTATTTTACAGCTCAGTATTAACCAAGTACTTACTTAGAAATGACTTGTTCAAATTGAAGTACCATCTTAAACTGGCCTGAATAATGAAAGTGTTATCACAGTCAATATAGACACAAAGACTGCATGGATAAAGATGTCTATTAAATACGGGATACTTCTACCTCACAAAATACTTTTATTTTTTTACTTTTAAAGTGATATATTGTTTCGCCATTGATTCTTGAAGAATATGAATATAAAATCTTCATGAGCTTGGTTAAACCCCATCAGCACCCAAAATATGAGTTTTTACTCCATTGTTTGTAAAGAATGTAATTGTGAACAGACACAATATAGCTTCAAAACTATAATTTTGATATCATGGATGGTGCTTCCATCCATAGCTCTGTATATGAATTTGAGTGGTTACATTTCTCCAGCCCCATACCACAGCTGTATACAAAATCAGTGGTGGGGTGTCAACTTTGTTTGTCTTTTTACTGCAGATTGCCCCTTTAACTATTAACCTGCACTGTGCTTTCAATCATATCACAGTCTGTAGTCTAACAACACGACATGAAACTCAAACTTGAATACTCAGCAAAGCATGGCCATAGACCTCTACTGTGTAAAGGACCTATCCTGAACCTTGTCAAATTAACCAGGAGATTAACTCTTGACGGTGTGAGTTCCACTGTGGTACCAGTCCAGTATGGTGCCATGTCCCTGCCCGTCGCATAATGCCTCCTCCCTACCCATCAGAGGGCACTGTCCTGGGCAGAGTGCTCAACGTTCCAGCTAATGTGGCCAACCCAATGCCAGTCCTCATCTCTGAATGGGCACATAGTGTCCGCATGCATAATGTTCCATCACTGCAGTTGATTATGTGCAAGCAGAGCGGAAATAATCCAATATGGATTGAACAATGTCACTGATGGGAATTGATGGCATGACACCGATCATGAAGGTTGTTAACCCCTGTGATGTCACAAATCCCTCTGCACTGCTAGAACACAGGAAGGTACAAGGCTGAGGAGAATCTACCTGCACCTCATGTTCCAATGCTGCTCACCATTTCCTATCGCTCTTCTCCTCTGCTGTCCTGGACCTATTTGTTCATTAGTATATAATAATAATAATAATAATATAATATAATATAATATAATATATGCCATTTAGTAGACACTAAATGCCTGGTCCCATGGCAGCTGCCTGATGGTCTAATCCCAGGGCAGAATGTTTATATCTAGCTAGATTTCCATAAAATTTACAACATATTTTCAAGCAAATATTCTTAAAGGTACACTATTAAAAATTGCTCCGCCATTCCCTGGTTGCCAAAGTTTGAATAGTTTGTCTAATTTCAGTTTGTGACAAAACACACAAATATAATGTACCGCTGTGAAAAATCTTATCCATATCCCAAAATATAGTATTTTCAGCTGTTTGTAGCTGGTGTACAAAACCTAAAGTAAAAGATGCAAAAACAAAGCTTAAGAATGGGAAGTATGCTTTCAATTAAAATTATAGATCTATAACTCACATTTTTATGTGAATTTGGTCGGGTTGCCAGTTTTGCATCCTTATAAAAACAATACGCTCATTTTTCCACCAGAGATGTAATTCCATGAAATTGACTTGTTGCTGATAAAAAGCTGTGTGATGTCAAGGTGCACATAAAAACACCCTTTGCTGTTAAATTCCTATGTACCAAACACAAAATACAAGTTAAACAGGTTTCCATTGCATTTTCAACTATACTGATGGTTTTCTCATAAGAAACGTTGCATTATATATGTGCCCACTGGTATTGGCACGTGCACTATAACCAACAGCTCGCTATACACCTACATCAGTGGTTACCAACCTTTTTTGGTTACTGTACCACCAACTGAATTTTGCTAAAGTACAGTGCCTTGCAAAAGTATTCATCCCCCATGGCAGTTTTCCTATTTTGTTGCATTACAACCTGTAATTTAAATTGATTTTTATTTGGATTTCATGTAATGGCCATACACAAAATAGTCCAAAAAGGTGAAGTGAAATGAAAAAAAATCACTTCTTTCAAACAATGAAAAAAACAACAACGAAAAAGTGGTGCCTGTATATGTTTTCACGCTCTTTGCTTTGAAGCCCATAAATAAGATCTGGTGCAACCAATTACCTTCAGAAGTCACATAATTAGTTAAATTAAGTCAAACTGTGTGCAATCTAAGTGTCACATGATCTCAGTATATATACACATATGGTCCGGAAGGCCCCAGAGTCTGCAACACTACTAAGCAAGGGGCACCACCAAGCAAGCGGCACCATGAAGACCAAGGAGCTTTCCAAACAGGTCAGGGACAAAGTTATGGAGAAGTACAGATCAGGGTTGGGTTATAAAAGAATATCTGAAACTTTGAACATCCCACGCACGAAGCACCATTAAATTCATTATTAAAAAATGGAAAGAATATGGCACCACAACAAACCTGCCAAGAGAGGGCCGCCCACCAAAACTCATGGACCAGGCAAGGAGGGCATTAATCAGAGGCAACAAAGAGACCAAAGAGAACCCTGAAGGAGCTGCAAAGCTCCAGAACGGAGATTAGAGTATCTGTCCATAGGACCACTGTAAGCCGCACACCCCACAGATCTGGGCTTTATGGAAGAGTGGCCAGATAAAAGCCGCTGCTTAAAGAAAAAAATTAACACGTTTGGTGTTTGCCAAAAGGCATGTGGGAGATTAAAGAAACAAATTAACACGTTTGGTGTTTGCCAAAAGGCATGTGGGAGACTCCCCTAACATATGGAAGAAAGTACTCAGGTCAGATGAGACTAAAATTTAGCTTTTTGACCATCAAGGAAAATACTATGTCTGGCGCAATTCCTACACCTCTCATCACCCCGAGAACACCATCCATGTTATCCAGATTGTTTTCATTGGCAGGGACTGGGAAACTGGTCAGAACTGAAGGAATGATGGATGGTGCATAAAAAAGGTTGCCTGGTTAATGTAGACAAAATCCCTCTTTCTCATGATAGTTGCAGTGGATTCTTGACAAACATTACATTCTAGCCATTCAGATCCTTATTATCAATGTTTCCATATTTATATGGCTTCAAATAAAATCTACACAACTAACAATAAAAGATAAGACTAATCCATGTAGACAAGAGCGTCAACAGAAAAGGTCAGAAAAATCCCCCATAAAAGGGTCCTGAAAATAATGTTCAGGCCTCTGTTTGTCAGAGTAGCCAAAATAATCTAAAAGGAGGTAAATGCGAGAGAAAGCATCATTGTATCTTTTCATTCAAAGAAGAAGATAAAATCACATGGACTTCAAGAGAAGTACCCATAATGAAGCCCTGGTCCGTTTGATTAGCAATCTCCTTCCTCCTTGCATTGGAGGACTAGTTTTAACAAAATTGAGCATAGATATGATCATGTATTCACTAACTGTTCAAATTCGGTGTGAGAAACACAAAGTACATTATCAGAAACTAAGCCCCTTGCCTCTCCACTGTTCAGTTTGCATGTCAGGAAGAAGCCAAAAATAGGTGATTTTACATAAATACAACTCAAGTAGACAGGGTATCCTTTACAGTACAAATGGAAATGAACTAATTCCTTCAAATAATGTGTCAGGCAGGAATCATTCATCGGGATGTGTATTATAGATAAAATGGTTGCCTGGGATTTCTTTATTCGTTTTGTGTTACATAAACATTCAATATTAGGAGTTAAGATACAGTGGCATGTATTCATGGATGCCAATGTGAGCCCGGCTTCCCCCCCAAAATGTACCAATAAAAAAAATATATATATTTCGTCTCTCTGTGTTTCTTAATTTTCCTTCAGTTCGCAAGAAGCTGAATGTGTCTCACAGGAGAAAGCATCAGAGCGAGCGAAACAGAGCCCCTAATATCTGATGCTGTCTGGTCTGACAAGTATGATATTGTTGCTGCCCGTAGCATTGAAGGCAAGGGAAGCCAGCGAACATCTGGCCTCCCTTGTCAAAATAATTATTTAAAAAATTCCAATCAGTGTTGAGCTAAATTGAGCGACCTCAACTGTGAATGGTCCTGGCGCACCAAAAAAAGTGTCAAAGGAAGCCAGCTTGTATTTGGCTAATGTTAACTAGCTGACGTTGTCCATGAATGGAAGTTCAGATAGCAAGCAAGCATTTTAGCCAGGTAGCCTAAAACAACAACAAAAATAAAAGTGTGTACTGTATTTGTATTTATTATGGATCCCCTGCTGCCAAAGCAGCAGCTACTCTTCCTGGGGTCCAGCAAAATTAAGGCAGTTTATACAATTTTAAAAACATTACAATACATTCACAGATTTCACAACCCACTGTGTGCCCTCAGGCCCGTACTCCACCACTACCACATATCTACAGTACTAAATCCATGTGTATGTACACTGTGTATGTTATCGTGTGTGTATGTGTGTCTGTGCCAATGTTTGTGTTGCTTCACAGTCCCCGTTGTTCCATACGTTTTTTTAATCTGTTTTTTAAATCAAATTTTACATTTACATTTACATTTAAGTCGTTTAGCAGACGCTCTTATCCAGAGCGACTTACAAATTGGTGCATTCACCTTATGACATCCAGTAGAACAGTCACTTTACAATAGTGCATCTAAATCTTAAAGGGGGGGGGGGGGGGTGAGAAGGATTACTTATCCTATCCTAGGTATTCCTTAAAGAGGTGGGGTTTCAGGTGTCTCCGGAAGGTAGTGATTGACTCCGCTGTCCTGGCGTCGTGAGGGAGTTTGTTCCACCATTGGGGGGGCCAGAGCAGCGAACAGTTTTGACTGGGCTGAGCGGGAACTGTACTTCCTCAGTGGTAGGGAGGCGAGCAGGCCAGAGGTGGATGAACGCAGTGCCCTTATTTGGGTGTAGGGCCTGATCAGAGCCTGGAGGTACTGAGGTGCCGTTCCCCTCACAGCTCCGTAGGCAAGCAGCATGGTCTTGTAGCGGATGCGAGCTTCAACTGGAAGCCAGTGGAGAGAGCGGAGGAGCGGGGTGACGTGAGAGAACTTGGGAAGGTTGAACACTAGACGGGCTGCGGCGTTCTGGATGAGTTGTAGGGGTTTAATGGCACAGGCAGGGAGCCCAGCCAACAGCGAGTTGCAGTAATCCAGACGGGAGATGACAAGTGCCTGGATTAGGACCTGCGCCGCTTCCTGTGTGAGGCAGGGTCGTACTCTGCGGATGTTGTAGAGCATGAACCTACAGGAACGGGCCACCGCCTTGATGTTAGTTGAGAACGACAGGGTGTTGTCCAGGATCACGCCAAGGTTCTTAGCGCTCTGGGAGGAGGACACAATGGAGTTGTCAACCGTGATGGCGAGATCATGGAACGGGCAGTCCTTCCCCGGGAGGAAGAGCAGCTCCGTCTTGCCGAAGTTCAGCTTGAGGTGGTGATCCGTCATCCACACTGATATGTCTGCCAGACATGCAGAGATGCGATTCGCCACCTGGTCATCAGAAGGGGGAAAGGAGAAGATTAATTGTGTGTCGTCTGCATAGCAATGATAGGAGAGACCATGTGAGGTTATGACAGAGCCAAGTGACTTGGTGTATAGCGAGAATAGGAGAGGGCCTAGAACAGAGCCCTGGGGGACACCAGTGGTGAGAGCGCGTGGTGAGGAGACAGATTCTCGCCACGCCACCTGGTAGGAGCGACCTGTCAGGTAGGATGCAATCCAAGCGTGGGCCGCGCCGGAGATGCCCAACTCGGAGAGGGTGGAGAGGAGGATCTGATGGTTCACAGTATCGAAGGCAGCCGATAGGTCTAGAAGGATGAGAGCAGAGGAGTTAGCTTTAGCGGTGCGGAGCGCCTCCGTGATACAGAGAAGAGCAGTCTCAGTTGAATGACTAGTCTTGAAACCTGACTGATTTGGATCAAGAAGGTCATTCTGAGAGAGATAGCGGGAGAGCTGACCAAGGATGGCACGTTCAAGAGTTTTGGAGAGAAAAGAAAGAAGGGATACTGGTCTGTAGTTGTTGACATCGGAGGGATCGAGTGTAGGTTTTTTCAGAAGGGGTGCAACTCTCGCTCTCTTGAAGACGGAAGGGACGTAGCCAGCGGTCAGGGATGAGTTGATGAGCGAGGTGAGGTAAGGGAGAAGGTCTCCGGAAATGGTCTGGAGAAGAGAGGAGGGGATAGGGTCGAGCGGGCAGGTTGTTGGGCGGCCGGCCATCACAAGACGCGAGATTTCATCTGGAGAGAGAGGGGAGAAAGAGGTCAGAGCACAGGGTAGGGCAGTGTGAGCAGAACCAGCGGTGTCGTTTGACTTAGCAAACGAGGATCGGATGTCGTCGACCTTCTTTTCAAAATGGTTGACGAAGTCATCTGCAGAGAGGGAGGAGGGGGGGGATTCAGGAGGGAGGAGAAGGTGGCAAAGAGCTTCCTAGGGTTAGAGGCAGATGCTTGGAATTTAGAGTGGTAGAAAGTGGCTTTAGCAGCAGAGACAGAGGAGGAAAATGTAGAGAGGAGGGAGTGAAAGGATGCCAGGTCCGCAGGGAGGCGAGTTTTCCTCCATTTCCGCTCGGCTGCCCGGAGCCCTGTTCTGTGAGCTCGCAATGAGTCGTCAAACCACGGAGCGGGAGGGGAGGACCGAGCCGGCCTGGAAGATAGGGGACATAAAGAGTCAAAGGATGCAGAAAGGGAGGAGAGGAGGGTTGAGGAGGCAGAATCAGGAGATAGGTTGGAGAAGGTTTGAGCAGAGGGAAGAGATGATAGGATGGAAGAGGAGAGAGTAGCGGGGGAGAGAGAGCGAAGGTTGGGACGGCGCGATACCATCCGAGTAGGGGCAGTGTGGGAAGTGTTGGATGAGAGCGAGAGGGAAAAGGATACAAGGTAGTGGTCGGAGACTTGGAGGGGAGTTGCAATGAGGTTAGTGGAAAAACAGCATCTAGTAAAGATGAGGTCGAGCGTATTGCCCGCCTTGTGAGTAGGGGGGGAAGGTGAGAGGGTGAGGTCAAAAGAGGAGAGGAGTGGAAAGAAGGAGGCAGAGAGGAATGAGTCAAAGGTAGACGTGGGGAGGTTAAAGTTGCCCAGAACTGTGAGAGGTGAGCCGTCCTCAGGAAAGGAGCTTATCAAGGCATCAAGCTCATTGATGAACTCTCCGAGGGGACCTGGAGGGCGATAAATGATAAGGATGTTAAGCTTGAAAGGGCTGTGATATCATATCTCTGTGATGCTCTCAGTTATAATCGTGGGTAGTAGATGTCATATCTCTGTGATGCTCTCAGTAATAATTGTGGGTAGTAGATGTCATATCTCTGTGATGCTCTCAGTAATAATTGTGGGTAGTAGATGTCATATCTCTGTGATGCTCTCAGTAATAATTGTGGGTAGTAGATGTCATGTGGGTATGTCATATCTCTGTGATGCTCTCAGTAATAATTGTAGTATGTCATATCTCTGTGATGCTCTCAATTCTGTGATGCTCTCAGTAATAATTGTGGGTAGTAGATGTCATATCTCTGTGATGCTCTCAGTAATAATTGTGGGTAGTAGATGTCATATCTCTGTGATGCTCTCAGTAATAATTGTGGGTAGTAGATGTCATATCTCTGTGATGCTCTCAGTAATAATTGTGGGTAGTAGATGTCATATCTCTGTGATGCTCTCAGTAATAATTGTGGGTAGTAGATGTCATATCTCTGTGATGCTCTCAGTAATAATTGTGGGTAATTATCTCTGTGATGCTCTCAGTAATAATTGTGGGTAGTAGATGTCATATCTCTGTGATGCTCTCAGTAATAATTGTGGGTAGTAGATGTCATATCTCTGTGATGCTCTCAGTAATAATTGTGGGTAGTAGATGTCATATCTCTGTGATGCTCTCAGTAATAATTGTGGGTAGTAGATGTCATATCTCTGTGATGCTCTCAGTAATAATTGTGGGTAGTAGATGTCATCTCTGTGATGCTCTCAGTAATAATTGTGGGTAGTATTGTCATATCTCTGTGATGCTCTCAGTTATAATTGGGTAGTAGATGTCATATCTCTGTGATGCTCTCAGTAATAATTGTGGGTAGTAGATGTCATATCTCTGTGATGCTCTCAGTATAATTGTGGGTAGTATATGTCATATCTCTGTGATGCTCTCAGTAATAATCTCTGTGGGTAGTATATGTCATATCTCTGTGATGCTCTCAGTAATAATTGTTATAATGTCATTGGGCTAAGACATGTCATATCTCTGTGATGTGGGTAGTATATGTCATATCTCTGTGATGCTCTCAATAATTGTGGGTAGTATATGTCATATCTCTGTGATGCTCTCAGTTATAACATTGGGTAAGACATGTCATATCTCTGTGATGCTCTCAGTAATAATTGTGGGTAGTATATGTCATATCTCTGTGATGCTCTCAGTAATAATTGTGGGTAGTATATGTCATATCTCTGTGATGCTCTCAGTTATAACATTGTAAGATGCTCTCAGTAATAACATTGGGTAAGACATGTCATATCTCTGTGATGCTCTCAGTAATAATTGTGGGTAGTATATGTCATATCTCTGTGATGCTCTCAGTTATAACATTGGGTAAGACATGTCATATCTCTGTGATGCTCTCAGTAATAATTGTGGGTAGTATATGTCATATCTCTGTGATGCTCTCAGTAATAATTGTGGGTAGTATATGTCATATCTCTGTGATGCTCTCAGTTATAACATTGGGTAAGACATGTCATATCTCTGTGATGCTCTCAGTAATAATTGTGGGTAGTATATGTCATATCTCTGTGATGCTCTCAGTTATAACATTGGGTAAGACATGTCATATCTCTGTGATGCTCTCAGTTATAACATTGGGTAAGACATGTCATATCTCTGTGATGCTCTCAGTTATAACATTGGGTAAGACATGTCATATCTCTGTGATGCTCTCAGTTATAACATTGGGTAAGACATGTCATATTTACATTTACATTTAAGTCATTTAGCAGACGCTCTTATCCAGAGCGACTTACAAATTGGTGCATTCACCTTATGACATCCAGTGGGACAGTCACTTAACAATAGTGCATCTAAAACTTAGGGGGTGGGGTGAGAGGGATTACTTAACCTATCCTAGGTATTCCTTAAAGAGGTGGGGTTTCAGGTGTCTCCGGAAGGTGGTGATTGACTCTGTCCTGGCGTCGTGAGGGAGTTTGTTCCACCATTGGGGGCCAGGGCAGCGAACAGTTTTGACTGGGCATATCTCAGTGGTAGGGAGGCGAGCAGGCCAGAGGTGGATGAACTGCCCTCAGGGTGTATAAGAGCCTGGAGGTTGAGGTAAGAGGCATGGTCTTGTAATCTTCAACTGGAAGCCAGTTGATGCTCTCAGTTATAACATTGGGTAAGACATGTCATATCGCTGTGCTGCTCTCTCTCTACATTGAAAATCATGCATTAAACCTTCCCCCTCTGTGGGCCTGCCAAGAAAAGTGAAACCTTTCTTACTGTTTTGAGTCAGACATAGGCTTTTGGTAAGAAAATATCACAGCATCATGCAGAATTTGAAGGTGGAAAAAAAATAGAGAGAGACTATCATCAGGATAATCCCATTAAGTAAGAGAAAGGGGGTATATAACCATCTCCAGGAAATAACAGACCTGCAGCTGAATTCAACCAGATTGATCAATCTACCAAATCGGTCTTCACATCTTGTCATCTGTAGCAGTTGGTATGGCTCTTACAATGCCGGGATAGTGTGTTTCCCGGGACCACTCATATGGAAAAATAATAATTATGCATGCATGACTGTAAATCACTTTGGATAAATACATCTGTTAAATGGTGTATATTATTACATCTCAAAATAATGGTTTTGGGACCATGCCTCAAACAATGTTTTCAGCTATATCTCTGTTTTGAATATCTGTGTTTTGAGTAACCTTGGGACCCAGCCACTTGTTCAACCCAGTGTTCGAAGGTTTCCTGTGGGGGCTGATAAGGCACATGGGTACTTTGAGCGCCAACTGCACCGAAACCACAGCCACCACAGCTTCTGGGTTGAGATGAAGTGCTGAACTTTCACAACACCTTCCTAATATTGAGTTGCACCCCACGACCCCCAATTTGTTGGGGCACTGACTCTAAAAGGTGTTGAAAGCGTACCACGGGGATGCTGGCCCATGTTGACTACAATGATTCCCACAGTTGTGTCAAGTTGGCTGGATGTCCTTTGGGTGCTGGACCATTCTTCATAGACATGGGAAACTGTTGAGCTTGAAAAACCCAGCAGCATTGCAGTTCTTGACAGAAACCGGTGTGCCTGGCACCTACTACCATACACCGTTCAAAGGCACTTAAATCTTTTGTCTTGCCTATACACCCTCTAAATGGCACACATACACAATCCACGTCTCAATTATCTCAAGGCTTAAAAATCGTTCTTTAATCTGTCTCACCCCCTTCATCTACACTAATTGAAGTGGATTTAACAAGAGACATCAATAAGGGACCATAGCTTTGACCTGGATTCACCTAGTCAGTCTGTGTCATGGAAAGAGCAGGTGTTGTCAACATTTTGTATACTCTTGTATATATAGAAAATTGGGGGGGATTGATCCGGGGGTCTTATAAATAGGGGTACGGGCAGCCAGTTGCCCATCCCTGGTCTTCATGTTTACCGAATACATTTTGTGACCATTTATTTGGACCAGTATTTAAATGTCTTCAGACATTGATAGGGGGGTGCACCGTTTTTGCAGGTAGCGCTGACTTCCGATATGAACAATAACGTTTGATACAAATGTAGCTTAGGCCTACATTTCATTATACAGTTAGCCTACCATTTTGCGACTGAGTAGGCTATTTGCCCTAAAATGCCCTGTTTAGGAAAGTTTATCACGTGCCAGGCCTACCCAGAGCAAGGGGTATTACACACCTCCCCTCCACCCCAGCGGGAAGTCCCAACAGTCCAGTCCACTAGTGATTCATATTTTCCAGGAAATCGGAAGTGCCCATAAGAGGGGCGCTGCACCACATCATTGGACTCCTGAATAGGTAATCAAATAGCTACCCGGACTATTTGCATTGTGTGCCTCCCCTCCAGCCCCTCTTTTACACTGCTGCTTCTCTCTGTTTATCATATATGCATAGTCACTTTAACTATACATTCATGTACATACTACCTCAATTGGCCCAAGCAACCAGTGCCCCCCACATTGGCTAACCGGGGTATCTGCATTGTGTCCCACCACCCACCACCCTCTCTTTTACAATAGTGCTAATCTCTGTTTATCATATATGCATAGTTACTGTAACGGTATCTACATGTACCAACTACCTCAATCAGTCCGACTAACCGGTCTGTATATAGCCTCACTACTGTTATAGTCTCACTACTGTATATAGCCTCACTACTGTATCTAGCCTCACTACTGTATATAGCCTCACTACTGTATCTAGCCTCGCTAGTGTATATAGCCTCACTACTGTTATAGTCTCACTACTGTATATAGTCTCACTACTGTATATAGTCTCACTACTGTTATGGTCTCACTACTGTATATAGCCTCACTACTGTATATAGCCTCACTACTGTATATAGCCTCACTACTGTATATAGTCTCACTACTGTATATAGCCTCACTACTGTATATAGCCTCACTACTGTATATAGTCTCACTACTGTATATAGCCTCACTATTATATATAGCCTTGCTACTGTATATAGTCTCACTACTGTTATAGTCTCACTACTGAATATAGTCTCACTACTGTATATAGTCTCACTACTGTATATAGTCTCACTACTGTTATAGTCTCACTACTGTATATAGCCTCACTACTGTTATAGTCTCAGTCCTCACTACTGTATATAGTCTCACTCATATAGCCTCACTACTGTTATAGCCTCACTACTGTATATATCCTCATTACTGTTAAAGCCTCACTACTGTATATAGCCTCGCTACTGTATATAGCCTCGCTACTGTATATAGCCTCGCTACTGTATATAGCCTCACTACTGTATATAGCCTCGCTACTGTATATAGTCTCACTACTGTATATAGCCTCACTACTGTATATAGCCTCACTACTGTATATAGTCTCACTACTGTATATAGCCTCACTATTATATATAGCCTTGCTACTGTATATAGTCTCACTACTGTTATAGTCTCACTACTGAATATAGTCTCACTACTGTATATAGTCTCACTACTGTATATAGTCTCACTACTGTTATAGTCTCACTACTGTATATAGCCTCACTACTGTTATAGTCTCACTACTGTATATAGCCTCACTACTGTATATAGTCTCACTACTGTATATAGCCTCACTACTGTTATAGCCTCACTACTGTATATATCCTCATTACTGTTAAAGCCTCACTACTGTATATAGCCTCGCTACTGTATATAGCCTCGCTACTGTATATAGCCTCGCTACTGTATATAGCCTCACTACTGTATATAGCCTCACTACTGTATATAGTCTCACTACTGTATATAGCCTCAATGTCCTTCCAGGATACCCGGGCCAGGTCGATTAGAAAGGCCTGCTCACAGAAGTGTTTTAGGGAGCGTTTGACAGTGATGAGGGGTGGTCGTTTGACTGCGGCACCGTAGCGGATACAGGCAATGAGGCAGTGGTTGCTGAGATCCTGGTTGAAGACAGCGGAGGTGTATTTGGAGGGCCAGTTGGTCAGGATGACGTCTATGAGGGTGCCCTTGCTTACAGAGTTAGGGTTGTACCTGGTGGGTTCTTTGATGATTTGTGTGAGATTGAGGGCATCTAGCTTAGATTGTAGGACTGCCGGGGTGTTAAGCATATCCCAGTTTAGGTCACCTAGCAGAACAAACTCTGAAGCTAGATGGGGTGCAATTAATTCACAAATGGTGTCCAGGGCACAGCTGGGAGCTGAGGGGGGTCGGTAAGCAGGCGGCAACAGTGAGAGACTTATTTCTGGAGAGAGTGATTTTCAGAATTAGTAGTTCGAACTGTTTGGGTATGGACCTGGAAAGTACTCAATCAGTAGCGGTGCGTGGGTAAAATCCTCAATCAGTAGAGGTGCGTGGGTAAAATCCTCAATCAGTAGCAGTGAGTGGGTAAAATCCTCAATCAGTAGAGGTGCGTGGGTAAAATCCTCAATCAATAGCAGTGAGTGGGTAAAATCCTCAATCAGTAGCAGTGAGTGGGTAAAATCCTCAATCAGTAGCAGTGAGTGGGTAAAATCCTCAATCAGTAGCGGTGCGTGGGTAAAATCCTCAATCAGTAGAGGTGCGTGGGTAAAATCCTCAATCAGTAGCAGTGAGTGGGTAAAATCCTCAATCAGTAGAGGTGCGTGGGTAAAATCCTCAATCAGTAGAAAATCCTCAATCAGGTGCGTGGGTAAAATCCTCAATCAGTAGCAGGAGTGGGTAAAATCCTCAATCAGTAGCAGTGGGGGTAAAATCCTCAATCAGTAGAGGTGCCTCAATCAGTGGGTAAAATCCTCAATCAGTAGAGGTGCGTGGATAAAATCCTCAATCAGTAGCAGTGCGTGGGTAAAATCCTCAATCAGTAGAGGTGCGTGGGTAAAATCCTCAATCAGTAGAGGTGCGTGGGTAAAATCCTCAATCAGTAGAGGTGCGTGGGTAAAATCCTCAATCAGTAGAGGTGTGTGGGTAAAATCCTCAATCAGTAGAGGTGCGTGGGTAAAATCCTCAATCAGTAGAGGTGCGTGGGTAAAATCCTCAATCAGTAGAGGTGCGTGGGTAAAATCCTCAATCAGTAGAGGTGCGTGGGTAAAATCCTCAATCAGTAGAGGTGCGTGGGTAAAATCCTCAATCAGTAGAGGTGCGTGGGTAAAATCCTCAATCAGTAGAGGTGCGTGGGTAAAATCCTCAATCAGTAGAGGTGCGTGGGTAAAATCCTCAATCAGTAGAGGTGCGTGGGTAAAATCCTCAATCAGTAGCGGTGCGTGGGTAAAATCCTCAATCAGTAGCGGTGCGTGGGTAAAATCCTCAGTCAGTAGCGGTGCGTGGGTAAAATCCTCAATCAGTAGCGGTGCGTGGGTAAAATCCTCAGTCAGTAGCAGTGAGTGGGTAAAATCCTCAATCAGTAGCGGTGCGTGGGAAAGTCACTGATAAAGCCAAGCAAGGGAAATAAGCCATATTACAACCTATGTATTGTGATAATTGCATTGTTTGCTCTATAACCTGTTAATTCATATGCCTTGTGACCGTGATATATTGGCCTAAAGGCCGAGACAATAAGATGGAATAAATCCCACCACACCAACCACACCTATCCCCAAACCAGAGAGCAACATCTGTCCGTTGGAGTCCAGAAAGCATTCTGCATGTAACAAACAGTTACATGACCTACAGCATGGCCAATCAGGTTAATGTTTCCGTCATTTTGGGACTACTGAACTACCATTGATTTTGAACTCCGGAGAGTTACTGCAAGTCGCAAACAAAACACTATTCACGCACCATTTCAACTTCAACATCATCTAATCCCCTATGCTTAGTCTAATACAGTGCCATCATCCTCTCTTTCATGTTGCCGAAATGGTCTGTCATACAGTACAGGATTTTCGTTTTTTGTTGTCCTAGGCTACCTGGCTAATGCCTGCTTGCTAGCCTAACTTCTACTTATGGGCAACAATGAGCCAGCTAGTTAACGTTAGCTAGTTAACATTAGCCTACTACATCTAGTGACATACATAACTTTCATCCTCTCAAGGCCAGGGGCACAATGTGTGAATTTATGGTCTGATCAGAATCACCTTTATAATCATTAGCCAGTATGGAGAATTAAGTAAAACCACAAGTCCAAATCCCTATCTCCATCCGTGGCTAATTTAGGAAAGGGACAACTTTTGCTAGCTACCGGAGGACAACAACACAACAAGATGCAACAATTAACATTTTTTGTGTCAATTATGTTTAGCTTCTGATGTACAAATTACCTCAACTATAACCTGTACCCCAGCACATTAACTCGGTACCGGTGCCCCCTGTATATAGCCTCGTTATTGTTGTTACTTTTTAAAAATATTTTTCTTATTTAATATTTTCTTAACTCCATTTCTTGAACTGCATTGTTGGTTAAGGGCTTGTAAGTAAACATTTCATGGTAAGGTCTACACCTGTTGTATTTCGTCCCATGTGACAAATAAAATTTGATTTGATGTAATTGGTGTGAAGCCAAATCCAAACTGACTTCCTTTGAATTTTTTTTTTGGTGCACCAGGACCATTCACAATTGAGCTCACTCAGTTTAGCTTAACGCTGATTGATTATTATTTTTAACCCATTCCATGAAGCTCCCGACGAACAGTTCTTGTGTTTACGTGGCTTCCAGAGGCAGTTTGGACAACTGTAGTGAGTTTTGGAACCGAGGACAGACCATTTTTACGTGCTTCAGCACTCAGCAGTGCCGTTCTGTGAGTTTGTGTGGCCTATCACTTCGCGGCTGAGCTGTTGTTGCTCCTAGACATTCGTACCTCATGTATTTGGACAGAATTAAGTTGATGATTATTCATGAGCTGATGTAACGGGCAGACGAAGAGTGGAAATTGTTTAAATTTCAAGTTATCTTAACAGGGACCAACTCAGTTTTAAAATATCCATATCTACTCTCATACCGTTTGTTGATCAAACATTCTCTACCAAAGCTCTAATGTGGGCAGCAAGTACAAGAAAGTGCAGAGAGGTGGGATAAATGTTATAGCGGTATTTTGACATGCAGAGGCAAGAGGTGTGCTTTTATAATGCAACCTATGGATTACAGAATAAAGTTAGGATTTGGGGTTTCAGTGGAATTGACTGGAGAGGGATAAAGCCTAGGATCAAGGACATGGGAAGATATCCACTTGGCTCCCAAATGGATGGGCCTCTGCCCTCCCAGGCCCACCCATGGCTAAGCCCCTGCCCAGTCATGTGAAATACACAGATTAGGGCCTAATGAATTGATTTCAATTGACCGATTTCCTTATATGAACTGTAACTCAGTGAAATCTTTGAAGTTGTTGCATGTTGCGTTTATATTTTTGTTCAGTATACATAACATATATTTTTGTTCAGTATACATAACATATATTTTTTCCGCTATACACCATATATTTTTCTCGCTATACACCAAGTCACTTGGCTCTGTCATAACCTCACATGGTCTCTCCTATCATTGCTATGCTGACGACACACAATTAATCTTCTCCTTTCCCCCTTCTGATGACCAGGTGGCGAATCGCATCTCTGCATGTCTGGCAGACATATCAGTGTGGATGACGGATCACCACCTCAAGCTGAACCTCGGCAAGACGGAGCTGCTCTTCCTCCCGGAGAAGGACTGCCCGTTCCATGATCTCGCCATCACGGTTGACAACTCCATTGTGTCCTCCTCCCAGAGCGCTAAGAACCTTGGCGTGATCCTGGACAACACCCTGTCGTCCTCAACTAACATCAAGGCGGTGGCCCGTTCCTGTAGGTTCATGCTCTACAACATCCGCAGAGTACGACCCTGCCTCACACAGGAAGCGGCGCAGGTCCTAATCCAGGCACTTGTCATCTCCCGTCTGGATTACTGCAACTCGCTGTTGGCTGGGCTCCCTGCCTGTGCCATTAAACCCCTACAACTCATCCAGAACGCCGCAGCCCGTCTGGTGTTCAACCTTCCCAAGTTCTCTCACGTCACCCTCCGCTCTCTCCACTGGCTTCCAGTTGAAGCTCGCATCCACTACAAGACCATGGTGCTTGCCTACGGAGCTGTGAGGGGAACGGCACCTCAGTACCTCCACGCTCTGATCAGGCCCTACACCCAAACAAGGGCACTGCGTTCATCCACCTCTGGCCTGCTCGCCTCCCTACCACTGAGGAAGTACAGTTCCTGCTCAGCCCAGTCAAAACTGTTCGCTGCTCTGGCCCCCCAATGGTGGAACAAACTCCCTCACGACGCCAGGACAGCGGAGTCAATCACCACCTTCCGGAGACACCTGAAACCCCACCTCTTTAAGGAATACCTAGGATAGGATAAGTAATCCTTCTCACCCCCCCTTTAAGATTTAGATGCACTATTGTAAAGTGACTGTTCCACTGGATGTCATAAGGTGAATGCACCAATTTGTAAGTCGCTCTGGATAAGAGCGTCTGCTAAATGACTTAAATGTTCAGTATACATAACATATATTTTTGTTCAGTATACATAACATATATTTTTTGATGGGATTACAGGACAGCCTGAAGAAAAGCCAACTCGCAGAATGTTGATTTCTCCAGGTCATATGGAAGCAAACGGACACAGACCCACCTCAAGAGACCATTATACACCATTCACACCTGTGTTTTGATGGTTGTTCCAGAGCAAATTCCCAAGTCTTATCAAGCACCATTTATGTGTTTGTGAGCTGTTCCCTCCCTCTTATATGTAAAAACTAAATAGATGTTGCACTTGCTTGGCCATATGGAGGATCTCATTCATAACATACACACGGCTGCATCATTATTAATAATGCAGAAGCCAGAATTAGCCTCTACACGATGATGTGTGCAGTGTGGGACTTTATAGGCTAGACGTTGGCCTATTTCAAATTGGAATGAGGGTGCAACTCTGGCGGTGGGGGATGTTTCCCTTAAATTAGCAATGTGGGAAATAAATAGCTAATCAACCAAATCACTTGTTAATCAATCTTTTGTGTCAGAGAGAAAACCAGTCGGTAGAACTGGAGTAATGTAGAATGGCCAGTTGGTGGCGACAGAGCTCCATCTCCTGTGGTAATCTGTGGTTTGGTCTGAAGCGTTTCAGCTGGCTATTGTTTGTGATATTGAAGCAACATTTGTTCCCCACACGTACTTGATGGGTTATTTTTTCCCAACTTTGCTTTAAATTGGAATTTATATCAGAAAAGTTCTCTCTCCTTTCTGATTGGACAATGGATTACCAAGTGACTGTTGAAGGTAATACTTCTGTACTTTATTACTGTCAAAGTAGTTATTTCCCATGTTTATAAATATTCAAATGTCGACATCAGTTTTTCAAATGTTCCCATTTGATATTTGCCGAACGCATACAGAGCATATTTTTTTGTACCCGGGACCAGAACAGTCCTTCCCAAGAACTACAACCTTTCTCCAAACTTGTTCCAAACCCATTGTAGGTATCACTTCTATGATCCAGTGTAGGATTTTAAATGGCCTTTACAGATTTGATGTTTTTACAAGGAAAGTACTCTTATTCATGGTTGTTGTCATTAGTTTTAACAACATGTACTTTTAACAAATTTAAATGTAACTTTCAAATGCTGTGTTTTATGCTTGTTGCTGTTTTTATGTGTATAAATGATGAAATAAAATGTATGAGCTGTTTTTAAAGGAATTGTGCAAATAAAACTTTTCCAAAAGAAAAACTGTTCTTTCCTGTTGAACTGCATCTTGGCCTTCCCTTTTGCGAAGGCTTTGGTGCCAGCACCTGAGGGAGTTCTGGGGGAAACTTCAGAATGCACTGAAAACCCAGAGGTCCCTCACAGAAATGTCTGAGGTGACAAAGCTGACCTTAAAACGGTTATTGTCCACACAACCGGAGGACTTTGCTGTGTGGCTGGGCAAGTACTGCAACGTGAAGTGGTCCCTCACCCAGATGAAGGATCCAGGGATCCCTGACCCAGGTGAAGAATCCAGATGGAATCAGGACGGGGACCTGGAGGGTCACTGTCCAGCAGAGAGCGGATCCCAAGGGCTATGGTGGGTTGAAAGCCATCATGTCCACCATAGTCCTCGGGGAGAACAGGTGCCATGTTTATTTCCATGGCCAGCGCAAGCTGTGATGGAAATGTAATGAACATGGCCACCTAGCAGAGACTTGTGACAAAGTGGTCTGCATGAAGTGCTGGGAGGTGGGACACTGCTACGAGGAGTGCAGAAATGGAAGGGCGTGCCACCTCTGTGGAGAGCGGTCCCACCCAGCCATGTGAGGGGAACGGCAGTTGCTGCGGAGGTGGAAAATGTGGTTGAAGAGGAGGTTGTTGTTGTGGAGGTGGAAAATGTGGTTGAAGAGGAGGTTGTTGTGGTGGAGGGCGCAGAAGGTGCGGTGGTGGAAGAAAGTGTGGGGGGGGATTGGGGTGGGGCCCTCCACAACAACGATCCCCCCGCTCCCCCAATCCCCCCGCTCCAGACTAAAGTGACCCCTGAAGGAGAAGGGGCCAAGAAAGACGGCCTTGCAAAATCAATGAGCGAGACCTCCCCAAACGGGTCTGACAGTATGGAGATGGTGTTGGAGGGCAAAAGTGAAGAGAGCACAAGAGATGGAGGGGGGGGGAGACGCTGGAAGAGCACCCTCCCCACGAAAAATAAATGCTGAGGAGCTCTCTGACCCAGAATAGGTGAAGGGGGAAAAAGGTAAAGGGGGGTGGGAGGAAGACTAACTCCCCCAACCAAGCCTTCTTTTTAAGGCTGATTTGAACCTCCTTTCCCTGCCACCCTCCCTTACCCGGAATAGGTGGAGGGGGAAAAAGCCAGCACCCCTCTGAGTGTCCAGAGTAACCCCTATTAAACTGTTTTAAAGCCAGTACCCCTTGATGAGAGAGACCCCACAGGTGGTGGTAAAGTCAAGTACAGTGGTGGTTGGTGGGTGTGCTCTTTAAGCTAAATGGACCTTTTATAGAGAGGGATTTTAATGTGCTAAATGTTTATGGTTTGAATGACAAGAATGACCGGTGCGCACATTCAGAAGACCTGCAGTCCCAGATGGGAGGGAGGAATCCTTCAGTTGTGGGTGGGTAATTTAACTGTATTTTAAGTAGAGTAGACAGGGGAGGGGTGCTAGAATATTTGAAGGTAGATAAGGTCAGTTTTTTGTTGCAAGGGTTGTGCAGGGATTTTCAAATGACTGACTGTTTCAAATCCCTGCATCCAAGAGAAGAGGGCTTCATCTGGACCAGTGAGGACGGCACCAGAGCCTCTCTATCGACTATCTGTTTACCTGGGACAGTCCCCCAACTGATGCTAGAATAACCCCTGCTTCTTCTCAGATCACATAATGCTGACGTGTACGCTTTCACTGACTTCGGGTGTGACTTTGGGAAGAGGGCCCTGGAAACTGAACTGCTCCCTTTGTCATTGTTTAAGAGTAGTTAGCCAGTACATGGTGCAGTTCAGCCAGCAGCAGACATTACAGGACTCTTTTGACACACGAGCACAGTGGTGGAAAATGGTGAAGGGTAAGACGAGGACCTTCTTCAGAGAGAAAAAGACAGACGCCGCATGGTGGGACTGCAGAGGCGACTGGAACTGTGTTTAAACTTAACAAGGCCTTGATTTTAACAAAATAAATAAAGAAGGTAAAGAGAGAAATGTCATTTTTAGCAGAGCATAAAAGAAAGGAAGTAACGAGAGGGAACTAGAAGAAGGGGAGAAGTGGCCAAGGTCCTTTAAGAAAATAGTTAGCAAGGGAATTAAAGAAGTAGTCAAGGACTTTTACGGGGTACTGTTTGGGGGAAAAATGTACAGTACCAGTCAAATGTTTGGACACACCAACTCATTCAAGGGTTTTTCTTTATTGTAGAATAAATGATGACATCAAAACCATGAAATAAGACATATGGAATTATGTAGTAACCAACAAAGTAGCCAGGCTTTGCCTTGATGACAGCTTTTGCACACTCTTGGTATTCTCTCAACCAGCTTCATGAGGTAGTCACCTGGAATGCATTTCAATTGACACGTCTGCCTTGATAAAAGTTCATTTGTTGAAGTTCTTTCCTTCTTAATGTGTTTGAGCCAATGTGTTATGTTGTGACAAGGTAGTGGTGGTATACAGAAGATAGCCTTATTTGGTAAAAAACTAAGTCCATATTACGGCAAGAACAGCACAAATAAGCAAAGAGAAACGACAGCCCATCCTTACTTTAAATAAAATAAAATCAAATGTATTTATATAGCCCTTCGTACATCAGCTGATATCTCAAAGTGCTGTACAGAAACCCAGCCTAAAACCCCAAACAGCAAGCAATGCAGGTGTAGAAGCACAGTGGCTAGGAAAAACTCCCTAGAAAGGCCAAAACCTAGGAAGAAACCTAGAGAGGAACCAGGCTATGTGGGGTGGACAGTCCTCTTCTGGCTGTGCCGGGTGGAGATTATAACAGAACATGGCCAAGATGTTCAAATGTTCATAAATTACCAGCATGGTCGAATAATAATAAGGCAGAACAGTTGAAACTGGAGCAGCAGCACGGCCAGGTGGACTGGGGACAGCAAGGAGTCATCATGTCAGGTAGTCCTGGGGCATGGTCCTAGGGATCAGGTCCTCCGAGAGAGAGAAAGAAAGAGAGAATGAGAGAATTAGAGAAAGCACACTTAGATTCACACAGGACACCGAATAGGACAGGAGAAGTACTCCAGATATAACAAACTGACCCTAGCCCCCCGACACATAAACTACTGCAGCATAAATTAAACCCCTACAACTCATCCAGAACGCCGCAGCCCGTCTAGTGTTCAACCTTCCCAAGTTCTCTCACCATAAAATTTCTAAGCTCTTGAGGAACTTTCTCTGGCTTCCATGATTGCCTATTAGAAACGCAAACTCACGTCACCCCGCTCCTCCGCTCGTTGATTCACTGATGTGGTCATCCTGTGGCCCAGTCAAAACTGCTCTGGCTCCCAATGGTGGAACAAACTCCCTCACGACGCCAGGACAGCGGAGTCAATCACCACCTTCCGAGACACCTGAAACCCCACCTCTTTAAGGAATTGCCCCCCCCCCAATTTGCATTCTTGGGTTGTGCCATGGCGGAGATCTTTGTGGGCTATACTCAGCCTTGTCTCAGGATGGTAAGTTGGTGGTTGAAGATATCCCTCTAGTGGTGTGGGGGCTGTGCTTTGGCAAAGTGGGTGGGGTTATATCCTTCCTGTTTGGCCCTGTCCGGGGGTGTCCTCGGATGGGGCCACAGTGTCTCCTGACCCCTCCTGTCTCAGCCTCTAGTATTTATGCTGCAGTAGTTTGTGTCGGGGGGCTAGGGTCAGTTTGTTATATCTGGAGTACTTCTCCTGTCCTATACGGTGTCCTGTGTGAATCTAAGTGTGCATTCTCTAATTCTCTCCTTCTTGATTTCTCTCACTCGGGAGGACCTGAGCCCTAGGACCATGCCCCAGGACTACCTGACATGATGACTCCTTGCTGTCCCCAGTCCACCTGGCCATGCGGCTGCTCCAGTTTCAACTGACCTGAGCCCTAGGACCATGCCCCAGGACTACCTGACATGATGACTCCTTGCTGTCCCCAGTCCACCTGGCCATGCTGCTGCTCTTTCAACTGTTCTGCATCTTGGCCATGTTCTGTTATAATCTCCACCCGCCACAGCCAGAAGAGGACTGGCCACCCCACATATGCTCTCTCTAATTCTATCTTTCTCTCTCTCGGAGGACCTGAGCCCTAGGACCGTGCCCCAGGACTACCTGACATGATGACTCCTTGCTGTCCCCGGTCCACCTGACTGTGCTGCTGCTCCAGTTTCAACTGTTCTGCCTTGTTATTATTCGACCATGCTGGTCATTTATGAACATTTGAACATCTTGGCCATGTTCTGTTATAATCTCCACCCGGCACAGCCAGAAGAGGACTGGCCACCCCACATAGCCTGGTTCCTCTCTAGGTTTCTTCCTGGGTTTTGGCCTTTCTAGGGAGTTTTTCCTAGCCACCGTGCTTCTACACCTGCATTGCTTGCTGTTTGGGGTTTTAGGCTGGGTTTCTGTACAGCACTTTCAGATATCAGCTGATGTACGAAGGGCTATATAAATAATTTTGATTTTATTTGATTTGATTTAGTCGGAAGACTTCCAGTTTGGTGTGGAGCCATTTCCGTTCCAATTTTCTGGAAGAGAAAAGAGAGCTCGGGTATTTTCTGTGTACCAGGGAGCTAGTTTCTTATGAGAAATGTTTTTAGTTTTTAGGGGTGCAACTGCATCTAGGGTATTGCGCAAGGTTAAATTGAGTTCCTCAGTTAGGTGGTTAACTGATTTTTGTCCTCTGGCGTCCTTGGGTAGATAGAGGGAATCTGGAAGGACATCAAGGAATCTTTGTGTTGTCTGTGAATTTATAGCACAACTTTTGATGTTCCTTGGTTGGGGTCTGAGCAGATTATTTGTTGCAATTGCATACGTAATAAAATGGTGGTCCGATAGTCCAGGATTATGAGGAAAAACATTAAGATCCACAACATTTATTCCATGGGACAAAACTAGGTCCAGCCTATGACTGCGACAGTGAGTGGGTCCAGAGACATGTTGGACAAAACCCACTGAGTCGTTGATGGCTCCGAAAGCCTTTTGGAGTGGGTCTGTGGACTTTTCCATGTGAATATTAAAGTCACCAAAGATTAGAATATTATCTGCTATGACTACAAGGTCATATAGGAATTCAGGGAACTCAGTGAGGAACGCTGTATATGGCCCAGGAGGCCTGTAAACAGTAGCTATAAAAAGTGATTGAGTAGGCTGCATAGATTTCATGACTAGAAGCTCAAAAGACGAAAACGTCTTTTTTGTAAATTGAAATTTGCTATCGTAAATGTTAGCAACACCTCCACCTTTGCGGGATGCACGGGGGATATGGTCACTAGTGTAGCCAGGAGGTGAGGCCTCATTTAACACACTAAATTCATCAGGCTTAAGCCATGTTTCAGTCAGGCCAATCACATCAAGATTATGATCAGTGATTAGTTCATTGACTATAATTGCCTTTGAAGTAAGGGATCTAACATGAAGTAGCCCTATTTTGAGATCTGAGGTATCATGATCTCTTTCAATAATGACAGGAATGGAGGTGGTCTTTATCCTAGTGAGATTGCTAAGGCGAACACCGCCATGTTTAGTTTTGCCCAACCTAGGTCAAGACACAGACACGGTCTCAATGGTGATAGCTGAGCTGACTACACTGACTGTGCTAGTGGCAGACTCCACTATGCTGGCAGGCTGGCTAACAGCCTGCTGCCTGGCCTGCACCCTATTTCATTGTGGAGCTAGAGGAGTTAGAGTCCTGTCTATGTTGGTAGATAAGATGAGAGCACCCCTCCAGCTAGGATGGAGTCCGTCACTCCTCAGCAGGTCAGGCTTGGTCCTGTTTGTGGTGAGTCCCAGAAAGAGGGCCAATTATCTACAAATTCTATCTTTTGGGAGGGGCAGAAAACAGTTTTCAACCAGTGATTGTGTTGTGAGACTCTGCTGTAGAGCTTATCACTCCCCCTAACTGGGAGGGGGCCAGAGACAATTACTCGATGCCGACACATCTTTCTAGCTGATTTACACGCAGAAGCTATGTTGCGCTTGGTGATCTCTGACTGTTTCATCCTAACATCGTTGGTGCCGACGTGGATAACAATATCTCTATACTCTCTACACTCACCAGTTTTAGCTTTAGCCAGCACCACCTTCAGATTAGCCTTAACGTCGGTAGCCCTGCCCCCTGGTAAACAGTGTATGATCGCTGGATGATTCATTTTATACTGCGGGTAATGCGGGTAATACTGCGGGTAATGGAGTCGCCAATGACTAGAGTTTTCAATTTGTCAGAGCTAATGGTGGGAAGCTTCGGCGTCTCAGACCCCGTAACGAGAGGAGTAGAGACCAGAGAAGACTCGGCCTCTTACTCCGACTCGCTGCTTAATGGGGAAAACTGGTTGAAAGTTTCTGTCGGCTGAATGAGCGACACCGGTTGAGCGTTCCTACAGCATTTCTTTCCAGAAACTGTGAGAAAGTTGTCCGGCTGCGGGGACCGTGCCAGGGGATTTATACTAACATTACTATCTGTACTTACTGGTGGCACAGACTCTGTTTCATCCTTTTCTACACTGAAATTACCCTTGCCTAACGATTGCATCTGAAGCTGGGCTTGGAGCACAGCTATCCTCGCCGTAAGGCGAGTACAGCGACTGCAATTAGAAGGCATCATGTTAATGTTATTACTTAGCTTCAGCTGTTGGAGGTCCTGACGAATCGTGTCCAGATAAAGCGTCCGGAGTGAAAAAGTTGAGGAAAAAATCTAATTAAAAAATAAGACATGAAGGTCCGTCAACACGGAAAATTTCAAGACCTTGGAATGTTTCTTCGAGTGCAGTCTCAAAAACCATCAAGAGCTATGATGAAACTGGCTCTCATGAGGACCGCCACAAATGGAAGACCCAGAGTTACCTCTGCTGCAGAGGGTAAGTTCATTAGAGTTACCAGCCTCAGAAATCGCAACCCCTTATAAATGCTTCAGAGTTCAAGTAACAGACCCATCTCAACATCAACTGTTCAGAGGAGACTGTGTGAATCAGGCCTTCATGGTCGAACTGTTGCAAAGAAACCACTACTAAAGGACACCAATAATAAGACAAGACTTGCTTGGGCCAAGGAATATGAGTAATGGACATTAGACTGGAGGAAATCTGTCCTTTGGACTGATGAGACCAAATTTGAAATGTTTGGTTCCAACCACCGTGCCTTTATGAGATGCAGAGTAGGTGAATGGATAATTTCCTCAAGTGTGGAGGTGTGATGGTGTCGGGGTTCTTTGCTGGTGATTTATTTAGAATTCAAGGCACACTTAACCAGCATGGCTACCACAGCATTCTGCAGCGACACGCCATCCCGTCTGATTTGCGCTTTTTCAACAGGACAATGACACAACACACCTCCAGGCTGTGTAAGGGCTATTTGACCAAGAAGGAAAGTGATGGAGTGCTACATCAGATGACCTGGCCTCCACAATTACCCGACCTCAACCCAATTGAGATGGTTTGGGATGAGCTAGACCGCAGATTGAAGGAAAGCAGCCAACAAGTGCTCAGCATATGTGGGAAATCCTTCAAGACAGTTGGAAAAGCATCCCAGGTTAAGCTGGTTGAGTGAATGCCAATAGCGTGCAAAACTGTCATCAAGCCAAAGTGGCTACTTTGAAGAATCTAAAATATATTTGGATTTGTTTAATACTTTTTTGGTTACTACATGATTCCATGTGTTATTTCATAGTTTTGATGTCTTGACTATCATTCTACAATGTAGAAAATAGTACAAATACAGAAAAACCCTTAAATTAGGTGTGTCCAAACGTGACTGGTACTGTATATCATACTGTACAACATGTGATGACATCACCTGAGGCAGACATATGGAGTACTTGCTACACAGGGTGAAGTCATCCTCAGGCGAGGTCAGCAATCAAAGTGTTAGTGACAGTCACTGCTGTTACTAATTCTATATTTAGAGTTGCTGTGAGGAGTGTACCACAGTGGGCTTAGAGTTGATTTGTATTTTTTTAACCTTTATTTAACTAGGCAAGTCAGTTACGAACAAATTCTTATTTTCAATGACAGCCTAGGAGTTAACTGCCTTTTTCAAGGGCAGAACAACCCATTTTCAGCTCAGGGATTCGATCTTGCAACCTTTTGGTTACAAGTTCAACACTCTAATCACTAGGCTACCTGCCACCCCTGTGAGGACTGTTGCTGTGGGCTGAGGCTACCAGTTGCTGTGATGACTGTACCACTGTTGGCTGAGTTGATGTGAGGACTGTACCGTCGTCGACTCCTAATAAGATACTAACTTTTGGCTGATGATGACGTGTCAGAACGATAGCCAAACACGTGACCTTATGATTAAAGGCAGATTGAGATCATAGGTCATAACATGAGATGGTAACTGTGTTGATGGGTAGTATAAAGGGTAGAATGACATGTCATTGGTAGTTATGATCCATTGGTTGAAGCCAAGATTAGCAGTGTTGCACCACAGATAGAAGTGGCTGAACCTTTAATGCATATCATTCACATAGATCCTTCTTAATGTGAGATAAAACACACCTACATTTCTCTGTTTTGTCTGATACAATCAGTCTGTAAAGATTAATGTGTGACAAAAGAATCACGTAACCATAGCAGGGAAAGATGGTGCAACAGAGCAATCCACTCAAGACAGTTGACCAGCAAGGATCCCAACTAGATATTATTGACCAGCCAGGACCACAACTAGACATCCAAACATGCCCAACACTCCATATCGGGCCACAAATAACTAAGCACCCTGAAAGTGATGGCTACTAATTTGCCTCTCTGTGCTACTCCAACAGTTTCTCTTGACAGGCGTATTCAACAAATCATTCTGCTATTTATCTATCTTGAATTCTGTGTTGACCTACCAAATTAGCTGCACGTTTCTTCTCTCATCTGTTAAAACACAATATAGCAACTGATTAAAAACAGTGTGAATGTATTGATCTTAAATATAAGAATTTTCCTAAATGTTTAATTTACATGATAAATATTAACATCTCTGCACAATGAACAAACCAAAATGGAGAAGGATGTAACGGTTGTCGTTGGTGGAAGAAGGAGAGCACCAAGGTGCAGCGTGGTACATGTTCATCATCTTTTAATTACACTGAAACAAAAATAACAGAACGAAACAAAAAATAACAGAACGAAACAAAAAACAACAGACCGAAACAAAAAAATAACAGACCGAAACAAAAAAATAACAGACCGAAACAAAAAAATAACAGACCGAAACAAAAAAATAACAGACCGAAACAAAAAATAACAGACCGAAACAAAAAATAACAGACCGAAACAAAAAATAACAGACCGAAACAAAAAATAACAGACCGAAACAAAAAATAACAGACCGAAACTAAACAGTCCTGTCTTGTACAGAGACCGAAAACAACTACCCACAACTCAAGGGCGAAACCAGGCTGCCTATGTATGGTTCTAAATCAGAGACAACGATTGACAGCTGCCTCTGATTGGGAACCATATTAGGCCAAACACATAGAAATACAGACATAGAACAAAACATAGAATACCCACCCACATCACACCCTTGTCACACCACTTTGTCACACCACTCACACCACACCAAACTTAAAATAGAAACATACAAAGCATTCTACGGTCAGGGCGTGACAAAGGACAAGAGCCACTGTTATTATGGAGTTCTCGTTCATGTTAAGACAATCTTCTTCTTTCCAGAACATGTGTTTGTGACGGAACATTGCAGGGTCAACGTTTACTCAGTAAATAAGTCCCACGCAACTCATTCCCTAAAATGTACCAACTCAGAAATATAGGAGAGGAGCTGCATACAGTATAACATTTTATCAGAGATGCCTTGAAGCACTGGGCTTCACGGGATCACCCTAGTTTCATCCAGATGTTGAACTCAACTGTCGTCAGGTTGTCAGTTAAATGTGGGTGTCACAGGGCGGCAGGGTAGCCTAGTGGTTAGAGCATTGGACTAGTAACCGGAAGGTTGCAAGTTCAAACCCCCGAGCTGACAATCTGTCGTTCTGCCCCTGAACAGGCAGTTAACCCACTGTTCCTAGGCCATCATTGAAAATAAGAATTTGTTCTTAACTGTCTTGGCTAGTTAAATAAAAATAAACAGAACCCTGACATCTTAATTATGTATCACAGTCACAAACAAAATTACACAAGATATTGTATTGAGGGGTTTTACGACCCTTAAGACATCTTACAGACTCAATGGTGCAAATATAATGTTCCCTATATCCTCCAGACCCAAATGCCCGCTGGCATGAGAGTGGATGTACAAAACGTAGTTTGAAGCCTGTAGGGAACTTTGGCCTAGATACATGTATACAGTATTTTCTGACCTTAAAGCTCCCTGATGAGCAGGAAGTACGACAGCTGACGAGAGAGAGAAAATTAAGTTGTCAGATATAAATCCAACTGAACACTAAACAGATGTCAAGAGATGTCCTAAACAGATGTCCTAAACAGATGTCCTACTCGGATTCCAATTAATATAGGCAAGAAAGAAACCGTTCTCAAACTCATCTCAGAATGCAATGACACTGTCCTGATGACAAGTCTACCAACCGGAGACTAATAGTGTCAGCAACAACATCCAGAACAAACAAATCATGGATTAGGTGCCCAATTGTCACACTTTTGCTCCAGCCCCATTTATCACATTACATACATTTACATTTAAGTCATTTAGCAGACGCTCTTATCCAGAGCGCCTTACAAATTGGTGCATTCACCTTATGACATCCAGTGGAACAGTCACTTTACAATAGTGCATCTAAATCTTGAAGGGGGGGGGGGGTGAGAGGTATTACTTATCCTATCCTAGGTATTCCTTAAAGAGGTGGGGTTTCAGGTGTCTCCGGAAGGTGGTGATTGACTCCGCTGTCCTGGCGTCGTGAGGGAGTTTGTTCCACCATTGGGGGGCCAGAGCAGCGAACAGTTTTGACTGGGCTGAGCGGGAGCTGTACTTCTTCAGTGGTAGGGAGGCGAGCAGGCCAAAGGTGGATGAACGCAGTGCCCTTGTTTGGGTGTAGGGCCTGATCAGAGCCTGGAGGTACTGAGGTGCCGTTCCCCTCACAGCTCCGTAGGCAAGCACCATGGTCTTGTAGCGGATGCGAGCTTCAACTGGAAGCCAGTGGAGAGAACGGAGGAGCGGGGTGACGTGAGAGAACTTGGGAAGGTTGAACACCAGACGGGCTGCGGCGTTCTGGATGAGTTGAAGGGGTTTAATGGCACAAGGCAGGGAGCCCAGCCAACAGCGAGTTGCAGTAATCCAGTAATATCACACCGGACTCAAACAATCAACTAATCATGATCTTCAGTTTAGAAAGCAATTAGTTTAAATCAGCTGTGTTTTCTAGGGATGGGGAAAGTGGGCCCATCCCTGATCTAGAAACACTATCCTCCTGCCTGTCCAGCCAGACAAACAAAGCAGGTAAATCATAGTCTTTCCAACTGGACCGACCAGGAAGGGGTTCACTAGTTTGGGCAGGAGCACTTTGTAATAAACCTAGAAAACATACTTTCAAGGCGTTCAAAGGAGGAAACAGAATACTAGATTAGATATAACAAGTTGCTAATTCAACAAGGACATAAAGATGAGTATTGGTGAAAGCATCAGTCCTTTATCCTGACTACAGGCCCAAAGGCCTGTTGGCACGGAAGGCAAACCAGAAAAACTCAATGGAAATTGAAGAAATTCATACACCATTTTCTGGTTTGCATCATTTCAGTTCATGTCAAACCAAGCAGTAATATCATTTCAATATATCATCTAAACCACTGTGAAATATTGTATTTTCAGCTGTTTGAAGCTGGTGTACAAAATCAAAAGTAAAAGGCAAAAATTAAATGTAGGAATGGGAAGCATAGAAATAGCACACCTAAAGCAGATCTACAGCTTCTTAGACTTGCTTTCAATGAGAAAGACATGTGAGTTATACATCTGTCAATGTGAACTTGGTCAGGTTGTCCAAAAAGGTACAGATTGTAGCTTTAAATCAAGACAGTAGGTAGAATACAAAACATTACATTTATTCATGAGTAATAATTATAAATCAAATACAGATATGAACTATTTTTCTTCACAGCTCTCAAGAATGATTCAGAGGCAGTACATTTCAAAAATATATTCTAAGCAGCATAAAACATTAACCATAAGAATATGTACATGTTTCCAAAATGCATCCTATTTTTCAGCAGATGGACAGCGTGTCTTCACCTCAATGTTCTTCACATATAAATCATATCAACATAGATGAAAAGGCTAAACATGAGATGTCTAGGTAAGGAAGCAGATACCTTATACTCTCTATACTGAATTACTCTGAAAGAGACCACTTCAGTACACCTCAACGTTAATAGAATAAGCTTTATGGCCAACCCGCTCGTACAGTGCACAAAGATGTTCTGTGATCAAATATATCCAAGATCCATAATACATATATCTTACTCTCATGTTGTAATGTCATCTATTTCATAAAACACATTTAGATCAAAGGTCTAGTAACAATATGAAATGTACACACCATTAGTTTCCCTTTAAAAACATGTAAGATAGTATATCTCTAGTCTAAACATACTATGATCAATCTGAAAAACTGAAATATAATACCTCCGCACTCAGAACGGTGCCAAAAAAGCTATTAGCACAAGTCTGAGATTGGCAGGAGCCAGGGTAATCACACCGCAGTATGGGTTGAGTGTGTGTGACAGAGAAAGAGAGGCTTAATGTTTCTCTCCCCATCCTGCAGGTTGCCCAGCCTCTGCCAGAGAGCGTTTGTAGATTTCAGCAGCTTGTCAGACTGGTTATTAACTGAGCATGGAACAGAATGAAGACGAATGGGCTTCGGTTTAGACTCTTTGAAACTTGTTGACAACATTATTAAGGTGCCCTGTCACAGGAAAATTTCCCTAATTGATTGATGGTGGGCAAATCTGTGGATATGTTATGTGCATTTATAAAAGACATAAAACATGTTTTAGTCAGGCATTGGGTGGAAGCCCTTGGAGTTGGGAGTAAATACAACTTTGATATATTCATACACCCATGTTTCAGCTAAGCTTGGCTTTAGTTACATGTCTTGAAGATCACTTTGGCCACAAGCACAGAATGTTCCAACAACGAAGGACACAGAATGTTCCAACAACGAAGGACACAGAATGTTCCAACAACGAAGGACACAGAATGTTCCAACAACAAAGGACACAGAATGTTCCAACAACAAAGGACACAGAATGTTCCAACAACAAAGGACACAGAATGTTCCAACAACAAAGGACACAGAATGTTCCAACAACAAAGGACACAGAATGTTCCAACAACAAAGGACACAGAATGTTCCAACAACAAAGGACACAGAATGTTCCAACAACAAAGGACACAGAATGTTCCAACAACAAAGGACACAGAATGTTCCAACAACAAAGGACACAGAATGTTCCAACAACAAAGGACACAGAATGTTCCAACAACAAAGGACACAGAATGTTCCAACAACAAAGGACACAGAATGTTCCAACAACAAAGGACACAGAATGTTCCAACAACAAAGGACACAGAATGTTCCAACAACAAAGGACACAGAATGTTCCAACAACAAAGGACACAGAATGTTCCAACAACAAAGGACACAGAATGTTCCAACAACAAAGGACACAGAATGTTCCAACAACAAAGGACACAGAATGTTCCAACAACAAAGGACACAGAATGTTCCAACAACAAAGGACACAGAATGTTCCAACAACAAAGGACACAGAATGTTCCAACAACAAAGGACACAGAATGTTCCAACAACAAAGGACGCAACTAAATGAAACAGAATGAGAAAGAAAAAACAAATGGTCAAATGTTGAGAAGTTCAGAAAGGTTTGGAAGGACAGAGTTCCTGGCCTTGGCTGCATGTACATCCAGTCCTTGCTTTGTTTGTCTATGAAGGCTTCCAGGGCTTCGTTCACCCAAAGTCTATTCGTGGCCTATACTCCAGGACCATGGGAAATCTCTGAGGAGAATGTAGAAAGAGATATTAGTGTTGTTTATTCTCAGTTACCTTCAAGTTTATTCAAAAGACAACTTGCAAAAGTAAATAGCCTAGTAGATGCTGGCACCTTCTGACAAGCAGAGCGTATTTAACTAATGAGCTTTGCCATTCCATATTAAACGGCCCATATTTCACAGGAAGGGATGCCACGAGACAGAATTGCCCCTTTCAAGTGACTTCAAGCCAAAGTTTTCATGGATGGTGTTTTAAGGACAACACACTTTTCTGTGAACCATCCCAGATCCCTAAGGCTGACAGTTGAAATAAGACAGGAGGCAGCATTGGACATTCAGATGCACAGCATTGAGTAATGTTTTTATGATTTCTCTCTGAACTAACTGCAGTCAGGCCATACTTTACTGCACTTGATGATTCCTAGGGGCTTGCTCAATATGCATATATAAAACACTGTCTGGATGTATTTCTAAGTGTTTATATGGTAGCCATTAACCATCAAGGCATTGAGAAGTAGTATAATTAGCTGAAATGGTACAGTGAACAGAAGGCTGTCATTTAGATGTTGTGAGGACATGGCCAGTTCCCCCCCGTGTCCTGTCTCTGAGGTTAAACACACCCGTACCTGCGTCAGCTGCCTGTGAAAGGCTGGATTCCAGAAACTTTGAAAACCAGTTTTTACTGAAGATTAACCATACATTCTTCAACTTCAAGTAATCAGTGGTGATGTCCTCATATTCCTACAGTGAGGTTGTGTGCAGTTCTATACATGTAATTGTGATGAGCTCATCATCTACATTTTTTTAATGTAAAGGGTTCTATAAATTTCTACAGGATGTTCATTCTAAAGCAAAGTGACTGATCGTAACTGCTTGCGATTACGGTTTATATTCCTTCATTAAGGCATAAATATATTTTGTCTGTATGAGATACATTTAAGTGTTGCCTATTTGAGAATCCACATTTATTTATCTGAGCACTTATTGCATCCGTAAGACTGCTACCTTTCAGAAAAACTCAAACTCAAACCAAATAAAAGGTCTGGCTGTTTTGCTTTTTGGATATACAGCTCTTACATACTTTTTCCGCCACTGCCCCATGTCCACCCGAGGGCAGGGAAGGTAAAGACAGTTGGTCGGAGGGCAAGGAAGGTAAAGACAGCTGGTCAGAGGGCAGGGAAGGTAAAGACTGCAGGTCGGAGGGCAAGGAAGGTAAAGACAGCTGGTCAGAGGGCAGGGAAGATAAAGACAGCTGGTCAGAGGGCAGGGAAGGTAAAGACAGCTGGTCAGAGGGCAAGGAAGGTAAAGACAGCTGGTCAGAGGGCAAGGAAGGTAAAGACAGCTGGTCGGAGGGCAAGGAAGGTAAAGACAGCTGGTCAGAGGGCAAGGAAGGTAAAGACAGCTGGTCGGAGGGCAGGGAAGGTAAAGACAGCTGGTCGGAGGGCAAGGAAGGTAAAGACAGCTGGTCGGAGGGCAGGGAAGGTAAAGACAGCTGGTCGGAGGGCAGGGAAGGTAAAGACAGCTGGTCGGAGGGCAGGGAAGGTAAAGACAGCTGGTCGGAGGGCAGGGAAGGTAAAGACAGCTGGTCGGAGGGCAGGGAAGGTAAAGACAGCTGGTCGGAGGGCAGGGTCGGAGGGCACGGAAGGTAAGGTGGTCGGAAAGACAGCTGGTCGGAGGGAGGCAGGGGAAGGTAAAAAGACAGCTGGTCGGAGGGCAGGGAAGGTAAAGACAGCTGGTCGGAGGGCAAGGAAGGTAAAGACAGCTGGTCGGAGGGCAGGGAAGGTAAAGACAGCTGGTCGGAGGGAACGGAAGGTAAAGACAGCTGGTCGGAGGGAACGGAAGGTAATGACAGCTGGTGGAAGGAACGGAAGGTAAAGACATCTGGTCGGAGGGCAGGGAAGGTAAAGACAGCTGGTCAGAGGGCAGGGAAGATAAAGACAGTTGGTCGGAGGGCAGGGAAGGTAAAGACAGCTGGTCGGAGGGCAGGGAAGGTAAAGACATTTGGTCGGAGGGCAGGGAAGGTAAAGACAGCTGGTCGGAGGGCAGGGAAGGTATGTAAAGACAGCTGGTCGGAGGGCAGGGAAGGTAAAGACAGCTGGTCGGAGGGCAGGGAAGGGGCAGCAAATGACAAAACACAATCCCATGATGTTTATACTGTAGATATATGATGTCATACTTTACATGGACATGGTGTATTGGGAATTTGGGTGGGTGTGGAAGATGTCAGGACATGCCAGAAAGAACATGATCAATAACCGGGCATTGAGAAGTACAGAGGTTACCTAAGAACTGGATGAGACAGGGGGAGTGTGGAGAAAAGAACAGGAAGGAATGATATAACAGACTCACGTGGTCACTGTGCAGCCTCCAGCGGGTCATGTAGATGAACTCCAGAGTGTGGTCCTTCCCCATGATCTCCCCATTACACAGCACATCCAGCTGGGGAGAGAGGACACACACAGGGGCGGACTGGGACAAGAATTCGGCTATGGCATTTTATTCTCACCAGCCCATATCACCGCACACGCCCCCACCCCACCAACAGGTCACCATTAATACATACGCCCCATCCCCACACATACACCCTGACCCTACGTAGACACATGCAGTAGTGCTGACACATAACATTGGCCGTACAGTACAGCGTTTCTCAACCATTTCTGTACCAGTGACTGGTGAGACATGGTCCTCTTTTTAAATCACAACTCACCACTATAACTGTTCCTCTGCCTGGAGATCCAACTCACCACTATAACTGTTCCTCTGCCTGGAGATCCAACTCACCACTATAACTGTTCCTCTGTCTGGAGATCCAACTCACCACTATAACTGTTCCTCTGCTTGGAGATACAACTCACCACTATAACTGTTCCTCTGCTTGGAGATCCAACTCACCACTATAACTGTTCCTCTGTCTGGAGATCCAACTCACCACTATAACTGTTCCTCTGTCTGGAGATCCAACTCACCACTATAACTGTTCCTCTGTCTGGAGATCCAACTCACCACTATAACTGTTCCTCTGTCTGGAGATCCAACTCACCACTATAACTGTTCCTCTGTCTGGAGATCAAACTCACCACTATAACTGTTCCTCTGCTTGGATATCCAACTCACCACTATAACTTTTCCTCTGTCTGGAGATCCAACCCACCACTATAACTTTTCCTCTGTCTGGAGATCCAACTCACCACTATAACTGTTCCTCTGTCTGGAGATCCAACTCACCACTATAACTGTTCCTCTGTCTGGAGATCCAACTCACCACTATAACAGAGCCTATGCTCTAACCATTTTGTTGTGCTGTCCATCTGTCTCCTCAGCATCTTCTCTGCGGTCACGGTGCTTATTCTTGTTCTGTGTGCATGTCTGCTTAAGCCATGTACAATGCCTTCGAAAAGTATTCAGACCCCTTTTTCCACATGTTGTACTGTTAGAGCCTCATCGAAAATCTAGCTGTTTTTTCCTTTATCAATCTACACACAATACCCCATAATGACAAAGCAAAAATGGGTTTTTAGAAATGTTTGCTAATTAATCAAATAAAATGGAAATAACACATTTACATAAGTATTCAGACCCTTTACTAAGTACTTTGTTGAAGCACCTTTGGCAGCGATTACAGCCTCAAGTCTTCTTGGGTATGACGCAAGAAGCTTGGCACACGTGTATTTGGAGAGTTTCTCCCATTCTTCTCTGCAGATCCTCTCAAGTTATGTCAGGTTGGATGGGGAGCGTTGCTGCACAGATATCTTCAGGTCTCTCCAGAGATGTTCGATCAGGTTCAAGTCCAGGGCCTGGCTGGGCCACTCAAGGACCGTTCAGATATTTGTCCCGAAGCCCCTTCTGCGTTGTCTTGCCTGTTTGCTTAGGGTTGTTGTCCTGTTGGAAGGTGAACCTTTGCCCCAGTCTGAGGTCCTGAGCGCTCTGGGGTAGGCTTTCATCAAGGATCCCTCTGTACTTTGTTCCGTTCATCTTTGCCTCGATCCTGGCTAGTCTCCCAGTACATGCCACTGAAAAACATCCCCACAGCATGATGCTGCCACCACCATGCTTCACTGTAGGGATGGTGCCATATTTCCTCCAGACGTGACACTTGGCATTCATGCAAAATAGTTCCATCTTGGTTCCATCAGACCAGAGAATCTTGTTGCTCATGGTCATTAGGTGCCTTTTAGCAAACTACAAGCGGGTTGTCATGTGCCTTACTGAGTGGCTTCTGTATGGCCACTGTACCATAAAGGCCTGATTGGCGGAATGCTACAGAGATGGTTGTCTTTCTGGAAGGTTCTCCCTTCTCCACAGAGGAACTCTGGAGCTCTGTCAGAGTGACCATCAGGTTCTTGGTCACCTCCTTGAGGTTCATTATGGCCAGGTGGCCAGCTCTAGTAAGAGTCTTGGTGGTTCCAAACATCTTCCATTTAAGATTGGAGGCCACTATGTTCCTGGGGACCAAAAATGCTGAATTGTTTGGGGGGTACCCTTCCCCAGATCTGTGCCTCGACTCAATCCTCTCCTCTCTCCGAGCTCTACATATAATTCCTTTGACCTAATATCTTGGATTTTGCTCTGACATGCACTATATCTATCTATTTATCCATTTTTAATGGTACTTTTTTACCCCCTTTTCTTCCCAATTTTGTGATATCCAATTGGTAGTTACAGTCTTGTCCCATTGCTACAACTGCCGTACGGACTCTGCAGAGGCGAAGGTCGAGATCCATGCGTCCTCCGAAACACGACCCTGCCAAGCCGCACTGCTTCTTGACACACTGCCCGCTCAACCCGGAAGCCAGCCGCACCAATGTGTTGGAGAACACACCGTACAGCTGACGACTGAAGTCAGTGCCCATGCGTCCGGCCTCAGCACAAGGAGTTGCTAGAGCGCGATGGAACAAGGACATCCTAGCCACCCAAACCCTCCCCTAACCTGGACGACGCTGGGCCAATTCTGTGCCGTCTCATGGGTCTCTCGGTCGGTCACAGCCCGGAAGGCTGGGAACTTACATAGACAGGTGTGTGCCTTTCCAAATCATGTGCAATCAATTTACCACGGGTGTACTCCAATCAAGTTGGAGAAACATTTCAAGGCTGATCAATGGAAACAGCACGAGCACAATTTCAAGTCTCATAGTAAAGGGGCTGAATACTTATGTAAATAAGGTATTTCTGTTTTAGCTTTGCCATGATAGGGTATTGTGTGTAGATTGCTGAGAAAAAAAAAACAATATTTAATCCATTTTAAAATAACGATGTAACGTAACAAAATGTGGAAAAGGGGAAGGGGTCTGAATACTTCACGAATGCATTGTACGTTATATATGTGTGTGTGTGTGTGTGTGTGTGTGTGTGTGTGTGTGTGTGTGTGTGTGTGTGTGTGTGTGTGTGTGTGTGTGTGTGTGTGTGTGTGTGTCAACTCTAACCAGCCCACCCAACTAAAAAAAAGGGTCCAGCCCATCTGGCATTTGCCAGATGACCCTGGACACACAAAACAAACAAAAGCGCACACATGCGCAAGAAAACACAAAAAGGCACGTTATTTATATTATTCCCTTTTCTAAACCCATCCTCAAAATAAAAGTGAAGTTACTGTACATTATAATATAAAAACAGTAGTAGCGGTCTTACCTCACAAGAGCTAGAAAGCTTTAACTTTAGACTGAGAAACTTCTTGATGGTTCCCACCGTGACTCGACTAGAGCAATGAATGAACTTCTTCAATAAACACTGGGGTGAATAACAGAAGGATGGCCATGTTACACTCAGATAGAACACAGAGTACAGAATACCAGAACTGGCCACCTGAGCATATTGAAAGAAACACTCCCATGGGAAGAGGAAAATGATTCACACACACACATACCTTCACTGTGTTGTCTGCAGCATAGCCATTGTTGTGGAGACAGTCGAGGCAGAGGGCTATCTGGGGGTCGCTCCTGTGGTAATCCTGGTCATCATCATCATCATCATCATCCTCATCACTGAGCCCAAGCTTCTTCGACCCAAGGCCGTCTCCTGTGGGATAGCAGAGCACAGGTGATTTTAGGAGATCACACTAGCAATCAGGGTAGAGAGAAGTAATGTACAATATATATATATATACACACATACACGCAGTACATTTGGAAAGTATTCAGACCCTTCACCTTTTACACATTATTATGTAACAGCCATAATATAAAGATGATTAAATAAATCATTCTCAGAAATCTACACACAAAATAATGAAAAAGCAAAAAACAGGATTTTAGAAACGGTTAGAAATGTATATATAAAAAATATATATTTAAAAAACAGAAATACCTTATTTACATACATAGGCCTTTATTTTTTAAGAATAAGGCTGTAACCTAACAAAATGTGGAAAAAAGTCAAGGAGTCTGAATACTTTCCGAAGTCACTGTATATACAGTATACACACACACTGAACAAAAATATACACCACATTACAGCCGTATTATTGAACAACCCAATCCTACATTAACTCTACATTAACTCTTACACACACAGTGCCTTGAAAAAGTATTCATCCTGCCTTGGCTATTTTCCTATTTTGTTAATTACAACCTGTAATTTAAATTGATTTTTATTTGGATTTCATGTAATGGACATGCACCAAATAGTCCAAACTGGTGAAGTGAAATGAAAATTATAACTTCAACAAAATAAAAAACTGAAAGGTTGTGCATGCATATGTAATCACCGCCTTTGCTAAGAAGCCCCTAAATAAGATCAGGTGCAACCAATTACCTTCATAAGTCACAAAAACGACCAAGCAGCTCTCCAAACAGGTCAGGGACAAAGTTGTGGAGACGTACAGATCAGGGTTGGGTTATAAAAAAAAAAAACTTTGAACATCCCATGGAGCACCATTAAATCCATTATTAAAAAATGGAAATAATATGGCACCACAACAAACCTGTCAAGAGAGGGCCGCCCACCAAAACTCACGGACCAGGCAAGGAGGGCATTAATCAGAGGCAACAAAGAGACCAAAGAGAACCCTGAAGGAGCTGCAAAGCTGAGATTGTAGTATCTTTCCAAAGGACCACTATAAGCTGTACACTCCACAGAGCTAGGCTTTACGGAAGAATGGCCAGAAAAAGCCATTGCTTAAAGAAAAAAAATAAGTAAACATTTTTGGTGTTTGCCAAAAAGGCATGTGGGAGACTCCCCGAAAACATGGAAGGTACTGTCATTTTACAGAATTTGTCAGTACATCCAACCAGCCTCACAACAGCAGACCACGTGTATTGCATCATGTGGGCGACCGGTTTGCTGATGTCAACATTGTGAACAGAGTGCCCCATGGTGGCAGTGGGGTTATGGTAGGCAGGCGTAAGCTACGGACAACGAACACAATTGTATTTTATCAATGGCAATTTGAATGCAGATACCGTGACGAGATCCTGAGGCCCATTGTCGTGCCATTCATCCGCCCCATCAACTCATGTTTCAGCATGATAATGCATAGCCCAATGTCGCATGAATCTGTACACAATTCCTGGAAGATGAAAATGTCCCAGTTCTTCCAGGGCCTGCATACACACCACCAGACCTGTCACCCATTGAGCATGTTTGGGATGCTCTGGATCAACGTGTAGGACATCGTGTTCCAATTCCTGCCAAAATCCAGCAACTTCACACAGTCATTGAAGAAGAGTGGGACAACATTTCACAGGACACAATTAACAGCCTGATCAACTCTATGCGAAGGAGATGTGTTGTGCTGCAGGAGGCAAATGGTGGTCACACCAGATACTGACTGTTTTTTTGATCCACGCCCCTACTTTTTTTTTTTTTTAAAGGTATGTGTCCAACCGATGCATATCTGTATTCTCAGTAATGTGAAATCCATAGATTACGGCCTAATTCATTTATTTCAATTGACACACTTCCTTATATGAACGCAGTGAAATCTGGCTCAGTAGCGGTGCCCCCTGTATATAGCCTTGTTATTTTCCTGTTACTTTTTATTCTTTAGTCAATTATTTCTTAACATTTCACATTAAGGTTGAATTAGAATACCTATTGTATTCGGCGTGTGCAAATCAAATTTGATGTTGCATTTATATTTTTGTTCACAGTATATATGATTTACTCTACTAATGTCAAATAACATAGTTATTACATTTTACAGTAAGACCCAGCACAATTTGTAAGAGTGACCTTAATTGAGACTAATCCCATACCTTGTGAACTTTCTTTTGATTTATTCTTCCTCCAGAAATCAATCTCCTGCTGTCCCTCTTCTGGTCAACACACACAATCATAAAGAAAAGAGGATATAGAAGGTCATTTCAGTCCCACTACATCTAATGACTCCCCCAAAGAGTGACTGAAATGATTGACTGACAGGGATATCATTAAGAAATATATCTTGGTTTTTCCTAGTTGACGAGGACTCACTTTCTCGTAATCCAGGCACAAGCTTGAAAATGATTTCCTCAAGAGTATTGTCCAACCTCAGAAGAAGGAGAGGATCAGTGAAGATGTGAGAGGAAGGGTAAAGATAAAGAGGAAGCAGTGGTTTGTGTTGACAGTGCACTCGCAGTATTCAAAGCAAAGTGAAGGCTAAATGTTTGGAGGACTATGTTTGTATGTGTCGTACCTTAGCATCTCTAGAGGGTTCGTTTCGTGGACTTGAATGCCACATTTGGGACAGTCATTACTGTCTTCAAAGTGCTGGATGATGCAGCTCTTACAAACTGGAAAACAAGAAAAATCCTATTACATAATGTAAGATGCTTAGAGTCTTTGGGAGAGGATGGACTGAGAGGACATAGAAGGAAGGAAGCAATAGAAAGTTAGAATATTTTAATTTGACCAGTTTCCTCACAGCAGGAAAATGCAGCATATGAATTATTAGGTGGATGATAATTAATGGAAATTTTAGTAGGGGTTGATACATTTTTGATACATGTTAGTGGAAATTAAGTTTTGATGCCTTGTTAAACCTTGAATACACATTTCCTGCTGCACAGCAGGGTTCAAATTAATACAGTACAGTGAAAAGAAAACTGATCAGAGAAATAATATTAAGAAATGCTATAGACGGAAGGAAACCTACCAAAAAACAATTAGGCAACAACAAATTCCAATACCTTTTAGACAACTTCCTGGACAAAACGTTCCACTGTAATAGCGAAAGTGTAAACAAGGCAGAATAATATCTAAACGGAATATTTGACCTCTCAGCTTCCCTATCCAATCAAAAGAATTGAAACAGAAAACCGAAGAAAATGAACAATGACAAATGGTTTGAAGAAGAATGCAAAAACCTAAAGAAAGAAAACTATCCAACCAAAAACATAAG
The DNA here is from genome assembly GCF_021184085.1 of Oncorhynchus gorbuscha. Classification (NCBI taxonomy): domain Eukaryota; kingdom Metazoa; phylum Chordata; class Actinopteri; order Salmoniformes; family Salmonidae; genus Oncorhynchus; species Oncorhynchus gorbuscha. The sequence continues at coordinate 102,434,541 of NC_060178.1, forward strand.
AGACCCAGAATCACTAAAACAACACAGACATAACACTATGGAAAAAGAAGGAACAGCACGTCAGAAATTCTCAATGTAAGCACCCGGCCTCACCCTACTAGAATCTGAAGTCAAAGGTCTACTGTTTGCTGATGATCTGGTACTTCTGTCCCTAATCAAGGAGGGCTTACAGCAGCACCTATAGCTTCCGCACAGATTCTGCCAGACCTGGGACCTGGCAGTAAATCTCAGTCAGACAAAAATAATGGTGTACCAAAAAAGGTCCAGTCACCAGCACCACAAATACAAATTCAATCTCGACACTGTTGCCCTAGAGCAATTTTTTTTAAATAAAAATACCTTTGGCAGTGATATTTAGGCCAAGGTAACTTCCACGAAGCTGTGAACGAGCTGAGAGACGAGGAAAGAAGGGCCATCTATGCCATTAAAAGAAACAAATTCGACATACCAATTAGGATCTGGAATAAAATACTTGAATCAGTTATAGAACCCATTGCCCTTTATATAGTTGAGGTCTGGGGTCCACTCATCAACCAAGAATTCACAAAATGGGACAAACCCCATATTGAGACTCTGCATGCAGAAGTCTGCAAAAATATCCTCAGTGTACAACGTAAAACACCAAATAATGCATGCAGAGCAGAATTTGGCCGATATCCTATAATTATCAAAATCCAGAAAAGAGCTGTTAAATTCTACAACCACCTAAAAGGAAGTGATTCCCAAACCTTCCATAACAAAGCCATTACCTACAGTGCGATGAACCTGGGGAAGAGACCCCTAAGCAAGCTGGTCCTGGGGCACTGTTCACAAACATACCCGACAGAGCCCCAGGACAGCAACACAATTAGACCCAACCAAATCATGAGAAAACACTTACTTAACACATTGGAAAGAATTAACAAATTAACAGAGCAAACTATAATGCTTCTTGGCCCTAAACAGAGAGTACACAGTGGCAGAATGACTGACCCAAGATTAAGGAAAGCTTGGACTATGTACAGACTCAGTAAGCATAGCCTTGCTTTTGAGAAAGGTCACCATAGGCAGACCTGGCTCTCAAGGTGAGGCAGGCTATATGCACACTGCGCACAAAATGGAGGTGGACAATGAGCTGCACTTCCTAACCTCATGCCAAATGTACAACAATATTAGAGAGACATATTTCCTTCAGATTACACAGAGCCACAAAGAATTTGAAAACAAACCCAATTTTGATAAACTCACACATCTACTGGGTGAAATACTACAGTGTTCCATCACAGCAGCAAGATTTGTGACCTGTTGCCACAAGAAGAGGGCGACCAGTGAAGAACAAACACCATTGTAAATACAACCTATATTTATTTTCACGTTGTTACGCACACACAATATGACATGTCCTTATTCTTTCGGAACTTCTGATTGTAATGTTTACTGTAAATTTGTATTATTTATTATCTACATCACTTGCTTTCGCAATGTTAACATACACTGCTCAAAGAAATAAAGGGAACACTTAACAACACAATGTAACTCCAAGTCAATCACACTTCTGTGAAATCAAACTGTCCACTTAGGAAGCAACACCGACTGACAATAAATTTCACATGCTGTTGTGCAAATAGAATAGACAACAGGTGGAAATTATAGGCAATTAGCAAGACACCCCCAATAAAGGAGTGGTTCTGCAGGTGGTGACCACAGACCACTTCAGTTCCTATGCTTCCTGGCTGATGTTTCGGTCACTTTTGAATGCTGGCGGTGCTTTCACTCTAGTGGTAGCATGAGACGGAGTCTACAACCCACACAAGTGGTAGTGGTCCTTCTGTAGCTCAGTTGGTAGAGCATGGCGCTTGTAATGCCAGGGTAGTGGGTTCGATCCCCGGGGACCACCCATACGTAGAATGTATGCACACATGACTGTAAGTCGCTTTGGATAAAAGCGTCTGCTAAATGGCATATATTATTATTATATTATATATTACAAGTGGCTCAGGTAGTGCAGCTAATCCAGGATGGCACATCAATGCGAGCTGTGGCAAGAAGGTTTGCTGTGTCTGTCAGCATAGTGTCCGAAGCATGGAGGCGCTACCAGGAGACAGGCCAGTACATCAGGAGACGTGGAGGAGTCCAACAACCCAGCAGCAGGACCGCTACCTCCGCCTTTGTGCAAGGAGCACTGCCAGAGCCCTGCAAAATTACCCCCAGCATGAGTCTGCTCAAACAGTCAGAAACAGACTCCATAAGGGTGGGGGTTGTGCTTACAGCCCAACACCGTGCAGGACGTTTGGCATTTGCCAGAGAACACCAAGATTGGCAAATTCACCACTTGCGCCCTGTGCTCTTCACAGATGAAAGCAGGTTCACACTGAGCACATGTGACAGACATGACAGAGTCTGGAGACGCCATGGAGAACGTTCTGCTGCCTGCAACATCCTCCAGCATGACCGGTTTGACGGTGGGTCAGTCATGGTGTGGGGTGGCATTTCTTTGGGGAGCCGCACAGCCCTCCATGTGCTCGCCAGAGGTAGCCTGACTGCCATTAGGTACCGAGATGAGATCCTCAGACCCCTTGTGAGATCATATGCTGGTGCGGTTGGCCCTGGTTTCCTCTTAATGCAAGACACTGCTAGACCTCATGTGGCTGGAGTGTGTCAGCAGTTCCTGCAAGAGGAATGCATTGATGCTATGGACTGGCCCACCTGTTCGCCCAGACCTGAATCCAATTGAGCAAATCAAATCAAATGTATTTTTATAGCCCTTTGTACATCAGCTGATATCTCAAAGTGCTGTACAGAAACCCAGCCTAAAACCCCAAACAGCAAGCAATGCAGGTGTAGAAGCACGGGACATCATGTCATGATGATGTCATGAGCACATCATGTCTCGCTCCATCCACCAATGCCACGTTGCACCATACTGTCCAGGAGTTGGCGGATGCTTTAGTCCAGGTCTGGGAGGAGATCCCTCAGGAGACCATCCGCCACCTCATCAGGTGTCAAGCATTTCGCTACACTCGCATTAACATCTGCTAACCATGTGTATGTGACAAATACAATTTGATTTGATTTGAGCATGCCCAGGCATTGTAGGGAGGTCATACAGGCACGTGGAGGCCACACACTACTGAGCCTCATTTTGACTTGTTTTAAGGACATTGCATCAAAGTTGGATCAGCCTGTAGTGTGGTTTTCCACTTTAATTTAGAGTTTGACTCCAATTCCAGACCTCCATGGGTTGATAAATTTGATTTCCATTGATCATTTGTGTGATTTTGTTGTCAGCATATTCAACTATGTAAAGAAAAAAAGTATTTAATAATAATATTTCATTCATTCAGATCTAGGATGTGTTATTTTAGTGTTCCCTTTATTTTTTTGAGCAGTGTATGTTTCCAATGCCAATAAAGCCCATGAATTGAAAGACAGATGGAGAAGTACAGGGTGTGTGTCTTACATGTGTGCAGGCACTCAGTGACCGTGGTGGGTTTGATCAGGTAACCTCTGCACAGGTAGCAGGTAATGAAGTGGTTAAAGTCTTTCACCAAGCTGGTTTGGACCAAGGGTGTCCTCCGAGTGGCCATGGTGAGCCCCTGCAGAGCTGGGGAGATCAGGGATGAGGTAGGGTCAACAATCACAGAGGTCCCTGCAGCCCCTGACACTGCTGGGGTGTCCCCTGTATATGCGTCATCTTCATCATCTTCAGCCAGTCCTCATCAGCTGGGAAACACAATCTGAAGATATTTTCACTCTCAGATTACCTGTCAGACAGAATACAAGGGAAAAGAGAGAAAGTAGATGATTATGCCATATGCTACATGCAGGTGATGCACAGGTTCATTCACCTCTTGGCTTGGCATGTTCATTCAAATACAATGTGCAAAATAAAATAAATACAAGTATTTACCACGTTTCTGAATGCATGACTTGCCTACATGTCTGACAAAATGAATGCCTGACAAAATTATATTTACTGTCACGCTGCCACTAAAACATGCCTCGTCTATCCCCATAATATACCACGCATTGACAAGCAGATATCACCGTTTAGAAATGTCCTATTGACAAAACACACTTGTAAATGAACTATAAATAGTATTCGTACAAATAGCGCAATCATACAAATGCCTCCCTCTGTTTACTAAAATAATAATTGATACACAGTTAAGAAATACAAAAGCTTTGTGAAAATCGGTAGGCTGCACTAGGCTCATCGTAGAGGACCTCACGCTTTGCGTGACCTGTATCACCGTGTGCATCACCAAAACAACATTAAAGCACCAAACATATAGCTTGTAACCACGACATTCGCGACGACCACATACTCGAAACAAAGTTGCGACTCACAAGGAGATAGCAGAATGAAGTCAAGTCAAATTAAACCTGTTCTATAAACGTAAAAAAGAAAAAGCACTAGCAACCTAAATACAGTTATGTCACACACGACACATTCGCAATCATCCCACCCCCAAAGTTTGACTTTAACAGGGATGATGTGAAAGCCGATTTTTTTTGTAGGCTATTTCTGTCTGAAACGTTTGAAAAATATAGGCTACATTTAATCTTACCTCGTAACCTCTCTACTTTTTCCATTAGGTTATTATAGCTGGTAGAATGGGAATAATAGAGTGACCATGACACTGCGTTCTCCTGGTGATATCAGCGACGTAGGCTAGTATGAAACTAGTGGCAAGAATACGGAATTTAAGTTTCGTTCAAGACAACTTGGAACTTGAAAAAGAACGACCTCGTGACGTTATTAATCTTCAACTCGGGGAGGTAGGAGCTCAAGGAGGATGGGCGACTTTCCGAATTGTATTTACGAGATCGATTACCAATCTGAAATAGTTTTTTCCAGAGTTCCCACTTTGCATGAATGCACGGATGTCGGAGGTCGTAGATATTAATAGTTCCGAGTTCCAAGTTGTCATGAACGCACCATTACCCCAGCCACCAGTTTATGCAGATAGGAAAAGTGGTGAGGGAGATCACGAGTATGTGTGATTTTGCTAATTCATAGGCCTACTACATTGTTTCCTCGAGACCCCAAGGGGTGCATATTTTGTTTTTTTGCCCTAGCACTACACAGCTGATTCAGATAGTTTAAGTTTAGTTAATGTTTTGAATCAGTTGAGTAGTGATAGGGTAAAAAAACAAATGTGTGCCTCTTGGGGTTCCAAATAACTAATATTTCTCGTTTTGGCAAAAAACTGGATTAAAACAAGCAGGGGCACAATTTTTCATAGCCCCACTTAAAACAGGAAATGAGAATGAGCAGACCTACCCAAAATTTGACATAAGGTTGTACAGCAAACTCAGATTTGTTAACCTACCAAACGTTGTTATAATTTTGGGGGACTCCAAACAGCCTACCCAACCATTCGGAGGCATCCGCATGGTCCCAAAGAACACCATTGCCTAGATTTGTATCACATTCCAATGATAAAACTGGACAAAAATGCAATTTCAGAATGTGGAGGGAATATGCTGCATTAATTATCACTAGTAGGGAGTAACAAAATGTAATTGAGAAAAAAAGTTTCTGGAAAGTTTCTGTGACCTTTTACTTCAGCTAATGAAACATGGGACCGACAATTTAAATGTTGCATTTATAGTTTTGTTCCGTATATATATACAGTTGAAGTCGGAAGTTTACATAGACCTTAGCCAAATACATTTATACTCAGTTTTTCACAATTCCTGACATTTAATCCCAGGAAAAATTCCCTGTTTTAGGTCAGTTAGGATCACCACTTTATTTTAAGAATGTAAATTGTTAGAATAATAGTAGAGAGAATGATTTATTTCAGCTTTTATTTCATTCATCACATTCCCAGTGGGTCAGAAGTTTACATGCACTTAATTAGTATTTGGTAGCATTGCTTTTAATTTGTTTAACTTGGGTCAAACGTTTCGGGTAGCCTTCCACAAGCTTCCCACAATTAGTTGGGTGAATTTTGGCCCATTCCTCCTGACAGGGCTGGTGTAACTGAGTCAGGTTTGTAGGCCTCCTTGCTCACACACACTTTCAGTTCTGCCCACAAATGTTCTATATGATTGAGGTCAGGGCCTTGTGATGGCCACTCCAATACCTTGACTTTGTTGTCCTTAAGCCATTTTGCCACAACTTTGGAAGTTTGCTTGGGGTCATTGTCCATTTGGAAGACCCATTTGCGACCAAGCTTTAACTTCCTGACTGATGTCTTGAGATGTTGCTTCAATTTATCCACGTAATTTTCATTGCCATCGACTTTTAGAAGTGCACCAGTCATTCCTGCAGCAAAAGCACCCCCACAACATGATGCTGCCACCCCAGTGCTTCACTGTTGGGATGGTGTTCTTCGGCTTGCAAGCCTCCCCCTTTTTCCTCCAAACGTAACGATAGTCATTATGGCCAAACAGTTCTATTTTTGTTTCATCAGACCAGAGGACATGTCTCAAAAAAGTATGATCTTTGTCCCCGTGTGAGATGGCAAATTGTAGTCTGACTTTTTATGGCAATTTTTGAGCAGTGGCTTCTTCCTTGCTGAGCGGCCTTTCAGGTTATGTCGATATAGGACGTGTTTTACTGTGGATATAGATCATTTTGTGCCTGTTTTCTCCAGCATCTTCACAGGTTCTTTGCTGTTGTTCTGGGATTGATTTGCACTTTTTGCACCAAAGCACGTTCGTCTCTGGGAGACAGAACGTCTCCTTCCTGAGCGGTATGACGGCTGCGTGGTCCCATGGTGTTTATACTTGCATACTATTGTTTGTACAGATGAATGTGGTACCTTCAGGTGTTTGGAAATTGCTCCCAAGGATGAACCAGACGTGTGGATGTCTACAATTGTTTTCTGAGGTCTTGGCTGATTTCTTGTGATTTTCCCATGATGTCAAGCAAAGAGGCACTGTGTTTGAAGGTAGGCCTTGAAATACATCCACAGGTACACCTCCAATTGCCTCAAATGATGTCAATTAGCCTTTCAGAATCTTCTAAAGACATAACATAATTTTATGGAATTTTCCAAGCTGTTTAAAGGCACAGTCAACTTAGTGTATGTAAACTTCTGACCCACTGGAATTGTGATAAATTGGGTTATAAGTGAAATAATCTGTCTATAAACAATTGTTGGAAAAATTACTTGTGTCATGCACCAAGTAAATGTCCTAACCGACTTTTCAAAACTATAGATTGTTAACAAGAAATGTGTGGAGGGGTTGAAAAACAGGTTTTAATGATTCCAACCTAAGTTATGTAAACTTCTGACTTCAACTGTGTTTATATATCCAATTTGTAAGTCGCTCTGGATAAGAGCGTCTGCTAAATGACTTAAAAATGTAAATAATATAATATATAGTGCTGTCATGTGAAATTCTACGTCTGGTGGTTGTACCCTGGCTTGAAAGTCTTGGTGTCATCAGACCAGATAATCTTGTTTCTCATGGTTTTAAAGTCCTTTAAGTGCCTTTTGGCAAACTCCAAGCGGGCTGTCATGTGTCTTATACTGAGGAGTGGCTTCCATCTGGCCACTCTACCATAAAGGCCTGATTGGTGGAGTGCTGCAGAGATTTTTGTCCTTCTGGATGGTTCTCCCATCTCCACAGAGGAACTCTGGAGCACTGTCAGAGTGACCATTGTCTTCTTGGTCATCTCCCTGACCAAGGCCCTTCTCCCCCGATTGCTCAGTTTGGCCGAGCGTCCAGCTCTAGGTAGAGTCTTGGTGGTTCAAAACTTCTTCCATTTAAGAAAGATGGTGTTCATGGGGGCCTTCAATGCTGCATAATTTTTTGGTACCCTTCCCCAGATATGTGCCTCCACACAATCCTGTCTTGGAGCTCTACGGACAATTCCTTTGACCTCATGGCTTGGTATTTGTTCTGACATGCACTGTCATCTGTGGGACCTTATTTAGACAGGTGTTTGCCTTTCCAAATTATGTCCAATGAATTGAATTTACCACAGGTAAAAATCAAGTTGTAGAAACATCTCAAGGATGATCAATGGAAACAGGATGCACCTGAGCTCAATATCAAGTCTCATAGCAAAGGTTCTGAATAAGTTAATTCTGTTTTTGCATACATTTCTTTAAACTATTTTTTGCTTTGTCATTATTGGGTATTGTGTGATGATTGATTATGGGGTATGAATACTTTCCAAATGCACTTTATATTTATTGTACATATTCCTCTCTCTGCCCGGCTTGCTAGTAGTATCTCTTAAAATCACCCGTGCTCTGCCATCCCACAGGAGACAGCCTGAAACATGGGACCAACACTTTACATGTTACGTTTAAATTTGGCATACTTGTTGAGACAACTCAAGAATGCAGCCTATGTAGGCAGACCTTTCCTGCCCCAGAGTTGAGAAAACTACAAATTGTGTGGTTTTACATTTTTAAAAGGCTGTAGTTGTGTACACAGTGGAGGTATAGTTTGCAACTGAAGGACTAGGTCAAACAGTCAGGGTTATTGGTCACCACTACAGTGCCTTGCAAAACTATTCATCCTGCCTTGTCATTCTTCCTATTTTGTTGCATTACAAACTGTAATTTAAATTGATTTTTATTTGGATTCCATTTAATGGACATACTCAAAATAGTCCAAAGTGGTGAAGTGAAATGAAAAAAATAACTTGTTTAAAAAATTTCTAAACAGATCAAACTGAAAAGTTGTGCGTGAAAATGTAATCACCCCCTTTGCTATGAAGCTCCTAAATAAGATCTGGTGCAACCAATTACCTTCAGAAGTCACATAATTAGTCAAATTAAGTCCACCTGTGTGCAATCTAAGTGTCAAATGATCTGTCAAATGATCTTAGTTTATATATACCTGTTCGGAAAGGCCCGAGAGTCTACAACACCACCAAGCAAGCAGCACCATGAAGACCAAGGAGCTCTCCAAACAGCTCAAGGACAAAGTTGTGGAGATGTACAGATCAGGGTTGGGTTATAAAAAAATATCAGAAACCTTGAACATCCCATGGAGCACCATTAAATCCATTATTAAAAATGGAAAGAATATGGCACCACAACAAACCTGCCAAGAGTGGGCCGCCCACCAATACTCACAGAACCAGGCAAGGAGTGCATTAATCTGAGAGGCAACAAAGAGACCAAAGATAACTCTGAAGGAGCTGCAAAGCTCCACAAAGGAGATTGGAGTATCTGTCCATAGCACCACTTAAAGCTGTACACTCCACAAAGTGGGGGTTTACAGAAGAGGGGCCAGAAAAAAGCCATTGCTTAAACCTTCTTTGGGACTGGGGGGCAATATTGAGTAGCTTGGATGAATAAGGTGCCCATAGTAAACTGCCTGCTACTCAGGCCCAGTTGCTAATATATGCATATTATTGGTATATTTTGATGGCATACACTCTGAATTTTCTAAAACTGTTTGAATGATGTCTGTGAGCATAACAGAACTCATATGGCAGGCAGAAACCTGAGAAAAAAATATATCCCCGAAGTGGGAAATCTGAGATTTGTAGTTTTTTATCGAATATACAGTGTCTTTGGGGTCATATTGCACTTCCTAAGGCTTCCACTAGATGTCAACAGTCTTTAGAACCTTGTTTGAGGCCTTGTTTGAGGCTGAATGAGAGCTGATTGAGTCAGGGGTCTGGCAGAGTGCCATGAGCTCAGTCTCGCACGCTCCCGTGTGAGTTTGCTGCGTTCCATTGCATTTCTACAGACAAAGGAATTATTGAAGATTTGATAAAAACATCCTAAAGATTGATTCTATACTTCGCTTGACATGTTTCTACGAACTGTAATATGACTTTTGTCTGAACTTTCGCCTGAACTTACCTGTGCCTCGTGAGTTTGGATTGTGTACTAAACGCACAAACAAAAAGGAGGTATTTGTCCATAAATTATGGACTTTATCGAACAAAAAAAACATTTATTGTGGAACTGGGATTCCTGGGAGTGTATTCTGATGAAGATCATCAAAAGTAAGTGAATATGTATAATGATATTTCTGACTTCTGTTGACTCCACAACATGGTGGGTATCTGCATGGCTTGTTTTTGTGTCTGAGCCCGTACACAGATTATTGCATGGTTTGCTTTTTCCGTAAAGTTTTTTTTTAAATCTGACACAGCGGTTGCATTAAGGAGAAGTGGATCTAAAATTCCATGCTGTCACGTCCTGACCTTAGCTCCTTTTTATATGTCTCTATATTAGGTTGGTCAGGGTGTGAGTTGGGGTGGGTATTCTATGTTTGTATTTCTAGGTGTTTGGCCTGGTATGGTTCCCAATCAGAGGCAGCTGTCAATCGTTGTCTCTGATTGAGAACTATACTTAGGCAGCCTGTTTTCGCCCTTGAGTGGTGGGTAGTTGTTTATGTCTGCACCAGACAGAACTGTTTCGTTTGTTCCGCTTTGTTGTTTTTTTGTTCTAGTGTTCAGTTTCTTTATTAAATTTACCATGAACGCGTACTACGCTGCACCTTGGTCCTCTTCACCTTCTTCCACCTACGACAACTGTTACACATGCATAACACTTGTATCTTTTAGCAATGTTTATTATGAGTATTTCTGTAAATTGATGTGGCTCTCTGCAAAATCACCGGATGTTTTGGAACTACTGAACATAATGCGCCAATGTAAACTGAGATTTTTGGATATAAATATGAACTTTATCGATCAAAACATGCATGTATTGTGTTTCATGAAATCCTATGAGTGTCATCTGATGAAGATCATCAAAGATTAGTGATTAATTTTATCTCTATTTCTGCTTTTTGTGACTCTCTCTTTGGCTGTAAAAATGGCTGTGTTTTTCTGTGACTAGGTACTGACCTAACATAATCGTTTGGTGTGCTTTCGTCGTAAAGCCTTTTTGAAATCAGAAACTGTGGCTGGATTTACAACCAGTTTATCTTTAAAATGGTGTAAATAGTTGCATGTTTGAGGAAATGTAATTATGGGATTTCTGTTGTTTTGAATTTGGCGCCCTGCAATTTCACTGGCTGTTGGTGAGGTCGGACACTACCGTCCCACATATCCCAGAGAAGTTAAAGAGAAAATAAGCAAACATGTTTGGTGTTTGCAAAAAGGCATGTGGGAGATCCCTTAACTTATGAAAGAAGGTACTATGGTCAGATGAGACTAAAATGTAGCTTTTTGGCCATAAAGGAAAATGCTATGTCTGGCACAAACCCAACACCTCTCATCACCCTGAGAACACCATTCCTACAGTGAAGCATGGTGGTGGCAGCATCATGATGTGGGGATGTTTTTCTCAGCAGGGACTAGGAAACTGTTCAGAATTGAAAGAATGATGGATGGCGCTAAATGCATGGAAATTCTTGAGTGAAACCTATTTCAGTCTTCCAGAGATTTGAGATTGGGACAGAAGTTCACCTTCCAGCAGGACAATGACCCTAAGCATACTGCTAAAGAAACAGTCGAGTGGTTTAAGGGGCAACATTTAAATGTCTTGGAATGGCCTAGTCAAAGCCCAGACCTCAATCCAGTTAAGAATTTGTGGTACGACTTTTGATTGCTGTACACCAGCGGAATCCATCTAAAATGAGCTGGAGCAGTTTTGCCTTGAAGAATGGGCAAAAATCCTAGTGGCTAGATGTGCCAAGCTTATAGAGACACCCCAAGAGACTTAGTTATGCATACTCAAGTGTTCAATGTTTTTGTCTTATTTTATAAATATTAATAAATACGAAATATTTTGCATCTTCAAAGTGGTAGGCATGTTGTGTAAATCAAATGATACAACCCCCCAAAAAATCCATTTTAATTCCAGGTTGAAAGGCAACAAATTAGGAAAAATGCCAAAGGGGTGAATACTTTCGCAAGCCACTATATCTGGATTTCTGCATAAATTGATCATGAAATTAGATCTGATCTTCATCTAAGTCACAACAGATAAACCCAGTCTGCTTTAGCTAATAACACACAAATGATTGTATTTTCTTGTCTAAATTGAATACATAATTTAAACATTCATTGTGTAGGCTGGGAAAAGTATGTGAACCACTAGGCTAATGACTTCTCCAAAAGCTCATTGGAGTCAGGAGTCAGCTAACCTGGAGTATAATCACTGAGACAAGATTGGAGATGTTGGTTAGAGCTGCCCTGCCCTTTAAAAAAACACTCACAAATTTTGAGTTTGCTATTCACAAGAAGCATTGCCTGATGTGAACCAGAAATACAGGTAATTCCAAAGGGTTCACATACTTTTTCTTGCCACTGTATGTATGTATGTATGTATGTATGTATGTATGTATGTATGTATGTATGTATGTATGTATGTATGTATGTATGTATGTATGTATGTATGTATGTATGTATGTATGTATGTATGTATGTATGTATGTATGTATGTTTTCAATATATTTACATATGAGAGGGAACAAGATTTCCTTCCTCCTTGGGATAAACTGACTAAAACATGTTCATTCATATTCTATACTACTGCATTTTGAAGAAACCTGTAGGCTACTATTTAACAGTAGTCATGTCATTCAGCCATCCCATAGTATCGGCTGAGTGCACATCTCCGTGGCGTATCAAAGTCTTAAAGGTCCAATGCAGCTGTTTTTGTATCAATATCAAATTATTTTTGGGTAACAATTGAAGGTTGACTCTGCTAAATTACGTTACCACAGATATTGAGATTCCAGACTTTGCTCTCAAACAGTCACACACAGTATCTGCGCATGGATTCGCTTCGCACTGTTACAGCGTGGTAGCCAGGGGACCAAACCAGCTGAGAATTTACTGGTGATGTCACCACACAGGCCAAAACTCCATCCCACCAAAACAGCCAGAACTTTTCAAACAGCACTTACACTTCCAACCTCATAGTATGGAAATATTTATAAAGCACACGTAAATCACGTTTTTTGACTGCACTGGGCCTTTAAATACCAATTTTCTTTTCTCAATCTATTTTGGAACTATTAGCCTTCCCTATAAAAGCAGCCAGAGAGAAGAGGAATGGAGGGAGGGAAGGAGAGAGTGAACGAAGGCTTTCCCCAGTCTTGAGATCCTGCATGTCTACTCTCCCTCAATCTGCTTTGGCCAAGATAAGACTGGCATCATTTGAATAATGAAAAAGGTGGTTGACGCAGTGAGCCAAGGGAAATTACGTGTCAGTCATGCACTCTGACTGGTTTAATATTAAAGGACAGTTATTATGATTCTGGACTATCAGCATGCTAATTCCACACACAGTACTTAAGCCCACCTATGGTCAAATCATGCAGATATTGCAGATTTATAACAAAACCACAAGTACACAGTAAAGGGGTTACTCTGAATTTGACAGTAGCTTACAGGCAGCTCAGTGGCAAATAACATTCTGTATTTCATATTACAGTAGATCTATTGTAATGTAAACACAGTATCAAACCAAGTACTGTGTAATGATACACAGTACAATAGCGTAAAATATACTGTATTATACTGTAAAAAAAAGTAAATGCTACTGTAATCAGAATTAATGAATGAAAGAAATGAATTGAGGGGAGGGGCTTGCATTTCACAGTATTTTACTGTAACTACAAGGGATTGGTGGAAGCAGGTTGGCTGCTAGGTAAAGTGTTTACACATTACATTATGCATATTGGTGTTTTTATATCACTTGCACTTCCAGGCCAAACTTCTTCGGGATCGGTGTCCCGTCCACGGGACGGTTAAGCTAACATAGGCTAATACGATTAGCTAATACAATTAACAACACTGTCCAATTTACAGTAGCTATTACAGTGAAATAATACCATTCTATTGTTTGAGGAGAGTGCACAATTTTGAACATGAAAAGTTATTAATAAACAAATTAGGTACATTTGGGCAGTCTTGATACAACATTTTGAACAGAAATGCAATGGTTCATTGGATCATTCTAAAACTTTGCACATGCAATGCTGCCATCTAGTGGCCAAAATCTAAATAATTCCTGGGCTGGAATAATAAATTATGGCCTTTCTCTTGCATTTCAAAAGTGATGGTACAAAAAATACAAAAGAACGGTTGTTTTATTCTTTGTATAATCTTTTACCAGATTTATTGTGTTATTCCTTTCACATTTCCACAAACTTCAATGTGTTTCCTTACAAATGGTACCAATAATATGCATATTCTCACTCCTGGGCCTGAACTACAGGCAGTTAGATTTGAGTATGTCATTTTAGGCTAAAATTGAAAAAAAAGGGGAGGTTCCATACTGGCAGTGACTACAGGACAGCACAGACCTAAAGGACATGGCTAAATGCTCAACCATGGAAAAGGAGTTAGACTAGCTGCTCCTCCAGTCTGTTCTCTATACTTGTTAATGGGCCACTGTAAGACCATAGGAGTACAGCATTCTCACTCACGGGTGCAACAAATATAACCTCTTAAAAGGCATGCCTCAAAATATGTTAATGAGTCACAAACAACAATACCATACACCCACTAGTGGTCAAAAGAAGATACAGTACTGTATTCTGTGGGCTGGAATTACAGTACCAATCGAAATACAGCAATTCTTTAGTTGCATTTTCCCACAATGCATCACAATTTACACTATGCCTCAGTAAAACATTTCAGAATATTAAAACGGTTGATAATACCCCAAACTACTGTAGAATTTACAGTTTTCCATTACCGTGTAGGCTATTTGACTTATTATACCACATGCACATGTTTCATAAAGCATAGCGTTAAAGTCATATGTTTTTGTTGCTCCACTCTGCCTGAGACATATATGAAAGTTGGGTAATGATCAAAGCTGAAGAGTGTCCATTTGTATTCCCTTCATCCAGAGACATCACAGATCCATTCCTGAAATAGGCTGGGTGACAGCAGAAATGCTTTTATCAACAGCTGAAAGGCAGATAGGCCTATGTTTACTCCACCACTGCTGTGAAAATAGGCTCAATATAAATAATAACACTGGTTCTTTTGGCAGCATCTATTCAGTAGCCTCTGAGGGCATGCAGCATGTTTCTTGCCTGTCATGCTCTGTTTATTGCATAACACAAAGAGGTATGTACTGGGTCGTTCCACCAATTCGGTGCCTTTTGAGTAGTGTAACTTGGTCAATTTGGGGGGGGGGGGGGGGGGGGGGGGGGTTTCACCTCATTTTAACAATCTGTCATAAAAAGCATATTCTCAACCTCGTAAAAAACATGTTTTTCCATCTCAATAGGTTAAATTAAAAAAATACTAATTGAAGTGCCTCCTAAGTGCCAAATAAAGTATCAGTGTTTACTGTAACAGGGTTGACGGTTGACGATTTCATCTTAAGCAGCCATAAACCCCCTTGTTGTGTGCAACAGGAAGTGGCAATTGAATGCAAGCTTCACAAAAAAGAATGAAATTGTTAAAACATTTCTAGCTTGTCTATCTATCTATGGGTAACAGGGTTGATGTGTTATGCTAGACCTGTTCAATTTTCCACCACAAAACACCAGAAAATGGAGGGCTTCCTGATTGTGTTGTGGTGTCTCTACAGCCTGGGGTTCACTTCTAGGCTGTGTCACACTTCCAGGCTGTGTCACAACCGGGAGTCCTATATACGGCACACTATTGGCTCAGCATCGTCCAGGTTAGGAGAGGGTTTTTTGCCACAATATTCATTGTAGTCTATATTAAAGGTTTAATATAACAGGCTTTTAAAATTCAATATTGGTACACAATTTCTACTTAAAGTATCAAAGGGACTCAAAAGGCACTCATTTCATGAAACGACCCAAACGATCAGTAATGCTTCAGCCCTCGTGAAATGACCATTCTGTTCAACAAAAAAACAAACCATCTTTCACATCTTTTGAACACAGTTGTAAAAACAATGTCCCTATGATCTCTTTTCTCCACAAATAGAAAACAATCAAAGTTATGGCTTCTATTTTAACACAGTACATACTGTAGGATTGTGTCGTTGTACACCACACAAGTTTTAGAACACCACATTCAAGGGTTTTTCTTTATTTGGACTATTTTCTACATTGTAGAATAATAGTGAAGACATCAAAAGTATGAAATAACACCAAAAAAGTGCTCAACAAATCAAAATGTATTTTATATTTGAGATTCTTCAAACAGCTACCCTTTGCCTTGATGACAGCTTTGCACACTCTTGGCATTCTCTCAACCAGCTTCACCTGGAATGCTTTTCCAACCCTCCTGATGGAGAACCCACATATGCTGAGTACTTGTTGGCTGCTTTTCCTTTACTCTGCAGTTTGACTCATCACAAATCATCTCAATTTGGTTGAGGTCGGGGCATTGTGGAGGCCAGGTCATCTGATGCAGCACTCCATCACTCTCTTTCTTGGTCAAATACACAGCCTAGAGGTGTGTTGGGTCATTGTCCTGTTGAAAAAATTATAGTCCCACTAAGCCCAAACCAGATGGGATGGCATATAACTGCAGAATGCTGTGGTAGCCATGCTGGTTAAGTGTGCATGGAATTATAAATAAATCTGACAGTGTCACCAGCAAAGCACCCCCACACCATAACACCTCCTCCTCCATGCTTCACGGTGGGAACCACACATGCAGAGATCATCTGTTCACCCACACAGCGTCTCACAAAGACACGGCAGTTGCAACCAAAACGCTCATTTTGACTCCAGACCAAAGAACACATTTCCACCAGTCTAATGTCCATTGCTTGTGTTTCTTGACCCAAGAAAGTCTCTTCTTATTATTGGTGTCCTTTAGTAGGAGTTTCTTTGCAGCAATTTGACCATGAAGGCCTGAATCACACACTCTCCTCTGAACAGTTGATGTTGAGATGTGTCTGTTACTTGAACTCTGTGAAGCATTTATTTAGGCTCCAATTTCTGAGGCTGGTAACGCTAATGAATGTATCCTCTGCAGCAGCGGTAACTCTGGGTCTTCCATTCCTGTGGCGGTCCTCATGACAGCTAGTTTCATCATAGCGCTTGATGGTTTTTGCGACTGCACTTGAATAAACTTTCAAAGTTCTTGACATTTTCCGTATTGACTGCCTTCGTGTCTTAAAGTAATGATGGACTGTCCTTTCTCTTTGCTTATTTTTTGCTCATACTATGGACTTGGTCTTTTACCAAATAGGGCTTCTGTATACCACACCTACCTTGTCACAACGCAACTGATTGTCTCAAACACATTAAGAAGTAAAGAAATTCCACAAATTACTTTTAAGAAGACACACCTGTTAATTTAAATGCATTCCAGGTGACTACCCCATGGAACTGGTTGAGAGAATGCCGATAGTGTGCAATGCTGTCATCAAGGCAAAAGGTGGCTACTTTGAAGAATCTCAAAATAAAATATATTTTGAATTGTTTAACACTTTTTTGGTTACTACATGATTCCATGTGTTATTTCATAGTTTTGATGTCTTCATTATTATTCAACAATGTAGATAATAGTACAAATAAAGAAAAACCCTTTAATGAGTAGGTGTGTTCAAACTTTTGACTGGTACTGTAAATATATATAAAATAACATGTAAATGTATGCATTGATAGTAGTGATAAGCATAAGCTTTATGAGGAAAAAGGTGGTGAAGGAACTTTGATGTGCGTTTGTGTGTTAGTGATGCGCAAATTGACTCATAACCCGCAGTCCGCACCATTATATCCCTGGGGCAGGCGGGTTTAGGGCAGACACGTGCACAGATCGGGCTCTACATGTAAAGAGCACAGGCTCCTTTGCCCTTCCAGTCTCCAAAGTGCCCTTTTGGGTGGTGGTATAATTTCCCCAAAATTGTTCATTGCTGTTCAGTCGTCGCCAGGTTTTCCACCCCATCCATTGTTTGCGCCTGTTGATCTGCGCTGTACGGAGCTCACGCACCCAGTTGCGCCTTTTTCCCAGTCTATCTGAATGGAGATTGCTCGCTCCGGCCAGACCATGGCGACAGGACTAAGTGACTAAGTGGGCAGTTGAAATCGGCTAGAGGGCACCATTTTTTGGGATCTTGCATTGGAATTATATGGAATGCTTATATAATCACACTATACCCCAATAAACATAATGTTCAAATGCCCAGATCATTGAGTGTTTTTGAAGTGACAGGTAGGCTACATATTTCGTGCCAATCTCCGCTGTGCTGTTTTGGTAACGAATATAGGCTTCAAGATAGATAGGGTAATTCACCAATTACAAACAGCCTATATGATAGATAGGGTAATTCACCAATTACAAACAGCCTATATGAATGCAGCTGTCTTACCAACATAATGCAAACTCAATGCTTGAAGTAGTAGACTAGTTGTTCATGCATGCAAACAAAAATACCGAAGAGCAGTTTGGCCTAGAATACTGACACAACTGCGAATGTGAACGCATGAACCCGAGCAGGACAAAACAAAACATCAGATCTATAAAGGCATGACGCCATCTATATGTACGATAGTTACATTAACAGCAAACAAAAGGCGAATGGAGATCCAAATGGACTACAGCCTACTAATGTGAGTGAGATTCAGCCATTCACAGCTGTCTTGCCAAATAAATATATAGGCCAGCTTCAAACATGGAAAACCATGTCGCTTATGAGTTCAGCAGCACGTTGTGATATGCCGCAATACACTTCTGTGAATCAAAGTATTCTCATTTTTGTCCCCCCAACATTATTCTAATTTTTGTCCCCTCAACATTATTCTCATATTTGCCCCCAACATTATTCTCATTTTTGTCCCCCCAACATTATTCTCATTTTTGTCCCCTCAACATTATTCTCATTTTTGTCCCCTCAACATTATTCTCATTTTTGTCCCCTCAACATTATTCTCATATTTGCCCCCAACAGTATTCTCATTTTTGTCCCCTCAACAGTATTCGAATCTTGAATCTGGCCTGGTGGTGGCAGGTTGTGTAATGACGAAAGGGGATGCAATGTTTGATTCTGTTGGAATGAGTGAAGTTGGTAAAAATGACTGGATGATGGTAATATAGAAGAATGGAGCAAAAATATTCAAAGTTGGAAATCAACAGCAGTTTATGGTTGGAGTACGTTTTATGAATAAGGATGTTTATTTGGAAGACCAGTTTGGTGTTACAAAGGTGGTGAAGGACAAATTGGGAAAAAGGTGGAGTCGGTCAGAGTGACCAGGAGCGGTATCATGGTCTGTTAAACAGCAACACAGAGATGCTGCTGCCTACATACAGACTTGAAATTGGCCACTCTAACAAATGGATCACTAGTAATTTTATTAACGCAACTTTAATAATGATGTTTACTTATCTAGCATTACTCATCCCATATGTATATACTGTATTTTATACCATCTATTTCATCTTGCCTATGCCGGTCGGTCATTGCTCATCCAGATACTTATAAGTACATATTCTTATTCCATCCCTTTACTTAGATTTGTGTGTATTAGGTAGTTGTTGTGGAATTGTTAGATTACTTGTGTCACGACGTGGCCCTTTTGGATGCTCCCTCCTCTCTCACTCTCACTCCCACCACAGGTTTTACAACCCTTGAATGAGTAGGTGTTCTAAAACTTTTGACCGGTAGTGTAGTAGAAAGTCCAAAGATCACATACATGTCACATAACTGACCCCTGCTGCTGAGTGGTATGTTTTACAACACACCAATGGCATGTCTGACATCCGGACATGTGGACTCCTGAGGAAAACACCCATCCTGCACAGGATCTGGGTTTAGGGGTCTATTTCTGTGCCCCACATATCACAATGATACCCATTACTCTACAACCATTATCCTTCACCGAGTCCCCTCTCAAGCCTTGGGTCTGGAGATCAGGAGGGGAGGAGTGTGTAACTGTGGGGGTGGGTTTAACGGGGAACTTGGACAGGGTTTTGGGAGCTTTATGACTCGCTTCATGTATGGATGACGTGAGTGGCAAAGAAATGATGCTTGTGAGAGTCTCGGAGGCTTAAGAGCCACGGCCCCCTCCAACGTGTGTTTGCGTATATTCTTCATTTCATACAAGTAGCTGCTATACTGCTATGCAAAGAGACCTCTAGTTACTCTTTTATAATTGTCATAGAGTCTCTGTATCTAAGGCACGCAGAATATTTAACGGCAGCGTGTCTGACGTTGGTCTCTGAGCACAAAAAAACAACGACACACACATCATAAACTCTGTCATGCTGAGTAAATCTTTGCCCAAGGTCAGTAGGTTACCGGGCACGGAGGGTAATTCTGACACCCCTAATCTCTAGTGGGGCATTGTCACATATGCACCCCCTAAAACCCCCCTCATTAGTGACACCTCTGGCTCCAGGGGCTATTAATAATCATGGCTCTGTCTCCTTTTCAGCCCACTGAAGGGTTTTGGGGTCTCGTGCCAATAATCACTAATTAATCTGATCTCAGTCATAAACACAAACCTGTACAATCTCACATATATTTAATAAGTCGGTCCTTGGGCCCCCACTGGATGCAAGGTTAGTTTCCCCCCCGGCACTACACAGCTGATTCAAATAACCAACTCATCATCAAGCTTTGATTATTTGAGTCAGCTGTGTAATGAAAAGGCAAAAACTAAAACATGCACCCGGTGGGCGGGGGGGGGGGACTTTTTAGGTTACTGGCCCAACATTCTTAATCACTAGGCTATCTGCTGTACATCACACATAACTTGTAAAAACAGCACATATTTTGTGTTCCCTGTTGACTGAGTCAGTGCTTTATCGTCATGACATGGTGACAAGACACAGAATCACCTCTGTTCCCCTATTGGTGGAGGGAGCGACTGATGATATACAGTATTTAGCTCTATGTATTTGTTTGGTCTTAACCAAGGTCAGTTGGCACCAGCCCTCCGCTGAAGAGATTACAACACCATCATAGACATGTTGTACAGGGACACTTTTAGGACCTGCCATAAGACAACGTTATGGTCAAATTTAGCTTGTAATGATGTTAAACCGGTGTGGAAAAACGATTTGAGGGAATGTTTTTTTCAACAAACTTTAAACCTAAATCCTATGACATGGTTGAAGATTTTGTTGGTTTAACTTTGAATTACCCTCTGTGCCCAGTCGGTAAGCATGGTATCAATCTTACCAAAACATAATATGCGACAATACCATTCCCAACTGCACCTTATCATAAAAACTGATAAATACAGTTGCAGGGTTTACATTGGTGTTTATAGACTAAACAAGATCTATTTCAAGCCTATTTCTAATTCAGATATGCTTCTATATCCCCAGACCTGCAGGCTACTGGAGCAGAGGCTAATCAAGGACCCCATCCAAACGGCTGCTCAGAAGTTCATCCATTCAAACTCATTGTACCTTTGTAGATAGGGGCAGAAAGACAAGGGCAATGCAACAGAATCACAAGAGGTTGTCATGGCCATACCTTGCACAATAGTTTGGAGGGCAATTAATACAGTCAAATGTGGCCTCCCGAGTGGCACAGCGGTCTGAGGTGCGGCATCACTACAACCTGGGTTCGATTATGCAGGCTGACTTGAGTGTTTTAATGAGTAACTCGTGGATATGAACATGTATGATGATATGAGTGTTTTAATGAGTTACTCATAGTTATGAACATGTACTATGACATGAATTGACCAAAGAAAAAACATACCTGACAGTTATTCTATGGAAGTGACACTTCACATTATTTATGCTATATAGCCTACATAGTTTATCTTCATGTAACAGTTTTAACACAATTTGAAATAGTGAGATTGGCATATTGGTTGTTGCCAAATAGTCAGGTTATGACTGCACCATTATTGATTCGACCTATTATTATTATTATTATAATTATTAGCTAGTAGACTTATATATAGACAATGATGTGAAGTGTTAAACATCGCCTCTGATAGGACCATCCATATTATATAGTAGCCTTGTTCAAATGACTCATCGTAAGTTCTATGATATACTTGAAAGCACCAAGCTGAAGGCGAGAGCTGCCGCTTTCAAGATTAGTTACACTTATCCGGACGCTTATAAGAAATCTCAAAACCATCAAACAGGCAAAGCATCAATACAGAACTAAGATTAAATCCTACTACACCAGCTCTGACACTTGTCGGATGTGGCAGGGTTTGAAAAATGACAGACTACAAAGGGAAAACCAGCCGCGAGCTGCCCTGACACTTGTCCGATGTAGCAGGGCTTGAAAAATATTAGACTACAAAGGGAAACACAGCCGTGAGCTGCCCAGTGATGCTAGCCTACCAGATGAGTGAAATGACTTTTATCCTGCTTTGAGGTAAACAACAATGAAGCAAGCATGGGAGCACCAGCTGTTCCGGATGACTGTGTGATTACATTCTCCGTCACTGATGTGAGCAAGATTTTAAACAGGTCAACATTCACAAGGCTGCTGGTCCAGACAGATTACCAGCACGTGTACACAAAGCATGCACGGACCAACTGGCAAGTGCCGTCACTTACATTTTCAACCTCTCTCTGACCAAGTCTGTAATACCAACATGTTTCAAACAGACCACCATAGACCCTGTGTCGAAGAAAGTGAAAGTAACCTGCCTAAATGATTACCGCCCCGTAACACTCACGTCGGTAGCCATGAAGTGCTTTGAAAGGCTGATCATGGCTCACATCAACACCATCATGCCGGTAACCCTACACCCACTTAAATTTGCTTACTGCCTCAATAGATCCACAGATGATGCAATCTCAATCTCACTCCACACTGCCTTTTCCCACCTGTACAAAAGGAACACCTATGTGAGAATGCTATTCATTGACTACAGCTCAGCCTTCAACACCATAGTTCCCACGAAGTTCATCACTAAGGTAAGGACCCTGGGACTAAACACCTCCCTCTGCAACTGGATCCTGGGATTCCTGATGGCCGCCCCCAGGTGGTAAGTATAGGTAACAACACATCTGCTACGCTGATTCTCAATACGTGGGCCCCTCAGTGTCCTGACCGGTTCCTTCACACCTGGTATGGCAACTGCCTGGCATCTGACCGTAAGGCTCTACAGAGGGTAGTGTGTACTGCCCAGTACGTCACTGGGGCCATGCTTCCTGACATCCAGGACCTATATACTAGGCGCTGTCAGTGGAAGGCCCAAAAAATTGTCAAAGACTCCAGTCACCCAAGTCATAAACTGTTCTCTCTGCTACCACACGGAAAGCAATACCAGAGCACCAAGTCTAGGACCAAAAGGCTCCATAACATCTTCCATCCCCAAGCCATAAGACTGCATAATGACCTTTGTTTTTACACTGCTGCTACTCACTCTTTATTATTTATACAGTCACTTTACAAATGACCTTTGTTAACCTGTACCCCCACACATTGACTCCCTAGCCTCTTTATTGTTATGTCATTTTATTGTGTTACTTTTTGTATATATATATACATACATATATATTTTACTTTCGTTTATTTTGTAAATACTTTCTTGAACTGCTTTGTTGGGCTTGTGAGTAAACATTTCACAGTTAAGGTCAACTGATGACAAATACAATTTGGTTCGATGTATTTTTGTGGCAGTTTTCGTTTTGTATTAAAATGGCATATATGCGTTAAGGACCTCTCTTCGTGTACTTTTTTTTACCGTATGACCTCGTGCATATCAAACTGGAAATAATCAGCTCAGCTCTTCCTGGCAAACGCAAGTGGGTATCACAAACGGAAGCACATAGCTGAGCCGCATTGTCACCCGCCGCCCGGTAAATCTGACTACGCATTTGGCAGGCATTATGCGATCTCGTCTTATATATGAGGAGAGTGCGAATGATTAAAGGGGTCCAGCAGTTTAGGAATGATTTTCTTACACGCCGCCAATGGTGACATCAGCGCATGCCAGGCTGGACGATTGACTAGACACCTTGGGTCGTCACTAGCTACCATAGCCACAAAGTAAAAATTTAAAAAACTATTTCTGCATTTCACTTCTTAAAATCTTATTTGAAACCTAACCCTAGCCTCAACCACATTCCTAACCGTATGCCAAACCCTGGTCTTAAATTAAGACCAAAAAGCTCATTTTAGTTTTCATACATTTTCCCCCAATATAGCCTATTTTGACGTTGTTGCTGTGGTAACTAGTGGAAACCGACACCATGTCCCGGGCTGGTAAGGGGTGCCACTTGAATAGCGGGAAACATGACCTCACTTCTGTTTTTAGAGGTACCAATACCAAGCGCGTAAGCTATATAAAAGATGATGGATCTCAGCCTCACTCAGAACAGAATTGACACTGACCACTTTGGAAGTTGAGCCACTGGACTACTTCTCACCACACAGACAGACTAGATATGGGACTGAAGAGCGTTGAAAAGCTGGTAGGTTGTTTCTCGCGTGTCACGATGATGCACTCTGCATCAGTTAGGCAACAAATCGATGATTTCCTCTGGGTTTGGTCTGTCTGGATGTTGTTACTGATAGTATCTGTCTCTGTTTGGTAGGCTTGTGACATTTAGGAGAGTGTCATTACATTCTGAGATAAGTTTGTGAAAGGTTTCTTTCTCGGCTAAAACGGGTATATAAGGCCGAATTGGAATCCAAGGAGTCGTCTCTCTTAATGCACACATTGCATATTTTTGTTGTTGTTCAGATAAACTGTGCGATGTAGTAGAGTTGTAGTTTCCAACAGGCAACATTCAACAGTGCAGAAAACATGGTAATTAAACACATGTATTTATTTGTTTTGATTTAACTAGGCAAGCCAGTTAAGAACACATTCTTATTCAAATATATAATCCATTGCACGCCTACTTGTCCAGCCTGTGTTTATTTTATGCCTGTAAAGGAGACAGAACAACGCATCAAGAGCAGTTGCTTCTCGATGTATCTCTACCTGAAAATACAAGATCTAAGTGATTGATAGTTGGTATTCAGCAGTCATAGAAGTATGTATGCCTTATTTTACTGTGCTGTCTGACAAAGAGATGAGAGGATGACTAGGAATTAAATAATACAGTCAAATAAAACACATTTAATATGTTGGTGGTTTTGAGGTTTAAAAAGGCTTCTGGAGTTGTTAATTTCCAATTGTCCTTCATGAAAAATGTATCAACCCCTACAGAAATGTCCATGAATTATAATGCACATTTCCTGTTGCTGCAGGATTATTTTCACGCTGTAGCAAACTGGCTCTAATTAAGATCCTACAATTAACAAAAAGTGATGGTTTTCATTTGGTACAAAAGAATCCATCAGTTGGTCACCTAACAGGGTTCACTTTGATTAGTCTCTAAATGGGTTGGACACTGCTCTATTAGCAACATCCATCCTTCTTTGGCCCTTGATTAAGACCGAAACATCTCACAAAGGGAAGGCTTTTGTGTGAATGGCTACCTGACCTCCATTCTGCCTTTTCCTCTCTTGGAATAGAAAGTAGTGCTTAGGAGGATGGTCATCTCATCTCCAATCTGTTTTCTCTCCCAGGTCACTGGTAAGAGGTGTGAGGGGAAGGGGGCAGGCGAGCACCTGTCAGGGGCGTTTTCAAAGGGTCTGTACGAGGCAGCCGTCAACCAGGAGAACCAGGATGCCCGGAGGTCACACAAAGACTTCATCCCAGAGGAGAATGAGAACAACACTCAGGAGGAGTCAAACTACACTAAGCTAATGTAACAAGTCTCTTTTTGTTGTCACACAGCCCGACACAGTGGATGAAGACACGTTCCTGAAAGCAGCAATGGAGAATACGTTGCTTGTGATTGAGAAGTACCTGTCAGATGGAGGTGACCCCAACGTCAGTGATCATGTGAGTACTGCATCACGTCTCTCTTATGATGACACATCGACTGCCATCTCAGTCAGTGTTTTGACATGCCAGAAGCTACATTGATTGAGATACTAAATATTGAATTACAGGCAGCCGAGAGCCAATATAGTCCTAGTCTCACGATGCCATAGGACACGTAACAGGCAGCCGAGGGCCAATATAGTCCTAGTCTCACGATGCCATAGGACACGTAACAGGCAGCCGAGGGCCAATATATCCCTAGTCTCTCGATGCCATAGGACACGTAACAGGCAGCCGAGGGCCAATATAGTCCTAGTCTCACGATGCCATAGGACACGTAACAGGCAGCCGAGGGCCAATATATCCCTAGTCTCACGATGCCATAGGACACGTAACAGGCAGCCGAGGGCCAATATAGTCCTAGTCTCACGATGCCATAGGACACGTAACAGGCAGCCGAGGGCCAATATAGTCCTAGTCTCACGATGCCATAGGACACGTAACAGGCAGCCGAGGGCCAATATAGTCCTAGTCTCACGATGCCATAGGACACGTAACAGGCAGCCGAGGGCCAATATATCCCTAGTCTCACGATGCCATAGGACACGTAACAGGCAGCCAAATGAATGTGCCAATCCGGTCTGCCCTCCCTCTCTTTTACAGTTCCTAAGGACAGCGCTACACAAAGCCTCATCTAAGGGCCATGTGGAGGCTGTGAAGAGACTGCTGGAGGCTCTGTACTCTCTCTGAAAGAAAGATAGAGTAAGTTCTCTCTCTGTTACACTCACTCAACAGAGCTCTATTTGTATACATGGGAAATGGTTCGGAATGGATGGGAACTGTCATCATCCTAACTCTTTATGTCCCACTCCCTCCAGTTGGACGCCACAGCAGTACACTGGGCCTGCAGGGGAAGCAGCCTGCCTACTCTGGAGCTGCTACTCAACGAAGGAGGGAGGTTCAACTCCAGAGACAAGGTACATCATTGAGATAGAGAGCCCTTAAACTCCATTTGTGATGCCTAACATTAGAAACATATGGAGTTTTCCTCTATATATATATACAGAGCAATGTAAAGAGTGTATATGCTTTGTGGTCCCCCCCCCTCTCTGGGTTCTCTCAGCTGCGCAGTATATGGATGCTTTGTGGTCTGACTCTCTACCCCCCCTCTCTCTGGGTTCTCTCAGCTGCACAGTATATGGATGCTTTGTGGTCTGACTCTCTACCCCCCCTCTCTCTGGGTTCTCTCAGCTGCACAGTATATGGATGCTTTGTGGTCTGACTCTCTACCCCCCCCTCTCTGGGTTCTCTCAGCTGCACAGTATATGGATGCTTTGTGGTCTGACTCTCTACCCCCCTCTCTGGGTTCTCTCAGCTGCGCAGTATATGGATGCTTTGTGGTCTGACTCTCTACCCCCCCTCTGGGTTCTCTCAGCTGCGCAGTATATGGATGCTTTGTGGTCTGACTCTCTACCCCCCTCTCTGGGTTCTCTCAGCTGCACAGTATATGGATGCTTTGTGGTCTGACTCTCTACCCCCCCCTCTCTGGGTTCTCTCAGCTGCACAGTTGGTCTGACTCTCTACCCCCCTCTCTGGGTTCTCTCAGCTGCACAGTATATGGATGCTTTGTGGTCTGACTCTCTACCCCCCCTCTCTGGGTTCTCTCAGCTGCACAGTATATGGATGCTTTGTGGTCTGACTCTCTACCCCCCCTCTCTGGGTTCTCTCAGCTGCACAGTATATGGATGCTTTGTGGTCTGACTCTCTACCCCCTCTCTGGGTTCTCTCAGCTGCACAGTATATGGATGCTTTGTGGTCTGACTCTCTACCCCCCTCTCTGGGTTCTCTCAGCTGCACAGTTGGTCTGACTCTCTACCCCCCCCTCTCTGGGTTCTCTCAGCTGCACAGTATATGGATGCTTTGTGGTCTGACTCTCTACCCCCCTCTCTGGGTTCTCTCAGCTGCACAGTATATGGATGCTTTGTGGTCTGACTCTCTACCCCCCCTCTCTGGGTTCTCTCAGCTGCACAGTATATGGATGCTTTGTGGTCTGACTCTCTACCCCCCCCCTCTCTGGGTTCTCTCAGCTGCACAGTATATGGATGCTTTGTGGTCTGACTCTCTACCCCCCTCTCTGGGTTCTCTCAGCTGCACAGTATATGGATGCTTTGTGGTCTGACTCTCTACCCCCTCTCTGGGTTCTCTCAGCTGCACAGTATATGGATGCTTTGTGGTCTGACTCTCTACCCCCCTCTCTGGGTTCTCTCAGCTGCACAGTATATGGATGCTTTGTGGTCTGACTCTCTACCCCCCTCTCTCTGGGTTCTCTCAGCTGCACAGTATATGGATGCTTTGTGGTCTGACTCTCTACCCCCCTCTCTGGGTTCTCTCAGCTGCACAGTTGGTCTGACTCTCTACCCCCCCCTCTCTGGGTTCTCTCAGCTGCACAGTATATGGATGCTTTGTGGTCTGACTCTCTACCCCCCCCTCTCTGGGTTCTCTCAGCTGCACAGTATATGGATGCTTTGTGGTCCCCCCCCCCTCTGGGTTCTCTCAGCTGCACAGTATATGGATGCTTTGTGGTCTGACTCTCTACCCCCCCTCTCTGGGTTCTCTCAGCTGCACAGTATATGGATGCTTTGTGGTCTGACTCTCTACCCCCCCCTCTCTGGGTTCTCTCAGCTGCACAGTATATGGATGCTTTGTGGTCTGACTCTCTACCCCCCTCTCTGGGTTCTCTCAGCTGCACAGTATATGGATGCTTTGTGGTCTGACTCTCTACCCCCCCCTCTCTGGGTTCTCTCAGCTGCACAGTATATGGATGCTTTGTGGTCTGACTCTCTACCCCCCCTCTCTGGGTTCTCTCAGCTGCACAGTATATGGATGCTTTGTGGTCTGACTCTCTACCCCCCCTCTCTGGGTTCTCTCAGCTGCACAGTATATGGATGCTTTGTGGGCTGACTCTCTACCCCCCCCTCTCTGGGTTCTCTCAGCTGCACAGTATATGGATGCTTTGTGGTCTGACTCTCTACCCCCCCCCCTCTCTGGGTTCTCTCAGCTGCACAGTATATGGATGCTTTGTGGTCTGACTCTCTACCCCCCTCTCTGGGTTCTCTCAGCTGCACAGTATATGGATGCTTTGTGGTCTGACTCTCTACCCCCCTCTCTGGGTTCTCTCAGCTGCACAGTATATGGATGCTTTGTGGTCTGACTCTCTACCCCCCTCTCTGGGTTCTCTCAGCTGCACAGTATATGGATGCTTTGTGGTCCCCCCCTCTCTGGGTTCTCTCAGCTGCACAGTATATGGATGCTTTGTGGTCTGACTCTCTACCCCCCTCTCTGGGTTCTCTCAGCTGCACAGTATATGGATGCTTTGTGGTCTGACTCTCTACCCCCCTTTCTGGGTTCTCTCAGCTGCACAGTATATGGATGCTTTGTGGTCTGACTCCCCCCTCTCTGGTGTCTCTCAGCTGCGCAGCACTCCTCTCCACGTGGCAGTGAGGACTGGACATTATGAATTAGCTGAGCACCTCATCCATTGTGGAGCAGATGTCAACGCTAAAGACAGAGTAAGACATTCAAACCCTAATATGACAAAATACAATCATCTCAGTACGGCTTCAGAAACCCACCATTGCACTTCTTGTAATATGGTTGTGTTGCTATTAACTATTTTTAACCAGGATGGAGACACACCCATGTAATAGGGTTGTGTTGCTATTAACTATTTTTAACCAGGATGGAGACACACCCATGTAATATGGTTGTGTTGCTATTAACTATTTTTAACCAGGATTGAGACACACCCATGTAATAGGGTTCTGTTGCTATTAACTATTTTTAACCAGGATGGAGACACACCCATGTAATAGGGTTGTGTTGCTATTAACTATTTTTAACCAGGATGGAGACACACCCATGTAATAGGGTTGTGTTGCTATTAACTATTTTTAACCAGGATCAATCACAGACTACAAGATGAAATCCAGCCCAGTCACGGACCAGGATGTCTTGCTCCCAGGCAGACTAAATAACTTTTTTGCCCGCTTTGAGGACAATACAGTGCCACTGACACGGCCTGCAACGGAAACATGCAGTCTCTCCTTCACTGCAGCCGAGGTGATTAAGACATTTAAACGTGTTAACCCTCGCAAGGCTGCAGGCCCAGACGGCATCCCCAGCCGCGCCCTCCGAGCATGCGCAGACCAGCTGGCCGGTGTGTTTACGGACATATTCAATCAATCCCTATACCAGTCTGCTGTTCCCACATGCTTCAAGAGGGCCACCATTGTTCCTGTTCCCAAGAAAGCCAAGGTAACTGAGCTAAACGACTACCGCCCCGTAGCACTCACTTCCGTCATCATGAAGTGCTTTGAGAGACTAGTCAAGGACCATATCACCTCCACCCTACCTGACACCCTAGACCCACTCCAATTTGCTTACCGCCCAAATAGGTCCACAGACGATGCAATCTCAACCACACTGCACACTGCCCTAACCCACCTGGACAAGAGGAATACCTATGTGAGAATGCTGTTCATCGACTACAGCTCGGCATTCAACACCATAGTACCCTCCAAGCTCGTCATCAAGCTCGAGACCCTGGGTCTCGACCCGCCCTGTGCAACTGGGTACTGGACTTCCTGACGGGCCGCCCCCAGGTGGTGAGGGTAGGCAACAACATCTCCTCCCCGCTGATCCTCAACACGGGGCCCCACAAGGGTGCGTTCTGAGCCCTCTCCTGTACTCCCTGTTCACCCACGACTGCGTGGCCACGCACGCCTCCAACTCAATCATCAAGTTTGCGGACGACACAACAGTGGTAGGCTTGATTACCAACAACGACTGACGGCCTACAGGGAGGAGGTGAGGGCCCTTTGTGGTGTCAGGAAAATAACCTCACACTCAACGTCAACAAAACTAAGGAGATGATTGTGGACTTCAGGAAACAGCAGAGGGAACACCCCCTATCCACATCGATGGAACAGTAGTGGAGAGGGTAGCTAGTTTTAAGTTCCTCGGCATACACATCACAGACAAACTGAATTGGTCCACTCACACTGACAGCGTCGTGAAGAAGGAGCAGCGCCTATTCAACCTCAGGAGGCTGAAGAAATTCGGCTTGTCACCAAAAGCACTCACAAACTTCTACAGATGCACAATCGGAGCATCCTGGCGGGCTGTATCACCGCCTGGTACGGCAACTGCTCCGCCCTCAACCGTAAGGCTCTCAGAGGGTAGTGAGGACTGCACAACGCATCACCGGGGCAAACTACCTGCCCTCCAGGACACCTACACCACCCGTTGTTACAGGAAGGCCATAAAGATCATCAAGGACATCAACCACCCGAACCACTGCCTGTTCACCCCGCTATCATCCAGAAGGCGAGGTCAGTACAGGTGCATCAAAGCTGGGACCGAGAGACTGAAAAACAGCTTCTATCTCAAGGCCATCAGACTGTTAAATAGCCACCACTAACATTGAGTGGCTGCTGCCAACACACTGTCATTGACACTGACCCAACTCCAGCCATTTTAATAATGGGAATTGATGGGAAATGATGTAAATATATCACTAGCCACTTTAAACAATGCTACCTTATATAATGTTACTTACCCTACATTATTCATCTCATATACATATGTATATACTGTACTCTACAACATCGACTGCATCCTTATGTAACACATGTATCACTAGCCACTTTAACTATGCCACTTTGTTTACTTTGTCTACATACTCATCTCATATGTATATACTGTACTCGATACCATCTACTGTATGCTGCTCTGTACCATCACTCATTCATATATCCTTATGTACATGTTCCTTATCCCCTTACACTGTGTATAAGACAGTAGTTTTGGAATTGTTAGTTAGATTACTTGTTGGTTATCACTGCATTGTCGGAACTAGAAGCACAAGCATTTCGCTACACTCGCATTAACATCTGCTAACCATGTGTATGTGACAAATAAAATTTGATTTGATTTGATTTGATTTGATTTGGATGGAGACACACCCATGTAATATGGTTGTGTTGCTGTTGTGTTGCTATTAACTATTTTTAACCAGGATGGAGACACACCCATGTAATATGGTTGTGTTGCTGTTGTGTTGCTATTAACTATTTTTAACCAGGATGGAGACACACCCATGTAATATGGTTGTGTTGCTGTTGTGTTGCTATTAACTATTTTTAACCAGGATGGAGACACACCCATGTAATATGGTTGTGTTGCTGTTGTGTTGCTATTAACTATTTTTAACCAGGATGGAGACACACCCATGCACGATGCTGTGAGGATAAACCGATTCAAAATGATCAGGCTGCTGATGATGTATGGAGCCAGTCTTAAAACGAAGAACAGCGTTAGTACTTCCTAATCATCCAATTCTCATCTTTTCACATTCATTCAGTATATTCCGGATTGGTATGATTATTAGTGGCTATTGTATGAGCATAGCACCCCCTACAGTGCATTTGAATATTTATGTTTGATACGGTAAGGTGATCTATTTTACAAATGCTTAGTTAATTTGAATGTTTGTGTTTTTTCCCATGCAGGAAGGCAAGTCCCCTAGTGAGAATCTTCTGGCTTGGCAGAGTGGTGCTAAAAACATCCTGTGTAACGTCAACAATGACAAATCTGTCAAGTAGAGCAATGACTGAGGTCTTGGGGAAATCCACCCAATGACTGAGGTCTTGGGAAAATCCACCCAATGACTGAGGTCTTGGGAAAATCCACCCAATGACTGAGGTCTTGGGAAAATCCACCCAATGACTGAGCTCTTGGGAAAATCCACCCAATGACTGAGGTCTTGGGGAAATCCACCCAATGAATGAGGTTTTGGGATAATCCACCCAATGGCAGGTCTTGGGAATATCCACCCATTCATTCAGATGATCATTAATATGTGATACTGATTGATTTGTTGAATGCTGATATTGCTGGCCAGTATTAGGGCTGTAGCCTCCATCCATTTTGATTTTGTTTACAGTGCTACAGTATATTTAGTTTTAACATTAAACGAGTTTTAACAAAAACTAGTTTCTGGTTACATTCCCCTGTTTAAACACACAGACAGAAGTGATAACAGTGAGCTGGTAAGGAAAGTTGTTTTGAACAGGAAATCGTTTGAGTAATATTTTTGATGTTTTTTAGAAGAGATTCTAGAATGCAATGCATCAAGAGACCTCACTGAGTTTTGTATGTATTGTACAGTTCATCGGTATATTTATTGTTCAAGTCAATAAAACAATCTTATGTTTTAAAATATTTTTTTTGTGAACCATTGCAAATATTTTTGTTGTTTGAGTCTCAGTAAAGTAATAATGAAGCCTATAACTTCAAAATATTAAACTGGGTGGTCCTTGCATTCATAGCGCCTCTCAGTGGCGTCCCGTCAATCAGGGCATGTTGTGCAGAGCCCCATCTGCTTGGAGCCTGTCACGTATACTCCCTCTCCGGCCTCTAGGTCATCAGAATGCTGATTATCCCGTACACCTGTCACCATCGTCAAGCACAGCAGCGCCTCATGACACTCACCTGGACTCACCTACTTGATTATCTGCCCTATATCTGTCACTCGCCTTTGTTCTTTCCCCAGGTGTTATTGACTCTTTTCCATGTCGGTGCGTTGTTTGTGTTTATTTATTAAAACACTGCCTGTACTTGCTATCTGACTCTCAGGGCACTCGTTACAGAATAACACCTCACATAAGGGAAGCATCAGTGTTTTTTTGTGACAGTGTAAATGACGTCGTGCCTCAGCCAGATCACCAGGTTCCCCCTGTCTCCGCCGGCTCGCCAGGCTCCCCTGCCTCAGCCGGCTTCGCCAGGCTCCCCTGCCTCAGCTGGCTTGTCGGGCTTTCATGCCTCAGGCGGATCGCCAGTTTCCCCTGTCTTAGCCGGCTCGCCAGGCTCCCCTGCCTCAGCTGGCTTGTCGGGCTTTCATGCCTCAGGCGGATCGCCAGTTTCCCCTGTCTTAGCCGGCTCGTCTGGCTTTCATGCCTCTGCTGGATTGCCAGGCTCCCGCGCCTCAGCCGGTCTGTCAGGTTCCCACGCCCCAGCCGGCTCGACAGGTTCCCGCACTTCAGACGATGAGACCAGTCGGCTCCTGGTCCCCGGGTTCATCCCCTTTATCGGTGTCGAGGAGGGGGTACTGTCACGTATACTCCCTCTCTGGCCTCTAGGTCGTCAGGCTGCTGATTATCCCGCACACCTGTCACCATCGTCAAGCGCACCAGCGCCTCATGACACTCACCTGGACTCCATCACCTCCTTGATTATCTTCCCTATATCGGTCACTCCCCTTGGTTCTTTCCTCAGGTAATTTTGACTCTGTTTCATGTAGGTGTGTTTGTGTTTATTTTGTTAATTTATTAAAACACTCACTCTATACTCAGTGTACTTGTTACAGGGCCCCACATTTTTGGGGCTTGCCTGTTTTGCATGTTATTTTTTACCATTAATACGTGTCACATCAGTTTGCAAACAATGTAAAAAATAATATAAACTCAGCAAAAAAAACACTGCAATGAACCATAAACAATTAATGAACAAGCACCTGTGGAATGGTCGTTAAGACACTAACAGCTTACAGATGGTGGGCAATTAAGGTCACAGTTATGAAAACTTAGGACACTAAAGAGGCCTTTTTACTGACTCTGAAAAACAACAAAAGAAAGATGCCCAGGGTCCCTGGTCATCTAGATGAACGTGCCTTAGGCACACTGCAAGGAGACATGAGGACTGCAGATGTGGCCAGGGCAATAAATTGCAATGTACGCACTGTGAGATGCCAAAGACAGCGGTACAGGGAGACAGGATGGACAGCTGATAATCCTCGCAGTGGCAGACCACATGTAACAACACCTACACAGGACTGGTACATCCAAACATCACACCTGCGGGACAGGTACAGGATGGCAACAATAACTGCCTGAGTTACACCAGGAATGCACAATCCCTCCATCAGTGCTCATATTGTCCACAATAGGTTGAGAGAGGCTGGACTGAGGGCTTGTAGACCTGTTGTAGTAAGGCAGGTCCTCACCAGACATCACCGGCAACAACGTTGCCTATGGGCACAAACCCACTGTCGCTGGACCAGACATGACTGGCAAAAAGAGCTCTTCACTGACGAGTCGCGGTTTTGTCTCGCCAGGGGTGATGGTCAGATTCACATTCCACGGAGGCTTGTACTCTGGAGTGGGATCAATTTGGAGGTGGAGGATCCGTCATGGTCTGGGGTGGTGTGTCACAGCATCATCGGACTGAGCTTGTTGTCATTGCAGACAATCTCATCACTGTGCGTTACAGGGAAGACATCCTCCTCCCTCATGTGGTACCCTTCCTGCAGGCTCATCCTGACATGACCCTCCAGCATGACAATGCCACCAGCCGTACTGCTCGTTCTGTGTGTGATTTCCTGCAAGACAGGAATGTCAGTGTTCTGCCATGGCCAGCGAAGAGCCCGGATCTCAATCCCATTGAGCACGTCTTGGACCTGTTGGATCGGAGGGTGAGGGCTAGGGACATTCCCCCCAGAAATGTCTGGGAACTTGCAGGTGCCTTGGTGGAAGAGTGGGGTAACATCTCACAGCAATAACCGGCAAATCTGGTGCAGTCCATGAGGAGGAGATGCACTGCAGTACTTAATGCAGCTGGTGGCCACACCAGATACTGACTGTTACTTTTGATTTTTACCCCCCCTTTCATCAGGGACACATTATTCAGTTTCTGTTAGTCACATGTCTGTGGAACTTGTTCAGTTTATGTCTCCATTGTTGAATCTTATGTTCATACAAATATTTACACGTTATGTATGTTTGATGAAAATTAATGCAGTTGACAGTGAGAGGACAATGAAAGCGCTTACAATATTCAATGATTACATTTCTCTAAAACAGTTTATAGGCTACAGTAGAACTGAAATGAAGAGCGATCAATGGACCAAATTATTAGGGTGAGGCACATGGGCTACTAACAGCTTACTACACAACATACACTTAGTATTACTTTCTTAGCTACAGGACACATATCACCCTGGCATATTCAATTATTTATGCTGCATACAATACATTTTTGGGCTCACCTTGTTGGGATGTGCACATTTGAACAGGAAGATGGCACGGCGGTCATTTTTTGGCATCAAACTGGGCAAATTTTGGCATCAAACTTCACCATCAAAGTCTGGCATTCTCTGGATTTATGGTGCTTTCAAGACAACTGGGAACTCAAGTGAAAGACAAGGTTGAATCATGATGATGTCAGTGATCTTCAGGTCAGAGCTCTAGAAAGAGGCTAGAGTTCTTGACTTCAAAATGTATTTTCCCAGTCGGAGCTCGGTTGTCTTTCCCAGTTGTCTTGAACTCACTGAAGTCTGAGATTTCCCAGTTTCGAGTTTTTAGTTGTTTTGGACAATTCTCCCCCTTCAGAACATGTGTAATTGCTGTCTCAAAAAAAGCAAAGTTTGGAACAATTGGGCTTGTGGATCATTGTTAGAGGAAATCGTAGTTAAGATGAATAATTATTTATACATTATTGATATTCTAATACTATTATGTTATGATATGAAAAGTAAAGGTTATTGGTTAAGCTGTTACTGAAAATGTAAGCAGAACTAATTTGATTGTCTGTGCCTCTTGGGAAGGTCAACGGGGAGAAAAAGCTTTTCAGACAAGATAAGAATGTTTGGGTTTTGTTCCATTGGTGAGAGAAATCTGTATCTTTTAGACAGGTTGTAATGTCTGGTTTATGAGGGGAGTAGAAAGCATCTCCGGACCTAAACAAAAAAACAACTGGGCTATCGTGGGAAACTGATGATGTCATTTTGAGTTTATAAACTGTGGAAATCTGTGTATGGGTTAGTACTCTCTGGAATTAAACGCTCTTTAACCTGGCTTTTAAGACTGGTCTCGATCTACTTCATGCATAATTAATGAACTTACAACTCATTAATGAATTAGAAATGAGTGCTAATTGGTTTTGGCAATTAAAACATTAAAGGAATTTAGAATTCCTCTATCAATCATGGTCATACCAACTCTTTAGGGAAATATGTGGGCACAGTTGAATTTTTTAAATTTTATTCAATCAAATAAATGTTTTTGGAAAAGGGCTGTTTTACACCACTATGCCCCCTGAAGATTGGTTTGTTAAAATCCATTTTATGTTTAAATGTTTGAGTAATTGACCCTTAAAAGCCAATGTCTAGGTATCGTATATTAATTAAATACATTAAATATCGAAACAAAATGGCATTGCACATCTCACTATTAATGTCGTCAATATGATGAGGTTTTGATGTAAGGTGAGTCTTTTAATTTGAACACTTCCTGGAAGTATCTAAAAAGTATCTAAAAATTGATTGTGTAACTCAATGAAGTCACTTATTGATGATTTGGAAATTATTTGGAAAATGCTAATATAGAGTTGAAGTCGGAAGTTTACATACACCGAGGTTGAAGTCATTAAAACTAATTTTTCAACCACTCCACAAATTTCTTGTTAAGCATCAGCTATCTGTGCAGCTTCCCGATCGCTGCAGCTGTACACAACCCATCTGCAAATAGTCCATCCAACTACCTACCTCATATTGCTTTTATTAACTTTTTTGCTATTTGCACACTAGTATTTCCAGTATTTCTACTTGCACATCATCATCTGCACATCTATCACTCTCGTGTTCATTTGCTAAATTGTAATTACATTACATTACATTACATTTAAGTCATTTAGCAGACGCTCTATTACTTCGCTACTATTGGCCTATTTATGGCCTTACCTTCTTACGGTATTTTCACACACTGTATATAGACTTTTTCTATTGTGTTATTGACTGTACATTTGTTTATTCCATGTGTAACTCTGTGTTGTTGTTTGTGTCACACTGATTTACTTTATCTTGGCCAGGTCACAGTTGTAAATGAGAACTTGTTCTCAACTGGCCTACCTGGTTAAATAAAGGTGAATCAAAAAATAATACAAAAATTGCGACCAAGCTTTAACTTCCTGACTGATGTCTTGAGATGTTGCTTCAATATACCCACATAATTTCCCCACCTCATGATGCCATCTATTTTGTGAAGTGCACAAGTCCCTTCTGCAGCAAAACACCCCCACAACATGATGCTGCCACCCCCGTGCTTCACGGTTGGGATGGTGTTCTTCGGCTTGTAAGCCTCCCCTTTTTCCTCCAAACGTAACGATGCTCATTACGGCCAAACAGTTCAATTTTTGTTTCATCAGACCAGAGGACATTTCTCCAAAAAGTATGATCTTTGTCCCCATGTGCAGTTGCACAACGTAGTCTGCCTTTTTTATGGCAGTTATGGAGCAGTGGCTTCTTTCTTGCTGAGCGGCCGTTCAGGTGATGTCGATATAGGACTCGTTTTACTGTGGATAAACATACATTTGTACCTGTTGCCTACAGCATCTTCACAAGGTCCTTTGCTGTTGTTCTGGGATTGATTTGCACTTTTTGCACCAAAGTATGTTCATCTCTACGAGACAAAACACATCTCCTTCCTGAGCGGTATGATGGCTGCGTGGCCCCATGGTGTTTATACTTGCGTACTATTGTTTGTACAGATGAATGTGGTACCTTCAGGCGTTTGGAAATTGCTCCCAAGGATGAACCAGACTTGTGAAGGTCTACAATTATTTTCAGTTTGAAGGTAGGCCTTGATATACATCCATAGGTACATCTCCAATTGACTCAAATGATGTCAATTAGCATCTAAAGCCATGACATCATTTTCTGGAATTTTCCAAGCTGTTTAAAGGCACAGTCAAGTTAGTGTATGTAAACTTCTGACCCACTGGAATTGTGATACAGTGAATTATACGTTAATTAATGTCTGTAAACAATTGTTGGAAAAATGACTTGTGTCATGCACAAAGTAGATGTCTTAACCGACTTGCCAAAACTATAGTTTGTTAAAGTTAGTGAGGGAAATATATAAGACTCCAATTCTATATAAGACTATATATAAGACTCCAATTTCAGCATTTTTTGCAATTTTTGCCATTCGTTCCAGTCATTGGCAGCAGAGAACTGGAAGGAAAGGAGGCCAATGAGGTCTTGGCTTTGCGGATGACAAGTGAGATATACCTGCTGCTACGGGTGGGTGTTATGGTGACCAGTGAGCTGAGATAAGGTGGAGCTTTACCTAGCAGAGACTTATAGATGCCAGTGGGTCTGGCGACGAATATAAAACGAGGGCCAGCCGACGAGAGCATACATGTCGCAGTGGTGAGTAGTATATGGGGCTTTGGTGACAAAGCAGATGTGACTGTGATAGACTGCATCCAGTTTGCTGAGTAGAGTGTTGGAAGCTATTTTGTAAATGACATCGCCGAAGTCGAGGATCGGTAGGATGGTCAGTTTTACGAGGGTATGTTTGACAGCGTGAGTGAAAGAGGCTTTGTTGCGAAATAGAAAGCTGATTCTAGATTTAATTTTGGATTAGAGATGTTTAATATGAGTCTGGAATGAGAGTTTATAGTCTAGGCAGGTACCTAGGTATTTGTAGTTGTCCACATATTCTAAATTAGAACCGTTCAGAGTAGTGATGCTAGTCGGGTGGGCGGGTGCGGGCAGCGATCGGTTGAAGAGCATGCATTTAGTTTTACGAGCTTTAAGAGCAAATTGGTCTTCCAAAGGAACAATGAGATGAGACAAATAAAGTGTTTAGTTCAGCAGGAATAGTCGTAGCCAGGGATAGTGTTGGAAAAATGTGTGACATAAAGGGTTTCTGTGAAAATGACAGGGCATATGCGAGCGATAAATTGCCACCTGCCGCCCATTGTGACTCGCTTGTAGGTGTGCTGGCAACATATGGCAGCACGTTCAGTTGTGCATTAAGAATTGAGCATAGCAAGTTTGCATGAAGGTCTGGTTATTAAATGGGTAAATAGTTCAATAGTAATATGCTCTAAAACGCTCTGGTGACAAACAAACTTTGCTGCCTTGTTTCCAATTGCCCACATGGCTGGGAGAACATATTCAAGTAAGTGAATGCATTTCAAAAATGTAAATTAAAACAAAAAAATATTATTAGCTAACTAGCTACAGTGCAGGCTAACTCAAATGAGCTAACTAGTTGGCTTGCTATCTAGCCAACTTGACATACTGTATAGATAGCTAGCTAAGTTAAGTATCACCAGCTACCTAACTTTATATTAGCTAGTTAGCTTGATGTATTTATCATTGTAAAAAACAAACTCCAAATGCATTTGTAGGTCACTAGCTAACAACCATGGAGGGGGGTGAAAGGATAGCAGCCCTAACTGTCAAAGTGAGAGAGTAGGCTATTCTGGATAGGGCATGTACTTGTGTAGTTTCAGTCCCTAGAAGTGAGGACGGAGATGGTTAAGCGGAGCAGCACAGGGGAACCCAAGAGCAGACTCAGATGAGGAAACAGAGATGAATGAACCAAGGTATTTATTGTAACACAGGGAGATATGGAGTGCCGATCTGGGGAAGCTTGGATGAGTTGTAGGAAACCAGATGTGGAGGCTGAGGTTGGAGTGTGATGGGTTGGGACAGGGTAAACAGGTTCGGGGGGAATCCAATGGAGTGGTGGTGTGGTGAGTCCAGAACAGTGTAGCGAGATGTGAAACAGGAGCCAGAGCGGCAAAACTGCAATGAGAGGATAAACAGAATAAAGCAGGGAAAAGGGTACAGCAGGGTAACAGGATCTTGAATAATAATAATGGCTAGAAGCATAAACTGACTGAGCAGAGATTACGATCTGGCAGAGTGGAGGTGGCAGAACTGAGTATTTGTAGAGGTCTTGATAATGGAACGAGTTGCAGCTGGTAGGGATCTGCTCTGACTCCAGCACACCTGTCTCCAACCACACACAAACAGAAAGGGAGGGGGAGATGGAGAGAGAGTGTGCTGGGGGAATGGCTGAGGGTCAAGCAGACACCGGTTGACCACTAGGGGGTGTGGCAGAGGCAGATGTGATAGAGATAATAGTAACATAAGTCTGATTCTTGTGAGGTTTTCTGTCCTCAGATAGAGCTGTGAAAGCCTTTCTATAGATGAAGAGGTCCCAATGAAGAGCAGTGGCTCTCAGTCCTGGTCCTGGGGACTCAAAGTGGGTGCACATTTTTGTTTTTGCAAACGATTCACTCTTCATCAAGCCTCAAGTTGTATTTATGTATTCATTTGTGATGCTATCCTTGATATGATCCTGTTATTGTCACGTGCTACACATGCACATGTGTGCACATGCATCTATCAATCCAATTTGATCATTATTTGTTATAAGGATATTATATTTTAGTAATCCACTGTTACCTGGTGATGTGAATGTCAAATAAGGACATTATCTTCCATATTGCTACAGATACCTTGTAACTGTAGATTTTTTCCAAATTATTTCCAACAGTTACCGTGTAGGGCACTGCAAGGTTGGGTGACCAGGGCCATCTGGGACTGCCTCCTGGAGGAATTCAGGCATGTGAAGGCTACCTGTGTCCTTCATATCTTGATGATGGAGACGAGGACCAGGAGGGGATCTGTAGCTCCCGGCGTGTGCCAGAGGAGAAGTCTAGTGCTCTGTAGGATGTTTCAACGATGGGGTCCAACAACGCAGTAAGACGCAATCTGAGTGTGGGAGATCTTCACCTCCTACTTCTTTGAAGAGGGTTCTGTTCCCTAGCAACACCATAGACTACACTATGCACGACCAAAGGCTCTTTTAAAGAGTCATTCACATTACAATAAGAGTATTCTTCCATTTACTTAGCTATATCAACTGCAGTTATTCAATTGTTTCTCTCCCTTTGACTTCTACTTCTCAGGCGAGGGTGCTGTTTAGGTAAGGGTGTAATGTCTGTACAAAAACAAATCTATTTTAAGCCACCCATATTGAAAAAATGTAGAACAATTAGACACCCTGTAACCCACGCCGACAAACTCATGCATCAATCTGATTGATGGATTGTGTTGTGCAGTAAGCAGGTTCAGGTGTATAACTGTGGCTCCTTACACCTTCAAAGAATAAGCAAGAGGGCCAACCATGGAGAATAGTAAGACACTTCATCATTTCTATAACTACGCTATATTGTTTGTCCTTGTGTGTCTGTTCATGTTTTTCAGCATAGAGTACTCTGCAGCCACTTAGTGTGGACACCAGGTGAGGACACACAAACGGATTCCTGTTGAACACTAACTTCCTTATTTTCTCAATAAATCTCTACTTCACTTCATCCCTCTCTCCCCTTCTCCCTAAATCCTCTAGGTTATATCAGCTGTGTTGGTGAACCCCTCCCGCATCTGAACTGGCTACATAGAGGGCACAGCATGATCAGAGGTGAGAGGTCACTTGGTCAGGTCAACAGGAAGTATTATTAAAGAGATGCTTTACTTTAAAATCGAGATGCAGTAGTCCCAGAGTTAATGATCCAAGGTCAGTTTTGCATTTCACCTCCTGATGATTATGACTGACAGTGTTCGAATAAAAAAACATGCTCTCTCTCTGTCTCTCGTCTGCAGGTATGTTTTGATGTGAGAGAGGATGCCAACCCCCAGTCCCATCATCGGCACCTCACCCCCTCTTAATAAGATAACCTTCGGGCCGACTGGGGGCCCAAGGCTGATAAGGAGACACCTCTACAGACACTATGTAATTGTGATGAACTGAGAGAATATTAGGGTAGCACTGATTCATTAATCATATGCTGTCTTCCCTGCTTCTGTGTTCTTCCCTTTGTCTTTTACACCTCTAGCCACCTCTTTCTTCCTCTGTTTTTATAATGTACAACAGATGTGCATTGAAGTAAAGATTGAACTTGTATTTATAATTTAATATACAATTACAATTATAATATTTATAATGCATGTATTTATAACACTTGGATAATGAACTTCTTTCAATAAAGTGTTTCACAATTTGTACCGGTTGAAATTAAGTCTCTCATTTGATGAAATACTACACCTATCCTGTATTTATCAGATCAATGCAGATTGATAAGGAAATTAGATATTGAGATTAAGCAGTTCTAAAGTATTTGCATTATGCATAGGAAGTGTGATGTACTGTAAATTCTATTTCTGTATATGTTACGAATCCCTTTTGGCCCGACAGTCTAGGGGGATGGTAATGAGACCCGTAACATAACTCATGCAAATTATTATTGTGACAAAGTAAAAGTGTGCACGAAATAACCACGACAACAGAATCTACCGTCAAACTCTAGGTTTATTTATAAACACACGGTAATGGGGGGGAACAGGAAAAGGGGCTGAGCTGGAC
Source organism: Oncorhynchus gorbuscha (assembly GCF_021184085.1). Lineage (NCBI taxonomy): Eukaryota > Metazoa > Chordata > Actinopteri > Salmoniformes > Salmonidae > Oncorhynchus > Oncorhynchus gorbuscha. The sequence goes on from NC_060178.1 coordinate 102,477,386, forward strand.
CCAAGGAAAGAAACAATAAATATACAAAAACACACCCCTAAGCTAGACTAGCCTACTTTAACAACAGCTAACTAACCAAAAATACAGTGGGTGGTCCGCCCAGTTCTAACTAGTGTATTTAACAAAGTTCACCTACGGGTAGTGTATGCCCATGGGCGACTTGTCTTGGTTTCCCCCTTTTCCCACCAGCAATCAAACAAACACCATAAACAAAAACAATACTCACAGGTGATGAGAAAGTGCTATGAGGTGCTTAAACAAAAGAGAGGTTAAGACATAAAGCGAGAGTGAAACACAGAGACCTACAGACATGGCATTTACAGAGAGATTGAGCTGAGCTGAGCTGTAGAACAAACAAATGGGGTTTTTAAACCATGGGGAAGGAACTGTGATAGGTCAGGAAATAGGAGGAGGTGTGTCTTCTGATTGATGATTGATTGTTGACTGATTGGGGAGTGATGGTTTTCACCTGTGAGGGGAGAAGGAGAGAAAAGAAACACACACACAGGATACACACACACACAGGATAACTGTATCCGTAACAGTATATATGAATTACAAATCAGCCTTTAACTAGTTAAATACTGGGCTTTCTGCACATTAACACTAGAAGCTTATTACCTAAAATGGATCAATTGAAAGTGTAGGTTCACAGCTCCAATCCAGATGTGTTGGTCATTACTGTGATGTAGTTATGGAAGAGTGTTTTCAATACTGATGTTAACCTTTCTGGTTATAACCTTTTTCGGAAATACAGATCTTCCACAGGTGGGGGACTAGCAATCTTTACCAAGGATCACCTTCAGTGCTCGGTTGTCTCCACCAAGTCTGTTCCCAAACAATTTGATTTGCTGGTTTTAAGTATTAAACTTTCAAATAGCTCTTTGTTGACTGTTGCTGGGTGTTATCGTCCTCCATCACCACCGGCCTGAAGCCTACCTGCCATAAGCACTCTCTTGTCCCCTTACACTAAGTCAGAATTTTTCGTGCTATGTGACATAAACTGGGACATGCATAAATCACCTAACCACGTCCTAAAGCAATGGGACTCCCTAAATATTTCTCAGATTATTACCATTCCCACAAGGTAGGACTCCAAACACCCAGAAAAGGCTATTCTCCTCGATGTTATCCTCACCTATAACCCTGATAGGTACTGTATCAGTCTGGTGTAATGACCTTTGTGATCCCTGTTTTACAGCCTGTGTTCGTAATGGCTGCTCAGTGAACAACCTATCCTATTTTGTCATAGACGCTTGCTAAAACTTTTTAAATGAGCAAGCCTTCCTTCATGAACTGGCCTCTGTAAAATGGTATGCAATTAGCTTGACCTCTGTCGAAGATGCTTAGACCTTCTTTTTTATATTTTCAGTGGTATTGTTAACAAACACACTCCCATAAAGAAAATGAGAATTAAAAACAGGTTCAGCCCCTGGTTGGACAGTAATCTTGCAGAGTTACTCCAGCTCAAGAACTGCATTTGGCTAAAGGCTCGGGAAACATGCATACTCAGGCTGACTGGCTCTCCTTCAGGCAAATGATAAATACTGCACTCAGGCTATCCGGAAGGACAAAGTTAGTTACTTTAAGGAGCAGTTCTCTCTCTGTGGGTCTAACCCCAAGAAGTTCTGGAAAACGGTTAAAGAACCTGGAGAATAAACCCTCCTCCTCACAGGTGCCCATGTCCCATAAAGTTGCTGACAAGAAGCACATGGCTGAGCTCTTTAATCACCACTTCATTAAGTCAGGATTCCTATATGACTCAGCCATGCCTCCCTGCCCATCCAACTGTTCCTCATCTCCCACCCCTTCTAATGTGACTATCCCCGATGCTTCTCCCTCTTTTTCCACTGCTCTGCAACGTTTCTCCCTGCAGGCAGACACTGAGTCCGAGGTGCTAAAGGAGCTCCTCAAACTTGACCCCCAAAAAACATCTGGGCCAGATGATTTTGACCATTTCTTTAAGGTTGCTGCCCCTATCATCGCCAAGCCTATCTTCAACTTTTTTAACCTGTCTCTCCTTTCTGAGGAGGTTCCCATTGCTTGGAAGGCAGCCACGGTTCGTCCTTTATTTAAAGTGGGAGATCAAGCTGATGTCACGAATATTACCGAAGGTGACTCCCCTTCTTGTTCGGGTGGCGCTCGGCGGTCGTCGTCGCCGGTCTACTAGCTATCGCCGATCCGTTGTTCTGTGTTCGTTTAGTTTTGTCTAATTGGTAGCACCTGTTTCTAGTTTGGTTGTTAGGATAGGGTTATATATAGTCTGTTTAGCCCGCTTCTGTTTCGTGCGGGCTTGTTCGTCTGTTTTGTTGTTTGAGTGTATTTTTGTTGGCATTTGGGTTTCACGCTGTCCGTTTATATTTCTGTTCATTTGTGTTTCCACTTTTGTACATGTTATGTTTCCAGGACATTAAAGCGTGTTGTTTTTCCCACATCTTTTGCTCTCTGCGCCTGACTCTACACCTCTTCACTCATTATCGTAACAGCTGATCCTAACTGTTATAGACCGATTTCTATTTTGCCCTGTTTATCAAAAGTATTTGAAAAACTTGTCAATAATCAACTGACTGGATTTCTTGATGTCTATAGTATTCTCTCGGGTATGCAATCTGGTTTCCGCTCAGATTATGGATGTGTCACTGCAACCTTAAATGTCCTCAATGATGTCACCATCAACCCTTGATTCTAAGCAATGTTGTGCTGATATTTTTATTGACTTGGCCAAAGCTTTTGATACGGTAGACCATTCCATTCTTGTAGGCAGGTGTCACGACTTCCGCCGAAGTTGGTCCCACTCCTTGTTTGGGCGGCTTTCAGCGGTCGAAGTCGCCGACCTTCTAGCCATCGCTGATCGACTACTCACTTTTCAGTTTTGTCTTGTCTTCCATCACACCTGGTTCCAATTCCATCAATTACATGTTGTGTATTTAACCCTCTGTTCCCCCTCATGTCCTTGTCGGTAATTGTTTCTTGAAGTACTTTTGCACAGTATGCTGGTATTTACCAGGTTCTGTTTGACCCATTTATTGTATTGTTCTGTTGACGGTGGTTTATGGATATTAAACGACACCAGTGTAAATCAGATTTCGCTCTCCTGCGCCTGACTCCTCTGCCGCCAGTATGCACCTCACTATAGCAGGCTAAGGAGCATTGGTGTCTCTGAGGGGTCTTTGGCCTGGTTTGCTAACTACCTCTCTAAAAGAGTGCAGTGTATAAAGTCAGAAAATCTGCTGTCTCAGCCACTGCCTGTCACCAAGGGAGTACACCAAGGCTCAATCCTAGGGCCCATGCTCTTCTCAATTTACATCAACAACATAGCTCAGGCAGTAGGAAGCTCTCATCCATTTATATGCAGATTATACAGTCTTATCCTCAGCTGGCCCCTCCCCGGATTTTGTGTTAAATGCTCTACAACAAAGCTTTCTTAGTGTCCAACAGGCTTTCTCTAACCTTACCCTTGTACAGAACACCTCCAAAACAAAGTTAATGTGGTTTGGTAAGAAGAATGCCCCTCTTGCCACAGGTGTTATTACTACCTCTGAGGGATTAGAGCTTGAGGTAGTCACCTCATACAAGTACTTGGGAGTATGGCTAGAGTAGGCTGTCCTTCTCTCAGCACATATCAAATCTGCATGCTAAATCTATATCTAGACTTGGTTTCCTCTATCGTAATCGCTCCTCTTTCACCCCAGCTGCCAACCTAGCCCTGATTCAGATGACCGTCCTACCCATGCTAGATTACAGAGCCATCATTTATAGATCGGCAGGTAAACGTGCACTCGAACGGCTAGATGTTCTTTACCATTCGGCCATCAGATTTACTACCAATGCTCCGTATAGGACACATCACTGCACTCTATACTCCTCTGTAAACTGGTCATCTCTGTATACCCATCGCTCGACCCACTGGTTGATGCTTATTTAGAGTATAGAGATCATCTCTTGCAGTCAAGTTTCCATTCATGGGATAGTTCACTTATCTGAAGTTTAGCTTAGCATTGCTACATTACGCAAAAAAATGTTCGCCAGATTATTCTTGAAATTGCTAAATAACCAACTATAGGATTGACATTTTTTGGGGGGGACACAACACTCCATAGAGAAGTAGAAAATAAGCTGAACATCAAAGGGGAACTGTCTGTCTGTCTGAAAGACATATTTGGCAGACAGACTGTTTATAAAACCTCTAAGTCTTTTTTTAACCGATACCATGCCATTAGGTCTTGTTTTGACTATAAGTACAACATTGTCATTTGTGAAAACCGCATGGACAGGATTCAGTAAGCATTTTTCATACTTCAACTGTTTTAATGTTTCTGCCCCTTACAGTGTGTGTGTGATCATGAACAGGGTATGAGCCACACAAACCTTTTTCATGACAAATGTAGCTGTGAGGAAGGGTAACAAAAACATTGTTTATCACACTCACACCTTATACCTTGAACTTCAATGTTATTTTTTTTAAGGCTCAGATGTCACTCATTCTCCAATGTAACAGGAGATCAAGCAATGTCTTTTTTGTTGTGCATTGTTGCTTTTTCTTATATAACAAAAATTAATTACCTCACAGTTTCTACTACACAACCTCCATCAGCTTCCTACAGTCAAGAACCATCCATTTGAAATGAATCACATTCTGCAGATGGAAAAAATAACATTACCATCATACCACAGAAGCAGCAGCATTCTAAGAAAGACGGAAGGAAAAATTAAATGAGTTTTCCCTGGTCTTTTGTATTGCACCCATTGGAAATGAGTTTTCCCTGGTCTTTTGTATTGCACGCATTGGAAATGAGTTTTCCCTGGTCTTTTGTATTGCACGCATTGGAAATGAGTTTTCCCTGGTCTTTTGTATTGCACGCATTGGAAATGAGTTTTCCCTGGTCTTTTGTATTGCACGCATTGGAAATGAGTTTTCCCTGGTCTTTTGTATTGCACGCATTGGAAATGAGTTTTCCCTGGTCTTTTGTATTGCACGCATTGGAAATGAGTTTTCCCTGGTCTTTTGTATTGCACGCATTGGAAATGAGTTTTCCCTGGTCTTTTGTATTGCACGCATTGGAAATGAGTTTTCCCTGGTCTTTTGTATTGCACGCATTGGAAATGAGTTTTCCCTGGTCTTTTGTATTGCACGCATTGGAAATGAGTTTTCCCTGGTCTTTTGTATTGCACGCATTGGAAATGAGTTTTCCCTGGTCTTTTGTATTGCACGCATTGGAAATGAGTTTTCCCTGGTCTTTTGTATTGCACGCATTGGAAATGAGTTTTCCCTGGTCTTTTGTATTGCACGCATTGGAAATGAGTTTTCCCTGGTCTTTTGTATTGCACGCATTGGAAATGAGTTTTCCCTGGTCTTTTGTATTGCACGCATTGGAAATGAGTTTTCCCTGGTCTTTTGTATTGCACGCATTGGAAATGAGTTTTCCCTGGTCTTTTGTATTGCACGCATTGGAAATGAGTTTTCCCTGGTCTTTTGTATTGCACGCATTGGAAATGAGTTTTCCCTGGTCTTTTGTATTGCACGCATTGGAAATGAGTTTTCCCTGGTCTTTTGTATTGCACGCATTGGAAATGAGTTTTCCCTGGTCTTTTGTATTGCACGCATTGGAAATGAGTTTTCCCTGGTCTTTTGTATTGCACCCATTGGAAATGAGTTTTCCCTGGTCTTTTGTATTGTCCACATTGTGATTGTGTGTGTGCTTTGCAGATCATTTACTACAAGAAGCAGATCTGACCTGTTTGCGTAGCATAGATTGCCATTTATCATTCTACATGATTTTTACTAGTAGTGTGTGTGTGTGCAGGCTTTGTACATAATGTTGCAGCTACCGTCTCTTATGACCGAAAAGAGCTTCTGGACATCAGAACTACTCACCTCATATTAGAAGAACAGTTTTTCTTCAATGAGTCGGAGGGGAGGGATATACTACAGACACCCGACCAGGCCCAGAACCCCATCATTCGCTGGAGAAGGAAACTGAGATTTTGCTGATGGCATTGAGGAGTACACCACATCAGTCACTGGCTTTATCAATAAGTGCATCGAGGACATCGTCCCCACAGTGATTGTACGTACATGCCCATACCAGAAGACATGGATTACAGGGAACATTCACACTGAGCTAAAGGGTAGAGCTGCCGCTTTCAAGGAGCTGTACGCTAACCCGGAAGCTTATAAGAACTCTGCTATGCCCTCCGACGAACCATCAAACAGGCAAAGCGTCAATACAGGACTACGATCGAATTGTACTACACCGGCTCCGACGCTCTTTGGATGTGGCAGGGCTTGCAAACTACTACAGACAACAAAGGGAAGCACAGCTGAGAGCTGCCCAGTGACACGAACCTACCAGACGAGCTAAATAACTTCTATGCTCGCATCGAGGCAAGGAAATGGAGATGATTGTGGACTACAGGAAAAGGAGGACCGAGCACAGCCCCATTCTCGACGGGGCTGTAGTGGAGTAGGTTGAGAGCTTCAAGTTCCTTAGCGTCACATCACAAACAAACTAACATGGTCCAAGCACACCAAGACAGTCGTGAAGAGGGCACGACAAACCCTATTCCCCCTCAGGAGACTGGAAAGATTTGGCATGGGTCAGATCCTCAAAAGGTTTTACAGCTGCACCATCGAGAGCATCCTGACGAGTTGCATCACTGTCTGATATGAAAACTGCTCAGCCTCCAACCGCAAGGTACTGCAGAGTGTAGTGTGTACGGCCCAATACATCACCGGGGCCAAGCTTCCTGCCCTCCAGGACCTCTTTACCAGGCGGTGTCAGAGGAAGGCCCTAAAAATTGTCAAAGACCCCAGCCACCCTAGTCATAGACTGTTCTCTCTGCTACCGCACGGCAAGCGGTACCGGAGCGCCATGTCTAGGTCCAAGAGGATTCTAAACAGCTTATATCCCTTAGCCATAAACCTCCTGAACTGCTAATCAAATGACTATTTGCATTACCCCCCACCTCTTCTACACTGCTGCTATTCTCTGTTATTATCTATGCATAGTCACTTTAATAACTCTACGTACATGTACAGTGGGGCAAAAAAAAGTATTTAGTCAGCCACCAATTGTGCAAGTTTTCCCACTTAAAAAGATGAGAGAGGCCTGTAATTTTGATCATAGGTACACTTCAACTATGACAGACAAAATGAGAAAAAAAATCTAGAAAATCACATTGTAGGATTTTTAAGGCACCTACAGGATTCAGACCATGAGCAACAAGATTATCTGGTCTGATGAAAACAAGATTGAACTATTTGGTCTGTATGCCAAAGTTCACATTGGGAGGAAACCTGGTGCCATCCTTATAGTGAAGCATGGTGGTGGTGACAGCATCATGCTGTGGGGATATTTTTCAGCGGCTGGGACTGGGAGACTAGTCAGGATCGAGGGAATGATGAACAGAAAATAGGAAACAGAAGACTTTGATGAAAACATGCTCCAGAGCACTCAGGACCTCAGACTGGGGCGAAGGTTCACCTTCCAACAAAACAGGCAACAACCCTAAGCACACAGCCAAGACAACTGTCACGCTCGTTGGAAGCATACTCGAAAGTACTGAGTAAAGGGTCTGAATACTTGTCATATTTTTTTTATACATCTGCAAGCATTTCTAAAAACCTGTATTTGCTTTGTTATTATGGGGTATTGTGTGTAGATTTCAGAAAAAACAAACAATTTAATCAAATTTAGAATAAGGCTGTATCATAACAAAATGTGAAAAAAAGTCAAGGGGTCTGAATACTTTTTGAATGCACTGTATCTAGCTAAATCTATGGGTGGGCTTTCATGCTTTTCTGTCGTGTGTAATGTGCTGTAGCCTATATATTGAATAACGATACAATCGTTTGGGCTTTTTTAGGCTTGGGCTAATTAAATGTCATTAATTTAGGGCTCATAAATGCATATAATATATGGCTCATCAGGCTCAGGTAGCATCAGGTTTGAATTTAAATGCTGATCAAAGCTGTAATCAAATCCAGACATAATTATGTGCTTTATAATGCTTTTGAATGACACTTTTGGTTTTGGCCGGAAATACACCGTTGACAGCACTGTTGACAGGGAAACGGTGCTGAATATTTTATTTTGCTTTAACAGATATAACAACTATATCGTTCCTCTAATACCTGACTAGAAAAGGCCCAGTGCACTACTTTTGTGATAAAAAAAAAATATATATAAATTCAATTCTTGTTTTTTATTTTGTAATAGTACGATTTTTCAGGGCTTGCTGCAGAACCCTCAGCACCCCTACTTCCCACGGCTATGCTGGTGGGAGGAGCTATATGAGGACAGGCTCATTGTAGACGCTGGAATGGATCATATGGAATGGTAAACATATCAAACATATGGAAACCACATGTTAGACTCTGTTCCATGAATTCCATTCCAACCATTACATTGAACATTTCGTCCTATAGCTCCTCCCACCAGCCTCTTCTGATTCACACAAGTGTCATGGGAGGGATCTGAACCTGGGTGTCCCATGCGAGAATCCAGCATCTTAAAAGGAAACTGTCATTTGGGCAGAGGGACAGAGATTCCCACTATGCAAGGGATATAACTAGTAATTAAGTGCACTGTTCCTGGTAGAAGTTTTGTAATGAATGAGACTAATCCAATTCATTGTTCACAGAGACAGAGAGTATTCATTACCATAACAGGATGTCGCTTGAATAAAACATGTATGCAGTAACAAGGGAATTAAATTCCAACATTCTATTATCAACATGCAGCATAAGGGCTCATGAGGTTCTCATGTATGGTGAAATCTGCATCTCCCAGGAAGACATTATGACTTGGTGTTGTGGTACCTGGCAGGACAGCTGTCGGTAGTAAATCTAATGTCTTCTGCAGTAGTTTGGACCCAAAAGAACTCTCTTGAAACACTCCACCGTAGCTCTCTTGGCCGTATGCCCCTGCATCAAACATTGTGAACCTGTAGTGGTCATCTTCTCTGTATCTGGCCTATTATATCTGTTGCTAGGTACATCAAATCTATCAGATCCCTATTATATCTGTTGCTAGGTACATCAAATCTATCAGATCCCTATTATATCTGTTGCTAGGTACATCAAATCTATCAGATCCCTATTATATCTGTTGGTAGGTACATCAAATCTATCAGATCCCTATTATATCTGTTGCTAGGTACATCAAATCTATCAGATCCCTATTATATGTGTTGGTAGGTACATCAAATCTATCAGATCCCTATTATATGTGTTGCTAGGTACATCAAATCTATCAGATCCCTATTATATGTGTTGGTAGGTACATCAAATCTATCAGATCCCTATTATATGTGTTGCTAGGTACATCAAATCTATCAGATCCCTATTATATATGTTGCTAGGTACATCAAATCTATCAGATCCCTATTATATGTGTTGGTAGGTACATCAAATCTATCAGATCCCTATTATATGTGTTGGTAGGTACATCAAATCTATCAGATCCCTATTATATGTGTTGGTAGGTACATCAAATCTATCAGATCCCTATTATATCTGTTGCTAGGTACATCAAATCTATCAGATCCCTATTATATCTGTTGCTAGGTACATCAAATCTATCAGATCCCTATTATATCTGTTGCTAGGTACATCAAATCTATCAGATCCCTATTATATCTGTTGGTAGGTACATCAAATCTATCAGATCCCTATTATATGTGTTGCTAGGTACATCAAATCTATCAGATCCCTATTATATCTGTTGCTAGGTACATCAAATCTAGCAGATCACTATTATATGTGTTGCTAGGTATATCAAATCTAGCAGATTCCGTGCAATTTTCACAAATTACTCGTCAGTCAAGTGTCTTCTTCTTTTAAAGTTGTTATGTCTTTACTATGGATTTAGTGATATATGACATGCTATTTTATCAAATCAATTCTCTGTAATTAATATTACCTGATTAAACTAATGTAATTAACTAGGAGGTCGGGGCACCACGGAAGAATGTTTATAGAGCTATTGTCTTCCAAATAAACTATTAAAGACTTGGTAATCAATTATCAATTGTCACCTCATTCAGTCTCATCTGAAAGTTGTAAAATTCTTGGTTATCTTCACAAACCCTGGCTAACAAGTTGAATCAGCAATACAACATTTGATTTAATTATTTATTTACTAAATACCTAAATCACACAGAATTACATATACACAGAATGGATCAAAAATTGATTACTAATTATGTCATACAAGAAAACGTCCCTAGTAGATGGAAACAACCTTACGGCTGGTTACACAAAGAAAGGGGGTTGGGTTTGAATGAAAGCGTGGGAAGACTGAGGAACAAAAGGATTGGGTCTCTATCGGACCTTATGAAGCTATGCTATCGTAAATACAGAATCTTATGCATTCTAAATAACTGCCCATTTGGAAAAGGAAAATGCAAAAAAATATATTTACTCTGAGCTGCGCTTCGATAGATTGGTCAAAGATGGAAGGCTGTGTTGCCCAGCAGAGATCTCATTTGTCCTTTGAAGAATATGTCTTGTGGTAGAATGGATACGTTGTAGTACCCTGTCTTTCTGAAGAGATTGTCCGTCGTTTCCTAGCCCACTTTTACAGCTGCGTCTGATAACTCAACGTCTAGGATGTATAACTTCTTTAGTGAATAAGAGCTCAAAGTTCATACCAAGTTGCCATACTATAAGCTCATGCTACATTCTGGCTGGTATAGTCAAAATTCATCCTTCCAGCGTGTTGATCGCCACCTCCACATTGAAATGATCCCTTTTAAACATATCAACAGCAGTCCTCATGTCCTCGGGAACACAATGTTCATTTTGTTAGGTTGTATTTGTTCAACCATTCCCAACAATAACTCACATTGAAGTTGGCTTAGTTCTGTTGTTGATATGAGCCCTTTTAAACATATGGACAGCGGTCTTCACGTCATCGGGAACACAAGAGGTTGACTTTCCTCAATGGGCTTTTGTAGTGGGGGAGAGAAGGGCGTGTTTCGTAGTTCACAACCGATGCTTGTTCACTTGGGCGGGGCCACTGAGTGAGCATAGTTCACTTATGAAAACAATATTTTCATTTAGAAGCTAAAATTACATTTATTATTTTAACAAATAATTTATTATTTAAACATTTAAATTACACAACAATTCCATGTGAATCTAATAACTAGAATGTGTAGACTTCCCAAGATACAGTTTATGTCATCCTATCATCAGCAATAATGTCTCAGACGACAACTGATCTGACATAATATTCTGTAAGTACCAACGGATATTTTCAACTGGTTGGATTACCGAAATATGGTTCCATAACCAACCTTTTGATGTTACCTGACTCTCTCTATGTTAACAAAGGGCTTTCCAAGACTCCAATCTGTAGAGTAGAGAGAGAAAAGGGGGAAAGGTATTTATGGGGCTCATAAACCTCACCAACAGGGCAACGCCATGACAAAGATTTATGGCAGACTTCACCTATTGGTGTATTACCGCCCCATACCGCACGGGGTATTGAAACAAAACCAAAATATAATATTCCATTGCGGGGGGTTTGGGGTATTATTGTTTGGCTGTAGATGGCTATTACCAGCTCATCCCCCTCTACTGTCCTGGGGTATTATTGTTTGGCTGTAGATGGCTATTACCAGCTCATCCCCCTCTACTGTCCCAGGGTATTATTGTTTGGCTGTAGATGGCTATTACCAGCTCATCACCCTCTACTGTCCCAGGGTATTATTGTTTGGCTGTAGATGGCTATTACCAGCTCATCACCCTCTACTGTCCTGGGGTATTATTGTTTGGCTGTAGATGGCTATTACCAGCTCATCACCCTCTACTGTCCCAGGGTATTATTGTTTGGCTGTAGATGGCTATTACCAGCTCATCACCCTCTACTGTCCTGGGGTATTATTGTTTGGCTGTAGATGGCTATTACCAGCTCATCCCCCTCTACTGTCCCAGGGTATTATTGTTTGGCTGTAGATGGCTATTACCAGCTCATCCCCCTCTACTGTCCCAGGGTATTATTGTTTGGCTGTAGATGGCTATTACCAGCTCATCCCCCTCTACTGTCCCAGGGTATTATTGTTTGGCTGTAGATGGCTATTACCAGCTCATCCCCCTCTACTGTCCCAGGGTATTATTGTTTGGCTGTAGATGGCTATTACCAGCTCATCCCCCTCTACTGTCCCAGGGTATTGTTGTTTGGCTGTAGATGGCTATTACCAGCTCATCACCCTCTACTGTCCTGGGGTATTATTGTTTGGCTGTAGATGGCTATTACCAGCTCATCACCCTCTACTGTCCCAGGGTATTATTGTTTGGCTGTAGATGGCTATTACCAGCTCATCACCCTCTACTGTCCCAGGGTATTATTGTTTGGCTGTAGATGGCTATTACCAGCTCATCACCCTCTACTGTCCCAGGGTAATATTGTTTGGCTGTAGATGGCTATTACCAGCTCATCACCCTCTACTGTCCCAGGGTAATATTGTTTGGTCGTAGATGGCTATTACCAGCTCATCACCCTCTACTGTCCCAGGGTAATATTGTTTGGTCGTAGATGGCTATTACCAGCTCATCCCCCTCTACTGTCCTGGGGTATTATTGTTTGGCTGTAGATGGCTATTACCAGCTCATCACCCTCTACTGTCCTGGGGTATTATTGTTTGGCTGTAGATGGCTATTACCAGCTCATCACCCTCTACTGTCCTGGGGTAATATTGTTTGGTCGTAGATGGCTATTACCAGCTCCTCAGCCTATACTGTCCCAGGGTATTATTGTTTGGCTGTAGATGGCTATTACCAGCTCATCCCCCTCTACTGTCCTGGGGTATTATTGTTTGGCTGTAGATGGCTATTACCAGCTCATCACCCTCTACTGTCCTGGGGTAATATTGTTTGGTCGTAGATGGCTATTACCAGCTCCTCAGCCTATACTGTCCCAGGGTATTATTGTTTGGCTGTAGATGGCTATTACCAGCTCATCCCCCTCTACTGTCCCAGGGTATTGTTGTTTGGCTGTAGATGGCTATTACCAGCTCATCACCCTCTACTGTCCCAGGGTAATATTGTTTGGCTGTAGATGGCTATTACCAGCTCATCACCCTCTACTGTCCCAGGGTAATATTGTTTGGCTGTAGATGGCTATTACCAGCTCATCCCCCTCTACTGTCCCAGGGTATTGTTGTTTGGCTGTAGATGGCTATTACCAGCTCATCACCCTCTACTGTCCCAGGGTATTATTGTTTGGCTGTAGATGGCTATTACCAGCTCATCACCCTCTACTGTCCCAGGGTATTATTGTTTGGCTGTAGATGGCTATTACCAGCTCATCCCCCTCTACTGTCCCAGGGTATTGTTGTTTGGCTGTAGATGGCTATTACCAGCTCATCACCCTCTACTGTCCCAGGGTAATATTGTTTGGCTGTAGATGGCTATTACCAGCTCATCAGCCTCTACTGTCCCAGGGTATTATTGTTTGGCTGTAGATGGCTATTACCAGCTCATCACCCTCTACTGTCCCAGGGTATTATTGTTTGGCTGTAGATGGCTATTACCAGCTCATCAGCCTCTACTGTCCCAGGGTATTATTGTTTGGCTGTAGATGGCTATTACCAGCTCATCAGCCTCTACTGTCCCAGGGTATTATTGTTTGGCTGTAGATGGCTATTACCAGCTCATCACCCTCTACTGTCCCAGGGTATTATTGTTTGGCTGTAGATGGCTATTACCAGCTCCTCAGCCTATACTGTCCCAGGGTATTATTGTTTGGCTGTAGATGGCTATTACCAGCTCATCAGCCTCTACTGTCCCAGGGTATTGTTGTTTGGCTGTAGATGGCTATTACCAGCTCATCAGCCTCTACTGTCCCAGGGTATTATTGTTTGGCTGTAGATGGCTATTACCAGCTCATCACCCTCAGTGAGGTTATGGTATGGGCAGGCATAAGCGTCGGACAACGATCACAATTGCATTTCATTGATGGCAATTGGAATGCACAGAGATACCATGACCAGATCCTGAGGCCCATTGTTGTTTCATTCATCTACCGCTTCATTCATCTGCCGCCATCACCTCATGTTTCAGCATGATAATACACAGCCCCATGTCACAAGGATCTGTACACAATTCCTGGAAGATGAAAATGTCCCAGTTCTTCCATGGCCTGCATACTCACCAGACATGTCACCTATTGAGCATGTTTGGGATGCTCTGGATTGATGTGTACGACAGCGTGTTCCAGTTCCCGCCAATATCCATCAACTTCGCACAGCCATTAAAGAGGTTTTGGATAACATTCCACAGGCCACAATCAACAGCCGGATCAACTCTACGCAAAGAAGATGTGTCACGCTGCATGAGGCAAATTGTGGTCACACCAGATAATTACTGGTTTTCTGATTCACGCCCCTATTTTTTTTGTGACCAACCGATGTGACCAACCGATGCATATCTGTATTCCCAGGCATGTGAAATCCATTTATTTCAATTGACTGATTTCCTTATATGAACTATAACTCAGTTAAACCATTGAAATTGTTACAGGTTGCATTTATTTTTGTTCAGTTTATCTGTGCCATCATAGGCAGTGCCATTGTGGACTTTCTTCTGGCAGGTGCAGAGTAGTTCTGGGTCTTCTGGGGACACTGCAATTTGTAAGTCGCTCTGGATAAGAGCGTCTGCTAAATGACTTAAATGTAAATGTAATGTAAATGTCCAACACTAAGGACTGACCCTCTGCCATCACAGTCTACTGTTTAGGGCCTTTTTACACTACACTACTTTGACAACACAAACTAGGTCCAGGAGGGATTCTTATGAAGTATAAAGAGACAGATATAGATTCAAATCTATTTTTAAAGATGTCTCACCACATACCCCCCTCTAAGTGGTAGAGTGTAAAGACAACGGTTCTCTCACACCACATGTCCCTGCGAGAATGACCTTAACACCAGTAGACAGCATGTTTGCTCAATTAGCCAAATTGAAAATGAAAGGCTTTTAGAATATCCACACATTTGTGGATCATTGCATTAATCAAGTGTGCAACACCGGCAGCCCAATTTTGGTCTTTTTTTAAATGAATTGTTATGTTGACCAATCAGATCAGCTCTGAAAAAGATCTAATGTGAAAAGATCTGATGTGATTGGTCAAAAGACCAATTAGTTGAAGAAAGATCAGAATTGGACTGTCTGTCTAAACACAGCCTATGTGCAACATGGTTTAGATGAGAAGCTCCTGTATAGTTTGAATTGCACTGCTTATTTTGTTTGTCTATATACTATGGCAGGGGTTTTCAAACTTTGCCGGCAACCCAGGGACCCCATTATATGTTAGCCCCCTGATAGAGGAAAATATAGTTTAGATGATCAATTATGTATACTTTAATGATTAGAACCGTTCATGCTAATACTATTATGTTATGATTTGAAAAGTATGGGTTCTTAATTGTACTGTTACTGAAAATGTAAGCAGAAATTAATTGTGTCTGTGTCTCCTGGGAAAGTTTTAAAGCAGAGATAAGATAGTACTTCAAACAGATAAGAATGTTTTGGTTGGATTCCATTAGCAGAGAGAAGTATATCCTTTAGGCAGGTTGGAATGTAGTTTATGAGGGGAGTGAAACTATCTCCAGGACCGAATACTACGCCATTGTAAGACTGGGAGAGGGGGTGTAACTGATGACGTCATTTTATGTCTTCTTCAGATTTAAAATGTAATGTTCTTTGTATTTTGGGTCAGTACTCATCAAGAATAAATGCTGAACTTGTTTTTTAAGACTGGTCTCTTGCTAATTCATGCAAATTATAAACTTACAACTTATCATGAATTAGAAATGAGTGCGAATTAAATTGGTTTTGGCAATAAAACATAAGGGAATTTAAAATTCCTCTATCACCCCCTCAAAAAAGTAATGTCTTGTGAGTATTTGTCTTGTAGAGTATTTCTGTCTGTAATAAATCCCTTTTGTCAGGAAAATTTAATTTTGATTGACTGGGTCTGGCTCCCCAGTGGGTGGGAGTCCTATGGAATATCGTCAAGCAGAGGCTGTTGTAAAGGCTGTCTGTGGACCATTAGAATGTAACAAACTGTCCACGAACAGTCGTTAGACCAAATGTAAACCAGCCTTGAATTTCACATAGTTAAAGGGCGCCGCACTGTGGACGTGTTACACGTATGGAGATGAAACTACATCAAAATCAGATAATGTTGCGTTGTTATAAAATGTGCTGTTAATGCAAGCCAATATTTTCTTTATTGTTCTCATCTTAGTCAAATCCTCTATTATCCCAGTCTTGCTAACACCAGTCAGCCATCCTACTATTGTCCTTAGACAGAAGGACCGACGATTTTTATTGCTTGATTTTTGTAAAGACTCATCAACAATGTTAGTGGTTAGATCACCTGACTACACTTTCATTGTTTTGTCATTGAATTATTGGTGGAAAAGTGCGACAGTAGTCTAACTTTTGATGAGTAGTTATCAATATTTGCAGCAGCTACTGTCCAGGCTGTATCACAACCGGTCGTGATTGGGAGTCCCATAGGGCGGCGCACAATTGGCCCAGCTTAGTCCGGGTTTGGCCGGTGTAGGCTGTCGTGGTAATTAAGAATTTGTTCTTAAATGACTTGCCTAGTTAAATAAAGGTTACATTTAAAAAATGTTTTACTGTGCTTAGCGTAGATAAGGAGATCAATCAATATGGGTAAGCATTGAAGGGAAAGAAGAGTCCCCGCCCTAAAATGTGATCCTTCAAAAACCTCTCGTGACGTTAGGTCACCAAAGAAAGTTTATATTCGCGGTCCAGAGAAACGTAATTTCCAGATTCGCCATTCTGAGAAACGTTATTTCCATACTCGCGCCCAGAGAAACGTGATTTCCAGATCTCCAATCCTGGATCTTCTCCGAACGAAAACAGCTGGAATGTAGACTGGGGTAAAAAATAGTTTGTGTTAATGATGTTGAGAATTATAACTATTTGTGGTAACGTGTCAGAGCGCTTACTTATAGATAATAGTTTTTTTATTGGAGAGGAGCTGGTAGCGGATCAATTCCCCGTGTGTGCGCACTGCACACTATTTACTATGGCAAAAAAAAATGAATAAGTTATCTCTATTGACTGTTTTACGTTCTACAAGTTTTTGCATCGTTTTGGGGAATCTGGCTAATGGTAAATTACAATTTAACAATTTTGGGGTTTTGAAGGACTTTGAACACAACTCTTTCTGTCAAAAGTGACATTAAAAAAAACTATAACCAGGCACTACCACACTATTTACAATGCCAAAAACGTGCACTACAATACTTCTATGGACTATTTTACTTTTTCATAATTTGTGGGAATCTGAACAGTGGTAAAAACTGAGGCGGCAGGTTAGCCTAGTGGTTAGAGCGTTGGACTAGTTACCGCAAGATTGCAAATTCAAATCCCCGACCTGACAAGGTACAAATCTGTCGTAAAATAAATAATACAATTAAAATAAAAAACTTGCCTGATTCCCCCATGATTGTATAAAGTAAAATAGTCCATAGAAGTATTGTAGTCGTCTTTTAAATGCAATTTAACCATTTGGGTTTTTTGGAGAACTTTGACCACAATTCTTTCTGTCGAAAGATAATTATGTATTTGATAAATCAACTGCTGTTTTTCAATCAGTTAATTTTCAATGATTCAATAGAAAAAAAGGGCCAGGACTTTTCTAGACCCATCTCCTCTTTCACCATAAATCATCTCCAACCCAATTTTGAGATGTGCAGACTGGCCCAATTTAGTTTGCTTGGAAAAGGACTTTGACAATGCTATTTGCATATGGAAATATCCTGGAATGCATTTGTCTTTGTGTTGGGACCCCAGCCCACGCTTTGGTGTTCATGTTATCCTGTAGTGTGTGTTTAATCCCAGCCTACAGTATAGGCGTGTCAGGATTTCCCAGATTGTACATAAATAAACATCTAGTCTTATTAGTTACACTTCGTCAGTGCAACTTCTTAAGTATTCTAAGCCTGAGCAGTTACTTGGAAAGCACAGCCCTGTAAGGCAGGTCTACACTCCAATCTGTTTCACTGCAGCATAGTGTCTGGACGTATTGTGAAGGGTTTTGCTGATCAGCGAGGTGTGCTTGACTCTATGGTAAGGATTTTGTCCAGTGCTGAATAGATTCATCCATCTTTTATTTTCCTCCTGTTATGTTTGACGTACACACAATAGTGGGTATGTGAAGGGTACATAGTCTATGCCACTGTGGCTGCACTTGAACAGGCAGCCCAACAGCGCCCCACGATGGAGGTGGTTCCAGTTGTTTTTCCACCATTAATTAATTAACTTTAGAAACACTTAAAATATGGGCTGTGTTTTGTGTAGGTTTACCTTGGCGTAATGTCATGTAAATATGTCTCGGACAAGTTGACTTTTATCAATATATTTGTCTCTATTTACTCTGATTAAAACATGCTAATTAGTATTAAAGTAGACATCATGCAAGACTACAAATCCCTGCAAGCTCCTGCACGCCATCTCTAGCTGGCTCCTTTGCTAACAGGTATTGTGTCAATTTAAAACTTGCACAAGTCATTTCAAAGAATTGTCAATTTTAAAGATATTTTGGCAATTTATTAATTGCTACATTTAGCTAACGTTAGATAGTTAATCCAGAGATTCTTACTTTTGCCTCAATTTATCAGTCTCATTCAGATCATTATGGCATTTGTAGTTCTTTATAATGGCCAAATTAGCAGCCAATTAGCGTTTCATTTTTGGGAGGTAAATGCAGTGAATATAATGATACAAGTCTCCTTGTCCTTTTGCAACTAATTGGGCTTTTGAATAATCAGATGGGATATTTTGCCAATAATTGGGCAAACTATTATAATTGTGTAAATGCAGTCTGTGTTGTAAAATGTATAAATGGAAGTCTTATTATCACATACACCGGATAGGTGCAGTGACATGTGTTTAACAGGGTCAGCCATAGTAGAAGGTGCTCCTGGAGCAAATTAGGGTTAATTATTTGTATTTATTATGGATCCCCATTAGCTGCTAACAGCTACTCTTCCTGGGGTCCAGCAAAATTAAGGCAGTGATACATTTTTTTTTTTACATAATACATTAATAACAGATTTCATAACACACTGTATGCCCTCAGGCCCGTACTCCACTATCACATATCTACAACACAAAATCCATATGTACGTGTGTGTATTGTGTGTATAAATGTGTCTGTGCCTTTGTTTGTGTTGCTTCACAGTCCCTGCTGTTCCATAAGGTGTATTTTTAGCTATTGTATCAGTTGCCTGATGTGGAATAGAGTTCCATGTAGTCATGGCTCTATGTAATACTGTGCACCTCCCATAGTCTGTTCTGCACTTGGGGACTGTGAAGAGACCTCTGGTGGCATGTCTTGTGGGGTATGCATGGGTGTCTGAGCTGTGTGCTAGTTGTTTAAACAGACAGCTGGGTGCTTTAACATGCCAATACCTCTCACAAATACAAGTATTGATGAAGTCAATGTCTCCTCCACTTTGAGTCATGAGAGATTGACATGCTATTGTTTGTTATTAATGTTTGCTCTCTGTGTACATCCAAGTGCCAGCCGTACTACCATGTTCTGAGTCAATTGCAATTTTCCTAAGTCTCTTTTTGTGGCACCTGACCACACGACTGAACAGTAGTCCAGGTGCGACAAAACAAGGGCCTGTAGGACCTGCCTTGTTAATAGTGCTGTTAGGAAGGCAGAGTAGCGCTTTATTATAGACAGACTTCTCTGCATCTTAGCTACTGTAGTATCAATATGTTTTGACCATGACAGTTTACAATGCAGGGTTACTCCAAGCAGTTTAGTCACCTTAACTTGCTCAATTTCCACGTTATTTATTACAAGATTCCGTTGAGGTTTAGGTATAAGTGAATGATTTGTCCCAAAAACAATTCTTTTAGTTTTTGAAATATTTAGGACTAAATTATTCCATGCCACCCATTCTGATACTTACTGCAACTCTTTAAGTTTTGCAGTCATTTCAGTTGCTGAAGTAGCTGACGTGTATAGTGTTGAGTCATCCACGTACATAGACACGCTGGCTTTACTCATAGCCAGTGGCATGTCATTAGTAATGATTGAAAAAAGTAAGGGGTCTAGACAGCTGCCCTGGGGAATTCCTGATTCTACCTGGATTATGTTGGAGAGCCTTCCATGAAATAACACCCTCTGTGTTCAGTTAGACTGGTAACTCTTTATCCACAATATAGCAGGGGGTGTAAAGCCATAACACAAACATTTTTCCAGCAGCAGACTATGATCGATAATGTCAAAAGCCGCACTGTCTAACAAGTCTAACAAAACAGACCGCACAATCTTTTTATCATCAATTTATCTTTTGTAAGTGCTGTGCTTGTTGAATGTCCTTCCCTAGAAGCGTGCTGAAAGTCTGTTATCAATTTGTTTTCTGTGAAATAGCATTGTATCTGGTCAGACACCATTTTTTCCAGAAGTTTACTAAGGGTTGGTAACAGGCTGATTGGTCGGCTATTTGAGCCAGTAAAGGGGGCTTTCCTATTCTTAGGTAATGGAATTACTTTTGCTTCCCTCCAGGCCTGAGGGCACACCCTTTCTAGTAGGCTTAAATTGATGGTATGGCAAATTCGAGTGGCAATATCGTCCACTATTGTCCTCAGTAATTTTCCATCCAAGTTGTCAGACCCAGGTGGCTTGTCATTGTTGATAGACAACAATAATATTTTAACCTCTTCCACACTCACTTTACGCAATTCAAAATTACAATCCTTGTCTTTCATAATTTGGTCAGATGTACTTGGATGTGTAGTGTCAGTGTTTGTTGCTGGCATGTCATGTAGCTGGCATGTCATGCCTAAATCTTGCCAATGAAAAAAATCATTAAAGTAATTGGCAATATCAGTTGATTTTGTGATGAATGAGCCATCTGATTCAATGAATGATGGAGCCGAGTTTGCCTTTTTTTCCCCAAAATGCCATTGAAGGTGCTCTTCATCTTTTTATTCAGTTTAGTCACATGATTTCTCAATTTGCAGTACATTTGCCAATCGGTTGTGCAGCCATACTTATTTGTCATTCCTTTTGCCTCATCCCTCTCAGCCATACAATTTTTCAATTCCTAATCAATCCACATGGATTTAACAGTTTTTACAGTAATTTTCTTAATTGGTGCATGTTTATTAGTAACTGGGATAAACCATTTTTTAAAATGTGACAAGTGCAACGTCCGTTTGCTCCTCTCTGCAAACCATAGACCAACAAATATTCTTTACATCAACAAGATAGGAATCAAAGCTGGGCCTGATTCCAACATAGGAATCAGGCCCAGCTTTGGAACTTTGGTTTTCCTAGATATGGCTACTATATTGTGATCACTACATCTGATGGATCTGGATACTGCTTTCAAGCATATTTCTGAAGCATAAGTAAATATTTGATCAATACATGTTGATGATTTCAGTAGGTTTACTGTTTACTGTTTGAAGCTTTTTCTTGAGTGGGCAGCTTGATGAATGCCGGTCAATATTTAAACCAGGAGACACTAGGCCCTCCATTGAATGGGTTTGACACCCCTGCTAATCAAATTGTATTTGTTACATACACATGGTTAGCAGATGTTAATGTGAGTGTAGCGAAATGCTTGTGCTTCTAGTTCCGACAATGCAGTTGTAACAGTATAATTTTAAACCGTACCCTCGCACGAACCAGGTACCTTCTCCACACAACGACAGCATTCACCCTCGAAGCATCGTTACCCATCGCTCCACAAGAGCCGCGGCCCTAGCAGAGCAAGGGGAACTACTACTTCAAGGTCTCAGAGCAAGTGACGTAACCGATTGAAACGCTATTTAGCGCACACCGCTAACCAAGCTAGCCGTTTCACATCCGTTACACTCACCCCCCTTTTGACCTTCCTCCTCTTTCCGCAGCAACCAGTAATCCGGGTCAACAGCAACAATGTAACAGTATAATTTTAAACCGCCCCCTCGCCCATACCCGGGCGCGAACCAGGGACCTTCTGCACACAACGACAACATTCACCCTCGAAGCATCGTTACCCATCGCTCCACAAGAGCCGCGGCCCTTGCAGAGCAAGGGGAACTACTACTTCAAGGTCTCAGAGCAAGTGACGTAACCGATTGAAACGCTATTTAGCGCACACCGCTAACTAAGCTAGCCGTTTCACATCCGTTACACAGTATTAACCCATGAGTAATCTCATCTAACAATTCCACAACAACTACCTTATACACACAAGTGTAAAGGGATGAAGAATATGTACATACAAATATATGAATGAGTGATGGTACAGAACGGCATAGGCAAGATGCAGTAGATGGTATAGAGTACATAGAGGGTTACAGTGTACAGTGCTTAAAAAATTCCATCTATTTTATTATCTCAAATATTTACATCACCCATAAAATATACCTCTCTGTTGATAGCACATACATTATCAAGCATTGCCATATTACTTCAACAGTATTTAACATGATATCCTCTTTAAGCTTTACAGGAATGTGGATCTGAATATAAACAGCAACACCTCCACCGTTGGCATTTCTGTCTTTTCTGTAGATGTTATAACCATGTATTGCTGCCACTGTATCATCAAATTTATTGTCTAAGTGAGGTTCAGTGTTAGTCAGAATATGAATGTCATCTGTTACTAGCAAGTTATTAATTTCATGAACCTTGTTTCTTAAGCTACATATGTTAACGTGGGCTATTTTGAACACTTTTTTGGGATGCTTGCTGGTTTTCATTGCTTTACTGGGAAGCTTAGCAGAAGTAGATATTCTCATGTTATTTATGTTAGTGCAGGGTGAGCTGCACACGGTGGACTTCCTACTACAGCACACCGCCTCAGTGCTAACAGCATAATTCTGGTTTATAGGCACATGATTACTGCATACAATAGCTGTAGGACCAGTAGAGCCATTCAGGGCAGTTAAAGGGACAAAACTTAGGTTACTTACAATGTGTCTACAAATGCCCCTGGTATAACGTAAATTTGCTAAAGCATTATGATGACTCAGTGACACAATGGTAGGGATTAACTGAGCTGGACTTGGGTCATGAATAAGTCATTGTCTCAACGCAGCCTTATAATGCTGTGAAAGGATCCAGGAAGGGCACATCAATAGATGTATCACCTTTTTGGCTCCGCTATTCAACCCAGCGACCTTTTGGTTACTGGCCTAATGTATAGGAGAAGTGGGGGAACGGGCTTGACCTTTGCCCTCTAGTACCACTCACAGATCACTGCACCTGTACATAAGCCCATCCAACAACCTCATTCCCATAGTGTATGTATTTATTCATCTTGCTCCATTGCACCCCATTATCTTTACTTCGACATGCATCTTTTGCACATCTACCATTCCAGTGTTTAATTGCTATATTGTAATTACCTCGCCACCACACTGTATATAGACTTTTTTTGCTGAATTATTGACTGTATGTTTGTTTATTCCATGTGTAACTCTGTGTTGTTGTATGTGTTGAACTGCTTTGCTTTATCTTGGCCAGGTCACAGTTGTAAATGAGAACTTGTTCTCAACTAGCCTACCTGGTTAAATAAAGGTGAAATCATTATTATTATTTTTTTAACACAGTGAATTACTTTAACTCGTAAAACTGGTGGAACTTCCTCCTTCCTCTCTGTCCCAGGGAAAGCTGGTGGCAGTTAGTCTGGTTCCAGATCTGTTTGTGCTGTCTTGCTAAATCCTATGGTCATGTCTGTTTGTGCTGTCTTGCTACTCCTATGGTCATGTCTGTTTGTGCCATCTTGCTAACTCCTATGGTCATGTCTGTTTGTGCTGTCTTGCTAACTCCTATGGTCATGTCTGTTTGTGCCGTCTTGCTAACTCCTATGATCATGTCTGTTTGTGCTGTCTTGCTACTCCTATGGTCATGTCTGTTTGTGCTGTCTTGCTAACTCCTATGGTCATGTCTGTTTGTGCTGTCTTGCTACTCCTATGGTCATGTCTGTTTGTGCTGTCTTGCTACTCCTATGGTCATGTCTGTTTGTGCTGTCTTGCTAACTCCTATGGTCATGTCTGTTTGTGCTGTCTTGCTACTCCTATGGTCATGTCTGTTTGTGCTGTCTTGCTAACTCCTATGGTCATGTCTGTTTGTGCTGTCTTGCTACTCCTATGGTCATGTCTGTTTGTGCTGTCTTGCTACTCCTATGGTCATGTCTGTTTGTGCTGTCTTGCTACTCCTATGGTCATGTCTGTTTGTGCTGTCTTGCTACTCCTATGGTCATGTCTGTTTGTGCTGTCTTGCTAACTCCTATGGTCATGTCTGTTTGTGCTGTCTTGCATGTCTGTTTGTGCTCCTATGGTCATGTCTGTTTGTGCTGTCTTGCTAACTCCTATGGTCATGTCTGTTTGTGCTGTCTTGCTAACTCCTATGGTCATGTCTGTTTGTGCTGTCTTGCTAACTCCTATGGTCATGTCTGTTTGTGCTGTCTTGCTAACTCCTATGGTCATGTCTGTTTGTGCTGTCTTGCTACTCCTATGGTCATGTCTGTTTGTGCTGTCTTGCTACTCCTATGGTCATGTCTGTTTGTGCTGTCTTGCTAACTCCTATGGTCATGTCTGTTTGTGCTGTCTTGCTACTCCTATGGTCATGTCTGTTTGTGCTGTCTTGCTAATCCTATGGTCATGTCTGTTTGTGCTGTCTTGCTAACTCCTATGGTCATGTCTGTTTATGCTGTCTTGCTACTCCTATGGTCATGTCTGTTTGTGCTGTCTTGCTAACTCCTATGGTCATGTCTGTTTGTGCTGTCTTGCCAACAACAACCATAGCAGTTAGCAAGATGGAAAAAACAGATGGAATGAGGCTATACAAAAAGGTAACTTGGCTGAGACCCAGAAAATGACTAAAATACTCCAGATATTGGGGAGATTCCTCTGTTTAGTGAATGTTCTGAATATAAAATGAACTCTGTTCCACCTCATCCTGTATAGTCTCCGTACCATTTGAGTTAGGCTGGCTTGAATCATTTGAGTAGATCCAACTCTGAGGGAAAGACTATCTAAATATAGGGAACTGAAATGTTAGTTTCAACTGCAGATTATTCCCCAATCCCCCTGTGATGTTATTTGGTGTTTTTATGAGAAATATATCCAGATATTGACTATTGATCTAAGGTAGGAGAAATGACAGAGATGGTCTATAATATTGTAACAGGCTTTGGAAATGACCATCCCTTCCTGCTCACATACAGCTGAGCATCATGGGAGTCCCTATGTTTACCGTGTCTCTGGAGGACCTGGTCGTGGCCGAGGCACTGTCTCCCCCAGCATGCCAGGACGTCAGGTTCGCTCCACCCAGCCCACCGTACCTCCCGAGACCCTCATCATACCAGCCCACAGCACGAGGGTCAACCTCAGCCAGGACGACATCAAGAAGCTGAGGTAGATAGTAGATATCCATGGGTTTTTATTCATCAATCTGTGTGCTAACTCTGAGGTCCATATGCACATCTTGTTGAGGTGTGTTTCATGTGCAACCCTACAATTTAGACTCAACTTCTATTCTTTCCCATCCAGGTTCAAGCCCACGGTGGGATCGGTGCACCTATCAGAGGGGCACGACGCCAAGTTCAACTGTTCCATCGAGGTCCCTGACAGCCACCTGGACCTCACCGTGCTGTGGTGGAAGAACACCATGGAGCTGGCTGAAAACCTGCAGGTGGTCATCAACGAATTACAGGCCGTCACACACGGGGTCACGACCCTGCTGTCCACTGTCAGGTAACTGTGGCGGGAGCAGGGGACCAAGACCGACACAGCATGTGAAGAAAAAAAGCGTTAATACTCGGCTCATTTGGGTCGGTTGGACACTTAGGTCATTTGGGTCGGTTGGACACTTAGGTCATTTGGGTCGGTTGGACACTTAGGTCATTTGGGTCGGTTGGACACTTAGGTCATTTGGGTCATTTCATTTGGGTCGGTTGGACACATTTGGGTCGGTTGGACAGGTCATTTGGGTCGGTTGGACACTTAGGTCATTTGGGTCGGTTGGACACTTAGGTCATTTGGGTCGGTTGGACACTTAGGTCATTTGGGTCGGTTGGACACTTAGGTCATTTGGGTCGGTTGGACACTTAGGTCATTTGGGTCGGTTGGACACTTAGGTCATTTGGGTCGGTTGGACACTTAGGTCATTTGGGTCGGTTGGACACTTAGGTCATTTGGGTCGGTTGGACACTTAGGTCATTTGGGTCGGTTGGACACTTAGGTCATTTGGGTCGGTTGGACACTTAGGTCATTTGGGTCGGTTGGACACTTAGGTCATTTGGGTCAGTTGGATACCTAGATCATTTGGGTCGGTTGGATACTTAAATTATAAAAATGTGCAATGATCTAACTGACAAGTTTTCAGCTACAGTCAATCTTCAGAGCATCGATAGACAAACACAAAAGTGAATGCAGTCAGTATTATAAATCAGATGTAAAAGTTCTGAAATGTCAGGATTGCTACATTTCACCTCTACTTGTGTGTTTCAGCGTAACTCGTGTGCAAAGAGCTGACGCTGGGGATTACCGTGTGGACTGAGAGTCCATGACATAGAGATAGAGTCCCAGCCTATCAGCATTCAGGTCGAAGGTGAGTCCCCACATCATACCAGGACATTAAATTATGACTAGAGTTTCCAGTGGTTCTTAACATAAATTATTGAATGTATTTGAGGGGATCAGTTTGGCGCAGAATTGCCGATCTTGATCATCATGAGTAGTTATTGATCATCATGAGTAGTTATTGATCATCATGAGTAGTTATTGATCATCATGAGTAGTTATTGATCATCATGAGTAGTTATTGATCATCATGAGTAGTTATTGATCATCATGAGTAGTTATTGATTGTTACGAATCCCTTTTGGCCCGACAGTCTAGGGGGGATGGTAATGAGACCCGTAACATAACTCATGCAAATTATTATTGTGACAAAGTAAAAGTGTGCACGAAATAACCACGACAACAGAAATCTACCGTCAAACTCTAGGTTTATTTATAAACACACGGTAATGGGGGGAAGCAGGAAAAGGGGCTGAGCTGGACCCAAGGAAAGAAACAATAAATGTACAAAAACACACCCCTAAGCTAGACTAGCCTACTTTAACAGCTAACTAACTAACCAAAAATACAGTGGGTGGTCCGCCCAGTTCTACCTAGTGTATTTAACAAAGTTCACCTACGGGTAGTGTATGCCCATGGGCGACTTGTCTTGGTTTCCCCTTTTTCCCACCAGCAACAAACAAACACCATAACCAAAAACAATACTCACAGGTGATGACAAAGTGCTATGGAGGTGCTTTAAACAAAAGAGAGGTTAAGACACAAAGCAAGAGTGAAACACAGAGACGGCATTTACAGAGAGATTGAGCTAGAGATTGAGCTCTAGAACAAACAAATGATGGGGTTTTTAAACCATGGGGAAGGAACTGTGATAGGATAGGAAGTAGGAGGAGGTGTGTCTTCTGATTGATGATTGATTGTTGTCTGATTGGGGAGTGATGGTTTTCACCTGTGAGGGGAGAAGGAGAGAAAAGAAACACACACACAGGATACACACACACACACAGGATAACTGTATCCGTAACATTGATCATAATGAGTCATTATTGATCATAATGAGTAGTTATTGATCATAATGAGTAATTATTGATCATAATGAGTAGTTATTGATCATAATGAGTAATTATTGATTATAATGAGTAGTTATTGATCATAATGAGTAGTTATTGATCATAATGAGTAGTTATTGATCATAATGAGTAATTATTGATCATAATGAGTAGTTATTGATCATAATGAGTAGTTATTGATCATAATGAGTAGTTATTTGGGATGTAAGGTGACTTGTAGAGCAGTGATTCTGCCAAGTCTGACTGCAATGTAGTCCATCTCAAACATGTACTGGTGTGTGTGTGTGTGTTTAGGTCTACCAACGTTCACTAGACACCCAGATGACATCAACGTAACTTGTAACAGCCCCTTTAACCTGTCATGTGAAGCGGTGGGTCCCCCGAATCCTATCACAATCCGTTGGCTACGCAACGGAGTTCCTGAGATGGGGTACCTTACCTCCCGCAGTAACTACACTGTACCAGGTCAGGGAGAGAGAGGGAGACATGCAAGCATGCACACACACGCGCACACTCACATGGGCACATGCACAGGCGCATGCACAAAAATACACATATATGTACATACAATCTCTTGCTCTTGTGAGGTATTGAGCTGTGGCCACCAATATTATCCCATTACCTCCTCTTTCTGGGTTTCAGATAGTCTGAAGGTGGACTGATTTGTTATCCTAGTCAGCATATGGTCTAAAGTGGTGCACTACAAAGGGAATATGGTCTAAAGAGGTGCACTACATAGGAAATATGGTCTAAAGTAGTGCTCTACATAGGGAATATGGTCTAAAGAGGTGCACTACATAGGAAATATGGTCTAAAGTAGTGCTCTACATAGGGAATATGGTCTAAAGAGGTGCACTACATAGGAAATATGGTCTAAAGTGATGCACTACATAGGGAATATGGTCTGTACTCCCTGTTCACCCACGACTGTGTGGCCATGCACGCATCTAACACAATAATCAAGTTTGCAGATTACACAACAGTGGTATGCTTGATTAGCAACAACGATGAGACAGCCTACAGGGAGGAGGTGAGGGCACTGGGAGTGTGGTGTCAGGAAAATAACCTCACACTCAACGTCAATAAAACAAAAGAGATGATCGTGGACTTCAGGAAACAACAAAGAGAGCACCTCCCTATTCACATCAATGGGACAGCAGTGGAGAAGGTGGAACATTTAAGTTCCTCGGTGTACATATCACCGACAAACTGAAATGGTCCTCGCACACATAGAGTGTGGTGAAGAGGACACAACAGCGCTTCTTCAACCTCAGGAGGCTGAACAAATTTGGCTTTTTACTGGAAACCCTCGCTAACTGTTACAGGTGCACAATTGAGAGAATCCTGTCAGGCTGTATCACCGCCTGGTACGGCAACTGCTCCGCCCACAACTGCAGGGCTCTCAGAGGGTGGTGCGGTCTGCACAACGCATCACCGGGGGCAAACGGCCTGCCCTCCAGGACACCTACATCACCCGATGTCAAAGGAAGGCAAAAAAGATCATCAAGGACATCAACCACCCGAGCTGCTGCCTGTTCACCCTGCTTGCATCCAAAGTCAGTACAGGTGCATCAAAGCTGGGACAGAGAGATTGAAAAACAGCTTCTATCTCAAGGCCATCAGACTGTTAAACAGTGATCACTAGCACAGAGAGGTGGCTGCCTACATACAGACTTGAAATCCTTGGCCACGTTAATGAATGGAAAACTAGTCAATTTAATAACGTCACTTTAAGAATGTTTACATATCTCGCATTACTCATCTCATATTCATATAATGTATTCTGTGTCCTTCACTATCTACTGCATCTTAGCCACTCTGTCACTGCTCATCCATATATTTTATACTTATATATTCTTATCCCATTCCTTTACTAGATTGTGTGTATTAGGTTTTGTTGTGGAATTGTTAGATATTACCTGTTAGATACCGCTGCACTGTCGCATCTAGAAGCATAAGCATTTCACTACACTTTCAATAACATATGTTAACCAACTTTTACATTTGTTTTATTTAAGGTAGTGCACTACATAGGGCACATGATGTAAAGTGGTGCACTACATAGAGAATATGGTGCCATTTGGAACACAGGCTTAACCTCTCTCCTAAGGCCTAGAAAAACTCTTAAAAGAAAAAGACTTCCACTCTGTGCGTTGCCCATTTCTAAACTTTGATCACCTGAATCATTCCTTTATAACACCACGAATGTACTGTAGGTTGTGTTGAGTGGGGGTTTCTGGCATTAGTGGGATATACAAAATCCCCCAAGTCCTTAAGGAAATCTGTACATAGGTCTATTAAGGGAAATGTTTTTTCAGTGTAAAATGTGCAGAGCTGTGTCCTACTCAGCTGTAGCAGAGTTGTGTTGGAGGTCTGAATACTGTGGTGTCAGTCTGTCTATCTGCATTCTCAGTGTCTGTTTCGTTCTCCCCCTCACTAACTCTCTCCCTCTCTCTTTCCCGTCTCTCTATTTCCCTATCTTGCGCTGTCTCTCTCCTGCTACTACCGATAGATGTATCACCATCTTCACTGTCACTTCAGCACTGTAACCCCCTGGGTTACCACTTTCAACCGGACGCACTCATGCTTTTACACTGCCAATGTGTATGTGTGGACTATATACTGAGATAACCATGTTGGGGGAAATGGATCCTTTCAGTTAGTCTTGGTGGGGGAGGAATCTGATACTGTTAGGGGTCAACATAAGCTTCTTCTGCAAGGATACGTGTTTTTTTCTGTGGTTTAATGAATGGGGATGTGCTGTCTGCCAAGACTAAATAAGGCTACAACATTTTGGAGATATGCTAAATGAGTTTTGGTTTGAATCTTAAAGGGGCCCTAAAGGGGCCTTAACGATTAAAGGTGAGCAGTGTTGTGAGCATAAACCTTGAGGTTACATGACATAATATTGGTTCTATGCAATTTACAGCAGTTCATTTACTTGGTGCCCTGGAGCAAATCATTCTTGTTAAATCCCCTTGCTGGGAGATGGAGGGTTTAAGGTCAGAGTGGTTATTTTGCCAAGCATGTGCTGTGGCTAGGGTGTGTGTGTGTGTGATGGGGGTTGTAGGGCGATGGACAGATCAGGGGATGGCCCCTTGGCTAAAAGCCTCATTCACGGAAAGGCCAACCACCCCGCTCTGCTCTGCAGGGAGGGCCTGTCTGGGGACTGCCTGGCTGCAGGCTGGCATGGTTGCTTACATCCACATCTCTGGATGTTACCTGTAGCCTTTCCTCCCTCAAAACAGTTTCTTTCGAGACTCGATTTTGATTTGAAGTTGGGGCCTGTTTAGCTTTTGTTACTAGGGTGGTAGTCCACTATTATTATGGGCAGCCTTTCCTCCCTCAAAACACTGATCAAATAAAATTAAATGTTATTCGTCACATGCGTGTGTGTGTGTGTGTGTGTGTGTGTGTGTGTGTGTGTGTGTGTGTGTGTGTGTGTTCCATTCCACGTGTGTGTGTTGTGTCCACACTGTGTGTGTGTGTGTGTGTGTGTGTGTGTTTGTGTGTGTTTGTGTGTGTTTGTGTGTGTGTGTGTGACCGTACACTGGCTGGTCTACAGTGACTGTTTGTAGTGGGAGGTTAGTTTGTTTGTCTGGTTGAACAGCTTCAATCCTGCTGGATGTATTTACTAACTCCTTGCTTTGGAAAAAAGACTTCAAAGTGGACATACTGTTTGTAGTGGGAGGTTAGTTTGTTTGTCTGGTTGAACAGCTTCAATCCTGCTGGATGTATTTACTAACTCCTTGCTTTGGAAAAATTCAAAGTGGACATACACCTAACATTCCAACGGGCCTTCTGTGGTGGTACCAAGTCGATGTGCGGGGGTACAGGTTAATCGAGGTCATTTGTCAAGTGACTATGCATAAATAGCTATGACCAGCCTTTCAAAACACTTTCATGGCTACCGATGTGAGTGCTACGGGGCGGTAATTATTATTTAGGTATTAGACTGGGTCAGGGAGAGGTTGAAAATGTCAGTGAAGACACTTACTACACTCACAACACACCAGTCAAACCACTAATTCTCTTTAGGCCTACTCAGCACTAAAGCTCTTCCCCCTATCCAGCTGACACAGCTCTCATCAGCCTTTTTCATGGTGACTAACACTTTACTCACTACAGTACATGCAGTCCTGTATTCTGTTACAGTTTTTGACAGTTGCTTACACATGATGTAAGCATGATGAAATTAAGGCTCCTTTTCTCTAGACTCTACACACACAACCCCAAAACGTCACACATCTCTTGCAAAACCAAACACTTCATTCAAAGCTATTTTAACTCTTCTCAAGATGGGGTTTTTGCATCAATTCTACATACAAAACAACAAATGATTAGCTCTTATACACGACAACTACACATGGATGTGACAAATGTAAAACACTATTTTGTGTCTTTTGCATGTTCAGTGTGCATTGAAGTCCACAACCTGCTTTCACCTGCTGTTCATAGCACCTCATTTCGATGAAAGTACTTTACTGGATTAAAGACTCTGTTTTCGCCATGTTTTGCCTCTTTCACCTGCATGAAAGCTCTTATACCGACAACTATGGATGTGACAAATGTAAAACACTATTTTGTATCTTTTGCATATTCAGAAGTCCACTTTTATAGCACTTTACACAAATATAAACAGAAATGCACATAAACAGAAATGTGGAAAAAATGTTATGTATTTCTTTCTCAAAGCGTTGTATTTTCATCTAGATTTTGTGATGAACAGTAACAGACAAAACAAATACAGTACAAGATAAACAAATAGGTTTGTTACTATAAAGAAAAAAACAATTAGGGTGCATCCTGTCTCCTATTTGGGTCTGATCACAGCACCTCATCAACATCACAAGCGATGTTCTCTCTGGCTTAACAGTGGGGGATGTAGCATCTGGAGGGGCGTATCCAGCCCTAGCATGGCATGCCCCCTCATCTATGTCACCACAGCGCCACTCCGAAAATAACTCTTCTATTGGGTTTAGAAATGGAGAATATGGTGGCAGGTTGAGCATCAAAGCTTGCAGATGGTCAATGAACCAAACCTGGACTGCTCTGGCCCATTCCTCTGGTCATTGGGAATGAGGATATTAGGCAGGGTGTCAAGGAACGTGATAATGTGGGCAGTATTGTAAGGACCAAGAGTAACATGACAATGAAGGACAAGCCTCCCGGGTGGCGCAGTAGTTAAGGGCGCTGTACTGCAGCTCCAGCTGTGCCATCAGAGTCCCTGGGTTCGCGCCCAGGCTCTGTCGTAACCAGCCGCGACCGGGAGGTCCGTGGTGCGACGCACAATTGGCCTAGCGTCGTCCGGGTTAGGGAGGGCTTGGTCGGTAGTGATGTCCTTGTCTCATCGCGCACCAGCGACTCCTGTGGCAGGACGGGTGCAATGCGCGCTAACCAAGGTTGCCAGGTGCACGGTGTTTCCTCCGACACATTGGTGCGGCTGGCTTTCGGGTTGGAATCGCTCTGTGTTAAGAAGCAGTGCGGCTGGATGCGTTGTGTATCGGAGGACGCATGACTTTCAACCTTCGTCTCTCCCGAGCCCGTACGGAAGTTGTAGCGATGAGACAAGATAGTAGCTACTACAACAATTGGATACCATGAAATTGGGGAGAAAAAAGGGGTCAAATTCAACAGGAAGGACACCGTTCTGACTAATGGCTACACACATTGTGATGCTGTCCAGGGACATTGACAATGGCGCGGTGTCCTATGAGGTTTCTTCCCGTGTCTTGTTTTGGCTAGGTTAAAGCCGACCTCATCAACATAGACAATGTCATGATCTAGTTCCTTAACTCTCTGAAACAGACGAGACAAAACATGACAGTATGACAGTATGAATAGACATAGAGCAGTCAATATGTAGCACAATACACTGGAATACAGTGGTCGTATAGCTTACTTTTACGTATTCATAGCGCTGTTTCGCTCTGTCAGAATTTGGCTTTGTAGAGCTGCTTGATACAAATCTGATGGCGTTTCAGGAGACGGCAAAGTGCGGATAAATTCACCCTATTTATGTTACTGAATGTTGTGTTGTCAGTGATGATGTGGTTTTGCAGTTGTCGTAAACGTATGCTGTTGTTTGAAATGACCATATTCACTATGTGTTGTTCCTGCTCTGCTGTGAATATCTGGTTTCTTCCTCCATTGAAAGGTTGTTTTTCAATTATGCAAAAACATGATGTGAATGGTTTGGGTGCAATAATTATTTCATATGAAATTAAATGTTACTGTAGTGCTGTAAGTGCTGCAACTACAGTAGCATGGTATAGAGGGTAGGTTTACTTACCTGTTCTCATTTCGAAATGTCCGGATGACACTTGCGGCTCAAGTTAAGCTGGACCCTCTGCCCAGCCTCCCTGAAACTCAAACCATGGTTGACCACATGGTCAACCAAAGTGGCCTGGATCTCATCTGTGATTGTTCTCCTTCCTCCTCTTCCTTGCCCTACTCCTCGTCCTCTTCCCCCTCCTTGTCCTGGTCCTCTTCCTCATCCCCCACTTACTCATACTATCACTCCCCTGACTCTCTCTCCAAAATTGGCCTCCATTGTTGTCCAAACCAAGAACGCCAACCTGAAGCCTATTTATAGTGCTCAATCTCTGATTTCTAAGTGAATAAATTGGCTATGTGTTTTCACACGTGAGCACTGGGTTAGGTAATGGGTGTAGGTAATGTAGGCACTGGGTGTAGGTAATGTAGGCACTGGGTGTAGGTAATGTAGGCACTGGGTGTAGGTAATGTAGGCACTGGGTGTAGGTAATGTAGGCACTGGGTGTAGGCAATTGGTAAATGAGTGTGGCATTTGGAATGGCAGTGTTTTCCAAACAAACCACAAGACCTGTTAGTTTTGAATGACGTGTCTAATGTAGAGAACTGTGTTTAGTGTTTTGCAAAAAGTGTGTTTTACAATTGCAAACTGATTGTAAAGCAGATAATGTGCTTGCAGTTTTGCAGACATGGTCTGAAGATCAGGTACATGAGTTAATGGTTTCACTGAGTGTGCCTCAAGTACCACATTTTGTGTGTAAGAGATTGTAAAAAACTGCAATGATCAACTATTATGAGAGACATCCACTTTCAGGAGTTAAGTGAAGGGGAGGGAAATGAAAATGTGGCATTTGTTGGCTTTCATCACATTTTTTGATATGTGTATTTTGCAGCTGACACTATAAAATTGGTTTCTGTTTGTGCCGGTAGAAGCATGAATGTTATCAAGCCCTTGACTTATTTTCTAATGCCTTTCAGTAGTTTATGTACTGTATGCACATGATACATGTATTGTTTGTAAAAGTTTCAGTGGTTGAGTTGAACTTGAAGAGCTGAATAAGACACTACATTTGACATTTTAGTCATTTAGCAGACGCTCCTATTCAGAGTCATTTACAGGAGCAATTGACAGATTGTTCACCTAGTCAGCTTTGATAGCATGCATCGATGCAAGCTTCAACTAAAAGTATTTTTACACCACGTAAAAAACAACACAACGTTTTTTGAAATCAATGGCAGCCATTATTTGAGCTGAAGCGAGAGAAAATGAACTCTGACTTCGGAATGAAAGGTTGCCCATTCTTATCTCATATGTTGCCTGACTACAATATTGTATCTTGAAAATGTTAATAAATACATTCTGTGTTAGTGTTATTTTTTTACTTGCCTACAATACGCACTGTAGTGTGCATGGATTGCAAACCCATAGTATGTCAATAGGGAGAACTGGCTAACTACTACTCTCAGTTAGCGAGCCACAAAGAATTGATAGCTAGCTACCCACAAATAATGTAAATCTGCCTACTACAGTGCCTTGCAAAAGTATTCATACCCCTTGGCATTTTTCCTATTTTGTTGATTTCATGTAATGGACATACACAAGATAGTCCAAACTGGTGAAGTGAAGTTAAAAAATAACTTATTTAAGTTTTTTTTTAAAGAATAAAAAATGGTAAAGTGCATATGTATTCACCCCCTTTGCTATGAAGCCCCTAATTAAGATTGAGTGCAACCAATTACCTTCAGAAGTCACATAATTAGTTAGATTGCACACAGGTGGACTTTATTTAAGTGTCACATGATCCGTCACAGGAGCTCAGTGTATATATACACCTGTTCTGAAAGGCCCAAGAGTCTGCAACACCACTAAGCAAGGGGCACCACCAAGACCAAGGAGCTCTCCAAACAGGTCGGGGACAATGTTGTGAAGTACAGATCGGGGTTGGGTTATAAAAAAATATCAGAAACTTTGAACATCCCACGGAACACCATTAAATCCATTATTAAAAAATGGAAAGAATATGGCACCACAACAAACCTGCCAAGAGAGGGTCACCCAAAAAAATAAGCAAACAGGTTTGGTGTTCGCCAAAAGACATGTGAGAGACTCCCCAAACATATGGAAGAAGGTACTCTGGCCAGATGAGACTAAAATTGAGCTTTTTGGCCATCAAAGAAAACGCTGTGTCTGGTGCAAAACCAACATCTCTCATCACCTCGAGAACACCATCCCCCCAGTGAAGCATGGTGTTGGCAGCATCATGCTGTGGGGATGTTTTTCATTGGCAGGAACTGGGAAACTGTTCAGAATTGAAGGAATGATGGATGGCGCTATATACAGGGAAATTCTCAAAGGAAACCTGTTTCAGTCTTCCAGAGATTTGAGACTGGGACGGAGGTTCACCTACGAGCAGGACAATGACCCTAATTATACTGCTAAAGCAACACTTGGGTGGTTTAAGGGGAAACATTTAGATATCTTGGAACGGCCTAGTCAAAGTCCAGACCTCAATCCAATTGAGAAATGTGGTATGACTGGAGCAATTTTGCCTTGAAGAATGGGTAAAATCCCAGTGGCTAGATGTGTTAAGCTTATAGAGACATACCCCAAGAGACTTGCAGCTTCAATTCCTGCAAAGGGTGGCTCTACAAAGTATTGACTTTGGGGGGGTGAATAGCTATGCAGGCTCAAGTTTTTAGTGTTTTTGTCTTATTTCTTGTTTGATTCACAATAAAATGTGTTGCATCTTCAAAGTGGTAGGCATGTTGTGTAAATCAAATGATACAAACACCCCAAAAATTCATTTTAATTCAGAGGTTGTAAGGCAACAAAATATTAAAAATGCCAAGGGGTGGGTGAATACTTTCGCAAGCCACTGTGATGACATCTAGCTACTGTCTGTTGACATCTACTAGCTACTGTCTGTTGACATCTACTAGCTACTGTCTGTTGACATCTAGCTACTGTCTGTTGACATCTACTAGCTACTGTCTGTTGACATCTACTAGCTACTGTCTGTTGACATCTACTAGCTACTGTCTGTTGACATCTACTAGCTACTGTCTGTTGACATCTACTAGCTACTACTGTCTGTTGACATCTACTAGCTACTGTCTGTTGACATCTACTAGCTACTACTGTCTGTTGACATCTACTAGCTACTGTCTGTTGACATCTACTAGCTACTGTCTGTTGACATCTACTAGCTACTGTCTGTTGACATCTACTAGCTACTGTCTGTTGACATCTACTAGCTACTGTCTGTTGACATCTACTAGCTACTGTCTGTTGACATCTACTAGCTACTACTGTCTGTTGACATCTACTAGCTACTGTCTGTTGACATCTACTAGCTACTGTCTGTTGACATCTACTAGCTACTGTCTGTTGACATCTACTAGCTACTGTCTGTTGACATCTACTAGCTACTGTCTGTTGACATCTACTAGCTACTGTCTGTTGACATCTACTAGCTACTGTCTGTTGACATCTACTAGCTACTCTACTAGTCTGTCTGACATCTACTAGCTACTACTGTCTGTTGACATCTACTAGCTTCTGTCTGTTGACATCTACTAGCTACTGTCTGTTGACATCTACTAGCTACTGTCTGTTGACATCTACTCGCTGCTGTCTGTTGACATCTACTCGCTACTGTCTGTTGACATCTACTCGCTACTGTCTGTTGACATCTACTAACTACTGTCTGTTGACATCTACTAGCTACTGTCTGTTGACATCTACTAGCTACTGTCTGTTGACATCTACTAGCTACTGTCTGTTGACATCTACTAGCTACTGTCTGTTGACATCTACTAGCTACTACTGTCTGTTGACATCTACTAGCTACTGTCTGTTGACATCTACTAGCTACTGTCTGTTGACATCTACTAGCTACTGTCTGTTGACATCTACTAGCTACTCTCTGTTGACATCTACTAGCTACTGTCTGTTGACATCTACTAGCTACTGTCTGTTGACATCTACTAGCTACTGTCTGTTGACATCTATTCGCTACTGTCTGTTGACATCTACTAGCTACTGTCTGTTGACATCTACTAGCTACTGTCTGTTGACATCTACTAGCTACTGTCTGTTGACATCTACTAGCTACTGTCTGTTGACATCTATTCGCTACTGTCTGTTGACATCTACTAGCTACTGTCTGTTGACATCTACTAGCTACTGTCTGTTGACATCTACTCGTTACTGTCTGTTGACATCTGCAAAACATTAGTTTAGTTTAAGGTCATTTGGCTGTTAAAGTAGCTGGCTAGCTAGATTATTACGGTATACATGTAGCTGTCTGATAATTGTGAAGTAAAATGTTTGCTTTGTGTAATTCTTTGTCTCTATTGCTGTTGTCCTGGCTGGAGGAAGGTTCAGTGAAGGGGGAGGTCAGGGCCGGTTAGGAAATCATAGGCACAGAGCTTTTTAAAATGTAATAGGCCACTGACTCACTTAATGAAGTTGAAGCCATAGGCTACTCACGGTTATGGCCGATGCAGGACATTCAGAGACTTGTCCTGAAGCAACTCCTGCGTTGTTTTGGCTGTGTGCTTAGGGTCATTGTCCTGTTGAAAGGTTAAACTTTGCCAAAGTCTGAGGACATGAGCGCTCTGGAGCAGGTTTTGATCAGGGATCTCTCTCTGTTCATCTTTCCCTCGATCCTGACTAGTCTTCTAGTCCCCGCCACTAAAAAACATCCCCACAGCTTGAGGCTGCCACCACCATGCTTCACCATAGGGATGGTGCCAGGTTTCCTCCAGACGTGACGCTTGGCATTCAGGCCAAACTGTTCAATCTTGGTTTCATCAGGTGTCGGAGCATTCTTTGTGATACCAAACGTCTTCCATTTAAGAACAATGGGGGTCACTGTGTTCTTGGGGACCTTCAATGCTGCAGAAATATTTTTAAAAATGTTTTCGCTTTGTTATTATGGGGTATTGTGTGTAGTTTGATATTTAATAGATTTTAGAATAGGGCTGTAACATAACAAAATGTGAAAAACATCAAGGGTTCTGAATACTTTCCGAAAGGACTGTATAAAATGTGTATAAGTCCAAAATTGGATGATTCATTTTGTGTATACCGTGGGCCCCCCAAGGTCCTGGGCCCAGGGTCATAAGCAGAGTGTGTGAAGTAATACAGTAGGGGGAGTGTGAGTGCTTCTCAAATGTAATGTTTTATGCATTCTTCATACTCTCATCCTCACCAGAATGGACTCGAGAACGTCCTCCAAGAATGTACAAGGAGCATGAGAGTGTAGAGTATGGTAGTAAGCATATTGAGAAACACCCACAGTTAAACTTCACATTGGCAGCATGATTATTGTAAAACTTCTCATTACTATATCCTTCTGTACAATTCCATTAACATGCTAATGTATTATGTTTTTATCTGCAGGTGTGGACAAGTATACCCAGTTCAACTGTGAGGCACGCAACAAGAAAGGTGTCACAACTTCCAGGGAGGCTAACATCAACATTAAAGGTAATTTGGACTACAAAGTCTCCTCCCACACTTTGAACTGTATGAATTAAGATAATAATAAGATAACATGGACAGGGAGACCATCCTACTCTGAGACTCTTTGTGAATATGGCCTTTGATATTTTTTGGTGCACATTCAGACATGGCAAGCTGTCAGAGCAATTATAGTGCCCTATACCTCAGTAAATCAGAATTGTCGTCCGGGTTAGGGGAGGGTTTGGCCGGCAGGGATTTCCTTGTCCCATCGCGCACTAGCGACTCCTGTGGCGGGCCGGGCGCAGTGCACACTGACACGGTTGCATGGTGTTTCCACCGACACATTGGTGCGGCTGGCTTCCAGGTTAAGTGGGCATTGTGTCAAGAAGCAGTGCGGCTTGGTTGGGTTGTGTTTCGGAGGATGTACGACCTTCGACCTTCACCTCTCCCGAGTTATTACGGGATTTGCAGCAATGAGACAAGACTGTAACTACCAATTGGATACCACCATTTTTTAAATATTTTTTTTGTGATGATTCTGTTCGGTATATTTGCAGTCATTCCAGCCCTTGTCTCTGAGGTCACAGTGATAAAACATGAATCTAACAAACTAGTTCTGAGTTGGACCCCTGGACACGATGGATTCTCCCCACTCACTACCTGCCAGATCAGAGTAAGCAAAGCTCCACACCTCCCACTCACTACTTGCCAGATAAGGGAAAGCAAAGCTCCACACCTCCCACTCATTCCCTGCCAGATCAGGGAAAGCAAAGCTCCTCCCACTCACTACCTGCCAGATCAGGGAAAGCAAAGCTCCTCCCACTCACTACCTGCCAGATCAGGGAAAGCAAATCTCCTCCCACTCACTACCTGCCAGATCAGGGAAAGCAAAGCTCCTCCCACTCACTACCTGCCAGATCAGGGAAAGCAAAGCTCCACACTGCCCTCTCACTACCTGCCAGATCAGGGAAAGCATAGCCCCACACCTCCCACGCACTACCTGCCAGATCAGGGAAAGCAAAGTCCCACACCTCCCACTCACTACCTGCCAGATCAGGGAAAGCAAAGTCCCACACCTCCCACTCACTACCTGCCAGATCAGGGAAAGCATAGCCCCACACCTCCCACTCACTACCTGCCAGATCAGGGAAAGCAATGTCCCACACTCTCAGCCTAGATAATGTATGATGACAGAGAGACAGCACCAGCCCAAATACAGTGCACTTGGAGAGTATTCAGACGCCTAGCCTTATTCCACAT
This sequence comes from Oncorhynchus gorbuscha, assembly GCF_021184085.1. Classification (NCBI taxonomy): domain Eukaryota; kingdom Metazoa; phylum Chordata; class Actinopteri; order Salmoniformes; family Salmonidae; genus Oncorhynchus; species Oncorhynchus gorbuscha. The sequence continues at coordinate 102,518,046 of NC_060178.1, forward strand.
TTTGTTACATTACAGCTTTATTCTAAAATGGATTAAATGAAAAATATTCCTCAGCGATCTAAACACAGTACCCCATAATGACAAAGCGAAAACAGGTTTTTAGACATTTTTATAAAAAAACATTTTTTAAACGTATTTACATAAGTATTCAGACCTTTTGCTATGAGACTTGAAATTGCGCTCAGGTGCATCCTGTTTCCATTGATCATCCTTGAGATGTTTCTACAACTTGATTGAAGTCCACCTGTGGTAAATTATTTGGAAAGGCACACACCTGTTTATATAAGGTCCCACAGTTGACAGTGCATGTCAGAGCAAAACCAAGCCATGAGGTCAAAGGAAATGTCCACAGAGTTCCGAGACAGGATTGTGTTGAGGTACAGATCTGGGGGAAAGTATAAAAACATTTCTGCAACATTGAAGTTCCCCAAGGAGACAGTGGCCTCCATCATTCTTAAATGGAAGAAGTTTGGAACCGCCAAGACTCCCTAGTGCTAGCCGCCCAGCCAAACTGAGCAATCTGGGAAGAAAGGCCTTGGTCAGGGAAGGTGACCAAGAACCTTATGGTGACTCTGTCAGAGCTCTAGAGTTCCTCTGTGCAGATGCTTTTCCTTCTGGAAGGTTCTCTCTTCTCTGCAGCACTCCACATATCAGGCCTTTATGGTAAAGTGGCCAGACAGAAGCCACCCCTCAGGAAAAGGTACATGACAGCCCGCTTGGAGTTTGCCTAGTAATACCTAACGACTCTGACCATGAGAAACAAGATTCTCTGTTCCGATGAAACCCAGATTGAACTCTTTGGCCAGAATGCCAAGCGTCACGTCTGGAGGAAACCTGGCAACGGCCCTACGGTGAAGCATGGTGGTGCCAGCATCATGCTTCTGGGATATTCTTCAGCGGCAGGGACTGGGAGACTAGTCAGGATCGAGGCAAAGATAAACGAACTGCAAAAATCTCTGAAGTTGGAGACTCTTACCTCCCTCACTAGCTTTAAGCAACAGCTGTCAGAGCAACTCACAGATTACTGCACCTGTAGATAGCTCATCTGTAAATAGCCCATCCAGTCTACCTCATCCCCATACTGTATTTATTTATCTTGCTCCTTTGCACCCTAGTATCTCAACTTGCACACTCATCGTCTGCACATCCTACCATTCCAGTATTTAATTGCTATATTGTAATTACTTTGCCACCATGGCCTATTTATTGCCTTACCTCTCTTATCCTACCTCCGTTGCACATGCGGTATATAGATTTTTCTACTGTATTATTGATTGTATGTTTGTTTGTTCCATGTGTAACCATGTGTTATCGTATGTGTCAAACTGCTTTGCTTTATCTTGGCCAGATCGCAGTTGCAAATGAGAACTTGCTCTCAACTAGCCTACCAGGTTAAATAAAGGTGAAATAAAATGATAAAACGGAGCAAAGTACAGCGTGATCCTTGATTAAAACCTGCTCCAGAGCACTCATGACCTCAGACTGGGGTGAAGGTTCACCTTCCAACAGAACCACAACCCTAAGCACACAGCCAAGACAACGCAGGAGTGGCTTGGGGACAAGTCTATGAATGTCCTTGAGTAGCCCAGCCAGAGCCCGGACTTGAACCTGATTGAACATCTCTGGAGAGACCTGAAAATAGCTGTGCAGCAACGCTCCCCATCCAACCTGACAGAGCTTGAGAGGATCTACAGAGAAGAATGCGATAAACTCCCAAATACAGGTGTTCCAAGCTTGCAGCAAGAAGAATCGAGGCAGTAATCACTGCCAAAGGTGCTTCAACAAAGTACTGAGTAAAAGGTCTGAATAATGTATATTTATATACATTTATATATGATATATATATTTATTTTTATAAAATCCTGTTTTTCCTTTGTCATTATGGGGTATTGTGTGTAGATTGATGAGGATTTTGTTTTTAATCCGTTTTAGAATAAGGCTGTAACGTAACAATGTGGGAACAGGCAAGTGGTTTGAATACTTCCCGAATGCACTGTACAGTTTCCTGACAGCATCAGTCAGTTCGGAATAGAAACAAATGTTTATCTGTTTGTTTGAATCCCTCCCCAAGGGTTGTTTAGTGTGGTTCCTAAACAACTTTGTGATATTTTTGCACAAATGTATTTTGTAAGAAAATTCTAAATGTCTGTGTACAGTAGGCTACTGTTGTGATGAACATAGAACCTGTATCTTACCCTTCACTCCATCCAAGGTGAAAGAGGTTAGCCAGAGGAGAGGAGAGGTTAGGCTGGCTCGGATCATCAACACTACAGCTCCTCCTTTCCAGTGTGATGTCCCGGGGTTACAGGCCATGACCTGGTATAACATTAGTGTCTCCTGTAGCAATGAGCTCGGCCAATCGCCAGTCAGGACCTGGGTCCAGAGCAACTCTACAGAAGGAGGTGGGTAACATACACTCTGCGCTATTGGCCCTGGTAAAGAAAGTAGTGCACTATGCAGGGAATAGGGTGCCATTTAGGGCACAGACCGACCCATTGTCTGAGCAGGTCCTGGATATCAATGTTCAATACAAGGTGAAAAGAGACTCTGTACACTGCATTATATGCTGCCATGTGAATAATTATTGACAACGTTTCAACCACTCAGGTCATTATGTCTCCTTTACACTGCAGCCAGGCCATGGCTCCGTTGGGAGATTTCTCTTGTGTTTTCATGCATAGAGAGTGCATAGGTCGCATGAGCATCCTGTCAAAGTCATTGCCTTGTCAAGTCTGCATACATCATGCACACTGTCCTGTATGGGGTTCTGCATAACTTCAGTTGACCTCCTAAATGCTAGCTCCTGTGGGAGGTCCTGCCTCAGCATAACTTCAGTTAACCTCCTAAACGGTAGCTCCTGTGGGAGGTCCTGCCTCAGCATAACTTCAGTTGACCTCCTAAACGCTAGCTCCTGTGGGAGGTCCTGCCTCAGCATAACTTCAGTTGACCTAAATGCTAGCTCCTGTGTGAGATCCTGCCTCAGCATAACTTCAGTTAACCTCCTAAATGCTAGCTCCTGTGTGAGATCCTGCCTCAGCATAACTTCAGTTGACCTCCTAAATGCTAGCTCCTGTGTGAGATCCTGCCTCAGCATAACTTCAGTTGACCTCCTAAATGCTAGCTCCTGTGTGAGGTCCTGCATCAGCATAACTTCAGTTGACCTCCTAAATGGTAGCTCCTGTGTGAGGTCCTGCATCAGCATAACTTCAGTTGACTGCCTAAACGCTAGCTCCTGTGTGAGGTCCTGCATCAGCATAACTTCAGTTGACCTCCTAAATGCTAGCTCCTGTGTGAGATCCTGCCTCAGCATAACTTCAGTTAACCTCCTAAATGCTAGCTCCTGTGTGAGGTCCTGCATCAGCATAACTTCAGTTGACCTCCTAAATGCTAGCTCCTGTGTGAGATCCTGCCTCAGCATAACTTCAGTTGACCTCCTAAACGGTAGCTCCTGTGTGAGGTCCTGCATCAGCATAACTTCAGTTGACTGCCTAAACGCTAGCTCCTGTGTGAGGTCCTGCATCAGCATAACTTCAGTTGACTGCCTAAACGCTAGCTCCTGTGTGAGGTCCTGCATCAGCATAACTTCAGTTGACTGCCTAAACGCTAGCTCCTGTGTGAGGTCCTGCATCAGCATAACTTCAGTTGACCTCCTAAATGCTAGCTCCTGTGTGAGATCCTGCCTCTGTTATGCTGGTGAATGAGGACCCAAAAGCGACTTAACGAAAACAGAGTCTTTATTCCAGTATATGACAAAAGTAATAATCCTGGAAAAATCAAGAAGAAAACAAAACAGGAAAAAACTTAAATCCACTGTAGTAACGAGGACAGACTGGAGACTACCATTGACTGCAGGTTGCTTCTGTGTGAAGGCACCTGCATCGTAGCAGACTAAGACACCTCCTGCTCACACGCAGCATCTGAAGGAGACAAAACACGACAGGGCGAGACAAGGACACAGAACAGCCTAACATCATGTGTGAGGTCCGCATCAGGACAGAAGCGGAAAACAAGGGGAGAAATAGGGACTCTAATCAGAGGGCAAAATAGGGGACAGGTGTGAAAAGAGTAAATGAGTGAGTTAGAGAATGAGGAACAGCTGGGAGCAGGAACTGCATCAGCATAACTTCAGTTGAGAGAGAGGGGGGGAGTGTGAGGGATAGAAAAAGGAACTGCGAACCTAATAAGACCTGTGGGGGAAACTGCATCAGAAGGGAAAGCACAAGGACAAGACAATATATGACAAAACATGACAGCCTCAGCATAACTTCAGTTAACCTCCTAAATGCTAGCTCCTGTGTGAGGTCCTGCATCAGCATAACTTCAGTTGACCTCCTAAACGGTAGCTCCTGTGTGAGGTCCTGCATCAGCATAACTTCAGTTGACTGCCTAAACGCTAGATCCTGTGTGAGGTCCTGCATCAGCATAACTTCAGTTGACTGCCTAAACGCTAGCTCCTGTGTGAGGTCCTGCATCAGCATAACTTCAGTTAACCCCATAAACGGTAGCTCCTGTGTGAGGTCCTGCATCAGCATAACTTCAGTTAACCCCATAAACGGTAGCTCCTGTGGAGGTCCTGCATCAGCATAACTTCAGTTAAACCCATAAACGGTAGCTCCTGTGTGAGGTCCTGCATCAGCATAACTTCAGTTAACCCCATAAATGGTAGCTCCTGTGTGAGGTCCTGCTTCAGCATAAGATGCAGTGTGTTGTTATTGTAGCCTGGATCCAAGTTGAATTGTTACATTTCACTATTGTTTCACTTCACAAAAGAGAGCAACTCAGTTTGGATCCGGGATAGTTTCCCCCTCGTCCCAATAAGTATTAAGAAAGCAGTTTTAAATTAATTGATCAGAAATTGTTAGAAGAACATATTATATTTTGCATGACGGGGTTCCTAGTGAAACCTGCGTCACATCCAGAATATGTCTGATATTATCTTTGCATATCTTCCAGAGTGGCCACATAGGAAGCTGAATCAGGAGCAGTAATAGTGTACTGGGTGGGGCCACTTCCAACGTCCTCCCTTAACTAAGGCTGCCAGTGGGGATATTTTATCAAACACATCTGACAGAAATCTTTTCATGGTGTGGGAAACATCAGAAGGGGTTGACCCGAATGTGGCCTCATCTCCAGTTGTGTTCTTTGTTGACTAGACATATTGAGAATGATTTATTTGTTTCATTACCCCATATTCAGTAACTGTGATGGAACTGTGGAGCCGTGAAGAGCCGTGCACATTAATCAACAGTTTAGTGTTCACATCAATGCGACTGTGCCGGAGTTGGCAAAAGTAATCGGTATTATGTGAGTTCTAGTTCAAATCAAACTTTCTTTGTCACATGCGTCATACAACAAGTGTAGACCTTACTGTGAAATGCTTACTTACAAGCACCTAACCAACAGTGCAGTTTGCTATTATCACACATCATATTTGAGTATGTGACCCGCTCTGCCACTCTTTTCCCTTGTCATCCCAGTACCGTCAGTCTACCCCCACAACGTGACTGTTCAGCTCAACGAGTCAATGCTGGTGATCCAATGGAACGCCCCGCCTCTGGACAGGGTCAACGGAATGATGATGTCATCGTCATGTATGGGACGCGGGTCAACAATGTGAGTCTCCTCCTGGAACCTTGAAGACAGTGATGCTATCACCTAGAAATATAATTGTTTTAGAACGGACATTTCCATTCTATTTCTATGGCTCTCACTGCCTCACTGACTGAGGATCAAACAAGTGTTCTGTTCTGTTCTATTGATTCATCCATGCCTCTGTTAGAAACCTTCTGGAAAGGTTTTGTTGCACTCTATATTGCACTTAATATTAACAATGTCAGTTTCATACTGAGATTTCACTTCAAATCAAATTTATTTACATAGCCCTTCGTACATCAGCTGATATCTCAGTGGTGTACAGAAACCCAGCCTAAAACCCCAAACAGCAAGCAATGCAGGTGTAGAAGCACGGTGGATATCTGATGATAATACACATCCTTCTTGTCTGCACTCTGATCTGTTGAGGACATTATAGGTATGGTAATTACCTGGCCGGTGATAAGCACGATTACCGCATGATTACCGCCGGTAACGTGTCCGGCTCTGGACTCTATGCTACTGGGTTCGAATCATGCCTCGGAATATCATGCTACTCCTTCATTTTATTACAGTATGAAGAGATGTTACTGTGGATCATGAGCACATAGGCTTCCTGCTTGGTGCAGCATGTGCAGTCTTGAGTTGCCACCCTTCCAAGTCCTGTTTCACCAAGGATCTACCCAGTTCCCATAGAAATTGAATACCTATCTATGATTCTGTCTTCTGGCATTATTAAAACAGTATTACAGGCTTGTCTATTCCCTAATGCTTTGCATTGAAGTTATTCTGACCAGTTTTTCAGTGGATATTTATACCTCAAATAGTTACCACTAGCTATCAGTGTGCAAGAGATGTACATAAGATATTCTACATTTGCACATCTCTCTTATAGTATACAGCATTTCCAATGAGATAAGCTTTGCTCAACAAATTAAATCAGTGTATATTATCAGCAAATATTTTCCCTCCTGCAGCAAAGCACCCCCACAACATGATGCTGCCACCCCTGTGCTTCACGGTTGGGATGGTGTTCTTCGGCTTGCAAGCATCCCCAAAAAGTATGATCTTTGTCCCCATGTGCAGTTGCAAACCGTAGTCTGTCTTTATTATGGCGTTTTTGGAGCAGTGGCTTCTTCCTTGCTGAGCGGCCTTTGAGGTTAAGTTGATATAGGACTAGTTTTACTGTGGATATAGATACTTTTGTACCTGTTTCCTCCAGCATCTTCACAAGGTCCTTTGCTGTTGTTCTGGGATTCATTTGCACTTTTCGCACCAAAGTACGTTCATCTCTTGATATTGAAAGCTGTGAACAAGACATAAATACGGCCAACCACTGTTCTAAATCAGTGTACTACACTCCCAACTAAATGCTTACATTCAAACTGTATGTAAATTGACTTTTTATATATTGAAGTATTTTTAAGTGGCATTGTGTATATGAACTTTACCTACTAAGTGTATAGAGAGTATTGTGTACATATGTTTTATAGTCTGAAGAAAAAAATCTGTTTTGGATCTCTGAGGACCCTGTGCAGCCTTGAGGTACTTGAGGTCCACCAAGTTCAGGCTGTAGACCTTGGAATGTGCACAATATCGAATAGTTTCAATTAAGGATTTTAAAACAAGTACAACTTTTGTCAAATATAGTCAATGTTGATATTGACTTGTTAGTGATTTGCATTATTTTTGACATAACGTAATAAACGATTGCAAATACAAAAAGGTGTTATTTTGTTTATCCTTCTGAAAATAAATCCATCCTGAAATGAATAAAATACACAAACAATATGATGATGATCATTGAAAGGTAAATGAATAACAGATTTCAAGTTGCTATCGTTTTTATAAAGTATATGGTAATTGGCACTGCTTTACATGGTGTATGGTGCAATGCATCTAATGCCAAAACGTCAACTCAAAGATACCCAGGTGTGTGACATTTTCCACTCAGGTGAGTTGGCCAGCCAGCCACGCAACACTAGAGCTACTGAAAACATGGCTGCTTCTGTACGGGTGAGGACGTGGAACAACAAGGCTCGCTCAGTCAAACCCTGGCTACTTCTTTTGACAGGGATCATTTTATTGGGCGATGTAAATCGTGGGGTCATGGCAGCACCAGAACCGGGACAATGGAGTATTACAGTTGTCAATGTGAGTATTAAAATATTCAATTTATCTAGTTGTCAAGCTAAAGTTAGGTTTCGAGTTAACTAGCAAGAACAGCAGTGCGATTCATCCGTCCTAGCAATCTAGCGAGACAGATTTTCTGTTCATTAAAATTGAACATTAACAGTATTGATTGATAATGCATTTTCCTGAACATATTCAGGCTATCGATTTGCACAGGCCATTGTACTGTCTATGCACCGTTAGCTAACGTTAGCTATCTGGTGAGTGTGCTAACTAGTTAGCTAACGTTAGTTGGTTTGGGAATATTCTTTGAATGATATACCATGCTACCTCGGACAATTAGGCAAGCTGTTTTAGTTTAGACCATAGTTATAACGTTACGCCAAATGTTTTCTTAATGTATTGCCCAAACATAGCCGAGCTAGGTTAGGCAGCTACCTAACGTAACATACAACGTAGGTGGTATGTAAACAAATATCAGAGAGACCACTGTCCTGTACTGGGCTAGATCATTGCCTGCAATTTAGCCCCGATATAAGAAGTCTAACAACCATTTAGCTAGCTAATGTCCAGATTAGAACATATAGCTAACTAGGCTATGCCAGAAGTCTATTGCTATAGTAACTATATAGCTAACGTCACAATGTCCAATGAATTGAAGGGGTAAGACAAACATCGTGTCTACCAATCATTTGCTTTCAAGTCAGTGAAGTGAACAAGTGCACACTTTAGGAGGAAGGTTAGGTAGGCTAATTGGGACGTAGACCCAATTTTCCATGGAGCTGGTCAGATGTCTGTCCACCACCATATCCTGTTGCAGAGTAATGTGAGAGCTGCCATTGCCTGCCTAGGGACTTCCAATAATGGTCACCAGGGCCCATATAAAGTGTCTGAGTAGGAATCGGTGCTGATCTAGGATCAGGTCCCCATCCTTTTAATCTCATTCATTGTGATCTGATCTTAAATCATCACTGTTACTCTGAGAGGATGGAGACATAGGTCACCAGACCAGTGCCTGTGTTTTGTTCCAGTGCTGGCATTAATCAGACCTGACTCTAGTGTAGGCCTATCACTCAGTTTATCTAACTAATGTAAACGCTGTTTCCTCTTCTCAGACCTCAAGACCATTACTTTTGAGGAAATCCATGTATAAAGACACTGATATCAAATTGAAAGGTAAGATTAGCAGGTCCAGGATTTGTTTCAGACAGACTACCAAGCACTCCCAGGATCTGGATCACAGAAGGGATATGAAAGCGCCCAAAGAACTACCTCTGTAACACCAATTTATTGTTTCTCTTTACACCAATGTATTGTTTCTCTTTTAGTTGTGTCCTTTGGTTGTCCAGAGGAAATGACTTTTACCATTCAATGGTACTTGAAATACTATCCCTGCCACAATGAGTTCAATAATATTGAGGTAAGTAAAGTACAGGTAGTAATTACAGTAAGTGACTAGTATACTAACTGTATAGGCTATTTAATGTCTATAGGCTGACATATATGGGTGTGGAGCAGAAAGTGAGTTTGCCGTAGTCATCTTTCATTATCAATACCGTGAACATTTTCGTAATGACTCATTTGTTTAGAATTCCTATGGTAGTGCCACATTTTGACAGTTGGTGTGAATTACCAGTTGACTATACTAACTGTAAGAGTTATTTTTAAATCCCGTCATTCCTCATAGGAAATGTATGTCTCCCTACATTCAACTACTAATAAATATGGTTGAATATTTTATGTATTAAATAGATGTGAAACATTGAATATGAATATAAATCATTACTTTAAAGGAAATGTATGAGAGGACGCCACTGAGTCGAGGACAGAGTATGGATCCTAACCCTCTAGGACAAGGAGAATGCATTGAGCACAAGCACAAGCCCTTGAGCTGCAACAATGACCTGCGATACTTCCCAATGCTAAATGTAAGGGCTTATAGGTTACATGCATGAATTCCATTACATTACAGTGCTTTTCACACTCCTTTTCCATAGTAGCTGAAACTGTGCTGAAAGGGAAAGTGTGAAAACGAAATATTCTGGTTGCCTCAATAGTTTGAAAATGATATATTGGGAAGAATAATTTGTTTTGGAACTTTGCGTTTGACTTACTGACAACTTACTGTATGACAACTTTGTTTCAGAAAGCCAAGGCAGAACCACGGCCAGTTGTCCCTCCCATGGAAGGAGCAGCACCGGTGAGATGCTACGATGAGGTCATGATGTTTCACTGATGATGCATATAAAACAAGTTTTACACACACACTTTCGGCTACATTGCAAGTTGCTACGGTTGTTGTCAATGACCGTTGGAGTTGGCCATATACAGCATGCACAAAGAGATCTGGAACCAGACTATCTCTTTTCACATTCTCATTACTTCCTGCGTTCTTCATTGCATAATGCATATAACCCCTTCTCAAAACAAATGTTGGTTCAATCCTACCCAGGGCTCAGATGAAAACTACACGAAGTGGACGATGGAGGAGTACGACAAAGTCGGCGGTCTGAAGAACGGCAGTGTGTCGCTTAAACATGACGTCATCGCCACCACGTGGAAGGACGGCCCCTATCTGCTGGTGGTGGTGATTAAGTCTAACAAACAGGAAGCCAACTGGAATCTAACAGGTGGGTTCACTGCAATAACCCCAATTTCACTTCAACTTGGTTGTGTTCACCAGGCACCAGACGGAAGAATGCAGACTGAAACAGGGAGGGGCCACCAGAACTAACAAGAGAATTGACTGTAACGGGAAGGTACTAGCTGGACTCTGCAACATTTTTACGGTGATCTACCCTAATGAACATGACCCAGTTATTGAATACTTGGAATGTTAAACTTGCTTGTGAGGCTTACCAAGAAGAAAATTACGTTTCTTTAGGTAGCCTAAATACTAATTAAAATGATATAAAGGACATTGGCCATTTTGATCACATTGCTCCATGTTGTATTTTTAAAATATTATTTCACCTTTTATTTAACCAGGTAGGCCAGTTGAGAACAAGTTCTCATTTACAACTGCGACCTGGCCAAGATAAAGCAAAGCAGTGCTACACAAACAACAGCACAGAGTTACACATGGAATAAACAAACATAGTCAATAACACAATAGGAAAAAAAGTATATATACAGTGTGTGCAAATGGCGTGAGGAGGTAAAGTAATAAACAGGTCATAGAAGCAAAGTAATTACAATTTTGCAAATTAACACAGGAGTGGCAGATGATGTGCAAGTAGAAATACTGGTGTGCAAAAAAAGTAAATTTATAACAATATGGAGATGAGGTAGGTAGATTAGATGGGCTGTGTACAGCTGCAGCGACCGGTAAGCTGCCCAGATAGCTGATGTTTAAGTTAGTGAGGGAAATATAAGTCTCCAACTTCAGCGATTTACATTTTTATATTAAATTTGTACTTTTTTTGCAATTCGTTCCAGTCATTGGCAGAAAAGAACTGGAAGAAAAGGCGGCCGAATGAGGTGTTGGCTTTAGGGATGATCAGTGAGATACACTTGCTGGAGCGCGTGCTACGGGTGGGTGTTATCGTGACCAGTGAGCTGAGATAAGGCGGAGCTTTACCTAGCAAAGACTTACAGATGACCTGGAGCCAGTGGGTCTGGCGACGAATATGTAGCGAGGGCCAGCCGACGAGAGCATACAGGCCGCAGTGGTGGGTGGTATATGGCACTGTGATTGACTGCATCCAGTTTGCTGAGTAGAGTGTTGGAGGCTTATTTGTAAATGACATCGCCGATGTCATGGATCGGTAGAATAGTCAGTTTTACGAGGTTATGTATGGCGGCGTGAGTGAAGGAGGCTTTGTTGTGAAATAGGATGCCCGTTCCAGCTTTAATTTTGGATTGGAGCTGTTTAATATGAGTCTGGAAGGAGAGTTTACAGTCTAGCCAGACACCTAGGTATTTGTAGTTGTCCACATATTCTAAGTCAGAACCGTCCAGAGTAGTGATGTCGGGCGGGCGGGCGCGGGCAGCGATTGGTTGAAAATAATGCATTTAAAGCTTGTTTTGGAGGTTTAAGTGTCCAAAGAAGGGCCAGATGTATACAGAATGGTGTCGTCTGCGTAGGGGTGGATCAGGGAATCACCCGCAGCAAGAGCGACATCGTTGATATGTACAGAGAAAAGAGTTGGCCGGTGAATTGAACCCTGGGGTACCCCCATAGAGACTGCCAGAAGTCTAGACAGCAGGTCCTCCGATTTGACACACTGAACTCTGAGAAGTAGTTGGTGAGGCAGTCATTTGAGAAACCAAGGCTATTGAGTCTGCCGATAAGAATGCGGTGATTGACAGAGTTGAATGCCTTGGCCAGGTCAATGAAGACGGCTGCACAGTGCTCTCTTTTATCGATGGCGGCTATGATATCGTTTAGTACCTTGAGCGTGGCTGAGGTGCACCTGTGACCAGCTCGGAAACTGGATAGCACAGAGGAGAAGGTACGGTGGGATTCGAAATGGTCAGGTATCTGTTTATTAACTTGGCTTTCAAAGACTTTAGAAAGGCAGGGCAGGAAGGTTCTATGTCTGTAACAGTTTGGGTCTAGAGTGTCAGCCCTTTGAAGAAGGGGATGACCGTGGCAGCTTTCCAACCTTTAGGGACCTCGGACGATACGAGAGATTGAACAGACTGGTAATAGGGGTTGCAACATTGCCGGTGGATAATTTTAGAAAGAGAGGGTCTAGATTGTCTAGCCCAGCTGATTTGTATGGGTCCAGGTTTTGCAGCTCTTTCAGAACATCTGCTATCTGGATTTGGGTGAAGGAGAAGCTGGGGAGGCTTGGGCAAGTAGCTGCGGGGGGTGCGGAGCTGTTGGCCAGGGTTGGGATAGCCAGGAGGAAGGCATGGCCAGCTGTAGAGAAATGCTTATTGAAATTATCGGTGGTGACAGTGTTTCCTAGCCTCAGTGCAGTGGGTAGCTGGGAGGATGTGCTGTTATTCTCCATTGACTTTGGTGTCCCAAAACTTTTGGGATTTAGAGCTACAGGATGTGAATTTCTGTTTGAAAAAGTTAGCCTTTGCGTTCCTAACTGACTGCGTGTATTGGTTTCTGACTTCCCTGAAAAGTTGCAAATAGCTGGGACTATTTGATTCTAGTGCAGAACTCCACAGGAATTTTATTGTATATTGTAGCCCTAATTATTGTGTTATGGATAGCTGATTTGAGTCTTTATATTTCCAGTCAACGTCGTAATGAAGGGAACTCACGGCTACATCTCCATCACGGAATGGCCTCTCATGATCGTGAGTACATTACATTTACATTTAAGTCATTTAGCAGATGCTCTTATCCAGAGCGACTTACAAATTGGTGCATTCACCTTATGACATCCAGTGGGACAGTCACTTAACAATAGAGCATCTAAAACTTAGGGGGGGGGTGGGGTGAGAGGGATTACTTAACCTATCCTAGGTATTCCTTAAAGAGGTGGGGTTTCAGGTGTCTCCGGAAGGTGGTGATTGACTCCGCTGTCCTGGCGTCGTGAGGGAGTTTGTTCCACCATTGGGGGGGCCAGGGCAGCGAACAGTTTTGACTGGGCTGAGCGGGAGCTGTACTTCCTCAGTGGTAGGGAGGCGAGCAGGCCAGAGGTGGATGAACGCAGTGCCCTTGTTTGGGTGTAGGGCCTGATCAGAGCCTGGAGGTACTGAGGTGCCGTTCCCCTCACAGCTCCGTAGGCAAGCACCATGGTCTTGTAGCGGATGCGAGCTTCAACTGGAAGCCAGTGGAGAGAACGGAGGAGCGGGGTGACGTGAGAGAACTTGGGAAGGTTGAACACCAGACGGGCTGCGGCGTTCTGGATGAGTTGAAGGGGTTTAATGGCACAGGCAGGGAGCCCAGCCAACAGCGAGTTGCAGTAATCCAGACGGGAGATGACAAGTGCCTGGATTAGGACCTGTGCCGCTTCCTGTGTGAGGCAGGGTCGTACTCTGCGGATGTTGTAGAGCATGAACCTACAGGAACGGGCCACCGCCTTGATGTTAGTTGAGAACGACAGGGTGTTGTCCAGGATCACGCCAAGGTTCTTGGCGCTCTGGGAGGAGGACACAATGGAGTTGTCAACCGTGATGGCGAGATCATGGAACGGGCAGTCCTTCCCGGGAGGAAGAGCAGCTCCGTCTTGCCGAGGTTCAGCTTGAGGTGGTGATCCGTCATCCACACTGATATGTCTGCCAGACATGCAGAGATGCGATTCGCCACCTGGTCATCAGAAGGGGGAAAGGAGAAGATTAATTGTGTGTCGTCTGCATAGCAATGATAAGAGAGACCATGTGAGGTTATGACAGAGCCAAGTGACTTGGTGTATAGCGAGAATAGGAGAGGGCCAAGAACAGAGCCCTGGGGGACACCAGTGGTGAGAGCGCGTGGTGAGGAGACAGATTCTCGCCACGCCACCTGGTAGGAGCGACCTGTCAGGTAGGACGCAATCCAAGCGTGGGCCGCGCCGGAGATGCCCAACTCGGAGAGGGTGGAGAGGAGGATCTGATGGTTCACAGTATCGAAGGCAGCCGATAGATCTAGAAGGATGAGAGCAGAGGAGAGAGAGTTAGCTTTAGCAGTGCGGAGCGCCTCCGTGATACAGAGGAGAGCAGTCTCAGTTGAATGACTAGTCTTGAAACCTGACTGATTTGGATCAAGAAGGTCATTCAGAGAGAGATAGCGGGAGAGCTGGCCAAGGACGGCACGTTCAAGAGTTTTGGAGAGAAAAGAAAGAAGGGATACTGGTCTGTAATTGTTGACATCGGAGGGATCGAGTGTAGGTTTTTTCAGAAGGGGTGCAACTCTCGCTCTCTTGAAGACGGAAGGGACGTAGCCAACGGTCAGGGATGAGTTGATGAGCGAGGTGAGGTAAGGGAGAAGGTCTCCGGAAATGGTCTGGTATACATACAATTAAACATAGTTAGTGACACATTGAATAAACAACAGTGGGATGCATTGCACCATGACATTTTAGCTCACGCTAATTTCCAGTGCTTGTCCCTAGCCACATATACATTGTAGGGTTAATCATTGTCATAGATATCAGACGCCTGTTTTGTGTTGTCTTCATGTAATAATATATTAGCTGACTTTCATCCAAAGCATTCAAGCACACAAACCTGCCGTTGCTTGTGCCATGCTCTACTAACTGAACCGTACAGGACCTTGTGGTTTGTTCAGGAAAATACCTTGTCTGTTATTTTGTTTTAACACGCATCTCTGTTCTACATGGTGATGTGTACATCCTGTACGGTGTGCGTGTTACTCTGGTTTATGTCTTTAGCCTGCTACTGGAAGAACCAATATTTTTCTCTCACTCTCACCCTTTGTCTCTGTTTCAGTTCTACATGGTGATGTGTACAGTGTACATCCTGTATGCGTTACTCTGGTTCCTGTGGGCTGCCTGCTACTGGAAGGACTTACTGAGGATCCAGTTCTGGATAGCTGGAGTCATCTTTCTGGGCATGGTGGAGAAGGCTGTGTTCTGTGCTGAGTACGAGAACACCAACGGTGTCGGGGCAGCTTGTACGTCTACACTACAGTTACACCTAACGCTGTTGTCTGACTGGTTTAAATAAAGTACTAAGATCCTCTGTATAGTAGCATGGTGGAACGGATCACATTGATCTGGTCCCAATTCCCTCCCTGCCCCTTGGCCCTAACCTTTCAATGTTGGCAGATCTGAAGGGTCTGGATAGGTATCAGCAGTATAGTGGTGGAGAGTCCACCATATTAATTCTACCTTACAGATTTTCAAACATCGCAGGCTTGGGGCCAAGGGGGAGGTTTAGGGAGTGTTATTCTTCTGAGCAAGAGTTTTTCTGTCTCGTGTGAGAGTGAATTATTTCCAATGTGGATGTTGTATTTAGCTCCAGGCCTGTTGATCTTTGCTGAGCTCATCTCTGCCCTGAAGAGAACCCTGGCACGGCTGCTGGTCATTATCGTCAGTCTGGGATATGGTATAGTCAAGTAAGTTGAGAAAATAAAGGTCGTCACACACTTTCTTCCTGTCCTTTGATAGGTGACCCCAGTGACGTTATCGTGCTGTATGTATTTAGTCATTTTTCCTGCGTTGTGTGCGTTTCCCATCAGACCTCGACTGGGTACAGTGATGCACAGAGTGGTGGGACTAGGTGTGCTGTACTTTGCCTTTGCTGCCATCGAAGGTGTGCTTAGGATCACTGGGGTAAGGCGTATTCCTGAACTTGCTTACCTCCAGTGAGCTTGCATTTTGAATGTGAACCTTCATTTCTCAATGGCGTGCTGTTTTGCTAATGTGTGGGTTATGGGAATTCTGTTCAATACGTGTCTATGCATTCACTAAAGGTTCGTGACAATGGCCCCGCCCTCATCACATCCATTGTTCTAGCATTGATGGACTTCTGTATCATCTGGTTCATATCCTTCCTTATCTAGAATATTTACCCCATAATGCACCTCTAGTGGTCTATCATAACTTAATGGCCTACTTGGCTGTATCACGTGTTTTATCAGTGTTACAGAATGACACCTTATTGCGTACTAAATATTTTCACTGAAAATCATGGTGCTGGGGTTATAATGTATCTTCTACAGTTTGGATTGTAAACTTATATTGTATATTAAATCATGTTTCACTAGGTAATTTTCTTTGGTTACTGCTGTTATTTTTCTCTCCCCCACTCACTCTCCATCACTTTCACCTTCTGTCTTCTCTCTTTCTTCCCTCCATTATTCCCACCTGTCTCTCTCAATCCCTTTCTTCCTCTCAGGCGAAAGACTCTGACCTGGCTCTGTTGGCCAACATTCCTCTGGCTCTGATTGACTCTTCTCTCTGCTGGTGGATATCCTTTGGTGTGCTGATAGCCCTGTTTGAGGCTACTCTCTCCCCTGGGGGCCTCCTTATCCCTAGCGGGGCTTCTCTGGTCCTCAGCCTGAGCCTTGGGCTACTCTGTCCACTGGAGGTCCCTCCCTGTGCCAATCCAAAGGGTCTCTGCATGAGGGAAAATAATTCATTCTTGCACGCTATAGCACAGCTAGCTAATGCACAGCTAGCTAATGCACAGCTAGCTAACCTGGAGGTCTGATAGTAGAGATCTAGTAGTCTGGGCTGAGCCCTTGGCCCCTATCCCTGCCCGGGGCATCATCTGTACACCTTGCATGTTATCATCCCTACTGATTTTTGCTAGGTTCTTCCATGATTCAAACCCCCGAGCTGACAAGGTACAAATCTGTCTTTCTGCCCCTGAACAGGCATTTAACTGCCCCTGCACAGGCATTTAACCCACTGTTCCTATCCCGTCATTGAAAACAAGAATTTCTTCTTAACTGACTTGCCTAGTTAAATAAAGATCAAATAAAAAGGTCTGTTAGTTACATACTGTGAAGGCCAGCTGCTGTTTCCTTGACTGCCCCCTAACATATTTGTGAGCCTGGCTCACACTATAAAGACACTGAAGCTGAGGAGAAACCCAGTGAAGCTGTCTCTCTACAGACATTTCACAAACACACTCATCTTTGCCATTATAGGTGAGTATAGCCAGGAAGACAATTGTCATGTTTTTATAGTTCATGAGTATCATAACACATTACTACTGTATAAGGCATTATGAACAACGTTATAAAGCAGTATATGTATGTAGCCTACTTCATACTTCATTCAGAATTAGTCTCACAATTGAATGGAAATGGTCTGATGCAGTTTTGGTTGTATTTTTTTTTCCCCACCTTCAGCTTCAGTCATTTTCATGGTGTGGACGACGAAAAAATTCAGACTAGCCGACTGTCAATCTGTGAGTATGTCTTGTAATGGCAGCAAATGGTCCAGTTGTGTGATATCAAGTTTGACTGCTCTGTGCATTTCTTAAAGGTTCCAGGCAATGCAAATAGTCCGGGTAGCATTTGATAGATGTTCAGGAGTCTTATGGCTTGGGGGTAGAAGCTGTTTAGAAGCTTCTTGGACCTAGACTTGGTGCTCCGGTACCGCTTGCCTTGCGGTAGCAGAGAGCACAGTCTATGACTAGGGTGGCCGGAGTTTTTGACAATATTTAGGGCCTTCCTCTGACACCACCTGGTATAGAGTTCCTGGATGGTAGGAAGCTTGGCCCCAGTGATGTACTGGGCCATTCGCACTACCCTCTGGTGCCTTGCAGCTCAGCTTACAACTGCTGAGCAGTTGCCGTACCAGGCAGTTATGCAACAATGCTCTCAATGGTGACTCTGAGGAACCAAGCCAAATCTTTTCAGTCTCCTGAGGGGGAATAGGTTTTGTCGTGCCGTCTTCGACTGTCTTGATGTGCTTGGACAATCTTTGTTGTGGACATCAAGGAACTTGAAGAGCTCAACCTGTTCCACTACGCACCGTCGATGAGATTGGGGGTGTGCTCTGTCCTCTTTCCTGTAGTCCACAATCATCTCCTTTGTTTTGATTATGTTGAGGGAGAGGTTGTTGTCCTGGCACCGCACGGCCAGGTCTTTGACCACTTCCTTAAAGTGTTGTCTGATCAGGCCTACCACTGTTGTGTCATCGGCAAAATGAATGATGGTGTTGGACTCGCGCCTGGCCGTGCAGTCATGAGTGAACAGGGAGTACAGGAGGGGACTGAGCACGCACCCCTGAGGGGCACCTGTGTTGAGGATCAGCATGACAGATGTGTTGTTACTACCTTTACCACCTGGGGGCGGCCTGTCAGGAAGTCCGGGATCCAGTTGCAGAGGGAGGTGTTTGGTCCCAGGGTCCTTAGCTTAGTGAGGAGCTTTGAGGGCACTGTGGTGTTCAATGCTGAGCTGTTGTCAATGAATATCATTCTCACATAGGTGTTACTTTTGTCCATGTGGGAAAGGGCAGTTTGGAGTGCAGTAGAGATTGCATCATCTGTGAATCCGTTGGGGCGGTATGCAAATTAGAGTGGGTCTAGGGTTTCTGGGATAGTGGTGTTGTGAGCCATGACCGGCCTTTTGAAGCACTTCATGGCTACAGATGTGAGTGCTATGGGTCGGTAGTCATTAAGGTAGGTTAGGTTACCTTAGTGTTCTTTGGCACAGGAACTATGGTGGTCTGCTTGAAACAACATGTTGGTATTACAGACTCAGAGATGTTTAAAATGTCAGTGAAGACACTTGTCAGTGCATGCTCGCAGTACACGTCCTGGTAATCCTTCTGGCCCTGCGACCTTGTGAATGTTGACCTGTATAAAGGTCTTACTCACATCTGCTGCGTAAGAGCGTGATCACACAGTCACCCGGAACAGCTGGTGCTCTCATATGCATGTTTCAGTGTAATTTGCCTCGATGCAAGCTGTAGCTTGACCAGCTGTAACTATCAGTTGCAGCACAGATGAAAGGTTACAAGTATTCTGCTTGAGATTGACATTGACATTTGTAATTTAGCAGACTCTCTTATCCAGAGCCACTTACAGTAGTGAGTGCATACATTTTCATACTTTTCCCCCATACTGGTCCCCCGTGGGAATCGAACCCACAACCCACTGGTTTATAAACAAAGCAAGGTGTAGATGCATGTGATGCCGGTTTTATATGACGTTGCATAAAGCCACAAGTAAATCCTTGGTATTGCCTGCCTCCTGAATCCAGGGACTTGACACAGCTCGAGGGGACCAGTAACTTTATGATCAACTTTATCAGTGTACCAGCTAGTCATTTTTCATACTTGGGTCACATTTCTTTGAACTGATACTGGTTTCATCCAAATGTCATTTAAATTTGATGAAAACATAATTTTCACTGTTCAGGACTTAAGACATTGAATCAACGTATTGTAAAAAATGCCAGCTCAAGACTGCCGTATTGGGTCATGTATTGAACAGTATCATGGATGACATTGTTTGTATTATTCCATATAACAGGACTGGGTGGAGCTGTGGGTAGATGATGCCTTCTGGAGGTTCCTGTTCTCCATCATACTGCTGGTTATCATGTTCTTATGGAGACCCTCTGCTAACAACCAAAGGTGAGGTTACATGGTGTGTGTGGTTATCCTCGTGGGTACCTTTTATTAAACCTTTATTTTACTAGGCAAGTCAGTTAAGAACACATTCTTATTTTCAATGACTGCCTAGGAACAGTGGGTTAACTGCCTGTTCAGGGGCAGAATTCCCCACAAGGAGAGTAAAAAAATGGCAGTCTATTTTCAGGGTCAGGGAAAATTAGGATTTTGAATGGAAGTACTTTTGAGGTCCCCACTAGGATAGTAATATCAAATGTGTGTGTCCTCCTATATGTGGACAGTGTTGTATTGGAGAACGCCTAATCAAATTTTATTGGGGGGGGGGTAGCCATTTCATTAGTTGTTCAGGAGTCTTATGGATTGGGGGTAGAAGCTGTTGAGAAGCCTTTTGGACCTAGACTTGGCACTCCGGTACCGCTTGCCTTGCGGTAGCAGAGAAAACATTCTGACTAGGGTGGCTGGACTCTGACCATTTTTAGGGCCTTCCTCTGACACCGCCTGGTTGACAGGTCCTGGATGGCAGGAAGCTTGGCCCTAGTCATGTACTGGGCTGGACGCACTACCCTCTGGTGCCTTGCAGTCAGCTAACAACCAGTGGTGATGATTGACCTGCCTATTATATTAGTGAAATGTGCTTTGATCTAAGTGTGCTTAGACCATTGTCTACAACCTGCACCTTAGCTACCTTGTTGAGTGTGCTGTAGATTTATCAATGGCAATATGTTGACATATCAAACTACCAACAGTCAGTCAGGGAGAAAGTGCCTCACCTTACCACTCTTCAAAGCTTCAGAGAAAACACAAACTTACACAGCCTTTAAATGTTCTGGAGCTTTAGAAGCATTTTTAAGGCTTTATAACTGTTGATAATTGAACTGTTCCTTTGTTCTCCTCAGATATGCGTTCACTCCACTGATGGATGACTCTGACGATGAGGAGATCGAGGAGTTCCTGGTGTCAGCTAATTTAGGTATTGTACATGTACTTCTGTTTTTGTTTAACTTCTTTAGTGATAATGTGTTTGAACCTTGGTGATCTTTCTCTCCGTGTTTCTCTAAACACACACAGCTGATGGCATAAAGCTGAGAGCCTCCAACTTTAAGAGTGAGACGAACGGCTCAGCCAAGCCTTCAGGATCTAACCCGGTTAGTATCAAACCTTCAATTCAGTTAATACAACTTGATTTGTTCCCTCAGGGAATTAAGTCCATTTCCAATTATCCAATCAATATGAACACAATATCTCCACATATGAATACAGCATACCAACAAGCCAACCTTTTCTGTCAGTCAATAAAGTTTCACTTTCAGGTAACTGACACTCAAATGTTTGCTCTGACCTGTGATGCAATTCAAGCACAAAAATTACCTTGAAGAACAAATGACCATCTACTGTATATATTGAACACAAATATAAATGCAACATGTAAAGTGTTGGTTTCATGAGATGAAATAAAAGCACAAAAAGCTTCTCTCAAATTTTGTGCACAAATTTGTTTACATCCCTGTTTGTGAGCATTTCTCCTTTGCCAAGATAATACATCCACCTGACAGGTTAGGCATATCAAGAAGCTGATTAAACAGCATCATTACACAGGTGCACCTTGTGCTGGGGACAATAAAAGGTCACTAAAATGTGCAGTTTTGTCACAACGCAATGCCACAGATGTCTCAAGTTTTGAGGAAGCGTGCAATTGGTATGCTGACTGCAGGAATGACCACCAGAACTATTGGCAGAGAATTACATGTTAATTTCTCTACCATAAACTGCATCCAATGTAATTTTAGAGAATTTGGTAGTATGTCCATCCGGCCTCACAACCGCAGACCATGTGTAACCACACCAGCCCAGGGCCTCCAAATCCGTCTTTTTCACCTGCGGCATCGACTGAGACAAACCACCCGGACAGCTGATAAACTGAGGAGTATTTCTGTCTGTAATAAAGCCCTTTTGTGGGGGAAAAACTCATTCTGATTGGCTGTGCCATACTCCCCAGTGGGTAGGCCTGGCTCCCAATTGGATGGGCTTATGCCTTCCCAGGCATGTGAAAATCCATTGATTAGAGCCTAATGAATTTATTTCAATTGACTGATTTCCTTATATGACCTGTAACTCAGGAACATTGTTGCGTTTTTGTTCAGTATTTTTAGTCTAGTGAATGACATCCGAGTTCAAACAACAGAGGGCAGCGTTGAGTAGTTCTCTCTTTTATTTTCACCCTCCTGTCCAGGATGAAGACTTGAAGTGGGTGGAAGAGAACATTCCTACCTCTCTAACAGACGTGTAAGCATCACTTATCAAGAAATAGTTCTATCAACACCAAAATAGCAGGTGTGTTTATAGCAGAGTTTTCCAAACTCTGTCCTCGGGACCCCAAAGGGTGCACGTTTTTACCCCAGCACTACACAGATGATTCAAATAACCAACTAAACATCAGGCTTTGATCATTTGAATCAGCTGTGTAGTGTTAGGGTAAAAACCAAAACCTGCACCACTTGTGGTCCCCAGGACCGAGTTTGGGAAATCCTGGTTTAATGTGGTCACCATTATTAGGTGGTGGTTTTATAAAAACAAATGTTTTCTCCTTATTTTCCTCCATTGTAGAGCGTTGCCTGTCCTTCTTGATTCAGATGAGGTGTGTATATTTTTAACACGGTGTCATTTCTGTCAATGGCAAAATACACTGAGGATACAAAATATTAAGGACACCTGCTCTTTCCATGGCATATGCTATCAGGTGAAAGATATGATCCCTTATTGATGTCACTTGTTAAATCTACTTCAGTCAGTGTAGATGAAGGGTTGGAGATTGGTTAAAGAAGGATTTTTAAGCCTTGAGAGAATTGAGATGTATGTGTGCCATTCAGAGGGTGAATGGGCAAGGCAGGCAGATTTAAGTGCCTTTGAACAGTAGGTGTCAGGCTCACCGGTGTGTGAAGAACTTCAATGCTGCTGGGGTTTTCACGTTCAAGTTTCCTGTGTGTTTCCATTTTGGGTCCAACACCCAAAGTATATCCAGCCAACCGTGGGAAGCATTGGAGTCCGCATGGGCCAGCATCCCTGTAGAACGCTTGAGACACCTTGTAGAGTCCATGCCCTCGGTGAATTGAGGCTTTTCTGAGGGCAAAAGGAGGCAACTAAATATTAGGAAGACTTTCCTAATAAAGGTGGCAGGTAGCCTAGTGGTTAGAGTGTTGGGCCAGTAACTGAAAGGTTGCTGGATCGAATCCCTAAGCTGACATGGTAAAAATCTGTTGTTTTGCCCCTGAGCAAGGCAGTCAACCCACTGTTTCCCGGGCGCCGTGGATGTTGATTATGACAGCCTCCCGCACCTCTCTGATTGAGGGGTTGTGTTAAATGCAGAAGACACATTTCAGTTGAATGCATTCAGTTGTACAACTGACTAGGTTTCCCCTAATGTTTTGTAACTCAGTATATATGGTTTATTTCACTGTGCATTTCCTATAATGTTATTAAATTTCCAGTAGGCAATTTTATATGTACAGCCACTATGGTATTCGAGAGAGAGAGAGAGAGAGAGAGAGAGAGATATATATATATATATATATTTTCCACTGTATTCCTTACCTAGGAAATCATGACTACAAAATATGAAATGTCCAAGATGGAGTAACATGGGGAAATCTTCCTACTACCCACGATGGATGCAGAGCATCTCTTCCTTCTGAGATTGGTTCCTCCTGCATGGCATGGAAGAGACAGATCACCAGGAGCGCGACACCTCTCCCGTCCTAGGCCTGTTTAGGCTGAGAGTCAGACCTCTGTCTACAACACTACTGGGGCTTAACACCTCTGACTTGGCGTCAGCAGGGTCCTATTCATTGGGTATCAAATGGAAGAAAACCGATTTTTAAACAGGAGGTACTACCTGAACTTGTCCAATAAGAAATGCTGGTTATAGTTTTCCGTTGCAAAACATTTTTGCTGCGGTGTGCCCTAATGTGTTTAGCCCTCTCACCCTCTCCACAAACCAAGACATAACAATTGAGTGTGTCCCAAAGTGCACCCTATTCCCTATTCAGTGCCTCCGGAAAATATTCAGACTCCTTTACTTTTTTTCACATTTTGTTACATTACAGCCATGTTCTAAAATTGATTAAATGTTTTTTTTCCCTCATCAAACTACATTCAATAACTCATAATGACTGAATGAAAATAGGTTTTTAGAATGTTTTGCAAAATAAAAGAACTGAAATATCACATTTCCATAAGAATTCAGACCCTTTACTCAGAACTTTGTTCAAGCATTTTTGGCAGTGATTACAGCCTCGAGTCTCGTTGGGTTTGACACTATACGCCTGCCACTCCTGTATTTAGGGGAGTTTCTCCCATTCTTCTCTGCAGATCCTCTCGAGCTCTGTCAGGTTGGAAGAGGAGTGTCGCTGCACTGTTTTTTTTTACGGTCTCAAGTGATGTTAGCTCGGGTTCAAGTCCATGCTCTGGCTGGGTCCCTCAAGGACATTCAGAGACTTGTCCTGAAGCCACTCCTGCATTGTCTTGGTTGTGTGCTTAGGGTCATTGTCCTGTTAGAAGGTGAACCTTTGCCCCAGTCTGAAGTCTTGAGCACTCTGGAGCAGGTTTTCATCAAGGATCTCTCTGTACTTTGCTCTGTTCATCTTTCTGTCGATTCTGTCTAGTCTCCAACTCCCTAACGCTGAAAAACATCCCCACAGCAAGATGCTGCCACCACCATGCTTCACCGTAGGGGATGGTGCCAGGTTTCCTCCAGATGTGATGCTTGACATTCAGGCTAACAAGTTCAATCTTGGTTTCATCAGACCAGAGAATCTTGTTTCTCATGGTCTGAGAGTCCTTTAGGTACCTTTTGGGAAACTCCAAGAGGGCTGTTATGTACTTTTTACTGAGGAGTGGCTTCTGTCTGGCCACTACCCTAAAGGCCTGATTGGTGGAGTGCTGCAGAAATCGTTATTCTTCTGGAAGGTTCTCCCATCGCCACAGAGGAACTCTGGAGCTGTGTGAGTCACCATCGGGTACTTGGTCACCTCTCTGACCAAGGTCCTTCTCCCTTGATTGCTCTAGGAAGTTATTCCATTTAAGAATGATGGAGGGCAGTGTATTTGGGGACTTTCAATGCTGCAGAAATTTTTTGGTACCCTTTCCCCAGATCTGTGCCTTGGCACAATCCTATATCAACCCCTAAGGACAATTCCTTCGACAACATGGCTTGGTTTTTGCTCTGACTTGCACTGTCAACTGTGGGACCTTCTATAGACTAGGGTGTGCCTTTCCAAATCATGTCCAATCAATTGAATCTACCACAGGTGGACTCCAATCAAGTTGTAGAAACATCTCAAGGATGATCAATGGAAACAGGATGCACCGGAGTTCAATTTCATGTCTGATAGCAAAGGGTCAGAATACTTATGTAAATGAGGTATTTCTGTTTGTTTCATACATTTTCAAACATTTCTGAAACCTCTTTTCACTTCGTCATTATGGGGTAATGGTCAAAAGTAGGGAACTATGGACCCGTGTGGCTCAGGTGGTACACCATGGTGATTGCAACGCCAGGGTTGTGGGTTTGATTCCCACTGGGTGTCCAGTACCATAAAGTATGAAGATATATGCACTCACTTCTGTAAGTTACTCTGGATAAGAGCATCTGCTAAATGACTAATGTGTATAGGGAATAGGATGCCATTTGGGACAGTTTTTGTGATAACTTGACTTTATACTGTATCTTGGAGAGGGGAACAAGCTGGTATATTATTTCTACACCAATTGGATACATTGCGTAATATAAGACCAATGTGATATTTTGATGGATGATAATTCAGAGGTGTGTGTGTGTATATATATTGTTTATTATCTCACTGAGCGAAAGCTTTATTGCTTCCTAACCAAAGTATAATGTGATGTGTTGTGTGGGGGAGAGTTGTCTGCATTGTGTTTTCTATGCTGGGACAGGATTCATATGTTTAGTGTGAGTTACGCAGTACTAAACAGAAGTGTTGATGTAAGTGTAGGATCACAGGGCTTGGGTCTGTTCAGATTGTCTGTCAGAAGAATAATGCTAGAGCCGACACAATTCCATTCAATCTGCTATTGATGTTCAGAAAGTTTCACATCACTGATGCACCCCTGAGGTTGGTTAGTAGAGGCAGTACTTTAGTTGAGGCCCATGGCATTGAAGTTATAATGAATAATAATTTATTCAGCTTCTATAGTGCTTTTCATTAGACAGAATCTCAAAGTGCTTGTTAAGCAAAATAACCAACAAGCATGTATTTAGAGGTATAGGATACAACAGTAGATGGGTCAAGTCTGAGTGTTTCCTGAAACCTCCAGATGGACAGCTGCTCTCATGAGAGGATCTGGAAGCTCATAGCTAGATGGTCAGCAGCGGTGGTGGTCTGGTCAGCATGTCCAAGGGCAGGCAGGTAGGCCGGCAGATCCATGTCATCAGGGCGTCTCCGCCGTCTGCAGATCCTCTGTTTTGGGACTGTGATGAGCTTTGAGATCCCCACAGAGTACAGTCATCACTTCAGAAGTATCCTCCAAAGTAATGAAAAGCTGTCCCACTGCCTCTTGGATCACCGTTGGTGAAAAGCAACCCTGAGTCACTGGTGTAATTCAAATGAAAACACACCGGCTAGCTAGCATTACCTAGCTTGTTGACAATGCTGATTTTCATACATTTCCTAGTGGTAGAAAAAGTAAAAATCATCCAGTAAAATACTACATAAGTATATTTAGAACTAAATACTTTTCCTCAAGTATCAACATTAAATGTAATTGCTAACATATACTTAAGTATCAAAAGTATAAATCATGTTAAATTCCTTATTAAGCAAATCAGATGGCACCATTTGATTTTAATATACAGATAGCCAGGGGCACATTCTTAACACTTAATTTACAAATGAAGCATGTGTGTTTAGTGAGTCTGCCAGATCAGAGGCAGTAGGGTTCTTTAAGAATGTAATGGAGTGAATGTAAAAGTTGTCAGAAATATAAATAGTAAAGTACAGATACCCCAAAAAACTACTTAAACAATACTTTAAAGTATTTTTTACTTAAGTACTTTACACCACTACAATTTATGGGCATGACTCAAATTCATGATATCAAGACTTGATCTGCACTCATTTAGCTATTGAAAAATGTAAAACTTGGTACAAAATATTACATATGATTACATATGTACATGAGTTCTCTGCTGAGTTACCATGGCAATTATAGAACCCAGGAGCTCTGTACTACTATGGCTGACCATGTAAAACAAATAATTTCACTACACCTATCAGGTGTATGTGACAAAACATTGTTTTTTTTCTTCTGGTACCCTCCCCCTTTTTTAAACTTTGTTTGTGCCCTAAATAGTATCCTATTCCCTATATAGTGCACTACTTTTGACCAGAGCCCTATGGGCCCTGGTATAAAGTAGTACACTAAACAGAGGATAGGGTGCCATTTGGGACTAATCTCGGTCCTTGTTAGTTCTTGTTTAAGTGTACTTCCACCTTGCTCCAGAGTTGCACGGCAGTCTAAGGCACTGCATCTCAGTGCTAGAGGTGTCACTACAGACCCTGGTTTGATTCCAGGCTGTATCACAACCGTCTGTGATTGTGTGCTGCCCTATGGGACTCCCAATCAATTGGTCCAGCGTCCTCCGGGTTAGGGTTTGGCCGGGGTAGGCTGTCATTGTAAACAAGAATTTGTTCTTAACTGACTTGCCTAGTTAAATATTTTTTGGGGGTATATGTGCTAAAGCCTCTAGTTTACTCTCTTGGTTAATTTATGGGGATATTGTTATTGTGTGTTTTAATTTGAACCCTGATTTACTGTCTATTCCTAAACTAATTTTAAAGGAGAAACTATTAGAAATGACAGTCTCTGGTTAATTCATGCATTTGTTTTGCCATTGAAAAGGGGATGTTGGTATGACTCCAACATAGCTATCCCAATCCCTATGTTTTGTAATAGTTGAACACTTTCAAAGTACACATTTGTTGTCCGCCATTTATGAAAAGGTTCTGGTACTGGTGCCAGTTAGATGGTGTCTGTTGAAGTCTTCATATGCATGTTATGGTGTATGAGACGGCACAAATGTAGGGGTGTTAGTTTCATGTGGACCAACAATCCCAATCTTTATTTATCCAGGTAGGCCAGTTGAACAAGTTCTCATCTGGCCAAGATGATAAAGTAAAGCAGTGCGACAAAAACAACACTGTGTATGCAAATGTAGTAAGATTAGGGAGTTAAAGCAAGAAATAGGCCATAGAGGTGAAATAATTACAATTTAGCATTAACACTGGAGTGATAGATGTGCAGATTATGATGTGCAAATAGAGAGTCTGTTTTCACCCCAGTATATGGTTACCAGTGAGCTGAGAAGGTGGGGTGGAGCCAGTGCGTTTAACGACGAATGTGTAGTGAGGGCCAGCAAACGAGAGCATACAGGTCGCAGTGGTGGGTAGTATATGGATGGCACTGTGATAGGCTGCATCCAATTTGCTGAGTAGAGTGTTGGAGGCTATCTTGTAAAGGACATCGCCAAAGGCAAGGATCGGTAGGATAGTCAGTTTTACGAGGGTATGTTTGGCAGCACGAGTGAAGGAGGCTTTGTTGCGAAATAGGAAGCCGGTTCTATATTTTGGATTGGAGATGCTTAATGTGAGTCTGGAAGGAGAGTTTACAGTCTAACCAGACACCTAGGTATTTGTAGATGTCCACATATTCATAAGTCAGAACTGTCCAGAGTAGTGATGCTGAACGGGTGGGCAGGTGCGGCAGCGATCGGTTGAAGAGCATGCATTTAGTTTTACTAGCATTTAAGAGCAGTTGGAGGCCATGTAAGGAGTGTTGTATGGCATCGAAGTTCATTTGTTAACAGTGTCCAAAGAAGGGCCAGATGTATACAAAATGGTGCCGTCCGCGTAGAGGTGGATCAGGGAATCACCAGCAGCAAGAGCGACATCATTGATATATACAGAGAAAAGAGTCGGCCTGAGAATTGAACTGTGTGGCAAGCCATAGAGACTGCCAGAGGTCCGGACAACAAGCTCTCCGATTTGACACACTGAACTCTATCTGAAAAGTAGTTGGTGAACCATATCCCTATGTTGACACCTATGGAAATGAGAAGTGGTGAGTGACCGCCACAGCCCGTCCCAATTCATTCCCTCCCTCTTGGCCCCAGAAGTTTGCTGATCTAAAGGGTATTGGGAAGTATGCTGTGTAGAGGAGGAGCTTACATCTTACAGATCTGCCAACATCGAAGGGTTGCTTAGAGGTTTGTCACTGGTTAACACAGCCACAACACCATTTAAAAGTTATGACTATGTGGCTGTGTTAACTAGTGAAGACCTACTCAGGGCCAAGAGGAACGTAAAGTTTGGCAGGGAATGAATTGCGATCAACAGACATTGTGGAGCCCAGGGCCCATATTCACAAAGCGTTTCAGAGTATGAGTGCTGATCTAGGATCAGTTTTGCCTTTAAGATTATAATGAATAAGGTTAGTGGGGCAGCAGGTAGCCTAGTGGTTAGTGTTGGGCCCGTAACCGAAAGGTTGCTGGATCGAATCCCTAAGCTGACAAGGTAAAAAGCTATGGGAGCCCCCCGCACCTCTCTGATTGAGGGGTTGGGTTAAATGCAAAAGACACATTTCAGTTGTACAACTGACTAGGTATCCCCCTTACATGGACAGGGGAGATCTGATCCTAAATCAGCACTGGGCCCTGACTGTAAGTAACCTGCAGAGGCCCCTGTGTTTGACATTTTTACGTCAGGGTACCCCTATGTACCATCACCTTCCACCCTGTGACCCCTTTTCTAGTGATCAGGCACTTTTTAGAACCTCCTTTAGTGGCTAATGTAAACCTCTAAGAGATGCTTGTCAATGATTGCCTCACAAGTGACGATCATGAGGTCTGTTTCTTCGTGTTCCCATAATGCGGCATTTGTTGTTGTTTCGCTGATGCTGGCTGGAGTTGAGTGTTAGCTTTGTTGCTGATATGCTGGAGGTTTTGAGGTAGAGAGAGTGATAGAGAGACTAGAGTTCTACCTGAAAAAAAAGATCCTCATTGTCTTCTCCACTGTTGGACTGCCTCCAGACATGTATCCCACATCGATCCACAGCCGACCTCACCGTCCTCCAAATTGTTTTCTGAAATAGCCCATTGACCCAAATCTCACTGCTTTTCTGTTTTCCTGAAGTGACTCACGCTCCGGGGGATAGACGAATTGAACCCTGTGGGCACCCCCATAGAGACTGCCAGAGGTCCGGACAACAGGCCCTCCGATTTGACACACTGAACTCTATCTGAAAAGTAGTTGGTGAACCAGGCGAGGCAGTCATTTGAGAAACCAAGGCTATTGAGTCTGCCAATAAGAATGCAGTGACTGACAGAGTCGAAAGCCTTGGCCGGGTCGATGAAGACGGCTGCACAGTGCTGTCTTTTATAGATGGCGGTTATATAGTTTTGGACCTTGGATAGGCACAAGGGGTTTATGTAGGATTGGTTCATGATGTTGTCCTCCGCAGCCTAGGCACAAGGTTAGCGGGTTTATGTAGGATTGGTTCATGATGTTGTCCTCCGCAACCTAGGCACAAGGTTAGCGGGTTTATGTAGGATTGGTTCATGATGTTGTCCTCCGCAACCTAGGCACAAGGTTAGCGGGTTTATGTAGGATTGGTTCATGATGTTGTCCTCCGCAACCTAGGCACAAGGTTAGCGGGTTTATGTAGGATTGGTTCATGATGTTGTCCTCCGCAGCCTAGGCACAAGGTTAGCGGGTTTATGTAGGATTGGTTCATGATGTTGTCCTCCGCAGCCTAGGCACAAGGTTAGGGGGTTGTCCATTTACTCGTTCTCAACTCCAACTATTTCCTAGGACCTGTCCAGAAACAACCCGTACCCCCTAGATTTTCCAATCTTTCCCCTCCAATCTCGTGTGTAGACAGTAGGGTCTAGGGATGCGTTTGGGAATCAGACCTAGTGTATTTGGAGCTTTTCCTAACTTGTAGAAAATCAGAATTAGATGCTTCTTCTTACTCAGACCCTGGCTACCTTCATGCTCATTCTTTCCTTTTCATGTAGCCTACGACTGTATTCACTGGTCTGTTATTTTCACAGAACAGTCTGGTTTTGGCTGACTGTTAGTCCTGTTGTTTCCTAAGTCACCAGGTGACTGAATATTTATTGCCTTGTACCTATTTTTGGAAGGTTTGTCTTCAGAACTATGCTTGAACATTTCATTCCAGGGCTGCTTCTGAAATGGCACCCTATTCCCTGTAGAGTGCACTACTTTTGACCAGAGTTCTATTCACCCTGGTCAAAAGTAACTCACTAGATAGGTGCCATTTGGGAAGTACATATTCATTTGCCTGTATGTCTATTTATTTCTGTTGACTTTGAGAGAAAGAGAATCTGTATTTCTGATTGTTATTGTAATACAATGGTTAATTTAATTGTAAATAAAACATGTTTATTTGACCAATATGTTTTTGTATTATTGCAGTCACAGGAAAATATTAGAACCACTGATCATTATAAGATCTTGGTTATTTCAGCGTCCTGAACCCAGCCATGATCTAGTCAGGCAGATGTGCTATCATCATATGACGTCATATTGGTGCTCTCACGAGGTGGTATACTGTCCCATCTGGCAGGACTGTTCCCTCAGTCAGATTTCTTACCAAACCAATGTGTTCCTGTGTTGACTGGGTGACGTTCTCTAGGAACTCACTCCGGCTTTAAACTTACTCTTGAATGTTGTAATAGTAGAATTCAGTTCCTCTTGTCATGTCAGTCATTGCCTACCTTAGAGAGCTATTTGTAACTTGTCAGAAGTGTCCAGATCAAGTAGCCCGTGTCAGCTGTAAAACAATAACATTTCCCATAGATATTGTAATTTTTTTTGTCACTTATCACATGAATACACGGCAGAATGTATAGAATTGCAAGACAATTAGCTTTAAACCTGCAAAATTCTCTTCACCGATGAGGGGTGTGAACAGTTTGTTTCATGAACAGTGCTTGTGCGCACAGGGGGGCGCTGGATGTTACCCAATGCTGGAAAGGGAACCCCTGTTTTAGTCTAGTGGAATGAGATGTTCCATTTTTACAGCTCTTCGTGTGCCGCAGATAGCAAAGACTAACTCATTTTCATCCGAAGTCAGAGAAACCGCTCAGAACATTTACATATACTGTATTTACCACGAGGGGGTTTTAGGACATCCTTTTGATAACCAGACTAAGCCGTTTTTTAATGTTATTTGAATCTTATATTTTTAAAAGTGATATTTCTTTTTCTTGAGTGTTCAGTAAGGTAATGGGGTGTAGGGACTACTATACAGAATCAACGTGTTCCTGACTTGTGTGAATAAACCCAATCTGTTCTACAGAGGGCTATAGGCTGTGAATGTTGTGAAGGCACTTATGTATGAACACCTCGTGAACTCTACAATCGCATGCACCTGCAGTGTGTGTCCTGTCACAATGAAAGCTTGTTTTTCACTAACATGTTTTTAAAGAAAGCTTTCTCTCTTCAAAGGATCAAGTAAGAAACGTTAAATGACACAGCGTTTGTTAGAAACCTGACTGCTCCAGGCCAGGGTGAATGTAGGGTTATGAAATCCCTCAGCCAACCATATCCCTATGTTGACACCTACGGAAACGAGAAGTTGTGAGTGACCGCCACAGCCCGTCCCAATTCATTCCCTCCCTCTTGGCCCCAGAAGTTTGCTGATCTAAAGGGTATTGGGGAAGTATGCTGTGTAGAGGAGGAGCTTACACCTTACAGATCTGCCAACATCGAAGGGTTGCTTAGAGGTTTGTCACTAGTTAACACAGCCACAGCACCATTTCACAAATATGACTTTGTGGCTGTGTTAACTAGTATAGACCTACTCAGGGCCAAGAGGGACGTAAAGTTTGGCAGGGAATGAATTGGGATCAACAGACATTGTGGAGCCCAGGGCCCATTTTCACAAATCGTTTCAGAGTATGAGTGCTGATCTAGGATCAGTTTTGCCTTTAAGATTATAATGAATAAGGTTAGAGGGGCAGCAGGTAGCCTAGTGGTTAGAGTGTTGGGCCCGTAACCGAAAGGTTGCTGGATCGAATCCCTAAGCTGAAAAGGTAAAATGCTATGGGAGCCCCCCACACCTCTGTGATTGAGGGGTTGGGTTAAATGCAAAAGACACATTTCAGTTGAATGCATTCAGTTGTACAACTGACTAGGTATCCCCCTTACATGGACAGGGGAGATCTGATCCTAAATCAGCACTGGGCCCTGACTGTAAGTAACCTGCAGAGGCCCCTGTGTTTGACATTTTTACGTCAGGGTACCCCTATGTACCATCACCTTCCACCCTGTGACCCCTTTTCTAGTGATCAGGCACTTTTTAGAACCTCCTTTAGTGGCTAATGTAAACCTCTAAGAGATGCTTGTCAATGATGGCCTCACAAGTGACGATCATGAGGTCTGTTTCTTCGTGTTCCCATAATGTGGCATTTGTTGTTGTTTCTCTGATGCTGGCTGGAGTTGAGTGTTAGCTTTGTTGCTGATATGCTGGAGGTTTTGAGGTAGAGAGAGTGATAGAGAGACTAGAGTTCTACCTGAAAAAAAAGATCCTCATTGTCTTCTCCACTGTTGGACTGCCTCCAGACATGTATCCCACATCGATCCACAGCTGACCTCACCGTCCTCCAAATTGTTTTCTGAAATAGCCCACTGACAAAAATCTCACTGCTTTTCTGTTTTCCTGAAGTGACTCACGCTCCGGGGGAAAGAAGGTTCTACTGTTGGCCTTTCAGAATCACTTTCTGGTTTTCCATAGAGTTTCATACTTTTGGTTATTACTGGGCCGTTTTGAAATGGGTACAAAAGTGAAGAGGAGAAGAAGGAAGGAGGGATGTTGTTTCAGGAGGATGGAGAGCAGATGGTCGACGCCCATGCCGTCGGAATCTGGACAATTTGGAATGTTGGAGATGATAATTTCTTCATTTTGTGTGTACACAAAATATATAGCTGGGAATGCTATATGTGACAGCTTTATATGACAACTTTCCATTCTGATAATGTTCATGTCTCTCTTTTGACATTGTGACAGAAAACAGAAAATTGTTGCATGCTACCCTACACATAACTTGGTAGGAAACCCCTGTGCTTGGGTTTCTCCTGGAGGCCTTGATTCCAAGAAATGCATATTAGCAGTGTTCCCCAATAGGTGGCCGGCAGGTGATTTTATTTGGCCCCCGTACTTTGAGTATTTATTTTCATATATGTCTTTTGTGTATTTATTTTCATATATATAAATGAAAATAAATACTCTTAGTACGGGGGTCAAATATATACACTGCTCAAAAAAATAAAGGGAACACTAAAATAACACATCCTAGATCTGAATGAATGAAATATTCTTATTAAATACTTTTTTCTTTACAAAGTTGAATGTGCTGACAACAAAATCACACAATTATCAATGGAAATCAAATGTATGGATTTGGAGTCACACTCAAAATTAAAGTGGAAAACCACACTACAGGCTGATCCAACTTTGAATGTAATGTCCTTAAAACAAGTCAAGATGAGGCTCAGTAGTGTGTGTGGCCTCCACGTGCCTGTATGACCTCCCTACAACTCCTGAACAGTCTGTGGTGCAACGTGGCGTTGGTGGATGGAGCGAGACATGATGTCCCAGATGTGCTCAATTGGATTCAAGTCTAAGGAATGGGCGGGCCAGTCCATAGCATCAATGCCTTCCTCTTGCAGGAACTGCTGACACACTCCAGCCACATGAGGTCTAGCAGTGTCTTGCATTAGGAGGAACCCAGGGCCAACCACACCAGCATATGGTCTCACAAGGGGTCTGAGCATCTCATCTCGGTACCTACTGGCAGTCAGGCTACCTCTGGCGAACACATGGAGGGCTGTGCGGCCCCCCAAAGAAATGCCACCCCACACCATGACTGACCCACCGCCAAACCTGTCATGCTGGAGGATGTTGCAGGCAGCAGAATGTTCTCCACAGCGTCTCCAGACTCTGTCATGTCTGTCACATGTGCTCAGTGTGAACCTGCTTTCATCTGTGAAGAGCACAGGGCGCCAGTGGCGAATTTGCCAAACTTGGTGTTCTCTGGCAAATGCCAAACGTCATGCACGGTGTTGGGCTGTAAGCACAACCCCCACCTGTGGACGTCGGGCCCTCATACCACCCTCATGGAGTCTGTTTCTGAGCGTTTGAGCAGACACTTGCACATTTGTGGCCTGCTGGAGGTCATTTTGCAGGGCTCTGGCAGTGCTCCTCCTGCTCCTTTTTGCACAAAGGCGGAGGTAGCGGTCCTGCTGCTGGGTTGTTGCCCTCCTACGACCTCCTCCACGTCTCCTGATGTACTGGCCTGTCTCCTGGTAGCGCCTCCATGCTCTGGACACTACGCTGACAGACCCAGCAAACCTTCTTGCCACAGCTCACATTGATGGTCCATCCTGGATGAGCTGCACTACCTGAGCCACTTGTGTGGGTGGTAGACTCCATCTCATGTTACCACTAGAGTGAAAGCACCGCCAGCATTCAAAAAGGACCAAAACATCAGCCAGGAAGCATAGGAACTGAGGAGTGGTCGTGGTTGCCACCTGCAGAACCACTCCTTTATTGGGGGCGTCTTTCTAATTGCCTATAATTTCCACCTGTTGTCTGTTCCATTTGCACAACAGCATGTGAAATTTATTGTCAATCAGTGTTGCTTCCTAAGTGGACAGTTTGATTTCACAGAAGTGTGATTGACTTGGAGTTACATTGTGTTGTTAAGTGTTCCCTTTATTTTTTTGAGCAATGTATATACAGTGGGGCAAAAAAAGTATTTATTCAGCCACCAATTGTGCAAGTTCTCCCATTTAAAAATATGAGAGAGGCCTGTCATTTTCATCATAGGTACACTTCAACTATGACAGACAAAATTAGGGGGGAAAATTCCAGAAAATCACATTGTAGGAGTTTTAATGAATTTATTTCCAAATTGTGGTGGAAAATAAGTATTTGGTCACCCACAAACAAGCAAGATTTCTGGCTCTCACAGACTTGTAACGTCTTCTTTAAGAGGCTCCTCTGTCCTCCACTCGTTACCTGTATTAATGGCAAATGTTTGAACTTGTTATCAGTATAAAAGACACCTGTCCACAACCTCAGACAGTCACACTCCAAACTCCACTATGGCCAAGACCAAAGAGCTGTCAAAGGACACCAGAAACAAAATTGTAGACCTGCACCAGACTGGGAAGACTGAATCTGCAATAGGTAAGCAGCTTTGTTTGAAGAAATCAACTATGGGAGCAATTATTAGGAAATGGAAGACATACAAGACCACTGATAATCTCCCTCGATCTGGGGCTCCATGCAAGATCTCACCCGTGGGGTCAAAATGATCACAAGAACGGTGAGCAAAAATCTCAGAACCACACGGGGGGACCTAGTGAATGACCTGCAGAGAGCTGGGACCAAAGTAACAAAGCCTACCATCAGTAACACACTACGCCGCCAGGGACTCAAATCATGCAGTGCCAGATGTGTCCCCCTGCTTAAGCCAGTACATGTCCAGGCCAGTCTGAAGTTTGCTAGAGGGCATTGGGAGAATGTCATAGATTGGGAGAATGTCATATGGTCAGATGAAACCAAAATATAACTTTTTGGTAAAACCTCAACTCGTCGTGTTTGGAGGACAAAGAATGCTGAGTTGCATCCAAACTTCATGCTTTGGGGCTGTTTTTCTGCAAAGGGACCAGGACGACTGATCCGTGTAAAGGAAAGAATGAATGGGGCCATGTATCGTGAGATTTTGAGTGAAAACCTCCTTCCATCAGCAAGGGCATTGACGATGAAATGTGGTTGGGTCTTTTGATAATGATCCCAAACACACCGCCCGATCAACGAAAGAGTGGCTTCGTAAGACGCATTTCAAGGTCCTGGAGTGGCCTAGCCAGTCTCCAGATCTCAACCCCATAGAACATCTTTGGAGGGAGTTGAAAGTCCGTGTTGCCCAGCAACAGCCCCAAAACATCACTGCTCTAGAGGGGATCTGCATGGAGGAATGGGCCAAAATACCAGCAACAGTGTGTGAAAACCTTGTGAAGACTTACAGAAAATGTTTGACCTCTGTCATTGCCAACAAAGGGTATATAACATAGTATTGAGATAAACTTTTGTTATTGACCAAATACTTATTTTCCACCATAACCATAATAAATTCATTAAAAATCCTACAATGTGATTTTCTGGTTTAAATACTAAATACTTTTTTGCCCCACTGTAGCAACACGTCCCCCATAAGCATTTCTGTCTCTTCTATAGATGTTATATCCTTGTGTTGCTACTGCTGTATCAAAGGAATGATCTAAGTGAGTGTCAGAAATGGCTAATATACTGTATGAATGTCATCAGATGTTAGCAAGTTGTTGATTTCATGAACCTTATTTCTAAGGCTAAATACACAATATATACAAAAGTATATGGACACCCCTTGGAATTAGAGGATTTGGTCATTTCAGCCACACCCGTTGCTGACAGTTGTGTAAAATCGAGCAAACAGCCATGCAATCTCCATAGAAACACTGGCAGTAGAATAGCCATACTGAAGAGCTCAGTTCAAAGTGGCACTGTCATAGGATGCCACCTTTCCAAAATGTCAGTTCGTCAAATTTCTGCCCTGCTAGAGCTGCCCTGATCAACTGTAAGTCCTGTTATTGTGAATCTGGGTTTGGAGGAAGTCAGGAGAACGCTACCTGCCCCAATGTATAGTGCTAACTGTAAAGTTTGGTGGAGGAGGAATAATGGTCTGGGGCTGTTTTTCATGGTTCGTGCTAGGCCACTTAGTTACAGTGAAGGGAAATCATAACGCTACAGCATACAATAACTTTAGATGATTCTGTGCTTCCAACTTTGTGGCCACAGTTTGGGAAAGACCCATTCCTGTTTCAGTATGACAATGCCCCCTGCACAAAGTGAGGTCCATACAGAAATGGTTTGTGTGGAAGAATTTGACTGGCCTGCACAGAGCCCTGACTTCAAACCCATCCAACACCTTTGGGATGAATTGGAACGTTGACTGCGAGCCAGGCCTAATCGCCCAACATCAGTGTCCGACCTCACTAATGCTCTCTGCAATGTTCCAACATCTAGTGGAAAGCCTTCCCAGAAGAGTGGAGGCTGATATAGCAGCAAAGGGGGAACCAACTCCATATTAATGCCCATGATTTTGGAATGAGATGTTCGACGAGCAGGTGTCCACATACTTTTGGTCATGTAGTGTATATTAATATGGGCTATTTTCAGCCCTTTCCTGGGTAGATTCTCAGAGATAGATATAATATAGAAAAGAGCAAACAAAGCCAGATAAAAAAAACATCAATTTCGCAGTCAATTAATCAGTTGGTGTGTGTTAGTCCGCGGTGGGGTTGAAGCTACGAACCCATAGGCTTGGCTCTCTCATCCCTTCCAGGCTTCTGGGAGGGAGGCTGGACAATGAGCCCGTCT
Organism: Oncorhynchus gorbuscha; assembly: GCF_021184085.1. NCBI lineage: Eukaryota > Metazoa > Chordata > Actinopteri > Salmoniformes > Salmonidae > Oncorhynchus > Oncorhynchus gorbuscha. The sequence goes on from NC_060178.1 coordinate 102,556,229, forward strand.
TATCGGATGTAAGCAATGTCCCCACATGCTCTTGCAGTTTTCATAGCAGGGGTAAGTTATTTTTATTCTGATGCACAGCTTCAGGATAGTCCTCGTTGAGGAAGATGTATGTTCCCCTCAAGTTCTTGGCTCTTTCCAGAACCACTAACTTGTCCTTTGAAACTCAAGAATTTGATGACTATCGGCCTGGGCCTGTCACCTGAGCCAGTGGTGGGTTTTCCAGTCCTATGGGCGCGCTCCAACTCAATCTTCCTGGGCCTGTCACCTGAGCCAGTGGTGGGTTTTCCAGTCCTATGGGCACGCTCCAACTCAATCTTCCTGTGGTCTATCTTCAGTTTCTCCAAGATCATTTCCCTCACTTTGTCCTCAGACTCCGTCCAGGTCTCATGTGGAGATTCTGCAATACAGTCTACAATAAGGTTTTTGGCCTTGATTGTCCCTCGAGACAATCAGATTTCTCTGTAATTGTTATCATGGATTCACATACAGAACTAATGTCCTCTCTCAGTGACTTCCAGATTGTTGTATCTTGCCGTTTTCCTGTTTAAACTCATCGAGCTGATCCTGGGAGAACAGCAAACTGTTATTCAGGTACTGGACCACTCGGGTCAGGTTGTCCATTCTTTTATTAGTTGAATCCACCAGTATTTGGACAAAACACTTGACGCTATTTTCTTAATGTTGTAACAACTGCTTGTAGAACTCTTTTCGTTCATTTGAAAGAACCTTCCCCTGTGATAGAGAGACACCACTGTCCTCAACAGTACCCACTCCCACCAGCTTTGGTCTTTATATATAATATAATAATATATGCCATTTAGCAGACGCTTTTATCCAAAGCGACTTACAGTCATGTGTGCATACATTCTACGTATGGGTGGTCCCGAGGATCGAACCCACTACCCTGGCGTTACAAGCGCCATGCTCTACCAACTGAGCTACAGAAGGACCACCGTCTTTGTCATGGCAATGTAGGCTACGCTGTTACTCCCCACAATTCCAGACAGGTCAAGTCACAGGGAAGATGGAAACAGCAACAAACAGTAGGATTCCAGACAGCTACAAGCCTGGGACAATCCGCGGTTCCAGCCACAAGGGCTAACTGTGACGCGGGATACAAAATCAAAAGATACTAACCAAACTTTTCCAAGACATTTTTTCAGACACCTTCAAAACTTTCCAAACCAACAAACCGAGCGCGGCGTCATTTCAAAAATGTAAACATACAGTTGAAGTCGGAAGTTTAAATACACTTTGGTTGAAGTCATTAAAACTAGTTTTTCAACCACTCCACAAATTTCTTGTTAACAAACTATAGTTTTGGCAAGTCGGTTAGGACATCTACTTTGTGCATGACACAAGTCATTTTTCCAACAATTGTTTACAGACATTAATTCACTTATAATTCACTGTATCACAATTCCAGTGGGTCAGAAGTTTACATACACTAACTTGACTGTGCTTTTAAACAGCTTGGAAAATTCCATAAAATGATGTCATGGCTTTAGAAGCTTCTGTTAGGCTAATTGACATCATTTGAGTCATTTGGAGGTGTACCTGTAGATGTATTTCAAGGGCTACCTTCAAACTCAGTGCCTCTTTGCTTAACATCATGGGAAAATCAAAAGAAATCAGCCAAGACCTCAGAAAAAAAATTCCCAAGTCTGGTTCATTATTGGGAGCAATTTCAAAAGCCTGACGGTACCACGTTCATCTGTACAAACAATATGGAACCACACAGCCGCCATACTTCTAGAGAGGAACGTACTTTGGTGTGAATCAATCCCAGAACAACAGCAAAGGACCTTGTGAAGATGCTGGAGAAAACCGGTATAAAAGTATCTTTATCCACAGTAAAACGAGTCCTATATCGACATAACCTGAAAGGCCGCTCAGCAAGGAAGAAGCCACTGCTCCAAAACCCCCATAATAAAGACAGACTATGGTTTGCAACTGCACATGGGGACAAGAATTTTACTTTTTGGAGAAATGTCCTCTGGTCTGATGAAATAGAACTGTTTGGCCATAATGACCATCGTTACGTTTGGAGGAAAAGGGGGAGGCTTGCAAGCCGAAGAACACCACCCCAACCGTGAAGCACGGGGTGGCAGCATCATGTTGTGGGGGTGCTTTTCTGCAGGAGGGACTGGTGAACTTCACAAAATAGATAGATGGCCAAAATTCACCCAAATTATTGTGGGAAGCTTGTGGAAGGCTACCCAAAACGTTTCACCCAAGTTAAACAATTTAAAGGCAATGCTACCAAATACTAATTGAGTGTATGTAAACGTCTGACCCACTGAGAATGTGATGAAAGAAATTAAATCTGAAATAAATCATTCTCTCTACTATTATTCTGACATTTCACAATCTTTTAAATAAAGTGGTGATCCTAACTGACCTAAGACAGGGAATTTTTACTAGGATTAAATGTCAGGAATTGTGAAAACTGAATTTAAATGTATTTGGCTACGCTGTATGTAAACTTCTGAATTCAACTGTAGCATTCAAATTCCCACTAGCAGTTAGTGGTAGAGGGAAAATGGTATTGAACAAGGTAAAAGTACTGCCCATTTCTGTTGTAATAGAAGGGGGTGGCGCTTGGGGGCTGTGTGTGGCTGTGCATTTGAGTGAGAAAGACACAGAGGAGAACCAACCAGTAAAATCAAAGCCCCCTTCATTGTTGACGCATTGTGCCGACAACATCAAAGACTCTGAAGTCAGGAGGAATTGGAGAGTTCGGTGTTACCCAGACTAGACAGTACTCTGCTCTCTAACTGTCTCCAGCAATATCACCCTCCTCTGAACTCCTACAAAACATGTGTGCATCATCAAATAGGCCAAGCATACAGCTTCAAACGAGGACAGTAAGCTGAGTGCAGGAGGCATGTTACTAATGATAAGTATTGAGTCGGACATTAAAGAGCGTTGTCATTTTGAGGCAGGGGTGTAGTGAGTACACGATCAGGGCATGTCTTTCTCTTCTCTCTATCTCTCTCTCCTCCACCCCTTCACTGGAGGAGCGGAGACAGACGGAGAGTAAGAAAGACAAGAGGGAAAGCACATGTGGTGAACATTACGCCCTTTCTCTCTATCACTCTCTCTCTCTAGTCTCTCTCGGATAAATAAATAATTGAAAAACACACTGAAGTATATCTTTAACTTCCATATGGCTATTACTCCAGTCACAACTAAGTGAAAGCTCTGCCGTGACATTCTTTCGGTTTAACATTGACCAACAGTCCAGTATGTGCAGGCTTTGACCTCCATTCTGGTTTGTGATTTCAAAGGACTTCCCTATAAACATGCTTTTTTTCTGATCAATTCTTCTTTAGACCTGAACATAGCTGATCATATTACTGATCACTTGATCGTCCTAACTGATTTGTTGTGTTTTGGATAGGGACGCAGGGTGTAAATCAGGTCTAACTAACTGATGTGTTTTGGATAGGGACATGGGTGTAAATCAGGTCAAACTAACTGGTGTGTTTTGGATAGGGACACTGGGTGTAAATCAGGTCAAACTAACTGATGTGTTTTGGATAGGGACACAGGGTGTAAATCAGGTCAAACTAACTGATGTGTTTTGGATAGGGACACAGGGTGTAAATCAGGTCAAACTAACTGATGTGTTTTGGATAGGGACACAGGGTGTATATCAGATCAAACTAACTGATGTGTTTTGGATAGGGACACAGGGTGTAAATCAGGTCAAACTAACTGATGTGTTTTGGATAGGGACACAGGGTGTAAATCAGGTCAAACTAACTGATGTGTTTTGGATAGGGACACAGGGTGTAAATCAGGTCAAACTAACTGATGTGTTTTGGATAGGGACACAGGGTGTAAATCAGGTCAAACTAACTGATGTGTTTTGGATAGGGACACAGGGTGTAAATCAGGTCAAACTAACTGATTTGTTGCATGTAAATTAGGTCAAAGTAGTAGTGAAGGACGGTCTTTATTTCAGGAGAAATAGTTATGTGCGATAATAAAGACTCCTTAAAACATCAGATGATATTGTACACTGCATTGGCAAGGCTGCCAAATCACTGTAGTTACCCTGTAATAGCCCAATATGATACTAGAAATACGGCAAAGTACAATGCTATTGTTAAAAACTAAATCCAAACCGCCTTAAGTTGTTCTTAGAGTTTTGGTCCTATAATCACAAAGCAAGCCAGTAAAAACAGCTGTACCTGATATAAGGTAACATCACACTGCATTGAATCACTGACTGTGTCAAAATAAACAACAACAACAACATATTCTGATAAATCAGGGCCATGTGAGTGCTTCATGTTTTAAAGGGTCTACGTCCCAAATGGCACCCATTCTCTACATAGTGCACGAAAAAGTAGTTTATTTAATAGTGAATAGGGTGCCACTTTGGACGCATTCTGGGGTTCATGACTCTTAAAGGCCCATTCTGTGATATTTTCAGTCGTTTTGATAAACAGCTTTAAAGGAACAGAGTGGGCCTTTAAACTGATCTACACAATGTCATTGCATATATACGAGCAAAGCCTTCGATCACCCTGGCAACCTCATTACCATTCCATTACCACTCTGTTAGTTTGCTTTACAAATGTTTACTCACTCACCCACTCACTCATTCAGTAATTAACTCACTCAATACACCATTCATTAATTTCAGTACCATATATACTTCATAATCGACGTCAGTCCAAACCATTCTGTCCTCCCGCTCTGTCGTTTCCTTCCAACTTCTCCCTCTCTCTCTCTGTCCTCCTCCCTCGCTCCGTCCTCCTCCCTCTCTCTGTCCTCATCCCTCTCTCTGTCCTCATCCCTCTCTCCTCTCTCCTCCCTTCTCTCTCCATCCTCCTCCCTCTCTCCGTCCTCCTCTCTCTCTCCGTCCTTCTCCCTCTCTCCTTCACTCTCCGTCCTTCTCCCTCTCTCCTCCTCCCTCCGCCCTCCTCCCTCTCTCTCTTCCCTCCTCCCTCTCTCCGTCCTTCTCCCTCTCTCCTCCTCCTTTTCTCCATTCTTCTCCCTCTCTCCTCCTTCGTTCCTCTTCTCCCTTCCTCCCTCTGTCCCTTTCACTCGTTCCTCTGTCCGTCCATCCTCCTCAGAAGTTATACGCTGATACCAGAATATGCACCTTCGCCACATGCTTAGCCTGGAAGGTGCGATCACTATACTCTGACATGTCCACATCAACACTGATATTCTGTGGTCCTCTTAACCTCTGAACTAGGATCAATTCACCCGTCTGGCGGTCCGACCTTTGCATCACGAACATCCCGCGGCTGTTGCCCCCGACAATGCCGAATCTCAGGCTATCGGGGCCGGGGCGGCCGGGGGCGGCTGCGGTTGCCATGCGGAACAGGGTTGCCGGGGTCTGGAGGTTGGAGGGGAGGGAGAGGTAGTGGAAGGAGACCGTCTTAGGAGCCAGGTGACAGGAACGACTCTCCATAGGGCAGGGGTTCCTCTCACACTGACTGTGAGGGAGAAGAGAGGAGATGTTGAGACCAAGTTTAACCTCTTGACGCTTACTGTGGAAAGATCCATACACATTATAACATTGTGATTAAAGTATTGTTACACAAGTCAATCTCCTTGGGAAAATAAACAAGGAGGAAAGTGTACATCATTTTCCCTCCCTCCCTACACTCTTAGATCAAAGACTTCCAAAAGGGTTCTTCAGCTGTCCCCATAGGAGAACCCTTTTGGTTCCAGGTAGAACACCTTTGGGTTCCATATATATAGAACCTTACATGGAACCCAAAAGTGTTCTTCAAAGGATGATCCTATGGGGACAGAGAACCCTTTTATGTTCCAGATAGCACCTTTTGTTCGAAGACTGTAGGCTTGTGAATTAGAGTGAAATGGAGAAACCCTGACAACAGTATTTCTCTGTCTCCGTGTACTTATTCACCCTGCCTCTCCCGCTTGCTCTCTCCCTCTCTTTCTCTCTCTCCTCCACTGGCAGTCCTGCAGTCTTTCAGCACAGTGATGGTTCAGTAGGAGTGGACAGAGCTACATTTCATACCTTTATTGCCTTTAAATGAGGCAATTTGTGAGGAGTTGGCAAACACTATCTAAGACTGAGGCCAAGGCATCTTGGAAAGGATGGTGGTTGTGGTCATATAGCCAGGAGGCCAGGACACAGAACCCTGAACTAGAACAGCTGCTAGTGTGATTCTAGAAGACAACGCTAGAGATTCTACATTTATTCTGGAGAGTTTGAGACTGCTTCAAATAAGGTGGAAACATGAAGATGTCATTTTCACTTATTTTGGACTTATTTTAGTGACATGAACAGACAAATGCGTACAGCAGACAGATCAATCACATGATCACACACACACACACACACACACACACACACACACACACACACACACACACACACACACACACACACACACACACACACACACACACACACACACACACACACACACACACACAAAATCTGGTACCATCGTTTCCAGACAGAGGACAATTCATTCCCTTCCCCCTTTCCCCTCCAGCGTCCCTGGTCAAAATGTTTGAAATGAAAGATGAGATGTTTCAGTCATGATTCATCCTGATGAAGACACAATATTGTTTGAGAGAGTTTTTTACTTGCATACTTTGTTTGTCCTGCTGGTTTTTTATGATCATTTCTATGAGTTCTTGTATCATTTTAAGGGACTTGCCCGTCAATGACTCCAAGAGTTGGTATGTTTGTTTTCCTAAGACGTATAGCAATAACTGTAGGAGAGGCTTGTTTCGTTTTATATATCTGAAGATATACACACACACACACACGCACCAGGCGGTGTCTATCTGAACTACTTACAAGGGAGACGTCTTGACGTAGCTGATGTTGCCGTGTGATCGGGGACACTCCGGGCTCACACACTGGAACCCTCCTCCAGTGTTGAAACATGTTGTTCCTCTACTGCAGTTGTGCTGCTGGGTCAGACACTCATCCACATCTGGAGGGCAACATCAGGTGGAGGGAGAGACAGAGAGGGTGGATGGGAGGTAGGGGAGAGAAGAGAGAGAGAGAGAATAAATGAAACAGAAAAATAAAGAGTGAAACATTAGTAGTTCAGTTTAGTCTCTCAAACGGCTTGTCTCGCATCCTGGACCAAGACATTCCTTCTGCTGCGAAGTGGTGAGGTCATCTGTTCCACTGGCCAGCAGAGAAAGTAAAACTTCTTAAGCTTATAGGGCAGATGAAACAGGCCAAGGGGGGGTAAAGCCTATGGCCAGGCCAGAGAGAGGGACATGGGCACCTCCATATAAATACATACAGCCATCTGCCTCGTCTTTCGCTCTTGCTCTCTATCTTTTTCTCCCCTTCTTTCCAAACAGCTTCACCCATAGCTAAGCTGAACCATGATGTTTGTTTATCCCTCCATTCTCTCCACCCTTCATTCCCTCCCTCCTCTACCCTTCTCTAATTTGTTCCACTGGCCAGAAGTAGAGCAGGGTAAGAAACGACAGGGGGGGGGGGGTAGGCAGAAAAAACTGGATTGAGGACTACGGTCAGGGCAGAGGCTGGAGGACGAACACCTCTACAGAAATATCTTCCTTTACCATGATCGGCCTTCCTTTCCAAAGATCTACATAGCTAAACCAACCATGATGTTTGTTTATCCCTTCATCCCTCCATTCCCTCATCTCCATTCTCCATTCCCTCATCTCCATTCTCCATTCCCTCATCTCCATTCTCCATTCCCTCATCTCCATTCTCCATTCCCTCATCTCCATTCTCCATTCCCTCATCTCCATTCTCCATTCCCTCATCTCCATTCTCCATTCCTCATTCCATTCTCCATTCTCCATTCCCTCATCTCCATTCTCCATTCCCACATCTCCATTCTCCATTCCCTCATCTCCATTCTCCATTCCCTCATCTCCATTCTCCATTCCCTCATCTCCATTCTCCATTCCCTCATCTCCATTCTCCATTCTCCATTCCCTCATCTCCATTCCATTCCCTCATCTCCATTCTCCATTCCCTCATCTCCATTCTCCATTCCCTCATCTCCATTCTCCATTCCCTCATCTCCATTCTCCATTCCCACATCTCCATTCTCCATTCCCTCATCTCCATTCTCTATTCTTCATCCCTCCATTCCCTCATCCATCTCATTCTCCATTCCCTCATCTCCATTCTCCATTCATCTCCATTCTCCATTCCTCATCTCCATTCTCCATTCCCTCATCTCCATTCTCCATTCCCTCATCTCCATTCTCCATTCTTCATCCCTCCTTCCATTCCCTCATCTCCATTCTCCATTCCCTCCCTCATCTCCATTCTCCATTCCCTCATTCCATTCTCATTCTCCATTCCCTCCATTCCCTCATCTCCATTCTCCATTCCCTCATCTCCATTCTCCATTCCCTCATCTCCATTCTCCATTCTCTCATCTCCATTCTCCATTCCCTCATCTCCATTCTCCATTCCCTCATCTCCATTCTCCATTCCCACATCTCCATTCTACATTCCCTCATCTCCATTCTCTATTCTTCATCCCTCCATTCCCTCATCTCCATTCTCAATTCCCTCATCTCCATTCTCTATTCCCCATTCCCTCATCTCCATTCTCCATTCCCTCATCTCCATTCCCATCATCTCCATTCTCCATTCCCTCATCTCCATTCTCCATTCCATTCTCCATTCCTCATCTCCATTCTCCATTCCCTCATCTCCATTCTCATCTCCATTCTCCATTCCCTCATCTCCATTCTCCATTCCCATCTCCATCTCCATTCCCCATTCCATTCTCCATTCCCTCATCTCCATTCTCCATTCCCTCATCTCCATTCTCCATTCCATTCTCCATCTCCATTCTCCCTCATCTCCATTCCCTCATCTCCATCTCCATTTCCCTCATCTCCATTCTCCTTCTCCATTCCCTCATCTCCATTCTCCTTTCCCTCATCTCCATTCTCCATTCTCCATTCCCTCATCTCCATTCCCTCATTTTCCATTCTCCATTCCCTCATCTCCATTCCCTAATCTCCATTCTCCATTCTCCCTTCTCTCATTACACCTTTATTTATGTTCTGGAAGCTCCATTGGTGTTCTGATGGGTTTAGTCATATAAATCACTGCTATAGCTCCAGAAGGGTAAGCCCCACAACCTTATCAGAACTATTATACAGCGCCTTAGCCAGGACCCAGGCTGTGTCTGAAAGCATTACTGGCTGTCAAATTCTTGCTTCCTCCGTCCTCCAGACACACGGATTTGACAGCTAGAAATCTTTTCAGCCAACCCCAGTGTGGCGCTCCCTGCCTGTAGCGTTGTAGTTCTAAGCCCAGCTCTAAAGTCCCTTGCATAGCTCCAAGATCAAGACCATGGAAATGAATGGGCCATTGTCCTCTATCCCTTCCTACCCTCCTTCCATCACCCCTACCCTCCATCCCCCCACCATGCCCTCCATCACCCCTACCCTCCCTCCCACCCTCCTCGTCTCCATCTTCTCTATCCCCTCTCCATTCTCCATTCCCTCCATCTCTCCAATCGCCCTCCACCCCTCCCTCCTACCCTCCATCACCCCTACCCTCCCTACCGCCCTCTATCCCCTTCTACCCTCCATCTCTCCTATCACCCATTCTCCACCCCATCTCTCCTCATTTCCATTCTCCCCCTTCATCCCTCCTACCCTCCATCCATCTCTCCTACCCTCCCAACATCCATCTCTCCCTTCCTCCATCCCTCCTCCCATCCCTCCTACCCCCCTCCATCTCTCCTACCCTCTCTCCATTCCTCCCTCCCTCCATCCCTCTTACCCTCCCTCCATCACTCCTACCCTCCCTACATCACTCTTATCCTCCATCTCTCCTACCCTCCATCCCTCCCACCTACCCTCCATCCATCCCTTCTACCATCCCTCCTACCCTCCATCAATCCCTCCGACCCTTCCTCCTACCATCCCTCCTACCCTACCCCAATCCCTCCTACCCTTCCTCCTACCCTCCATCTCCTCCTACCCTCCTGTCACTCACCCTCACAGCTCCTACCATCAGGCAGCAGCTTATAGTGGCTGGGGCAGGAGCAGTGGTAGGAGCCTGGTATGTTGACACACTCGTACACACACAGCTTGCCCCCCTGGTCCAGCCGGTACACCTCACACTCATTTACATCTGGGAGGAGAGAAGGGGGGGGGGGGACATGCCTGTCAGTCACATGATCAGACATGTGGGGGTACAAACAACAGGGTGGAAAGGAGGAGAAAGAGAGAGAAAAGAGAGTCATATAATTCAAATGTTAGAGCACTATAGAGTGATACAGTAGCTAGAAGGATTTGGGGTAAAGGGCATCTGTTCTGTCTGGCTGTCCGGGAGGGGGGTAAGGAGGGATGGTAAGAGTTGTTGAAAGCCTAATTGAGAGTCATCTAATCTATCCAATCCCAACTAGTGTTTAGTGGGTAGGTGCTACGGGTTGTTTCTGTATAAGCCCAGTCTTACCCTGGCAGAGTTTTCTGAGGTACCACTCATATGAAACAGACGCTTTGCATCATTATGTAGGACGGTTAGATTTTGGCAAGTTCTATCAAAGACCCTAGATACACAGCTAATCGATATGGACACATTTTGGCAAGTGGACACCAAAGTGGAGCAGGAAATGATTGACACCCTTGATAAAGATGAGCAAACATGACTATAAAATAAATCATTCAAATACTGGGCTATATTGTATGCTCAATTTTTTTTTAAATTCTATTATTTTATACTAATACAATTGCTCCGGGAAGAAAAGTACCCATTTATTTCCCTTTTTATCTATTTTTTACCTTTCAATACCTCACCTTTTTCTAATATATTTTGTAAGTTGGAGAACACATTGGGAGGGATCTTAGCCCATTACTCATACAGAATCCTTCCAGATCCTTGATATCCTTCGCCTGTGTTTATGGACTGCCCTCTTCAATTCAAACCACATGTTTTCAATAGGTCTCAATTCCGGAGACTGACATGGCCACTGCAAGATTTAGATTCCGTGGCCAATTAACAATTTCTTTGTCGATTTTGATGTGTGCTTGGGGTTATTGTCTTGCTGAAAAATCTCCAGCTTTTTGAAAGGTATTGAAAAGAGGGGTGTCAAATCATTTTGACCCCTGCTTTTTTAAGGAGAAAAAAAGTAGTTTTGTTATCGGAGCCCCACAGGCCCTTTCCACCTTGGCTTAGCGTGGTTAAACCAGACTGAACCCTTAGCTTGGCTAAACCAGACTGAACACTTAGCTTGGTTAAACCAGACTGAACGCTTAGCTTGGTTATACCAGATTGAACACTTAGCTTGGCTAAACCAGACTGAACGCTACACACACTATAACCAACCAGGCTCACAAAGTATCCTGGGTAAGGTGGGAACTCACTTCATCCAACACTAAAGCATCTCATATCTCACCCTGGCAGATACTGTTGCCAGATGTCCCACTCATGTGAAAGCCAGCATCGCAGCTGCAGTGTTGGGCGCGGTCCACTTTGGCACAGCGGGGACGTCTGCTGAACGCCGGGTCATTCATGACGCTCCACTCGGGCGGAGCTGATCACGAGAGAGGGAGAGGGAAGAGCTTAAACTTCACCCGGTGGCCCGGAGAGGGCCTCGAGGGCCCTTGCATCACTGGACAGCATAAACACGCACATAAAGCACAAACAACACCACCATGCAGACGTACTGTACATGACAATACATGGACAAACAACACAGACGAGGACATAGACGTATAAACACAACACAGACCAACAGCACAACACAGACCAACAACACAACACAGACCAACAACACAACACAGACCAACAGCACAACACAGACATACAGCACAACACAGACCAACAGCACAACACAGACCAACAGCACAACACAGACCAACAGCACAACACAGACCAACAACAAAACACAGACCAACAACGCCACACAGACTAACAACACACCACAGACTTACAACACAGACAATACAACGTAACACAGACTAACAACGCAACACAAACTAACACAACACAGACTACACATCACAGACTAACAACACAACACCGACTATCAACACAACATCAAATCAAATATTATTGGTCACATAGACATGGTTAGCAGATGTTATTGGTCACATACACATGGTTAGCAGATGTTATTGGTCACATACACATGGTTAGCAGATGTTATTGGTCACATACACATGGTTAGCAGATGTTATTGGTCACATACACATGGTTAGCAGATGTTATTGGTCACATACACATGGCTAGCAGATGTTATTGGTCACATACACATGGTTAGCAGATGTTATTGGTCACATACACATGGTTAGCAGATGTTATTGGTCACATACACATGGTTAGCAGATGCTATTGGTCACATACACATGGTTAGCAGATGTTATTGGTCACATACACATGGTTAACAGATGTTAATGGTCACATACACATGGTTAACAGATGCTATTGGTCACATACACATGGTTAACAGATGTTATTGGTCACATACACATGGTTAGCAGATGTTATTGGTCAAATACACATGGTTAGCAGATGTTATTGGTCACATACACATGGTTAGCAGATGTTATTTGTCACATACACATATTTAACAGATGTTATTGGTCACATACACATGGTTAGCAGATGTTATTGGTCACATACACATGGTTAGCAGATGTTATTGGTCACATACACATGGTTAGCAGATGTTATTGGCCACATACACATGGTTAGCAGATGTTATTGTGAGTGTAGATGTAATAGATAGTGAAGTATACAGTATACAGTATATATATATAAGTTGAGTAATGCGAGATATGTAAACATTCTTAAAGTGACGTTATTAAATTGACTAGTGTTCCATTTATTAAAGTGGCTAAACCAGACTGGGAGTACAGAAGGGGGCTGAGAACGCACCCTTGTGGGGCCCCAGTGTTAAGGGTCAGCGGAATGGAGATGTTGTTTCCTATCTTCACCCCTGGGGGCGGCCCGTCAGGAAGTCCAGGACCCAGTTGCACAGGGCGGGGTCAAGACCCAGGGTCTCAAGCTTAATGATGATTTTGGAGGGTACTATGGTGTTGAATGCTGAGCTCTAGTCAATGAACAGCATTCTTACATAGGTATTCCTCTTGTTCAGATGGGATAGGGCAGTGTGCAGTGTGCAGTGTGATGGCGATTGCATCGTCTGTGGACCTTTTGGGGCGGTAAGCAAATTGGAGTGGTCTAGGGTGACAGGTAGGGTGGAGGTGATATGATCCTTGACTAGTCTCTCATGATGACAGAAGTGAGTGCTCAGGGCGATAGTCATTTAGTTCAGTGACCTTAGCTTTCTTGGGAACTGGAACAATGGTGGCAATCTTGAAGCATGTGGGAAGAGCAGACTGGGATTGGAATTGATTGAATATGCTCTGTGGACGCGGCTAGGGATGCAGTCTAGGCCGGTAGCCTTACGAGGGTGAACACGTTTAAATGCTTTACTCACGTCGGCCACGGAGAAGGCGAGCCCACAGACTTTGGTAGAGGGCCACATCGGTGGCACTGTATTGTCATCAAATAAATTGTTTAATTTGTCTGGAAGCAAGACGTCGATGTCCGCGACGAGGCTGGTTTTCTTTTTGTAATCCATGATTGTCTGTAGACCCTGCCACAGACGTCTTGTGTTTGAGTTGTTACATTGCAACTCCACTTTGTCTCTATGCTGATGCTTTGCTTGTTTGATTGCTTACGGAGGGAATAACTACACTGTGTCCATGGTTTCTGTTTAGGGAAAGTTTTACCAGTCACAGTGGGTATACCATTTCCTATACACTTCCTTATAAACTCGCTTACCGAGTCAGCATAAACGTCAATGTTATTCTCTGAGGCTACCCGGAACATTTCCCAGTCCACGTGATCGAAGCAATCTTGAAGCGTGGAATCCGATTGGTCAGACCAACGTTGGATAACCTAAGCACGGGCACTTCCTACTTTCTGCCTATAGGAGGGGAGCAACAAGATGGAGTCATAGTCAGATTTGCCAAAGGGAGGGTGGGGGAGGGCATTGTATGCAACGCGTAAGTTAGAGTAGCAATGGTTGAGCGTGTTACTCGCTCATGTACTGCAATCGATATGTTGATAGAATTTAGGTAGCCTTGTTCTCAAATTAGCATTGTTAAAATCCCCAGCTACAATACATACAGCCTCAGGATATATGGTTTCCAGTTTGGATAAAGTCTAGTGAAGTTCCTTGATGGGGGGGATATACACGGCTGTGACGATAACAGAGGAGAGTTCTCTTGGGAGATAATACGGTCGGCATTTGATTGTGAGGAATTCTAGGTCAAGGTGAACAAAAGGACTTGAGTTCTTGTATGTTGTTACAATTACACCATGAGTCGTTAATCATGAAACATACAATCCCGCCCTTTTCTTACTGGAGAGAAGTTTGTTCCTGTTGACGCGATGCGCTGAAAATTCCGTTGGCTGTACGGACTTCGACAGCATGTCCCCAGCTAGCCATGTCTCGGTGAAACAGAGTATGTTACAATCCCGGATACCTCTTGGAAAGCAACTCTAGCCCTGATTTTGTCGACTTTGTTAACTAGGGACTGGACATTAGCGAGTCATATATTCGGAAGAGGTAGGTGGTGTGCGCGCAACCGAAGCCTCACTAGAAGACCGTTCCGGCAACCTCTCCTCCGACTCCGTTGTTTTGGGTTGGCGTCTGGAATCAATTCAAATGCCCTGGGAGGTGAAGACAAAGGATCTGCTTTGGGAAAGTCGTATTCCTGGTCGTTGTGCTGGTAAGTTGACATCTCTCTGATATCCAATAGTTCTTCCCAGCTGTATGTAATAGCACTTAAGGTTTTCTAATCTAACAATGTAAGAAATAATACATAAAAAAATAAATACTGCAGTTTTCTAAGGACTAGAAGCGAAGCTGCCATGTCTCTTGGCGCCATCTTGCGTAAACATAGACTACCAACACAACACAGACTAACAACGCAACACAGACTAACAACGCAACACAGACAATCAACGCAACAAAGACTATCAACACAACACAGACTAACACAAAACAGACTACCAACAGATATCCACTAATACAAAACATAATAAGTGAGATAGTAACGAATAGCAATGTCATGCAGTTGTCGCTAGTTCCTATGTGTTTTGGTAGGGTATCAGGTGCATGATGTCTGGTACTGCTGACCCGTCTGTGTCTGGTGCTGACAGTTGGATCCATTCCAGCTTTGTGAACAGGTGCACCTGTACTGGTTGACTCCCTCTACACAGGTCCCTCCGTTCTGGCATGGGTTACTGGAGCACTCACTCATATCTATGGACAAAAGGGAGAGCTGAAAGAATGAAAGATGTCCCTGAACAAGATGCAGTAGCATTTCCTGGCATGTGGAATCCCAATAACCATTCTAGTTTTCTATTTCACTCTGTGGTTGAAACTGCTGAAAATACATACTTTGTCCCAGTGTCAGTTCTCTGCTTGTCTTAGACCCATCTAGGAGCTGTACAGTTGAAGTTGGAAGCTTACATACACTTAGGTTGGAGTCATTAAAACTAGTTTTTCAACCATTCCACAAATTTCCTGTTAACAAACTATAGTTTTGGCAAGTCGGTTAGGACATCTACTTTATGCATGACACAAGTCATTTTTCCAACTATTATTTACAGACATTATTTCACAATTCCAGTGGGTCGGAAATTTACATACACTAACTTGACTGTGCCTTTAAACAGCTTGGAAATTCCATAAAATGATGTCATGGCTTTAGAAGCTTCTGTTAGGCTAATTGACATCATTTGAGTCATTTGGAGGTGTACCTGTGGATGTACTTCAAGGCCTACTTTCAAACTCAGTGCCTCTTTGCTTGAAATCATGGAAAGATCAAAAGAAATCAGCCAAGACCTCAGAAGAAGAATTGTAGACCTCCACAAGTCTGGTTCATCCTCGGAAGCAATTTCCAAATGCCTGAAGGTACCACATTCATCTGTAGAAACAATAGTACGCAACTATAAATATACCATGGGACCACGCAGCTGTCATAGAGCTCCGGAAGGAGACGCATTCTGTCTCCTAGAGATGAACGTACTTTGGTGCGAAAAGTGCAAATCAATCCCAGAACAACAACAAAGGACCTTGTGAAGATGCTGGAGAAAACAGGTACAAAAGTATCTATATCCACAGTAAAACAAGTCCTATATCAACATAACCTGAAAGGCCGCTCAGCAAGGAAGAAGCCACTGCTCCAAAAACGCCATAATAAAGACAGATTACGGTTTGCAACTGCACATGGGGACAAAGACCATACTTTTTGGAGAAATGTCCTCTGGTCTGATGAAACAAAAATAGAGCTGTTTGGCCATAATGACCATAGTTATGTTTGGAGGAAAAAGGGGGAAGCTTGCAAGCCGAAGAACACCATCCCAACTGTTAAGCATGGGGGTGGCAGCATCATGTTGTGGGGGTGCTTTGGTGCTGGATGGACTGGTGCACTTCACAAAAATGATGAGGCGGAAAATGATGTGGATATATTGAAGCAACATCTCAAGACTTCACTCAAGAAGTTAAAGCTTGGTCCCAAATGAGTCTTCCAAATGGACAATGACCCCGAGCGTACTTCCAAAGTTGTGGCAAAATGGCTTAAAGTCAAGATATTGGAGTGGCCATCACAAAGTCCTGACCTTGCAAGCAAGGAGGCCTTACAAACCTGACTCAGTTACACCAGCTCTGTCAGGAGGAATGGGCCAAAATTCACTCAACTTATTGTGGGAAGCTTGTGGAAGGCTACCTGAAATGTTTGACTCAAGTTAAACCATTTAAAGGCAATGCTACCAAATACTAATTGAGTGTATGTAAACTGCTGACCCACTGAGAATGTGAGGAAATAAATAAAAGCTGAAATAAATCATTCTCTCTACTATTATTCTGACATTTCACAATCTTTAAATAAAGTGTTGATCCTAACTGACCTGAAAAATTTCAGGAATTGTGAAAAACTGAGTTTAAATGTATTTGGCTAAAGTGTATGTAAACGTACGACTTCAACTGTATATCTGCTCTCTGTCCAGGGGAGGGTGATACGTTATACAGCAGAATCAGACCAGACTAATCTGGCACCATCATTTATGGACGGAGGACAATTCATTCCTTTCCCCGTCAATAATTCCCTTCAAGTCTCCAGCCTCTCGGTTTAAAGTGCTTTAAATAAGAGATTAAATACTTCCCTCCTGATTCATACTGTATAAAGAAGTGGTATAGTTTGAGCTAAATGGACTTGCAGGGATGGATGGTGATTATGTGAGCATGGTGAATAAAGTTCTCCAGAGATGGTTGGAATGGCTTTTTTAGCATTATGATTTTAATGGTTTTAACTCTATAATTTTAAGAGACACGTGCCTTCCACTGACTCGGTTCATGTCATTGCTTATAACAAGTGAAAAACTATCTAGAAGAGATGTGTACTGTTTTATAAAATAAAGAAAAGGTTACTCCTCTAGCTTGGAAACTTAATCCATTACAACAAGAATGTCTCTTCAAGTGCAAAGTGGACAAAGTTAGAAGAAAGCTGTCTTTCTCTTGAGAGTAGTGGCTCTATCAGGGGATTAAGAATAACACACACACACCCTACTCTACCCCCCAGCCTGTATCCAGCGCCACCTCTCTCTGGATTGATGGAATACCTGGAGCAGGACTGCTGAGGTCTGCCAAATTATTCTACTGCTGGAGGAAGAATAACACAAACACACAGGGTGACCTTGTCTGACCTGGAGCGGCCAGCTAAAAGTGAGAAGGCAGCCGACCAGACATCTAAAAGAGAGAACGCAGCCGACCAGACATCTAAAAGGGAGAAGGCAGCCGACCGAACATCTAAAAGGGAGAAGGCAGCTGACCAGACATCTATAAGAGAGAAGGCAGCCGACCGGACAGCTAAAAGGGAGAAGGCAGCCGACCGGACATCTAAAAGGGAGAAGACAGCCGACCGGACATCTAAAAGGGAGAAGACAGCCGACCGGACATCTAAAAGGGAGAAGACAGGCGACCGGACATCTAAAAGGGAGAAGGCAGCTGACCAGACATCTATAAGAGAGAAGGCAGCCGACCGGACAGCTAAAAGGGAGAAGGCAGCCGACCGGACATCTAAAAGGGAGAAGACAGCCGACCGGACATCTAAAAGGGAGAAGACAGCCGACCGGACATCTAAAAGGGAGAAGACAGGCGACCGGACATCTAAAAGGGAGAAGACAGCCGTTTGGCCAGCTAAGAGGGAGAAGGCAGCCAGCTAAAAGGGAGAAGGCAGCCGACCGGCCAGCTAAAAGGGAGAAGGCCGCCGTTTGGCCAGCTAAGAGGGAGAAGGCGGCCGCTTGGCCAGCTAAGAGGGAGAAGGCTGCCGTTTGGCCAGCTAAGAGGGAGAAGGCCGCCGTTTGGCCAGCTAAGAGGGAGAAGGCCGCCGTTTGGCCAGCTAAGAGGGAGAAGGCAGCCGACCGGACAGCTAAGAGGGAGAAGGCCGCCGTTTGGCCAGCTAAGAGGGAGAAGGCCGCCGTTTGGCCAGCTAAGAGGGAGAAGGTGGCCGGTTGGCCAGCTAAGAAGGGTTCCTAGTCCTCACACAAACAGACAAGGGGAGCAGAAGAAAAGTTCCATTCTTCAGTCTGGAGCTCAGATCCCTCCCTGAATGAAACCATTAAATGCCTCAGTGGACTCAGAAAACACCTGTACAGTACTAGACCACATTCCAGAGCAGGGCACATTCTCCTTCGCCTCTACATGCTGCTGCTATTCCACCATAATAACCACTACATCCTAAATAGAACCATATTCCCTAAGTAGTGCAATACTTTAGACTAGGGTCCATAATTTGTGCACTACATAGGGACTATGATGTAATTTGGGACAAACCCCAGGACTGGCAGCAGGGCTACTGTAAAATAACCCCTTCTTGTGTTGTGTTTCTGTTTCTCCCTACAGTCTCTTTGTTTTGGGGTTCCAGGAAGCAGAGGCTAAGGCCATGCATGCTGTCTTTACAGCACCACGGCCCATGGTCTGATAGTATGCAGCTATGTTAAGCATGCTACTGATGGCTCACATCTCTGTCCGGCCATCGCTACAGGCAGAAGCCCAGACATTCCAAGGCTGTGTAACAAATGGCATCCTTTTCACTGTGCACTGCTTTTGACCAGGGTATAGGGCTCTGGTCAAAAGTAGTGCACTAAATAGGGTGTCATTTGAAACATATCC
Organism: Oncorhynchus gorbuscha; assembly: GCF_021184085.1. NCBI lineage: Eukaryota > Metazoa > Chordata > Actinopteri > Salmoniformes > Salmonidae > Oncorhynchus > Oncorhynchus gorbuscha. The sequence goes on from NC_060178.1 coordinate 102,575,398, forward strand.
CAAGTGGTTCAGTCAGTTCAGTCAGAGTGTTCTCAGGTCTCTATGTAAAGGGGTTCAGTCAGAGTGTTCTCAGGTCTCTATGTAAAGGAGTTCAGTCAGAGTGTTCTCAGGTCTCTATGTAAAGGGGTTCAGTCAGAGTGTTCTCAGGTCTCTATGTAAAGGGGTTCAGTCAGAGTGTTCTCAGGTCTCTATGTAAAGGGGTTCAGTCAGAGTGTTCTCAGGTCTCTATGTAAAGGTGTTCAGTCAGTTCAGTCAGAGCGTTCTCAGGTCTCTATGTAAAGGGGTTCAGTCAGAGTGTTCTCAGGTCTCTATGTAAAGGGGTTCAGTCAGAGTGTTCTCAGGTCTCTATGTAAAGGGGTTCAGTCAGAGTGTTCTCAGGTCTCTATGTAAAGGTGTTCAGTCAGTTCAGTCAGAGTGTTCTCAGGTCTCTATGTAAAGGGGTTCAGTCAGAGTGTTCTCAGGTCTCTATGTAAAGGCGTTCAGTCAGTTCAGTCAGAGCGTTCTCAGGTCTCTATGTAAAGGTGTTCAGTCAGAGTGTTCTCAGGTCTCTATGTAAAGGTGTTCAGTCAGAGTGTTCTCAGGTCTCTATGTAAAGGTGTTCAGTCAGTTCAGTCAGAGCGTTCTCAGGTCTCTATGTAAAGGCGTTCAGTCAGTTCAGTCAGAGCGATCTCAGGTCTCTATGTAAAGGTGTTCAGTCAGTTCAGTCAGAGCGTTCTCAGGTCTCTATGTAAAGGTGTTCAGTCAGTTCAGTCAGAGCGTTCTCAGGTCTCTATGTAAAGGGGTTCAGTCAGTTCAGTCAGAGTGTTCTCAGGTCTCTATGTAAAGGTGTTCAGTCAGAGCGTTCTCAGGTCTCTATGTAAAGGGGTTCAGTCAGTTCAGTCAGAGCGTTCTCAGGTCTCTATGTAAAGGGGTTCAGTCAGAGTGTTCTCATGTCTCAATGTAAAGTGGTTCAGTCAGTTCAGTCAGAGTGTTCCCAGGTCTCTATGTAAAGTGGTTCAGTCAGAGTGTTCCCAGGTCTCTATGTAAAGTGGTTCAGTCAGTTCAGTCAGATTGTTCTCAGGTCTCTATGTAGTTGGTCTATACATCGCTACCTGTCCTGTGGTCTGGTGGCCCCATGGGGAAGGCAAATTAGCACCATGGAGGAGTCCAAAATACAGTAAGCTCTCAGAAGCAAAGACCTCCCACTCTCCCTCCCTAGTCAAAAAATACAGTAAGCCCTCAGAAGCAAAGACCTCCCACTCTACCTCCCTAGTCCAAAATACAGTAAGCTCTCAGAAGCAAAGACCTCCCACTCCACCTCCCTGGTCCAAAATACAGTTAGTCCACAGAGCTAAAGACCCCCCTCTCTCCCTCCCGAGTCCAAAATACAGTTAGACCACAGAGCTAAAGACCTCCCTCTCTCCCTCTAGTCCAAAACACAGTTAGTCCACAGAGCTAAAGACCTCCCTCTCTCCCTCCCTCGTCCAAAATACAGTTAGACCACAGAGCTAAAGACCTCCCTCTCTCCCTCTAGTCCAAAACATAGTTAGACCACAGAGCTAAAGACCTCCCTCTCTCCCTCTAGTCCAAAATACAGTTAGTCCACAGAGCTAAAGACCTCCCTCTCTCCCTCTAGTCCAAAATACAGTTAGTCCACAGAGCTAAAGACCCAGAGACTCTGCCCTCCTATATATACTTCTCTCTCACCCTCTCTTTCTTTCTCTCTCCCTCTCTCTCACCCTCTCTCGCTCTCACCCTCTCACTCTCACCCTCTCTTTCACTCCTCCTCTCTCTCTCCTTCCTTTCTCTCACCCACTCGCTACCCCTCTCTCTCTCTCTCTACCCCTCTGCCTCTACCTCTCTCTCAACCTCTGTCTCCCTCTGCCTCTCCCTCTCTTTCTCTCACCTGCTCTCTCCTCTTCTTCATTCTTCCTCTCCTTCCCTCTCTCTTCCGCCATCATCAATCTTTACATGTCTACAGGACCCTCCGTCTGAAGAGACTACTGTAGATTCTAGAATAACAATGGGTTGGTGTTGCAGATGGCAGCTTTCTGTCCAGTAGTGTTCTTTCTACACAGTAACAAACTAAACATGCCCTAATGAACACGACCCAGGTTAAGTGTGCATAGTCACATTGCATTTACCCAACAGTGAGTGTTTGTGTAGCCGCTGCAGCCGCTCTGACCACAGTTTTAAAATCTTCACAGGCCAAATTGTGAAGAACAGGATGGGAGTTTACAGTCATAGTGATGTCTGTAGTAAAAGCTAAGAATTTACAGGTGAATGGATGGATCTCCACTGTGCAAACACATACTGTGAAAACACAGCCCCAATACATAAAAGCACTCTGATATAACATCAGCATGTAGTTAACATTTTTCCCAGTTACCTCCCCTCCTTACACTTTACGAACACCCCAGAGGCCATGGCAGCAGCAGTAGTGAAATAACAACCGTGTGAGACCTTTACAGTGACTGGCTGCTGTATAACTAAAGTCCTTTTAAAGAGAAACGTGTGTGTAGGAGACAGCAAAACCACACACTGACAAAAGGTTGTGTTGGTGGAAACTGCAATCTAAAGAGTGAGATGGGCTCTGGTGTCAGGTGGACAGACACATTGAAACATTTATTAAGTTACTGGCCAAATAGAGGTATGGTGGAGCAGTGTGTGCCGGTCCATCTCTTCATGATTTCCTCAGCCCAGCATTACCTAAAGTGATGTGTGTTTGTCTATATTATCTGTTTGGACAGACAGACAAACAGTACTGTACCTTTACCTTTACAGATGGTGTTGACACCGCTCCAACTCCCGTTCTCCTGACACACACGTGTCTCGGGGCCCACCAGGTGGTAACCATGGGAACAGGTAAAATGGACCTCATGACTGATGAAATACTTGGAGCCAAACTTCCTCCCGTGGACAGGGGCGTCCAGGGAGGGGCAAACGGACGGAGCTGAGAGAGAGAGGGGAGGGGCGGAGGGAGGGAAAGAAAGAAGAGGAAGGGAGGGAGGGGCAGGAAGAGAGAGAGGATTGTCACATTTATGCATACGGAGTCGTACACCCAGCATACTGTGGTATTTAGTGTCTGTGGACATACACAGACACTAAATGCCTCATTTCATCTAACAATACCAGCTCTATAACAAATAAAACTTCAAATAGTTATGAAAAAATGTGCATTTTATTGAGACAAGCTACTGCAAATAATGGCATCAATAATACAAAGGCAGCACACAATTGTCCAGAATTGATAGCCAAGGTGTTAATGTAATAACATCAGTATGTGCTGCTTTTCTAAATCTATTCAAATAAAGATGTTTGACTTCTAGTACAGTATAGCCTACGAGTTATTAAAATAAAGAGCTCTGCCTTCTAGTACAGTACAGCCATCACTGGTATGGCAACTAATCGGCCACCAACCTCAAGGCATTACAGAGGGTAGTGCGTACGGCCCGTACGGCCAAGCTTCCTGCCATCCAGGACCTCTATATCAGGCGGTGTCATAGCAAGGCCCTAAAAATGGTCAAAGACTCCAGCCACCCTAGTCATAGACTGTTTTCTCTGCTACCACATGGCAAGCGGTACCGGAGTGCCAAGTCTAGGTCCAAAAGGCTTCTTAACAGATTCTACCCCCAAGCCATAAGACTCCTGAACAGCTCATCAACCAGCTACCCAGACTCCTCTTTTACGCTGCTGCTACTCTCTGTTTATAATCTATGCATATCACTTTAACTCTGCTTACAGTGCCTTGCAAAAGTATTCATCCCCCTTGGCGTTTCTGCTATTTCGTTGCATTATAACCTGTAATTGAAATACATTTTTGTTTGGATTTCCTGAATTGGACATACACAAAATAGTCCAAATTGGTGAAGTGAAATGAAAAAAATAACTTGTTTCAAGAAATTGTAAAAAATAAAAACAGAAAAGTGGTGTGTGCATACAGTATGTATTCACCCCCTCTGCTAAGATCTGGTGCAACTGTAACAGAATAACTTTACGTCCGTCCCCTCGCCCATACCCGGGCGCGAACCAGGGACCCTCTGCACACATCGACAACAGTCACCCTCGAAGCATCGTTACCCCTTGCAGAGCAAGGGGAACTACTACTTCAAGGTCTCAGAGCAAGTGACGTAAGCGATTGAAACACTATTTAGAGCGCACCGCTAACTAAGCTAGCCGTTTCACATCCGTTACACTCACCCCCCTTTTGACCTTCCTCCTTTTTCCGCAGCAACCAGTAATCCGGGTCAACAGCATCAATGTAACAGTATAATTTTTTTAACCGTCCCCTCGCCCATACCAGGGCGCGAACCACGGACCCTCTGCACACATCGACAACAGTCACCCTCGAAGCATCGTTACCCATCGCTCCACAAAAGCCACGGCCCTTGCAGAGCAAGGGGAACTACTACTTCAAGGTCTCAGAGCAAGTGACGTAACTGATTGAAACGCTATTTAGCGCGCACCGCTAACTAAGCTAGCCGTTTCACATCCGTTACACAACCAAGTCACATAATTAGTTCAATAAAGTCCACCTTTGTGCAATCTAAGTGTCACATGATCTCAGTATATATACACCTGTTCTGAAAGGCCCCAGAGTCTGCAACACCACTAAGCAAGGGGCACCACCAAGCAAGTGGTACCGTGTTAACCAAGAAGCACTCCAAAGAGGTCAGGGACAAAGTTGTGGAGAAGTACATATAAGGGTTGGGTTATAAAAAGATACTGAAACTTTGAACATCCCACAGAGTACCATTAAATCCATTATTAAAAAATGGAAAGAATATGGCACCACAACAAACCTGCCAAGAGAGGGCCGCCCACCAAAACTCATGGACCAGGCAAGGAGGGCATTAATCAGAGGCAACAAAGAGATCAAAGATAACCCTGAGGGAGCTGCAAAGCTCCATATTGGAGACTGGAGTATCTGTCCATAGGACCACTTTAAGCCATACACTCCACAAAGCTGGGCTTTATGGAAGAGTGGCCAGAAAAAAAGCCATTGCTTAAAGAAAGAAATAAGCAAACACGTTTGGTGCTCTGGTCAGATGAGACTAAAATCGAGCTTTTTGGCCATCAAAGAAAACGCTATGTCTGGAGCAAACACAACACCTCTCATCACCCCGAGAACACCACAGTGAAGCATGGTGGTGGCAGCATCATGCTGTAGGGATGTGTTTCATCGGCAGGGACTGGGGAAACTGGTCAGAATCGAAGGAATGATGAATGGCGCTAAATACACAGAAATTCTTGAGGGAAACCTGTTTCTGTCTTCCAGAGATTTGAGACTGGGACGGAGATTCACCTTCCAGCAGGACAATGACCCTAAGCATACTGCTAAAGCAACACTGGAGTGGTTTAAGGGGAAACATTTAGATATCTTGGAATGGCCTAGTCAAAGCCCAGACCTCAATCCAATTGAGAATCTGTGATTATGACATAAAGATTGCTGTACACCAGCGTTACCCATCCAACTTGAAGGAGCTGGGGCAGTTTTGTCTTGAAGATTGGAAAAAAAATCCCAGTGGCAAGATGTGCCAAGCTTATAGAGACATACCCCAAGAGATTTGCAGCTGTATTTGCTGCAAAATGTGTCTCTACAAAGTATTGACTTTGGGTAGGTGAATAGTTTTCAGTTTTTTTTTGTGTAGTTCCTTGTTTTGTTTCACAAGAAAAACTATTTTGCATCTTCAAAGTGTAAGGCATGTTGTGTAAATCAAATGATAAAGTCTCCCCAAAAATCGATTTTCATTCCAGGTTGTAAGGCAATGAAATTGGAAAAATACCAAAGGGGGTGAAAACTTTCTCAAGCCACTGTACATGTACATATTACCTCGATGACATCAACTAACCGGTGCCCCCACACACTGACTCTGTACCGGTACCCCCTGTATACAGCCTTGCTTGTTATTTTACTGCTGCTGTTTGATTAGTTGTTACTTTTTTCCCTTTTTTTGTTGTTTTTCTTAACTTCTTAAAGCATTGTTGGTTAAGGCCTTGTACGTAAGCATTTCACTGTAAGGTCCAAACCTGTTGTTATCGGCACGTGACAAATACAATTTGATAAGTTATTAAAATAAAGATGTTTGACTAGTACTGTCATGTTTTGTCATATATTGTCATGTCTTGTCCTTGTGCTTCCCCTTCTGTTCGTTTCCCCCTGCTGGTCTTATTAGGTTCTTTCCCTCTCTCTCCCCCTCCTTCTCTCTCTCTCTCTCTATCGTTCCGTTCCTGCTCCCAGCTGTTCCTCATTCTCCTAACTACCTCATTTACTCTTTCACACCTGTCCCCTATTTTGCCCTCTGATTAGAGTCCCTATTTCTCCCTCTGTTTTCCGCTTCTGTCCTTGTCGGATCATTGTTTGATGTTTGCTGTTCTGTGTCCTTGTTCCGCCCTGTCGTGTTTCTGCCTTCTTCAGATGCTGCGTGTGAGCAGGTGTCTATGTCAGCTACGGCCTGTGCCTTCCCGAAGCGACCTGCAGTCTGTGGTCGCGTCTCCAGTCGTTCCTCTCTACTGACGAGAGGATTTCAGTTTTCCTGTTTTGTATTTACCGGAGATAATATCCAGGATTATCGTTTTTGTTAACAACTGGAATAAAGACTCTGTTTCTGTTAAGTCGCTTTTGGGTCCTCATTCACCAGCATAACAGAATGATCCGACCAAGAATGGACCCAGCGACTACGGATTCTCTCTACTCTACTGTCGAGTTCCAGGGAGCGATGCTCGGCAGACACGAGCAGGAATTGTCTGCTGCTCGGCATGCCGTTGAGACCCTGGCCGCTCAGGTCTCCGACCTCTCAGGACAGTTTCAGAGTCTTCGTCTCGTGCCACCAGCTACTTCCTGGTCTTCCGAGTCTCCGGAACCTAGGGTTAATAACCCACCATGTTACTCTGGGCAGCCCACTGAGTGCCGCTCCTTTCTCATCCAGTGTGATATTGTGTTCTCTCTCCAGCCCAACACATACTCAAGAGAGAGAGCTCGGATCGCCTACGTCATATCACTCCTTACTGGTCGGGCTCGGGAGTGGGGCTCAGCTATCTGGGAGGCAAGGGCTGAGTGTACTAACGATTATCAGAACTTTAAAGAGGAGATGATACGGGTTTTTGATCGTTCTGTTTTTGGGAAAGAAGCTTCCTGGTCCCTGTCTTCCCTATGTCAAGGTAATCGATCCATAACGGATTACTCTATAGAGTTTTGCACTCTTGCTGCCTCCAGTAACTGGAACGAGCAGGCGTTGCTCGCTCGTTTTCTGGAGGGACTCCACGCTAAGGTTAAGGATGAGATTCTCTCCCGGGAGGTTCCATCCAGCGTGGATTCTTTGATTGAACTCGCTATTCGCATTGAACGACGGGTAGATCTTCGTCACCGAGCTCATAGAAGAGAGCTCGCGTTAACTGTGTCCCCCCTCTCCCCGACACTACCATCTTTCCCCACTGACTCAGGTGTTGAGCCCATGCAGCTGGGGGGTATTCGCATCTCGACTAAGGAGAGGGAACGGAGAATCACCAACCGCCTCTGTCTCTATTGCGGTTCCGCTGGTCATTTTGTCATTTCATGTCCAGTTAAAGGCCAGAGCTCATCAGTAAGCGGAGGGCGACTGATAAGCGCTACTGCTCTGTCCTCTCCGTCAAGTACCTGTACTACCTTGCCGGTCCATCTACGCTGGACCGGATCGGCAGCTTCCTGCAGTGCATTAATAGACTCTGGGGCGGAGGGCTGTTTTATGGACGAATCCTGGGCTCGGGAACAAGACATTCCTCTCAGACAGTTAGGGGAGCCCACGGTCATGTTCGCCTTGGATGGTAGTCCTCTCCCCAGTATATTATGTGAAACACTACCTTTAACCCTCATAGTATCTGGTAACCATAGTGAGACTATTTCTTTTTTGATTTTGTGTTCACCTTTTACACCTGTTGTTTTGGGTCATCCCTGGCTAGTGTGTCATAATCCTTCTTTTGATTGGTCTAGTAATTCTATCCTTTCCTGGAACGTTTCTTGTCATGTGAAATGTTTAATGTCTGCTATTCCTCCTGTTTCTTCTGCTCCCTCTTCACAGGAGGAACCTGGTGATTTGACAGGAGTGCCGGAGGAATATCATGATCTGCGCACAGTCTTCAGTCGGTCCAGAGCCAACTCCCTTCCTCCTCACCGGTCGTATGATTGTTGTACTGATCTCCTCAAGAAGCGTTTTGCATCCGCTCCTATCCTTGTTGCACCTGACGTCACTAAACAGTTCATTGTCGAGGTAGACGCGTCGGGGGTGGGCGTGGGAGCCATTCTGTCCCAGCGCTCCCATACTGACGATGGGCTCCACCCTTGCGTGTATTTTTCTCATCGCCTGTCGCCGTCGGAACGTAACTATGATGTGGCTAACCGCGAACTGCTCGCCATCCGTTTAGCCCTAGGCGAATGGCGACAGTGGTTGGAGAGGGCGACCGTTCCTTTTGTCGTTTGGACTGACCAAAAGAACCTTGAGTACATCCGTTCTGCCAAACGACTCAATGCGCGTCATGCTCGTTGGGCGTTGTTTTTCGCTCGTTTCGAGTTCGTGATTTCTTATCGCCCGGGTACTAAGAACACCAAGCCTCATGCTTTATCCCGTCTCTTCAGTTCTTCTGTAGCGTCTACCGATCCCGAGGGGATTCTCCCTGATGGGCGTGTTGTCGGGTTGAATGTCTGGGGAATTGAGAGACAGGTCAAGCAAGCACTCACTCACACTCCGTCACCGCGCGCTTGTCCTAGTAACCTTCTTTTCGTTCCTGTCTCTACTCGTCTGGCTGTTCTTCAGTGGGCTCACTCTGCCAAGTTAGCTGGCCACCCCGGCGTTCGGGGTACGCTTGCTTCTATTCGCCAGCGGTTTTGGTGGCCTACTCAGGAGCGTGACACGCGCCGTTTCGTGGCTGCTTGTTCGGACTGCGCGCAGAATAAGTCCGGTAACTTTTTTTCTGCTTCTGCTCCTGGCCTTGCTGGGTCTCAGTCTGTCCCCAGCCACCGCATATCTCCTGCCCTTGCTGTGTCTCAGTCTGTCCACAGCCACCGCCTCTCTCCTGTTCCTGGTCTTAGCCTTGCTGTGTCTCAGTCTGTCCCTAGTTGTTACTCTCCTGGCCTGTTTGGTCCTGATTGCTCTAACGCTTACAGTTCTCTACCCGTGTCTCATTTTTATAAGAGTAATAGCCCTAGATTCCCTCTTCATCGTCTCCCGTTACGGTCCTGAGGAGAGGAGTTGGGTTCTTTCTCGGGACGTGCTGGACCGTTTGTTGATCTATGATTTCCTCCGTTGCCGCCAGGGTTCCTCCTCGAGTGCGCCAGGAGGAGCTCGGTGAGTGGGGGGGTACTGTCATGTTTTGTCATATATTGTCATGTCTTGTCCTTGTGCTTCCCCTTCTGTTCGTTTCCCCCTGCTGGTCTTATTAGGTTCTTTCCCTCTTTCTATCCCTCTCTCTCCCCCTCCTTCTCTCTCTCTCTCTCTATCGTTCCGTTCCTGCTCCCAGCTGTTCCTCATTCTCCTAACTACCTCATTTACTCTTTCACACCTGTCCCCTATTTTGCCCTCTGATTAGAGTCCCTATTTCTCCCTCTGTTTTCCGCTTCTGTCCTTGTCGGATCATTGTTTGATGTTTGCTGTTCTGTGTCCTTGTTCCGCCCTGTCGTGTTTTTGCCTTCTTCAGATGCTGCGTGTGAGCAGGTGTCTATGTCAGCTACGGCCTGTGCCTTCCCGAAGCGACCTGCAGTCTGTGGTCGCGTCTCCAGTCGTTCCTCTCTACTGACGAGAGGATTTCAGTTTTCCTGTTTTGTATTTACCGGAGATAATATCCAGGATTATCATTTTTGTTAACAACTGGAATAAAGACTCTGTTTCTGTTAAGTCGCTTTTGGGTCCTCATTCACCAGCATAACAAGTACAGTACAGCCTATGAGCTTGAAGTAAAGTAACTTCAAGAGAGGAAGAGAGTGAGAGAAAGTGAAATAAACAATTAAATAAATAACAGTAAACGTTAAAATAATAGTTTTTCACGTTTGTTTATTATCTATTTCACTTGCTTTGACAATGTAAACATATGTTCCCATGCCAATAAAAATTGAAATTTTATTGAGCGAGAGAAACAGACAGACAGTCTCCTCAGTCTAGCGCTGATGAATAACTAATTTCACCAGTTTTCACAATATAACAGAATAGAACAGCATAGTATATACATAAATATAACAGAATAGAACAGTATAGTATATACTTAAATGTAACAGAATAGCATAGTATATACATAAATATAACAGAATAGAACAGTATAGTATATACTTAAATATAACAGAATAGCATAGTATATACTTAAATAGAACAGAACAGAATAGAACAGGATAGTATATACTTAAATAGAACAGCATAGTATATACTTAAATATAACAAAATAGAAAAGTATAGTATATGCTTAAATATAACATAATAGCATAGTATATACATAAATATAACAGAATAGAACAGTATAGTATATACTTAAATATAACAGAATAGCATAGTATATACTTAAATAGAACAGAACAGAATAGAACAGGATAGTATATACTTAAATAGAACAGAATAGAACAGCATAGTATATACTTAAATAGAACAGAACAGAATAGAACAGCATAGTATATACTTAAATAGAACAGGATAGTATATACTTAAATAGAACAGGATAGTATATACTTAAATAGAACAGAATAGAACAGCATAGTATATACTTAAATAGAACAGAACAGAATAGAACAGCATAGTATATACTTAAATAGAACAGGATAGTATATACTTAAATAGAACAGAATAGAACTGCATAGTATATACTTAAATAAAACAGAATAGAACAGCATAGTATATACTTAAATAGAACAGAATAGAACAGTATAGTATATACTTAAATAGAACAGAATAGAACAGCATAGTATATACTTAAATAGAACAGAATAGAACAGTATAGTATATACTTAAATAGAACATGATAGTATATACTTAAATAAAACAGAATAGAACAGCATAGTACTGTATATACTTAAATAGAACAGGATAGAACTGGCTCTGAAAGAAGCACCTGATGACCTAACTAGTTGTCTGGAGAAAAAAAGTTGAACCAAAGGGACGGGATGGTAAACTGGACAAACACACAACCACCATAAGATCAACGCATCCCACATTGACCCAATGCACTTCCTGAGGTTCATGTGCTAAAGGGCCAAAAGCAGGTCAAAGAGAGTTCACATGCCCTTTAGTGGAATGTAGAAGCTTGGGTTTCAGTGGTAAACTTGAACTTTAAAATGTGTCTCCTTTTTTAATTTATTTTATTTCACCTTTATTTATTAACCAGGTAGGCTAGTTGAGAACAAGTTCTTATTTGCAACTGCAACCTGGCCAAGATAAAGCATAGCAGTGTTAATAGACAACACAGAGTTACACATGGAGTAAACAATTAACAAGTCAATAACAAAAAGAGAGTCTATATACATTGTGTGCAAAAGGCATGAGGAGGTAGGCGAATAATTACAATTTTGCAGGTTAACACTGGAGTGATAAATGATCAGATGGTCATGTGCAGGTAGAGATACTGGTGTTCAAAAGAGCAGAAAAGTAAATAAATAGAAACAGTATGGGGATGAGGTAGTTAAAATTGGGTGGGCTATTTACCGACAGACTATGTACAGCTGCAGCGATGGGTTAGCTGCTCAGATAGCAGATGTTTGAAGTTGGTTAGGGAGATAAAAATCTCCAACTTCAGCGATTTTTGCAATTTGTTCCAGTCACAGGCAGCAGAGAACTGGAACGAAAGGCGGCCAAATGAGGTGTTGGCTTTAGGGATGATCAGTGAGATACACCTGCTGGAGTGCGTGCTACGGGTGGGTGTTGCCATCGTGACCAGTGAACTGAGATAAGGCGGAGCTTTACCTAGCATGGACTTGTAGATGACCTGGAGCCAGTGGGTCTGGTGACAAATATGTAGCGAGGGCCAGCCGACTAGAGCATACAGGTCGCAGTGGTGGGTGGTATAAGGTGCTTTAGTAACAAAACGGATGGCACTGTGATAAACTGCATAAGCTATTTTGTAGATGACATCGCCGAAGTCGAGGATCGGTAGGCTAGTCAGTTTTACTAGGGTAAGTTTGGCGGCGTGAGTGAAGGAGGCTTTGTTGCGGAATAGAAAGCCAACTCTAGATTTGATTTTAGATTGGAGATGTTTGATATGAGTCTGGAAGGAGAGTTTACAGTCTAGCCAGACACTTAGTTACTTATAGATGTCCACATATTCTAGGTCGGAACCATCCAGGGAGGTGATGCTAGTCGGGCGTGCGGGTGCAGGCAGCGAACGGTTGAAATTCATGCATTTGGTTTTACTAGCGTTTAAGAGCAGATGGGGGACACGGAAGGAGTGTTGTATGGCATTGAAGCTCGTTTGGAGGTTAGATAGCACAGTGTCCAAGGACAGGCCGCAAGTATACAGAATGGTGTCGTCTGCGTAGAGGTGGATCAGGGAATCGCCCGCAGCAAGAACAACATCATTGATATATACAGAGAAAAGAGTCTTGTTGATTTATTTATCACAACACCAGGAAGGGGGAGATTTGGATTGTATAAATGCACATTATCATGTAGTACACAATACCATAATTTCCCAAAAACCCAATGATTGTAGACCATACACTACTGTCTAGGCTCTAACACTCCTCCCCTTCCCCTCTGGTTAGAATGTTATGTCTCCACAGTAGAGAGGAGAACATTCAGACACTCTTGAAGACAATGGAAGTGGACCAGGCCAGGAGCAGACTAGGTGGCCTTTCTCTCTAACCAGGTGCTTCAAAAGAGACAAAAAGTGAAGAAAATTGAAGGTCAATCGAAGTAGATTTCGGGTTTCAATATTAGTTTAGCTCCAGTTTTCTCCTCTATTGATTAATCTTGTTTAGAGAGAGCAAGACAGTGACAAGAACACCTAAACTGGTCCCAGATCTCTACATGGCTATAGAAGACCTTCATGTCAGGTGCAGCAGAGTGGTGGAGAATGGTCATTCTCTCTGTCTACTCACCAGCCGACTGATCGGCCTGCGGTAGCTTGGACACAGAGTTCTGTAGGGTTGCCAGTTTGGACTTCATGATGCGTAGTCCCTCTGTGAACCTCATCTCCTGTCCCTTCAGAAACTTCTCCATCTGACGGAGAACACCAACCAACTGGTGTTTGTCCATGCAGTTCTGGAGACAGAGACGTACAGTACATATGTTAATATAGCAGAACAGAAAAGTTTACAACTGTCCATGCAGTTCTGTAAAATAAAGAAATATATTACTGGTCAAACATGAAAACAACATACCATTTACAGTTAAAGTCAGAAGTTTACATACACCTTAGCCAAATACATTTAACCTCAATTTTTCACAATTCCTGAAATGTAATCCTAGTAACAACTCCTTGTCTTAGGTCAGTTAGGATCACCACTTTATTTAAAGAATGTGAAATGTCAGAATAATAGTAGAGAGAATTATTTATTTCAGCTTTTATTTCTTTCATCACATTCCCAGTGGGTCAGCAGTTGACATACACTTAATTAGTATTTGGTAGCATTGCCTTTAAATGGTTTAACTTGGGTCAAACTTTTCGGGTAGCCTTCCAGAAGTTTCCCACAATAAGTTGGGTGAATTTTGGCCCATTCCTCCTGACAGAGCTGGTGCAACTGAGTCAGGTTTGCAGGCCTCCTTGCCCGCACACACTTTTCAGTTCTGCCCACAATCTTTACATAGAAATGAGGTCAGGGCTTTGTGATGGCCACTTCAATACCTTGACTTTGTTGTCCTTAAGCTGTTTTTCCACAACTTTGGAAGTATGCTTGGGGTCATTGTCCATTTGGAAAACCCATTTGTGACCAAGCTTTAACTTCCTGACTGATGTCTTGAGATGTTGCTTCAATATATCCACATAATTTCCCCCCTCATGATGCAATCTATTTTGTGAAGTGCACCAGTCCCTCCTGCAGCAAAGCACCCCCACAACATGATGCTGCCACCCCCGTGCTTCAAGGTTGGGATGGTGTTCTTCGGCTTGCAAGCCTCCCCCTTTTCTTCCAAGCATAACGATGGTCATTATGGCAAAACAGTTCTAATTTTGTTTCATCAGACCAGAGGACATTTCTCCAAAAAGTACGATCTTTGCCCCCATGTGCTGTTGCAAACCATAGTCTGGCTTTTTTATGGTGGTTTTGGAGAAGTGGCTTCTTCATTGCTGAATGGCCTTTCAGGTTATGTCGATATTGGACTTGTTTTACTGTGGATATAGATACATTTTTACCCGTTTCCTCCAGCATATTCACAAGATCCTTTGCTGTTGATCTGGGATTGATTTGCTCTTTTCGCACCAAAGTATGTTCATTTCTAGGAGACAGAACACATCTCCTTCCTGAGTGGTATGACGACTGCGTGGTCCGTTGGCGTTTATACCTGCGTACTATTGTTTGTACAGATGAACGTGGTACCTTCAAGCATTTCGAAATTGCTCCCAAGGATGAACTTGACTTGTGGAGGCCTACAATTTTTTTCTGAGGTCTTGGCTGATTTCTTTTGATTTTCCCATGATGTCAAGCAAAGAGTCTCTGAGTTTGAAGGTAGGCCTTGAAATACATCCACAGGTACATCTCCAATTGACTCAAATTATGTCAATTAGCCCATCAGAAAAGCCATTTCTGGAACTTTCCAAACTGTTTAAAGGCACAGTCAACTTAGTGTATGTAAAATTCTGACCCACTAGAATTGTGATACAGTGAATTATAACTGAAATAATCTGTCTGTAAACAATTGTTGGAAAAATGACTTGTGTCATATACAAAGAAATTTGTGGAGTGGTTGAAAAATGAGTTTCAATGACTCCAACCTAAGTGTATGTTAACTTCCAACTTCAAGTGTATATGTAAATCAAGAAGCACTTACCAGTAGTACATACCGGTAACCAGGAAATGAGAAACTAGGGAATGTTGGCTTTCAGTTTACCAAGCCACAACTTATTTCTAAGTCACATATAACTGGTCAAATAACAGTCAGCCATGTTTAATATCCATTTAATGGGAAGCATATAAATAAACCATGATTTGCAATATGACAGTATTACTACATAATTAAAATGAGAAAACGTCAATAAATAACAACTTCCAATAAAATCCACAGTACATGTAATCATCATAAAATGTGAGTAGAGGCAGGTATGATTTAACAAGCAAAGGACAGCTGTGGTACTTAATGACATCACCCGATCAACGCCAAGTCTCCATCCCAAGTGGCACCCTATTCCCTATGTAATGGATTTGACCAGAGCACTATGGTCTAAAGTAGCGCACTATATAGGGAATAGGTTGCCATTTGGGACACACGCCAAATTGAACTTTAGAATGTCTGGTGGTGGGTGGGTTCTGTGGTGGCTGTAGTTACAGATGTTGACGTTCCGCCAGTGTTCCCTAGCAGTTTCATCAACCGTTACCAAAACAAATCACAATCCAATTCCACAGCTGCACAGGTGTCTGCGTTTCCAACAAGGTTCTGAACTCCCAACAAGACCAATGTAAAAACATGAACGTAATAATTACTGTTTTATTGTTATACTGTGGCATGCCATCAGGTTATGGAAGATGCAGAAGTCATGATATTGTTTATTAAGATTCAGAAGTCATGTTATGTTTTATTAAGATTCAGAAGTCATGTTATGTTTTATTATTCAGATTCAGAAGTCATGTTATGTTTTATTAAGATTCAGAAGTCATGTTATGTTTTATTAAGATTCAGAAGTCATGTTATGTTTTATTAAGATTCAGAAGTCATGTTATGTTTTATTAAGATTCAGAAGTCATTATATGTTTTATTAAGATTCAGAAGTCATGTTGTGTTTTATTAAGATTCAGAAGTCATGTTGTGTTTTATTAAGATTCAGAAGTCATTATATGTTTTATTAAGATTCAGAAGTCATGATATTGTTTATTAAGATTCAGAAGTCATGATATTAGTTTATTAAGATTCAGAAGTCATGATATTGTTTATTAAGATTCAGAAGTCATGATATTAGTTATTAAGATTCAGAAGTCATGATATTGTTTATTAAGATTCAGAAGTCATGATATTGTTTATTAAGATTCAGAAGTCATTATATTAGTTATTAAGATTCAGAAGTCATGATATTGTTTATTAAGATTCAGAAGTCATGATATTAGTTATTAAGATTCAGAAGTCATGATATTGTTTATTAAGATTCAGAAGTCATGATATTGTTTATTAAGATTCAGAAGTCATGATATTAGTTATTAAGATTCAGAAGTCATGATATTGTTTATTAAGATTCAGAAGTCATGATATTGTTTATTAAGATTCAGAAGTCATGATATTGTTTATTAAGATTCAGAATTCATATAGATGTTTTATTAAGATTCAGAAGTCACACCCTGGTTTCATCCCATACAGTCAGTAACCCATGTTAACCATTCTAGCCTCCGCTGTCTCCGCTAGCCCTCCAGCCCTGGTACTCACCTGAAGGAACATGTTAGTAGATGCCATGCCTCTCTCTCTCTCTCTCCTCTCTCATCCCTTCTCCACTTTTTTCTTCTTCTCCAGTGGCAGACCATACAGCAGCTGGACCAAAGCTGTTTGGCAGATGTCTATCAGTCAGACCTCTGTCCAGAACCTTGGCCCTCTGTATATTTTGTATGGCAAGAGACACAGGTTGCTTCCCAAATTACACCCTATCCCTATATAGTGAGCTACTTTTGACCAGAATCCATACAAAGTTATGCACTATATAGGTAATTGGGTGCCATTTGGGACACAGCCACAGACTCTTTGGATAACAATGACTGAATGGACCAGCTTTGTATTCCGTTTCAGCACATAGCCTGGATGCAATGAGCCTATGAACAGTGAGCTATTTGAGAGCAGGCTACTTACTGACAGATAAGCCCATTCCAAAGGCTCAGAGAACAGTGAAATGGCAGTTTGCTAATCCTTTTCAATAATAATAACAAGTCTGTAGAAAAGCATAATGTCAGGTGAAGGCATACCTTACATACTTGAAATGACACTTACCTAACCTTAACTGATCACATGCGTTTCTGCCCTTGAGGCAGAGCTGCCCTTAGAACAAGATGGAATAAAGAAAACTCCAATCTGCATCCAATTTCTAAGGGTTCTCAGAGGTGGACTGCCCAAGAGTCCTATACTTCAATCCCCTCCTCTTATTTTCTTTGACATCTCTTCCCCCATTGGCTAAAGGGGAATGCCAACAGCTGACACAGTAGTGGACTCATATACATCCTAGCAACACACACACACAACCCCCACACAGCTAAACACACACGTACACAACCCACATACATACACACACATACACACACAATCCACACACAAATACACACATAACCACACAGCACACTCACACATACCCACACAACACACACACACAACAATGTGAACAGTGGACTCATATCCAAATGGATTGTTTTAGGCCAAAGAAGCCAAAATGAATCCAAGAGCCAGTGCTCATGGCTTCCCTCTTATAAACTTTCAATGTGTAATTTACCACACTCAATGGGACATTTGTGTCATCCTGTAAGCACAGTCCTTCCTCATTTCTGATGAGGACATTGATAATAATAGTAGGCGACATGCTCAAATCATGGCTGAACCTGGAAAACAGAACATGTGTAACAGTTTAGCTTCCGTCCCTCTCCTCGCCCCTACCTGGGCTCAAACCATCAACAACAGTCACCCTCGAAGCATCGTTACCCCCCACGTCACAAAAGCCGCAGCCCTTGCAGCGCAAGGGGAACAACTACTTCAAGGTCTCAGAGTGAGTGACGCCACCGATTGAAACACTATAAGTGCGCACCACTGCTAACTAGCTAGCCATTTCAAATCGGTTACACATGGATAGCAATCCCAAGTTATGGGTTGTTTTGTCTGAGGCAGAACATGAGGAACTAAGTTTACAGTTAACAAAACACTTGCAACACATATTTATACAGGCCTAGGTGTGTTAATGTAGCCTACTTTTCTGACGCTAACATAAAGAGTTGTGATGAGTATGGAAGTCCAGAGAGCACATATGAATACAAATAAAAAAGACCCTTGTTGTGTTAAGAACCACAAATTATTTTTCTCTCTTGATCAAGACATAATCAAAAGTTGTGTTGTCGAGATAATGTCAGGATGCTGCCTTGTAGGCTGTTTCATAGGTAAGGCTCATTGCAGGGAGCCTAATTCACTATCTAGCTAGTTCGCTCACAAGACTAACCAAGTTAGCTGCGTTGTTGCTTGCATGTGATTGGCTGTGGTCTTGGGAGTTGCACCGTCTGGGAGACAGGACTGCCTGTCAGGCATCGTTCAGTGCTGAGCAGTATTTGTCTGTAATAAAGCCTTTTTATCTATGCATAGTCACTGTACCTCCGCACATTGACTCGGCACCAGTACCCCTTGTATATAGCCTCGTTATTGTTATTTTATTGTGTTACTTTATATTAGATTTTTTTTTACTTTAGTTTATTACGTAAATAGTTCCTTAACTCTATTTATTGAACTGCATCGTTGGTTTCACTGTAAGGTCTACACTTGTTGTATTCAGAGCATGTGACAAATAAAACGTGTTTTTATTTTTTGTGGGGAAAAATGTATTCTGATTGTCTGGACCTGGCTCCCAAGGGGTGGGCCTATGCCTCCCCAAGCACACCCATGGCTGCACCCCTGCCCAGTCATGTGAAATCCATAGATTAGGGCTTAATGTATTTATTTAAATTGACTGATTTCCTTCTATGAACTGTAACTAAGTAAACTCTTTGAAATTGTTACATTTTGCGTTTTAATTTAGTTCAGTATAATTTGTGCAACACTTTTCCACCAAAATATTCTTCAACATTATTAATCCCTAAACATGTTATAAGCATGTACTAACCTGTCCGCCACCATGGCAAGTATGGATAGTTGTCACACATAGCAAAAGCAAACTGCTGCGCAGCACTGATAGTGCCATAACTTTAAATCCAACTGAATTGATGTTGGATGATGTCCGAGTTTTTCTCCAAATAGTGGAATTTAGTCAGGTGTTTAAATAATAGAAAACCAACGAAATCCACTCCGATTTCCGAAGCTCCTCTGCAAAGTTTGCTCAACTGAACTGGCAGTTGGTGGACTCAGGCTGGAATGGAAGACCCTGCTCATCAGAAGCGCGTTGTGGTGCAGAGCGACCGTTGGGATGCGGTGCCGTGCGCTTTTAGATGGGCTATGATGATAGTGAACCTAAATCTACTACCTAACCCTAATTGACGACTCATAGACTTTGAAAAGAGATTAAATGGATAATGTAAGCATAATCCCTCCCACCGCTCGACAACACATTTGCGTCACTCTCTCTCTCTCTCCAATGTTATGTCCTTCTCATATGTTGTGACGCGATCCCCAGACTCAGACGGCAGAATAGAGCAGGCAACTATCTTTGAGTTCATGGGGTGGAACAAAACTATTGCTATGGGAGTTCTTATGACTGGGGAGCTATTATTATACAGTGGCAGCGATCAATTTACAGCAAGTCATTGCAGAAGTTGATTAGTGAGTTTGTAAACTTTATTTGCCGTAAAGGGGGTGCTTTGCCATTTAGCCTTAGGATGGAATTATTTTCATTGGGCCAAATCAACTCCCCATTATGAATATATGCTGTAATGCCTTTGTCCCGTTACATTAATTCCTATGAAAACATCAAGGGAGTGGAGCAGGTATACGCCAAACAAACATATTACTGCGCAATAACGCATTCATAGCCTAATAATGCATTCAGCTAAATTATTGTTTTGTTATACCCCAGAAACCTAGCAAATTGGTTTGGTTGAACAGTATAATATTTAGTCTAGAAGCTGCATGGAACTACTCGAATCTGTTTATGGTCAAGTTCACTCTTGAGTTTGGTTGAAGCGACACCCGCTGGTGGTACCTAGAACAACCATTCTAGTGCGCGAAAATACCTACATTGACGCACCGCCTTCTCCCACCAGCCCCTCTCACCTCTCTCAATTCAATTAAATTAAATTGAATTTGATTTCATTGACCTTTAAGTCTACATTTCGATTCATCTTAGACGTTATATTTTCTTCTTCCTTGGTTATTCTCTACATACCTGTTTCAGTTGAGATATGCACCTGTTTCAGTTGAGATATGCACCTGTTTCAGTTGAGATTATGCACTTACAACACCAATTGTTGTTTACTAATGGGAGACTCAACATGTGCGTGAATCGTGCAGTCCCAAGCCAGAATACCATATTAAATATCATCTCTCTTTCCCAGCACCACTCCCCTTCCAGTAGCTCCAGTTCTGACAGCTATGACTCCTCCCTGGAGAGACCGAAGAGACCAGAGAGAGACAGGCCCAAGAACAAGAAGAACCAAAATAGGCCACACCGTGGTGACTACAATGGCCAGTCAGCTCAGGTAAATATTTCTCAGGTAAATATTATTTTCTAACATTTATACACATTACAATTCATAAGCATTTAGAACATTTATAATACAAAAAAAATGTATGAGCATTCAAATCAAATCAAAATCAAATCAAATGTATTTATATAGCGCTTCGTACATCAGCTGATATCTCAAAGTGCTGTACAGAAACCCAGCCTAAAACTCCAAACAGCAAGCAATGCAGGTGTAGAAGCACGGTGGTTGGAAAAACTCCCTAGAAAGGCTAAAACCTAGGAAGAAACCTAGAGAGGAACCAAGCTATGAGGGGTGGCCAGTCCTCTTCTGGCTGTGCCGGGTGGAGATTATAACAGAACATGGCCAAGAGGTTCAAATGTTCATAAATGTCCAGCATGGTCAAATAATAATAATCACAGTAGTTGTCGAGGATGCAGCAAGTCAGCACCTCGGGAGTAAATGTCAGTTGGCTTTTCATAGCCGATCATTAAGAGTATCTCTACCACTCCTGCTGTCTCTAGAGAGTTGAAAACAGCAGGTCTGGGACAGGTAGCACAAAATGAATGCAGTTTATACAATTTAAAAAAAATAACAATACATTGACAGATTTCACAACATGCTGTGTGCCCTCAGGCCCCTACTCCACCACTACCACATATCTACAGTACTAAATCTTTGTGTATGTAGAGTGCGTATGTTATTGTGTGTGTGTGTCTGTGCCAATGTTTGTGCTGCTTCACAGTCCCCGCTGTTCCATAAGGTGTTTTTTAAATTTGTTTTTAAATCTAATTTTACTGCTTGCATCAGTTACTTGATGTGGAATAGAGTTCCATGTAGTCATGGCTCTATGTAGTACTGTGTGGCTCCCATAGTCTGTTCTGGACTTGGGGACTGTGAAGAGACCTCTTTGTGGCATGTCTTGTGGGGTATGCATCGGTGTCGGAGCTGTGTTTCTAAACTATTGTCTACATAGTGTAGTTTATTTTGATTAAGTTTAGTCACATGATTTCTTAATTTGCAGTACGTTTGCCAATCAGTTGGACTTAATTGCCTACCTTTTGCCCCATCCCTCTCGACCATACCATTTTTCAATTCCTCATCAATCCAAGAGGATTTAACAGTTTTTACAATCATTTTCTTAATGGGTGTATGCTTATTAGTAACTGAAATATGTAGTTTCATAAATGCAAATATTCTTTACATCATCAACATATGAATCACTACAAAACTTTTTGTATGACCTCTTATACACTATATTAAGCCCAGCCTTTGGAACTTTTGTAATGTTGTTCATCTGTTGTTTGAAGAGAGTCAGACCGAAATGCAGCGTGTAGGTTACTCATGACATTTAATGAAGAAAATGCTGTACAGGAAATAACTGAGAATACAAAACAACAAACGAGTGAAACTAATACAGCCTATCTGGTGACTAACACTAAGACAGGTACAATCACCCACGAAATACAACGCGCACTCAGGCTACCTAAATACGGTTCCCAATCCGAGACAACTAGAATCAGCTGACTCCAATTAGGAATCGCCTCAGGCAGCCAAGCCTAAATAGACACACCCCTAATAATACACACTCCCAATTAATACAAACCCTAATACGAAATACAACATATAAACCCATGTCACACCCTGGCCTACCCAAACATATAACAAAAACACAAGATACAATGACCAAGGCATGACAGAACCCCCCCCTAAGGTGCGGACTCCGGGACGCACCTCAAGAGCATAGGGAGGGTCCGGGTGGGCGTCTGTCCATGGTGGCGGTTCTGGCTCGGGACGTGGACCCCACTCCATAAATGTCCTAGTTCCTCCCCTACGCGTCCTAAGATAATCCACCTTCTCCGCCGACCATGGCCTAATAGTCCTCACCCTGATCCCCACATAACTGAGGGGCAGCTCGGGACCGAGGGGCAGCTCGGGACCGAGGGGCAGCTCGGGACAGAGGGGCAGCTCGGGACAGAGGGGCAGCTCGGGACAGAGGGGCAGCTCGGGACAGAGGGGCAGCTCGGGACAGAGGGGCAGCTCGGGACAGAGGGGCAACTCGGGATAGAGGGGCAACTCGGGATAGAGGGGCAACTCAGGATAGAGGGGCAACTCAGGATAGAGGGGCAACTCAGGATAGAGGGGCAACTCAGGATAGAGGGGCAGCCCGGGACCGAAGCAGCCCGGTACTGAGGGGAAGCCCGGTACTGAGGGGAAGCCCGGTACTGAGGGGAAGCCCGGTACTGAGGGGAAGCCCGGTACTGAGATGAAGCTCGGTACTGAGAGGAAGCTCGGTACTGAGAGGGAGCCCAGTACAGAGAGGGAGCCTAGTACTGAGAGGAAGCTCAGTACTGAGAGGAAGCTCAGGCAGGTAGTAGGCTCCGGTAAATCCTGGCTGGCTGGTGGACCTGGATGATTAAGGTTGTCTGGCCGATCTAGAAGACCTTGGTAGACTGGCACTTCTGGCGGATCCTGGCAGACTGGCACTTCTGGCGGATCCTGGCAGACTGGTGACGCTGGGCCGACTGGCGGCGCTGGGCAGACAGGAGACTCCGGCAGCGCAGGAGAGGAGAAAGGCTCTGGCTGTGCTGAACAGGCCAGGCGCACTGGACGCGCTGGGCCGACTGGGAGCACTGGTGGCGCTGGACAGACAGGAGACTCCGGCAGCGCAGGAGAGGAGAAAGGCTCTGGCTGCGCTAAACAGGCGGGAGACTCCGATAGCGCAGGAGAAGAGAACAGCTCTGGTTGCGCTAAACAAGCGGGAGACTCCGGCAGCGCAGGAGGGGAGAAAAGCACTGGCTGCGCTGAACAGGCGAGGCGCACAGGAGGCCTGGTGCGTGGTGCTGGAACTGGTGGTACTGGCGCGAGGACACGCACAGGAAGCCTGGTGCGGGGAGCTGCTACCGAGGACTGGTGTGTATAGGTGGCTCTGGATAGACCGGACCGTGCAGGCGCACTGGAGCTCTTGAGCACCGAGCCTGCCCAAGCTTACCTGGCTCGATGCCCACTCTAGCCCGGCCAATAGGAAGGGCTGGTATAAGTCGCAGCTGGCTCTGCACCCGCACTGGAAACACCGTGCGCTCCATAGCATAACACGGTGCCTGCCCGGTCTCTCTAGCCCAACGGTGAGCACAGGGAGTATGCACAGGTTTCCTACCTGGCATAACTATTCTCCCTTTTAGCCCCCCCCAATAAATTATTTGGGGTGACTTTCCGGTTTCCAACCGTGTCGCAGTGCTGCCTCCTCATACTCACGCCTCTCCGCTTTAGCTACTTCTATTTCCTCCTTGGGACGGCGATATTTTCCCGGCTGCGCCCAGGGTCCTTTTCCGTCTAATATCATCTCCCAAGACCAGAAGTCCTCATATTGCTGCTCCTCACAATTAACAGGGAGAGTAGGCTCAGGTCTGACTCCTGACTCTGCCACTCTCTCTCTGCGCTTTCCCCGTTACCTACGGTTTTCGCTTTGTATAGCCGTGCTCTCCTTTTCGATTCCATCCGTGTATAGCCCTCTTCGCATTGCTGTAGGGAATCCCAGGCGGGCTCTTGCACTCGCACTGGGTCGGCCGCCCACCTGTCGATTTCTTCCCACGTAGTATAATCCATATCGTCCTCCTTCAGATCCTGCCAGTTCACACGCTGCTCGGTCTGTGAATCGTGGTGGGTGATTCTGTAATGATCTTAGTGTTAGTCACCAGATAGGCTGTATTAGTTTCACTCGTTTGTTGTTTGAAGAGAGTCAGACCGAAATGCAGCGTGTAGGTTACTCATGACATTTCATGAAGAAAATGCTGTACATGAAATAACTGAGAATACAAACAACAAACGAGTAAAACTAATACAGCCTATCTGGTGACTAACACTAAGACAGGTACAATCACCCACGAAATACAACGCGCACTCAGGCTACCTAAATACGGTTCCCAATCCGAGACAACTAGAATCAGCTGACTCCAATTAGGAATCGCCTCAGGCAGCCAAGCCTAACTAGACACACCCCTAATAATACACACTCCCAATTAATACAAACCCTAATACGAAATACAACATATAAACCCATGTCACACCCTGGCCTACCCAAACATATAACAAAAACACAAGATACAATGACCAAGGCGTGACAACTTTGTTCTTTTATTTAGATATGGCTATTAAATTGTGATCACTACATCCTATGGATTTGGATATAGCTTTAAAGCAAATATCTGCAGCGTTAGTAAAGATGTGATCAAGATGTGATTAAGTTAGATGGGGAGTGGAGGTGAACAGCAATCTTCAAGTCTTTCCACATATTCTCAATGGGATTCAAGTCCACTCACAGACTTTTACATTCTTGTTCTTAAGTCATTCCAGCGTTGCTTTGGCTGTATGCTTGGGGTCATTGTCCTGTTGGAACGTAAATATTTATGGGTATTGTGTGTAGATGGGTGAGAAAAATGAATCTATTTAATACATTTTGAATTCAGGCTGTAGCACAACAAAATGTGGAATAAGTCCAGGGGTATGCATGGTTAGTTTAAGCAGAATGTACACAAACCATAAGCAAAACCTTTTCAATAATAACATTACTGTCTCTTCTGACTGACCCAGCATGGGCGTGATCCTTCAACCGGTGGCCATAGCAACCCACAGAGGTCAGAGAGGTCAGCAGGCCAACACAGGAGCGGTAGCGGTGACTATGACAAGTACAGCGACTACAGCGAAGACAAGTATAACTATTATGACGAGGAGGAGATGTGGCAGGTGAAAGACTCTACTTCTCCCAGCCAAGGCCTGGGCAGGGTACACAGTTCAAAGGACCAGATGAAGAGAGGTGGCATGAAGGTCATGTAGAAACAACAACAGTGTATGTATGGACTGTATGGATTTCGTGTTGAAGGTTCTTGCCCAATGGTATTCAAGTTTGTCGAGGTTAACAGTCTAGTGGCTATAGTAGTGTAAAGTGTGTGTCCATTTTGGATTTTCATATCACCTCTGACAAATGTGTTTTTTATTTTATTGCAGCTTACATAAATGTTTTACAAAGATCTACGTATTAGACCCTATTGTTCTGACTTTTAATGGTTATTGTGGTCAGTGGTGGTGGGGGAGGGGCAAGATGATGAGGAGTGGGAGGAAGGGGGCGGGGCAACATGGTCAACAAGAAGCAGATGCAGCAGATGATAGGCAACAAAAACTGGGGGTGTGGTCATGGGTGAGGAGGGGCCAAGCAGGCCAGGAAGGGGATGAAGCATGTAAGGAACAAAGATTGCTTCCTAAAATGGCTTCGGAAGCTTTTTTCCAATTAATCTTTCCTTGATTTCTTGCATCCTTTCTCCTCACCTCCTAGAATGTCAGAGGGGAGGAAACTTGGATCTTCTCCAATGCAGTTTGAGAAAGTGATGAGGAGAGAAGATGAGAAGAATCTAGGAAGGATTAATTGAGAAAGAACGCTAGAATGTACCTCGGTTTAGAGTTCAGACCAATCCATTTTGTCTGTTTGGTGACCTTTCCAATAGGAAAGAAATTAAGGGCCTTCCTGGTGGTTTTCAGAAGAAACGTCAGGGAAAAGATTCCCTTTGGTTGTCTTATCCAATAGGAGGGACAGAGGAAGGGTCCTGGGGGTTTTCAGAAGAAGCATCCCATCATGGCCAATGAGTTCATCAACCAATACACACTGGAGCACAACAGGAGATACATCTGTAAATACTTCTTGGAGGGACGATGCATTAAGGTAAGACAAGTCAAGTCAGCACCTCTGCGATGAATGTAACAACAGAAATGTAAAAAAACAGAAATGTAGATTACACTACCTAAGGTCTACAAGTAAAATGCATTATGATGCACTCATAATTCATTAAGCCTTGTCACAAGTATCTATGAACTGCTTATATTGTGTTAGTATCATGACAGTGCAGATTAAATCAATTCACTTTTAATGCTGTTATTTCGATTTGCTTTTAAAAACAGTCTTGTATTCTATCTCTATCTCCCACATCTCATACTCACCCTCAAACCGTCTTTTCTGTTTCCTCAGGAGGACCCGTGTAAGTTCAAACTCGAGCTGGTTACACTAGACAAGAAGAAGGAGCTGTGTATGTGTAAAGTATACCTCCAAGGATACTGCAGTAAAGGGGACAATTGCATCTACATGTACAATATCCTTCAACATGGATCACCAGCAAATATTCTGGATTTGTCTATGGGTGGAATGAACCTGGGTTGAGGTCAATTCCATTTCATTAAGTTCATTCATGAAGTAAACATAAGCAATGGATTGGAATTTTACTTCCAATTTACTTCCTGAAATGACTGGATTGAAATGGACCCAAACCCTGGAATGAATACATTACTCCGCCTCTTGAGGGTTTACACTTATCTGATCATGATGAAAGGAGATTCATTTGTTGACTTCCCTCATGTCTTTAGTCATGATGACTCAAGGGGTCAGTAGATGGCCATCAGATATATGGACTAGGTTAAAGATGGAAACAAATGTCTTTATAAACCACTGTGTAATATGTGTGTTATAGAATGTGAGATAAGTAGGTGATGTCCTTCATAGATATGCAATGTAGCATGTGTAATAATATTAGAATAAGAAAAACTTTGTCTAAACGATGTGGAAATTTGTCTTTGGGTTCAGCACATAAAAACAGACAATTGTAATACAAGTACTCCTGCATACGTGTCCTTGTCCTTGACTTGTGGGTGTATGTGAATATCCCTGGAAGTTCTTTCAAGTGTTATCAGGGAGACAACTGTACATTCTCCTACGATCCTTTGATAAGGTAAGAAAAAGTTGATCAGAAACTTCACAAACTGAAATAATCTTGGTCTAAACGTTCTGCATGTACATGTAGTGGTTGTGCCTGGATAGAAACCGTGACATAACAGCAACATCAGTAGTCAGTAGTCTAAACAGTAGTTAACAAGTCACTAGGTCTCTACCCACAGCCACAAAGTGAAAGTAGTTATTTTGCATCAGATTGTTTGGTTGATTATGGGCTGGTTTCACAGACGGGGCTGAGATTAAGCCAGGAGTAGGCCTTTTAGGACATTTAAGTAGCTTTTATAAACGTGGCTTAAATGTGGCTTAGTCGGAGACTATGGAGTCCTAGAGTAATTTAAGTAAGCCTAAATGAGAACACCTGGGATAAGCCTGATTAGGTTAAGTATGAGCACATGCTGTTGGTCTAATGGTGCTCATAAAAACCCGGAATGGAATAGAAAACACAGTTACTGGTATGAATCTTGAGACAAAACAATGGCAGAGGCAAAAATAATTTGTTCAAAAAACTACAGTGAGTATGAAAGTATGCTACTAAAAAACATTTTGTCAAACAATACAGTTATTGAAAGTAAAAACCATACTGCTGCTACTGAGCAGACGAAAAGGAGTGGTTGGGCTGCAATTTGCAGTGAATTCAATGCAAATGAAAATGTAACCACAAGAAGAGCACAACAACTTCAGGTGAGATATCTTCATTTATCAGTATTTCACATTTCTCATATTCATGTGACATCACTTATATTGAATGATATCTGCCCTTATAGACTCTAAAAGAGAGAATGCAGAGATCAGAAGAGAGGGATTTACTGATGGTGGTGGACCTCCAAAAAAAGACAAGACTGATGAATTGAGGGGGTTGGGGGGGTGGTACTGTCACGTCTGCTCCCGCTCTTCCGTGCTTCTACACCTGCATTGCTTGCTGTTGGGGGTTTTAGGCTGGGTTTCTGTACAGCACTTTGAGATATCAGCTGATGTAAGAAGGGCTATATAAATCCATTTGATTTGATTCGTTCCTCCAGGCGCTTGAGGGCGCCAGGTTGTCCTGCATAACGCACTCCTGCCATCCATCACGCACACCTGCCTTCCCTCATCACGCGCATCAGCGTTTTTGGACTCACCTGGACTCACCTGGACTCACCTGGACTCACCTGGACTCACCTGGACTCACTTATCACCTGTTCATTTCCTCCCCTATATTTGTCTGTTCCCCGTTGCAGCATTGTATTGTTTTTGTCTGTATTATTAGTTTGCTGACACTGTTCCTGTCTCGTTCTATGTCCGCCTTTATTAAATGTTTTACTCCCCGTACCTGCTTCGTGTCTCCAGCGTCATGTGACAGAGAAGATCCTGCCACCACCTTTCAGCAGAGAACAAAAAAGTTGACCATACATTAAAAATTAGCCAGAGAATTTCATGAGCATAAAAGAAAATAACTGAAGGAAGAACATGAAATGAGAATTCTACAGGCTGAATTGGATATGAAGTTGGAAGAGAGGTATGATCCCAAAAATATACAGTAATGAGACAATTGTGATTACCAGCCATGGTGAACAATACATGTAAAACAAATAATGATTTGTCATTTGGATATTCATGAGTGAGAATTTTAATCACAAAGACCATTTTAAACCAGCCTTGGTTTAGTCACTCATTAAATGTTGATGCACACGATTTTAATTTTGTACAGAACAAACATTATCAAAGCACTTGGCTCACAAGATGGCTCAAAGGTAACTACTTTTACTTGACGGGTTCATGTATTCTTCAATATAATGGAAAGGTTTCTGTTTGCTATAAATAACATAACGATTTATGATTCTATATAATATAGAACGTTACATTGTATATCATATATATATTATATATACAGTGAGGGAAAAAAGTATTTGATCCCCTGCGGATTTTGTACATTTGCCCACTGACAAAGAAATGATCAGTCTATAATTGTAATGGTAGATTTATTTGAACAGTGAAAGACAGAATAACAACAAAAAAATCCAGAAAAACGCATGTCAAAAATGTTATAAATTGATTTGCATTTTAATGAGGGAAATAAGTATTTGACCTCTCTGCAAAACATGACTTAGTACTTGGTGGCAAAACCCTTGTTGGCAATCAGAGGTCAGATGTTTCTTGTAGTTGGCCACCAGGTTTGCACACATCTCAGGAGGGATTTTGTCCCACTCCTCCTTGCAGATCTGTTCCAAGTCATTAAGGTTTCGAGGCTGACGTTTGGCAACTCGAACCTTCAGCTCCCTCCACAGATTTTCTATGGGATTATGGTCTGGAGACTGGCTAGGCTACTCCAGGACCTTAATGCGCTTCTTCTTGAGCCACTACTTTGTTGCTTTGGCTGTGTGTTTTGGATCATTGTCATGCTGGAATACGCATCCACGGTGGGGATGGTGTTCTTGGGGTCATAGGCAGCATTCCTCCTCCTCCAAACACAGCGAGTTGAGTTGATGCCAAAGAGCTCCATTTTGGTCTCATCTGACCACAACACTTTCACCCAGTTGTCCTCTGAATCATTCAGAGGTTCATTGGCAAACTTCAGACGGGCATGTACAGTGGGGCAAAAAAGTATTTAGTCAGCCACCAATTGTGCAAGTTCTCCCACTTAAAAAGATTAGAGAGGCCTGTAATTTTCATCATAGGTACACTTCAACTATGACAGACAAAATGAGAAAAAAAATCCAGAAAATCACATTGTAGGATTTTTTTATCAATTTATTTGAAAATGATGGTGGAAAATAAGATTTCTGTCTCTCACAGACCTGACCTCCGTGGCCTCCAATTGCTCTTAAATACAAGTAAAACTAAATGTATGCTCTTCAACCGATCGCTACCTGCACCTACCCGCCTGTCCAACATCACTACTCTGGACGGCTCTGACTTAGAATACGTGGACAACTACAAATGCTTAGGTGTCTGGTTAGACTGTAAACTCTCCTTCCAGACCCATGTCAAACATCTCCAATCCAAAGTTAAATCTAGAATTGGCTTTCTATTTCGCAACAAACCATCCTTCACTCATGCTGCCAAACATACCCTTGTAAAACTGACCATCCTACCAATCCTCGACTTTGGCGATGTCATTTACAAAATAGCCTCCAATACCCTACTCAACAAATTGGATGCAGTCTATCACAGTGCAATCTGTTTTGTCAACAAAGCCCCATATACTACCCACCATTGCGACCTGTATGCTCCTGTTGGCTGGCCCTCGCTTCATACTCGTCGCCAAACCCACTGGCTCCATGTCATCTACAAGACCCTGCTAGGTAAAGTCCCCCCTTATCTCAGCTCGCTGGTCACCATAGCATCTCCCACCTGTAGCACACGCTCCAGCAGGTATATCTCTCTAGTCACCCCCAAAACCAATTCTTTCCTTGGCCGCCTCTCCTTCCAGTTCTCTGCTGCGAATGACTGGAAAGAACTACAAAAATCTCTGAAACTGGAAACACTTATCTCCCTCACTAGCTTTAAGCACCAATTGTCAGAGCATCTTACAGATTACTGCACCTGTACATAGCCCACCTATAATTTAGCCCAAACAACTACCTATTTCCCAACTGTATTTAATTAATTTATTTATTTTGCTCCTTTGCACCCCATTATTTTTATTTCTACTTTGCACATTCTTCCATTGCAAAACTACCTTTCCAGTGTTTTACTTGTTATATTGTATTTACTTTGCCACCATGGCTTTTTTTGCCTTTACCTCCCTTCTCAACTAATTTGCTCACATTGTATATAGACTTGTTTATACTGTATTATTGACTGTATGTTTGTTTTTCTCCATGTGTAACTCTGTGTCATTGTACCTGTCGAACTGCTTTGCGTTATCTTGGCCAGGTCGCAATTGTAAATGAGAACTTGTTCTTAACTTGCCTACCTGGTTAAATAAAGGTGAAATGTTTTTTTTTTAAAGTAACTTCTTCTTTAAGAGGCTTCTCTGTCCTCCACTCGTTACCTGTATTAATGGCACCTGTTTGAACTTGTTATCAATATAAAAGACACCTGTCCACAACCTCAAACAGTCACACTCCAAACTCCACTATTGCCAAGACCCAAAGAGCTGTCAAAGGACACCAGGAACAAAATTGTTGACCTGTACCAGGCTGGGAAGACTGAATCTGCAATAGGTAAGCAGCTTGCTTTGAAGAAATCAACTGTGGGAGCAATTATTAGGAAATGGAAGACATACAAGATCACTGATAATCTCCCTCGATCTGGGGCTCCGCGCAAGATCTCACCCCGTGCGTGGGGTCAAAATTATCACAAGAACAGTGAGCAAAAATCCCAGAACCACACGGGGGGACCTAGTGAATGACCTGCAGAGAGCTGGGACCAAAGTAACAAAGCCTTCCATCAGTAACACACTACGCCGCCAGGGACTCAAATCCTGCAGTGCCAGACGTGTCCCCCTGCTTAAGCCAGTATATGTCCAGGCCGGTCTGAAGTTTGCTAGAGAGCATTTAGATGATCCAGAAGAAGATTGGGAGAATGTCATATGGTCAGATGAAGTCAAAATACAACTTTTTGGTAAAAACTCAACTCGTCGTGTTTGGAGGATGGTCCCAGCTGCCTTGAGATCATTGACAAGATCCTCCCGTGTAGTTCTGGGCTGATTCCTCAACGTTATCATGATCACTGCAACTCCACGAGGTGAGATCTTGCATGGAGCCCCAGGCCGAGGGAGATTATTTTTTTGTCAGTGGGCAAACGTACAAAATCAGCATGGGATCAAATACCTTTTTCTCTCACTGTATACTGTATTTTTGGCTACATTCTACATGATCCCATTTAAATATATATATTTTTAAATCATCGGAATTAAGAATGCATATTTTTTGCATTGCAGTGGGTCCAACTTCAATTCTCAGTCCAGGGGACAGTTTCAAGGTGAGGAGTTCAGTGGAGGGGTCCCAATGACAACATGCAGCAGAGTGGACCCAACGGCACACCCCCTGTCCTCCTTACGGGGTCTCCCACTGGCTCCATGGGGGGTCTCTCTCCTCCCTATCCATTCTACACTGAGCCACCAATGCAGGAACAGCAGAGCCCCCCTGGACAGTAACACCAACCACCCCATGGGTTCCCATGCCACCACCTCCAGGTATCAACTAGCTTGTGCCCAATGCCTCCACCTCCACGTATCAACTAGCTTGTTCCCAATGCCTCCACCTCCACGTATCAACTAGCTTGTTCCCCATGCCACCACCTCCAGGTATCAACTAGCTTGTTCCCAATGCCTCCACCTCCACGTATCAACTAGCTTGTTCCCCATGCCACCACCTCCAGGTATCTACTACCTTGTTCCCCATGCCACCACCTCCAGGTAAGTACGAGCTTGTTCCCCATGTCACCACCTCCAGGTAAGTACTAGCTTGTTCCCAATGCCACCACCTCCAGGTATCAACTAGCTTGTTCCCATGCCACCACCTCCAGGTATCTACTACCTTGTTCCCCATGTCACCACCACCAGGTAAGTACTAGCTTGTTCCCAATGCCACCACCTCCAGGTATCTACTACCTTGTTCCCCATGCCACCACCTCCAGGTAAGTACGAGCTTGTTCCCCATGCCACCACCTCCAGGTATCTACTACCTTGTTCCCCATGCCACCACCTCCAGGTAAGTACGAGCTTGTTCCCCATGCCACCACCTCCACGTAAGTACTAGCTTGTTCCCAATGCCACCACCTCCAGGTATCAACTAGCTTGTTCCCCATGCCACCACCTCCAGGTATTTACTACCTTGTTCCCAATGCCACCACCTCCACGTAAGTACTAGCTTGTTCCCAATGCCACCACCTCCAGGTATTTACTACCTTGTTCCCCATGCCACCACCTCCAGGTAAGTTCTAGCTTGTTCCCCATGCCACCACCTCCAGGTAAGTATGAGCTTTTTCCCCATGCCACCACCTCCAGGTAAGTTCTAGCTTGTTCCCCATGCCACCACCTCCAGGTAAGTACAAGCTTGTTTCCCATGCCACCACCTCCAGGTAAGTATGAGCTTGTTCCCCATGCCACCACCTCCAGGTAAGTACTAGCTTGTTCCCAATGCCACCACCTCCAGGTAAGTACGAGCTTGTTCCCCATGCCACCACCTCCAGGTAAGTACTAGCTTGTTCCCCATGCCACCACCTCCAGGTAAGTACGAGCTTGTTCCCCATGCCACCACCTCCAGGTAAGTACGAGATTGTTCCCCATGCCACCACCTCCAGGTATCTACTACCTTGTTCCCCATGCCACCACCTCCAGGTAAGTACGAGCTTGTTCCCCATGCCACCACCTCCACGTAAGTACTAGCTTGTTCCCAATGCCACCACCTCCAGGTATCAACTAGCTTGTTCCCCATGCCACCACCTCCAGGTATTTACTACCTTGTTCCCAATGCCACCACCTCCACGTAAGTACTAGCTTGTTCCCAATGCCACCACCTCCAGGTATTTACTACCTTGTTCCCCATGCCACCACCTCCAGGTAAGTTCTAGCTTGTTCCCCATGCCACCACCTCCAGGTAAGTATGAGCTTTTTCCCCATGCCACCACCTCCAGGTAAGTTCTAGCTTGTTCCCCATGCCACCACCTCCAGGTAAGTACAAGCTTGTTTCCCATGCCACCACCTCCAGGTAAGTACGAGCTTGTTCCCCATGCCACCACCTCCAGGTAAGTACTAGCTTGTTCCCCATGCCACCACCTCCAGGTAAGTACGAGCTTGTTCCCCATGCCACCACCTCCAGGTAAGTACGAGCTTGTTCCCCATGCCACCACCTCCAGGTATCTACTACCTTGTTCCCCATGCCACCACCTCCAGGTAAGTACGAGCTTGTTCCCCATGCCACCACCTCCACGTAAGTACTAGCTTGTTCCCAATGCCACCACCTCCAGGTATCAACTAGCTTGTTCCCCATGCCACCACCTCCAGGTATTTACTACCTTGTTCCCAATGCCACCACCTCCACGTAAGTACTAGCTTGTTCCCAATGCCACCACCTCCAGGTATTTACTACCTTGTTCCCCATGCCACCACCTCCAGGTAAGTTCTAGCTTGTTCCCCATGCCACCACCTCCAGGTAAGTATGAGCTTTTTCCCCATGCCACCACCTCCAGGTAAGTTCTAGCTTGTTCCCCATGCCACCACCTCCAGGTAAGTACAAGCTTGTTTCCCATGCCACCACCTCCAGGTAAGTACGAGCTTGTTCCCCATGCCACCACCTCCAGGTAAGTACGAGCTTGTTCCCCATGCCACCACCTCCAGGTAAGTACAAGCTTGTTCCCCATGCCACCACCTCCAGGTAAGTACTAGCTTGTTCCCCATGCCACCACCTCCAGGTAAGTACGAGCTTGTTCCCCATGCCACCACCTCCAGGTAAGTACGAGCTTGTTCCCCATGCCACCACCTCCAGGTAAGTACTAGCTTGTTCCCCATGCCTTGGTAAGTACTCTTGTTCCCCATGCCACCACCTCCAGGTAAGTACTTGTTCCCCAGCTTGTTCCCCATGCCACCACCTCCACCTCCAGGTAAGTACTAGCTTGTTCCCCATGCCACCACCTCCAGGTAAGTACTAGCTTGTTCCCCATGCCTCCACCAGGTATCAACTAGCTTGTTCCCCATGCCACCACCTCCAGGTAAACTAGCTTCTTCCCCATGCCACCACCTCCAGGTATCTTGTTCCCCATGCCTCCACCTCCAGGTATCAACTAGCTTCTTCCCCATGCCACCACCTCCAGGTTCCCCATGCCACCACCTCCAGGTATCAACTAGCTTGTTCCCCATGCCACCACCTCCAGGTATCAACTAGCTTGTTCCCCATGCCACCACCTCCAGGTAAGTACTAGCTTGTTCCCCCACCACCTCCACGTATCAACTGTCCAGGTAAGTACTAGCTTGTTCCCCATGCCACCACCTCCAGGTAAGTACCTTGTTCCCCATGCCACCACCTCCAGGTAAGTACTAGCTTGTTCCCCATGCCTCCACCTCCAGGTATTAGCTTGTTCCCCATGCCACCACCTCCAGGTATCAACTAGCTTGTTCCCCATGCTACCTTGTTCCCAGCTTGCCACCACCACCTCCAGGTATCAGGTATCAACTACTTGTTCCCCATGCCACCACCTCCAGGTATCAACTAGCTTGTTCCCCATGCCACCACCTCCAGGTATCAACTTCTTCCCCATGCCACCACCTTGTTCCCCATGCCACCACCTCCAGGTATCAACTAGCTTCTTCCCCATGCCTCCACCTCCAGCAACTAGCTTCTTCCCCATGCCACCACCTCCAGGTAAGTACTAGCTTGTTCCCCATGCCACCACCTCCAGGTATCTTGTTCCCCATGCCTCCACCTCCACGTACCTTCTTCCCCATGCCTCCACCTCCAGGTCACCTTGTTCCCCATGCCACCACCTCCAGGTAAGTACTAGCTTGTTCCCCATGCCACCACCTCCAGGTATCAACTAGCTTCTTCCCCATGCCTCCACCTCCACGGTATCAACTAGCTTCTTCCCCATGCCACCACCTCCAGGTAAGTACTAGCTTGTTCCCAATGCCACCACCTCCAGGTATTTACTACCTTGTTCCCAATGCCATGGTATTTACCACCACCTCCAGGTAAGTTCTAGCTTGTTCCCCATGCCACCACCTCCAGGTAAGTATGAGCTTTTTCCCCATGCCACCACCTCCAGGTAAGTTCTAGCTTGTTCCCCATGCCACCACCTCCAGGTAAGTACAAGCTTGTTTCCCATGCCACCACCTCCAGGTAAGTACGAGCTTGTTCCCCATGCCACCACCTCCAGGTAAGTACTAGCTTGTTCCCCATGCCACCACCTCCAGGTAAGTACGAGCTTGTTCCCCATGCCACCACCTCCAGGTAAGTACGAGCTTGTTCCCCATGCCACCACCTCCAGGTATCTACTACCTTGTTCCCCATGCCACCACCTCCAGGTAAGTACGAGCTTGTTCCCCATGCCACCACCTCCACGTAAGTACTAGCTTGTTCCCAATGCCACCACCTCCAGGTATCAACTAGCTTGTTCCCCATGCCACCACCTCCAGGTATTTACTACCTTGTTCCCAATGCCACCACCTCCACGTAAGTACTAGCTTGTTCCCAATGCCACCACCTCCAGGTATTTACTACCTTGTTCCCCATGCCACCACCTCCAGGTAAGTTCTAGCTTGTTCCCCATGCCACCACCTCCAGGTAAGTATGAGCTTTTTCCCCATGCCACCACCTCCAGGTAAGTTCTAGCTTGTTCCCCATGCCACCACCTCCAGGTAAGTACAAGCTTGTTTCCCATGCCACCACCTCCAGGTAAGTACGAGCTTGTTCCCCATGCCACCACCTCCAGGTAAGTACGAGCTTGTTCCCCATGCCACCACCTCCAGGTAAGTACAAGCTTGTTCCCCATGCCACCACCTCCAGGTAAGTACTAGCTTGTTCCCCATGCCACCACGTCCAGGTAAGTACGAGCTTGTTCCCCATGCCACCACCTCCAGGTAAGTACGAGCTTGTTCCCCATGCCACCACCTCCAGGTAAGTACTAGCTTGTTCCCCATGCCTCCACCTCCAGGTAAGTACTAGCTTGTTCCCCATGCCACCACCTCCAGGTAAGTACGAGCTTGTTCCCCATGCCACCACCTCCAGGTAAGTACTAGCTTGTTCCCCATGCCTCCACCTCCAGGTATCAACTAGCTTCTTCCCCTTGCCTCCACCTCCAGGTAAGTACTAGCTTGTTCCCCATGCCTCCACCTCCAGGTAAGTACTAGCTTGTTCCCCATGCCTCCACCTCCAGGTATCAACTAGCTTGTTCCCCATGCCACCACCTCCAGGTATCAACTAGCTTCTTCCCCATGCCACCACCTCCAGGTATCAACTAGCTTCTTCCCCATGCCTCCACCTCCACGTATCAACTAGCTTCTTCCCCATGCCACCACCTCCAGGTATCAACTAGCTTCTTCCCCATGCCACCACCTCCAGGTATCAACTAGCTTGTTCCCCATGCCACCACCTCCAGGTATCAACTAGCTTGTTCCCCATGCCACCACCTCCAGGTAAGTACTAGCTTGTTCCCCATGCCACCACCTCCACGTATCAACTAGCTTCTTCCCCATGCCTCCACCTCCAGGTAAGTACTAGCTTGTTCCCCATGCCACCACCTCCAGGTAAGTACTAGCTTGTTCCCCATGCCTCCACCTCCAGGTAAGTACTAGCTTGTTCCCCATGCCTCCACCTCCAGGTATCAACTAGCTTGTTCCCCATGCCACCACCTCCAGGTATCAACTAGCTTGTTCCCCATGCCACCACCTCCAGGTATCAACTAGCTTGTTCCCCATGCCACCACCTCCAGGTATCAACTAGCTTGTTCCCCATGCCACCACCTCCAGGTATCAACTAGCTTGTTCCCCATGCCACCACCTCCAGGTATCAACTACCTTGTTCCCCATGCCACCACCTCCAGGTATCAACTACCTTCTTCCCCATGCCACCACCTCCAGGTATCAGCTTCTTCCCCATGCCTCCAGCTTGTTCCCCATGCCACCACCTCCAGGTATCAATGCCACCACCTCTAGCTTGTTCCCCATGCCACCACCTCCAGGTATCAACTAGCTTCTTCCCCATGCCTCCACCTCCACGTATCAACTAGCTTCTTCCCCATGCCTCCACCTCCAGGTACGTACTAGCTTGTTCCCCATGCCACCACCTCCAGGTATCAACTAGCTTGTTCCCCATGCCTCCACCTCCACGTATCAACTAGCTTCTTCCCCATGCCTCCACCTCCACGTATCAACTAGCTTCTTCCCCATGCCACCACCTCCAGGTAAGTACTAGCTTGTTCCCCATGCCACCACCTCCAGGTATCAACTAGCTTCTTCCCCATGCCTCCACCTCCACGTATCAACTAGCTTCTTCCCCATGCCACCACCTCCAGGTAAGTACTAGCTTGTTCCCCATGCCACCACCTCCAGGTATCAACTAGCTTGTTCCCCATGCCTCCACCTCCACGTATCAACTAGCTTCTTCCCCATGCCTCCACCTCCACGTATCAACTAGCTTCTTCCCCATGTCACCACCTCCAGGTAAGTACTAGCTTGTTCCCCATGCCACCACCTCCAGGTATCAACTAGCTTGTTCCCCATGCCACCACCTCCAGGTATCAACTAGCTTGTTCCCCATGCCTCCACCTCCACGTATCAACTAGCTTCTTCCCCATGCCTCCACCTCCACGTATCAACTAGCTTCTTCCCCATGCCACCACC
The DNA here is from genome assembly GCF_021184085.1 of Oncorhynchus gorbuscha. Taxonomy (NCBI): domain Eukaryota; kingdom Metazoa; phylum Chordata; class Actinopteri; order Salmoniformes; family Salmonidae; genus Oncorhynchus; species Oncorhynchus gorbuscha. The sequence goes on from NC_060178.1 coordinate 102,613,846, forward strand.
TCCAGGTAAGTACTAGCTTGTTCCCCATGCCACCACCTCCAGGTATCAACTAGCTTGTTCCCCATGCCTCCACCTCCACGTATCAACTAGCTTGTTCCCCATGCCTCCACCTCCACGTATCAACTAGCTTGTTCCCCATGCCACCACCTCCAGGTAAGTTCTAGCTTGTTCCCCATGCCACCACCTCCAGGTATCAACTAGCTTGTTCCCCATGCCACCACCTCCACCACTTGTTCCCCATGCCACCACCTCCAGGTATCAACTAGCTTGTTCCCCATGCCACCACCTCCAGGTATCAACTAGCTTGTTCCCCATGCCACCACCTCCAGGTATCAACTACCTTGTTCCCCATGCCACCACCTCCAGGTATCAACTACCTTGTTCCCCATGCCACCACCTCCAGGTATCAACTAGCTTCTTCCCCATGCCACCACCTCCAGGTAAGTTCCCCCCATGCCACCACCTCCAGGTATCAACTAGCTTGTTCCCCATTCCAGGTTCAAATACCTTGTTCCCCATGCCACCACCTCCAGGTATCAACTACCTTGTTCCCCATGCCACCACCTCCAGGTATCAACTCTTGTTCCCATGCCACCACCTCCAGGTATCAACTAGCTTCTTCCCCATGCCACCACCTCCAGGTATCAACTAGCTTCTTCCCCATGCCACCACCTCCAGGTAAGTACTAGCTTGTTCCCCATGCCACCACCTCCAGGTAAGTACTAGCTTGTTCCCCATGCCACCACCTCCAGGTATCAACTAGCTTCCAGGTTCCCCATGCCACCACCTCCAGGTAAGTACTAGCTTGTTCCCCATGCCACCACCTCCAGGTAAGTACTAGCTACTAGCTTTCTTCTCTTCATATTAGGTTCTCTCAATGCATCTGTAGAGGTTGATTAATTAAGACCTCTTATATTCTGTTTATTCCTGCCTCCAGGTCCACCACCAACCTTCCTGAGTCACCGATCCAATATGAACCCCAACATGAAAATATGAAACCGTTCCCTCAGTTCCCAGACCCGATGCAGATGCTACTGAACATGAACACGCCGTTACAAGCCGAAGGAACCAATCCATGGGAACCTTCTTCAGGAAGCAGGCTCAGGCCATGGGCCACAGAGGTTGGTATTAAAATGATACATGGATACATTTATTTTATAACAGCCAACAGGGATTTAACAATGCACAGTATGTGGGTTTTCAGTCTAAATGCTCCTAGCAATCACCATATTATACTCTGTTGTATTCTGTGTTCGCTTTCCAGTTTTCTATTCAGTTCTTTCAATCTGTTAGCAGATGTTGATTCATCAAAACCTCTCATTCTCTGTTTATTCCTCCATCTTATCTCCCCACCTCCTCTCTCTAGTAGGGGCTAAGCACTTCAGTCAGAACACCTCCCAACAGCAGGGGTGCGCTGACTCCCAGATGCTGTCTCTGACACAGGGCAAATTATCTTTGAAGTCTGTGTGCCATCACAGGTTCTCAAATTTATTTTTCTGAGGGCTCATGTTCAGATTCAACTGGATGTTGCAGTCCTTCCAGCTTTTCTCTTAACACTTTAAAGTGCTGGATCACCACAGAGGAGTGATCTGAAAAGCCAGAGTATGCATCCACATCTAGACTGGAGGTGAACTGCTCTGGTCCCTCCAGCCCCCTCTAGCTGAGTGAACTGTTCTGGTCCCTCCAGCCCCCTCTAGCTGAGTGAACTGTTCTGGTCCCTCCGGCCCCCTCTAGCTGAGTGAACTGTTCTGGTCCTCCGGCCCCCTCTAGCTGAGTGAACTGTTCTGGTCCTCCGGCCCCCTCTAGCTGAGTGAACTGTTCTGGTCCCTCCGGCCCCCTCTAGCTGAGTGAACTGTTCTGGTCCCTCTGGCCCCCTCTAGCTGAGTGAACTGTTCTGGTCCTTCCGGCCCCCTCTAGCTGTGTGAACTGTTCTGGTCCCCCCTACCCCCTCTAGCTGAGTGAACTGTTCTGGTCCCTCTCAATGAGTGAACTGTTCTGGTCCCTCTCAATGAGTGAACTGTTCTGGTCCCTCTCAATGAGTGAACTGTTCTGGTCCCTCCGACCCCCTCTAGCTGAGTGAACTGTTCTGGTCCTTCCGGCCCCCTCTAGCTGTGTGAACTGTTCTGGTCCCCCCTACCCCCTCTAGCTGAGTGAACTGTTCTGGTCCCTCTCAATGAGTGAACTGTTCTGGTCCCTCTCAATGAGTGAACTGTTCTGGTCCTTCCGACCCCCTCTAGCTGAGTGAACTGTTCTGGTCCTTCCGGCCCCCTCTAGCTGTGTGAACTGTTCTGGTCCCCCTACCCCCTCTAGCTGAGTGAACTGTTCTGGTCCCTCTCAATGAGTGAACTGTTCTGGTCCCTCTCAATGAGTGAACTGTTCTGGTCCTTCCGACCCCCTCTAGCTGAGTGAACTGTTCTGGTCCTTCCGGCCCCCTCTAGCTGTGTGAACTGTTCTGGTCCCCCCTACCCCCTCTAGCTGAGTGAACTGTTCTGGTCCCTCTCAATGAGTGAACTGTTCTGGTCCCTCTCAATGAGTGAACTGTTCTGGTCCCTCCGGCCCCCTCTAGCTGTGTGAACTGTTCTGGTCCCTCCGGCCCCCTCTAGCTGTGTGAACTGTTCTGGTCCCTCCGGCCCCGTCTAGCTGAGTGAATTGCTCTGGGGTCTCCGGCTGCCTCTAGCTGAGTGAACTGTTCTGGTCCCTCTCAATGAGTGAACTGTTCTGGTCCCCCCTACCCCCTCTAGCTGAGTGAACTGTTCTGGGGTCTCCGGCCCCCTCTAGCTGTGTGAACTGTTCTGGTCCCCCCTACCCCCTCTAGCTGAGTGAACTGTTCTGGTCCCTCTCAATGAGTGAACTGTTCTGGTCCCTCCGGCCCCCTCTAGCTGTGTGAACTGTTCTGGTCCCTCCGGCCCCCTCTAGCTGTGTGAACTGTTCTGGTCCCCCCTACCCCCTCTAGCTGTGTGAACTGTTCTGGGGTCTCCGGCCCCCTCTAGCTGAGTGAACTGTTCTGGTCCTTCCGGCCCCCTCTAGCTGTGTGAACTGTTCTGGTCCCCCCTACCCCCTCTAGCTGAGTGAACTGTTCTGGTCCCTCTCAATGAGTGAACTGTTCTGGTCCCTCCGGCCCCCTCTAGCTGAGTGAACTGTTCTGGGGTCTCCGGCCGCCTCCAGCTGGGTGAACTGTTCTGGTCCCTCTGGCCCCCTCTAGCTAAGTGAACTGTTCTGGTCCCTCTCAATGAGTGAACTGTTCTGGTCCCCCCTACCCCCTCTAGCTGAGTGAACTGTTCTGGGGTCTCCGGCCCCCTCTAGCTGTGTGAACTGTTCTGGTCCCTCTCAATGAGTGAACTGTTCTGGTCCCCCCTACCCCCTCTAGCTGAGTGAACTGTTCTGGTCCCTCCGGCTGCCTCTAGCTGAGTGAACTGTTCTGGTCCCTCTCAATGAGTGAACTGTTCTGGTCCCCCCTACCCCCTCTAGCTGAGTGAACTGTTCTGGGGTCTCCGGCCCCCTCTAGCTGTGTGAACTGTTCTGGTCCCCCCTACCCCCTCTAGCTGAGTGAACTGTTCTGGTCCCTCTCAATGAGTGAACTGTTCTGGTCCCTCCGGCCCCCTCTAGCTGTGTGAACTGTTCTGGTCCCTCCGGCCCCCTCTAGCTGTGTGAACTGTTCTGGTCCCCCTACCCCCTCTAGCTGTGTGAACTGTTCTGGGGTCTCCGGCCCCCTCTAGCTGAGTGAACTGTTCTGGTCCTTCCGGCCCCCTGTGTGAACTCTGTGTGCTGTGTGAACTGTTCTGGTCCCCCCTACCCCCTCTAGCTGAGTGAACTGTTCTGGGGTCTCCGGCCGCCTCCAGCTGGGTGAACTGTTCTGGTCCCTCTGGCCCCCTCTAGCTAAGTGAACTGTTCTGGTCCCTCTGGCCCCCTCTAGCTGAGTGAACTGTTCTGGGGTCTCGGCCCCCTCTAGCTGAATGAACTGTTCTGGGGTCTCGGCCCCCTCTAGCTGAGTGAACTGTTCTGGGGTCTCGGCCCCCTCTAGCTGAGTGAACTGTTCTGGGGTCTCCGGCCACCTCTAGCTGTGTGAACTGTTCTGGTCCCACCTACCCCCTCTAGCTGAGTGAACTGTTCTGGGGACTCCGGCCCCCTCTAGCTGAGTGAAATGTTCTGGGGTCTCCGGCCGCCTCTAGCTGAGTGAACTGTTCTGGGGTCTCCGGCCGCCTCTAGCTGAGTGAACTGTTCTGGGGTCTCCGGCCGCCTCTAGCTGAGTGAACTGCTCTGGTCCCTCTAGCTGAGTGAATTGCTCTGGAGTCTCCGGCTCCCTCTAGCTGTGTGAACTGTTCTGGTCCCTCTAGCTGAGTGAACTGTTCTGGTCCCTCTAGCTGAGTGAACTGTTCTGGTCCCTCCGGCCCCCTCTAGCTGAGTGAACTGCTCTGGGGTCTCCGGCCCCCTCTAGCTGAGTGAACTGTTCTGGCGTCTCCGGCCGCCTCTAGCTGAGTGAACTGTTCTGGTCCCTCTGGCCGCCTCTAGCTGAGTTAACTGCTCTGGTCCCTCTGGCCCCCTCTAGCTGAGTGAACTGCTCTGGTCCCTCCGGCCCCCTCTAGCTGAGTGAACTGTTCTGGTGTCTCCAGCCCCCTCTAGCTAAGTGAACTGTTCTGGGGTTTACGGCCCCCTCTAGCTGAGTGAATTGCTCTGGGGTTTCTGGCCGCCTCTAGCTGAGTGAACTGTTCTGGTCCCTCTAGCTAAGTGAACTGCTCTGGGGTCTCCGGCCCCCTCTGCTTGATGTGCTGATGTATCAGCTGCCGTTTCCCACTTCTCATTTTGACCGTCTGAGAAAAGACTGCTAGCAGTCTGCCAGCAGATCTTACCAAACACCACAAAAAAGCAATCCGCTGCAGCAATGTCAAACTGGGAGAACATTTCTTGATTAAAGAAAAAGAGAAAACCAGTTTTAATTTTGGATTTATCAACAGATAAATATAAAGCTTGAACATGAGCTTAAACATCAAACATAGACAGTAGTTTATCTAATACAGCATCCTAATGTGTGATATAGGTGAAACGACATAGAAATACAAAACTAAATCATCACAGTTAAAATACAACCCAATACCTCTCTGCTAATATGATTAGATAACTAAATCAGGTGCAGAGCAGATGGTGAATGTGTACAGTATTTGCCATGCCAGTGAAAGGAAGGAGTGACATTAAAATATAAGGTGTATTTCTAACAAATCAACCAATCAAATATCAATGCAGCATGATTGAGATAGACCTAAGCAATCATAGTGAGCACAGTAAAGTGTTTTAGCCTTTTATTCGGGTAACAGAGCACTGCACAAGCTGGCTTTCAAAAACTATACTTAATTTCGGGCTCTATTCAATCTGCGGAAGTTCAGCCTTCCCGCATTACGACCCGTTTATACTAGCAAGTAGCATCGCACAGTGGAAAACCGGAAGCCATAACTTTCAATGGAATGAAGTGGATTGGGCTGGAGGACCGCTGAGTGATGCGAGCATTGGCGAGGGAGCTGAAGTTTGGGAAAGACAAACATAATTCAAATCGTCTGCGAAATCGCAATGCGAGTGACCAATCAAAGCTCACCATAGCTTCCACTCCTACTGGATTGGCTGACAATGGCTGTTGATACGTACCACTAGAACGCACACGAGTGCGATGGTAGGGTGGCTAGGCAAGTGACGCTTGTGTAGTATAAATCCTCTGTTAGTTTAAACTGCATTCATGGTAAACACTGCATATATTGACTTAATCAGAAATGACCTTTACATTTCTATGGCGCAAACTGTAACGCTTCAGCGACACAGACTGAATGAGCCCCAGTTAGAGCGATGCTGAGACACTTATCTAATTTCATCGCCATCACACAAAGGCCCCTCCGAACCTCCGAAGACCTTTAATATATATGTGCCACTTATCTTTTTATACCCATCACATGCTTAATTTGGGATTGCACATTCATAAACTCTTCAACCCTTTCATAAACACACAACCTGTCAGTCTAAAAAGACAAACTGCCTTCAAAAAGTATTAACACACCTTGACTTTCTGTTGTGTTACAAAGTGAGATTAAAATGGATTTCTCATTTTTTGGTCATCAATATGCACACAACAATCTGTAATTCCAAAGTGGAAGAAACATTTAATAATGTATTTTTATGGAAATAAAACTAATATATCTTGATTAGATAAGTATTCAACCATGAGTCAATAAATGTTAGAATCACCTTTGGCAGCGATTACAGCTGTGAGTCTTTTGGGGTAAATCTCAGAGTTTTGCACACCTGGATTGTACAATATTTTCCCATTCTTCTTCAAAAAATTCTTCAAGCTCAGTCAAGTTCGTTGTTGATCATTGCTAGACAGCCAAGAAATTCATCCTAAGATGTTCAAGCTGATTTAAATCATAACTAGGCCACTTGGGAACGTTGAATGTTGTCTTGGTAAGCAACTCCAGTGTATATTTGGCCTTGTGATTTCGGTTATTGTGTTGCTGTCTGTTGGAACGCAGACTGAACCAGGTTTTCCTATAGTGTTTTGACTGTGCTTAGTTCTATTACGTTTATTTTTATCCTAAAAAAAACTCCCTGGTCCTTGTCGATGACAAGCATACCCATAACATGATGCAACCACTATGCTTGAAAAAAAATGTATTTCCCACATTTTTTACAGTATTACTTGAATGCATTATTGCAAACAGGATAGACGTTTTTCTTCTGTACGAGCTTCCTTCTTTTCTCTATCATGCAGGTTAGTATTGTGGTGTGACTACAATGTTGTTAATCCATCCTCAGTTTCCTCCCATCACAGCCATTAAACTCTGTAACTGTTTTTAAAGTCACCATTGTCCTCATAGTGAAATCTTTCAGTGGTTTTCTTCCTCTCCTGCAACTGAGTCAGGACGGACGCCTGCATCTTTGTAGTGACTGGGTGTATTGATACACCATCCAAAGTGTAATTAATAACTTCACCATGCTCAAAGGGATATTACATGTCTGCTTTTATTTTTTACCCATCTACTAATTGGTGCCCTTCTTTGCAAGGCATTGGAAAACCTCCCTGGTCTTTGTGGTTGAATCTGAGTTTGAAATCCACTGCTCGACTGAGGGACCTTACAGGTAATTGTATGTGTGGGATACAGAGATGAGGTTGTCATTCAAAAATCATGTTAAACACTTATTACACACAGAGTCCATGCAACTTATTATGTGACTTGTTAAGCACATTAAGCATGTTAAGCCTTATCTCAGCTCACTGGTCACGATGGCAACACCCAGCAGTAGCACGCGCTCCAGCAGGTGTATCTCATTGATCATCCCTAAAGCCAACACCTCATTCGGCCGCCTTTCGTTCCAGTACTCTGCTGCCTGTGACTGGAACGAATTGCAAAAATCGCTGAAGTTGGAGACTTTTATCTCCCTCACCAACTTCAAACATCAGCTAGCTGAGCAGCTAACTGATCGCTGCAGCTGTACATAATCTATTGGTAAATAGCACACTCATTTTCACCTACCTCATCCCCAGTTTTTATTTATTTACTTTTCTGCTCTTTTGCACACCAATATCTCTACCTGTACATGATCATCTGATCATTTATCACTCCAGTGTTAATCTGCAATATTGTAATTATTCGCCTACCTCCTCATGCCTTTTGCACACATTGTATATAGACTCCCCTTTTTTCTCTGTGTTATTGACTTGTTAATTGTTTACTCCATGTGTAACTCTGTGTTGTCTGTTCACACTGCTATGCTTTATTCTTGGCCAGGTCGCAGTTGCAAATGAGAACCTGTTCTCAACTAGCCTATCTGGTTAAATACAGGTGAAAAAAATAAAAAATAAAAATTGTACCCCTGAACTTATTTAGGCTTGTCATAACAAAGGGGTATAATACTTATTGATGCAAGACATTTCAGCTTTTAATTTTAATTCATTTGTAAAAATGTATTAAATCTAAATTCCACTGTGACTTTATGGGGTATTGTGTATCGATAAGTGACACAAAATCTAAAATTTGATCTATTTTAAATTCAGGCAACAAAATTAGGGAAAAGATCAAGGGGCCTGAATACTTTCTGAAGGCACTGTATCTCACAGCCAAACACATCTCACTTGTTCGTCAATTACATAATTACATGTAAGGAACGTTCTGGATTCAATTGGGTTTACTCCTATTATCAGATAACACAGATTCACTGTCTGAGAAAGAGACACTGGGGTTTACAGGGCTATGGGTCTCTTACAACTGATTAGGGGCAGCAGGGTAGCCTAGTGGTTAGAGCGTTGGACTAGTAACCGAAAGGTAGCAAGTTTGAATCCCTGAGCTGACAAGGTACAAATCTGTCGTTCTGCCCCTGAACAGGCAGTTAACCCACTGTTCCTAGGCCGTCATTGAAAATAAGAATTTGTTCTTAACTGACTTGCCTAGTAAAATAAAGGTAAAAATAAAAATAAATACAATTAATGGACCATTTCTCAAGGATACAATCCCAGATTGTAGCTCTCGTTACATACCAGTACCACTCATCCCACAGCTGTATATCCCAGACAAATGAATCCCAGATTGCAACTTTAAATGGTAGTATTCTAGACTGTTCAGTCAGATCGGTTCTTATTCCTTACAGTACATTCCATCATGTTGACTTCAAAACAAGTTGTACCCAAAAGTCTTATAGAGCTAGTAGTCTGTGCATGATGGAGTAGAGTGAAGCACATTCCCTACCTTGCTATTTATAGGGTACTAGTCAACACTGTTTCTCTGCCATGGGGAGGGGCCTTTAGGAAATTCATCCTAGCCTGGATTCAAACGGAATTGTCCAGTTTCACTATTGTAAAATTGAAAAGAAACAATAGTGAAATGGAACAATTTAGACCCAGGCTATGTTCACCTGGCCACAAAGAGTAAACCATCTTATAAGGTTCAGTACTAGTCCCAGATCTGTTTATATTGCTCTAGCCTGGTCCCAGATCTGTTTATATTGCTCTAGCCTGGTCCCAGATCTGTTTGTGCTGTATAGCCAACTCCTATTTGGTCACTGTCATGTTTGGCATTATAATCACTACATTGAGAATCATAAAAAATGGTTTACTGAAATTGAAAACCTTTTTGAAAGAGGCTAAGCTTGTGATTGATCATCTGCATACCTGAGCAATAGTTACTTGCCAAAACAGCTTTTGACATTTGATTCTCATAGAATATAGCCTATATTGCACTTTTTCTTTATACATTTCTAGTAGTTTCCACAGATTGTGTTTTTTTACGCACACATTGCTGTTTAGTTACATAGGTATAACCGCAATTTAAAGGTACAATGTTAGCTTTTCTACTCATCTCTGCCCCTAGTTCATATGATAGGATACATTTAAAACATTTTGTTGGAAAAGACCATGATTTGTGAAATGCTCCAGACTATCATCGTATTCATGGTTCTTCTCAGCTTAATTGTGCCAAGTAGAATGCGTTATTGAGCTAAAAATGATTGTTAATATATCTGTTTAAGCTATCTATCCACTATCTCCACGGCCTAACTCAGAGTACATTCAACACTGTCAGTCTGAAAACACCACACTTTGTGAAAGGTGGCAAATGAAGTGTAAATGATATTCTCTAGCTACAGTTGATGATGTCAACAGGTTGATGATGTCATGGTGTTGATGATGTCAATGGGTTGCTGGGTGGTGGATGATGTGTGTTTCCTCTTTACTGTATAAAGCACTTTGAGGGCCTGGAAAAGCGTTAACTTATACAGTGCATTCCGAAAGAATTCAGACGCCTAGTTTTGTTTGTTCCTCATCAATCTACACACAATACCCTATAATGACAAAGCATTTTTGCAAATGTATTAACAATAAAACTGAAATATCACATTTACATAAGTATTCAGACCTTTTACACAGAACTTTGTTGAAGAACCTTCAGCAGTGATTACAGTCTCAAGTCTTCTTGGGTATGATGTTACAAGCGTGGCACACCTGTACCTTTATTTCACACCTGTTTCTCCCGTTCTTCTCTGCAGATCCTCTCAAGCTCTGTTGTGTTGAATGGGAAGTGTCGCTGCACAGCTTTTTCTGATCTCTCCAGAGATTTTTGATCGGGTTCAAGTTCGGGCTCTGGCTGGGCCACTCAGGGACATTCAGAGAGTTGTCCCGAAGCCACTCCTGCTTTGTCTTGGCTTTGTGCTTAGGGTCGTTGTCCTGTTGGATGGAGAACCTTCGCCCCAGTCTGAGGTCTTGAGCGGTCTGGAGAAGGTTTTCATCAAGAATCTCTCTGTGTACTCTCTGTACTCGGTTCATCTTTCCCCTCGATCCTAACTAATCTCCCAGTCCCTGCCACTGAAAAACATCTGTACAGCATGATTCTGCCACCCCCATGCTTCACTGTAGGGATGGTGCCAAGTTTCGTCCAGACGTGACGCTTGGCATTCAGGCCAGAGTGTTCCATCTTGATTTCATCAGATCAGAGAATCTTGTTTCTCATGGTCAGAGTCTTTAGGTGTCTTTTGGCAAACTGTCATGCCCCTTTTACTGAAGAGTGGCTTCCGTCTGGCCACTCTACCGTAAATGCCTGATTGGAGTGCTGCAGAGATGTTTGTCCTTCTGGAAGGTTGTCCCATCCCCACAAAGGAACTCTAGAGCTCTGTCAGAGTGACTATCGGGTACTTGGTCACCTCCCAGACCAAGTCCCTTCTCCCACGATTGCTCAGTTTGGCCAGGTGGCCGGCTCTCAGAAGGGTCTTGGTGGTTCCAAACTTCTTCCATTTAAGAATGATGGAGGCCACTGTGTTCCTGGGGAAATTCAATGCTGCAGAAATGTTGTGGTACCCTTCCCCAGATCTGTGCCTCGACACAATCCTGTCTTGGAGCTCTATGGACAATTCCTTCGACCTCATGGCTTGGTTTTTGCTCTGATATGTTCCGTCAACTCTGGGACCTTATATAGACAGGTGTGGGCCTTCCCAAATCATGTCCAATCATTTTAATTTACCACAGCTGGACGCCAATAAAGTTGTAGAAACATCAAGGATGATCAATGGAAACAGGATGCACCGGAGCTCAATTTTGAGTCTCATAGCAAAGGGTCAGAATAAATATGTAAATAAGGTGTTTTTTGTTTTTAATCAATTTGAAAACATTTCTAAACTTATTTTTGCTTTGTCATTATGGGGCATTGTGTGTAGATTGCTGAAGACGTTATTTAATCCATTTTGGAATAAGGCCGTAATGCAACAAAATGTGGAAAAAGTCAAGAGGTCTGACTACTTTCCGAATGCACTGTATAATCAATTAAACATTTCATAGAGCTCTTTTGCTTGGTTATCAGCATTTCTTCATGACAGTGACAACTTCGATGTGTGACAAAAAAATATATCTCTGTTTATGGTGAATGGAATATAATATAATTTTGACTTGAATGGGAATGTCTGCTCCTGTAATTGTATTTCTGTGGGGCTTCATAGGACTTGCTTGGCTGGTTGCCCATATAGCTATCTATCGAAAGGAGAGGGAGATGTGTGAGATAAAGAGATATTTGTGAGCAGGAAACAGTACAGAATTAAAAAGATACAATATTTCACACTCCAGAAAATCCACGTCTCACGATACTGGATCATATAGAAATGGACTAATTTACTAAACAGAACATGCTGTATCTTTGCCCTGGAAACTAAAGGAAAGACGCTGAAATATAGCATCAACTCGGACATCAGTGCTTTAAAAAAAAACATATAGATATTCTTACATTCGACTTCAAAAACTCAAACCAACCATTTCACAAAGCCCCAATTTAATACAATATGGCTATAATATATAAAAAAATAAATGTTCACTACTATTAAAACAGAGCCCTGAGGGTTTTTGTTGTCCCGTCCGTTAATATCCGCGTCATTGCCACATCCTGTCAAAGGGTGTCCACCTCCTTGGGTGTATTCAGTGACGTGAAACACTCAGAACATTGCAGATAGAAATAGAATGTTTAGAGCTAACACATCATGCCTGTTCTGCACAATATATTTATATCTGAATGTTCTGGAACATTACAGCATCCTGAACAGGCCAGTTGTTTCTTTAACAGTTCAATTTTGTTTATTTCCGTTGGCAGGAAGTTTCCTCCATAGGGACTAATTGAATTCTATTGCGAGTGTTGTATTAATTTGACACCAAACGAATGAAAACAGACAAACAGGAATGTAATCCTTGGGTTTGTTCAATAAGAAACACTCATTTCCAATTTCCGTTGCACTGAATTAGGGTCTTAATGAATCTGACCCTAGCGAGCGACACCAACCTCCACCTCAGATTTCTGCCTGTTAGTTCCCTCGATCCCCAGTCTCCCACGCACAAAAAAAAGTCTCCCTACAAAAAATCCAGAGACTTCCAGATATGGAAGATTGAAGGGCCCTTATTCCTGATTGGCTGGCTGTGGTGAAAGCCCTCAGCTCATTGGATCCTCCATTGACCAAATCCCCACACCCTGTGCTCTCATTGTCTTCTCTTTCCCTCAGTGGTTTTTTTCCACCCAATCCCAGCTCTCGTCAGCTCTGTCCTTCCTGTTTTTCTCGGCCTCGATGATCTCCCGGTAGCGCCGGCGGAAGAAACCCATCTGGGAGAGGGGAATGAGAAAAGGAGGAGAGAAGAGGATGAGAAGGAGAGAGAAGAAAAACACTTGCTGTTAGCTCCAGTTCAGTGGTTAATGAGGTGAACCTATGACCAGATGTTTGACCTGTTAAGATTGAGTCTATAACCTCTGCTCATATGGGCCTCAATGGTCAACAGCTTAAATCTCAAAGGCAATGGTTAGTGAGTGAGATGGACCTTTGACCCCTGTCAGCTGTTCTTAGGGTCAGTGGCTTCATATATATTTTGAAAATGTATTATATAGGACAGTGAGACTAAGGATTTGCTAGCAGTGGGTCAGATTCGAACCCTCGCTTGGACTGCTGCATGTATTCCTGAGGCTGTAACTTAGACCACTAGACCATCCAGGCAACGCAGTCAGGTGTTCTAAGGGCCAATGGGAAGGAGCAGTGGTCAGTGAGATGGACCTACGGCTAGATGTTTGAACTGTTAAGATTTACTAGCCTCTATTATACTGGCCATCAGGCAGAAACCACCAGGTTAGAGCCATGTGGAATGAAGGTTTCCCTGTCTGGAGAAGCTGCTCTGGGCTCTGCTTATGTGGAATGAAGGTTTCCCTGGCTGGAGAAGCTGCTCTGGGCTCTGCTTATGTGGAATGAAGGTTTCCCTGGCTGGAGAAGCTGCTCTGGGCTCTGCTTATGTGGAATGAAGGTTTCCCTGGCTGGAAAAGCTGCTCTGGGCTCTGCTTATGTGGAATGAAGGTTTCCCTGGCTGGAGAAGCTGCTCTGGGCTCTGCTTATGTGGAATGAAGGTTTCCCTGGCTGGAAAAGCTGCTCCGGGCTCTGCTTATGTGGAATGAAGGTTTCCCTGGCTGGAGAAGCTGCTCTGGGCTCTGCTTATGTGGAATGAAGGTTTCCCTGGCTGGAGAAGCTGCTCTGGGCTCTGCTTATGTGGAATGAAGGTTTCCCTGGCTGGAGAAGCTGCTCTGGGCTCTGCTTATGTGGAATGAAGGTTTCCCTGGCTGGAGAAGCTGCTCTGGGCTCTGCTTATGTGGAATGAAGGTTTCCCTGGCTGGAGAAGCTGTTGAGGCCCTTTGTTCCATTAGGAGCTCAAAGTGAGCTTCCAGGCTCTAATCTTGTGGTGACACTAGTTGGGCTGTCTTTGTTGTGCGCCAAGTTTAAAATGTTGTTTTAAGTAGTTTCTACTATTCTAAATGTTTTATTTGATGATGAAGCTATGGTTGTGTGGTATTGTCATGTTATTGTGCCATTGTCATGGTATGCTGTCTAGTTGTTGTTGTTGTTGCTCAAAGCCCCTCAAAGATAAATCACATAAAAAACGTGTTTATTGAATAATTTAAAAAGGAATGGGAAGAATACACTGGCTACACATAGCCTCTGTTCTTACTATGTGCCTTAGTGGTCAACAGACTGAAGAATATAATTGGCCTTTTCCAGAAACATTCACCAGTTGAAAAGCAAAAAGGGGAACACCAACACCCCCTGTGGTGTTTTGGAATGCCTTAAGCGATCCTGCTACTTATATTTCTTCAAAAAACATTGACCAGTCTTGAACTGGATTCTGCACTCCATGACAATACACTGAGCGTACAAAACATTAGGAACACCTTATCTTTCCATGACAGACTGACCAGGTGAAAGCTATGATCCCTTATTGATGTCACTTGTTAAATCCACTTCACTCAGTGTAGATTTATTTTATTTTTATTTTACCTTTATTTTACTAGGCAAGTCAGTTAAGAACAAATTCTTATTTTCAATGACGGCCTAGGAACAGTGGGTTAACTGCCTGTTCTTTCTAGAGGGTGAATGGGCAAGGCAAAATATTGAAGTGCCTTTGAACCGGGTACGGTAGTAGGCAACCTTTGAACCGGGTACGGTAGTAGGCAACCTTTGAACCGGGTACGGTAGTAGGCAACCTTTGAACCGGGTACGGTAGTAGGCAACCTTTGAACCGGGTACGGTAGTAGGCAACCTTTGAACCGGGTACGGTAGTAGGCAACCTTTGAACAGGGTACGGTAGTAGGCAACCTTTGAACAGGGTACGGTAGTAGGCAACCTTTGAACAGGGGTACGGTAGTAGGCAACCTTTGAACCGGGTACGGTAGTAGGCAACCTTTGAACCGGGTACGGTAGTAGGCAACCTTTGAACCGGGTACGGTAGTAGGCAACCTTTGAACCGGGTACGGTAGTAGGCACCTTTGAACCGGGTACGGTAGTAGGCAACCTTTGAACCGGGTACGGTAGTAGGCAACCTTTGAACCGGGTACGGTAGTAGGCAACCTTTGAACCGGGTACGGTAGTAGGCGCCTTTGAACCGGGTACGGTAGTAGGAGCCTTTGAACCGGGTACGGTAGTAGGCAACCTTTGAACCGGGTACGGTAGTAGGCACCTTTGAACCGGGTACGGTAGTAGGCAACCTTTGAACCGGGTACGGTAGTAGGCAACCTTTGAACCGGGTACGGTAGTAGGCGACCTTTGAACCGGGTACGGTAGGAGGCGCCTTTGAACCGGGTACGGTAGTAGGAGCCTTTGAACCGGGTACGGTAATAGGCAACCTTTGAACCGGGTACGGTAATAGGCGCCTTAGAACCGGGTATGGTATTAGGCGCCAGGCGCACCAGTGTGTCAAGAACTGCAATGTAGCTGGGCTTTTCATGCTCAACAGTTTCCTGTGTGTATCAAGAATGGTCCACTACCCAAAGAACATCCAGTCAACTTGACAACTGTGGGAAGCATTGAACAAACATCCCTGTGGAATGCTTTCGACACCTTGTAGAGTCCTGGCCCCGACAAATTTTGGTTGTTCCGAACTCAATAGTAGGAAGGTGTTCCTACGATTCTGTACACTCAGTGTATTATTTGTATAAGGAAAATATAGAAATACAGTAAACATCAGCTAGATAGACAGATGAATAGATAGACATCAACAGATCCATGGTGTGTATCTAAACATAGAGATGACGCTACTGTGAGAAAACACTAAGGGTCAGCTCAGCGAAAAGACAACAAAAGAGATCTCTCTCTCTCTTTCTGATTCAGATAGGTTGTGTCCCAAATGGCACCCTATTGCCAACATTGTGCACTACTTCTGATTAGAGCCCTCAGAGTCCTGGTGAAAAGTAACACACTATATATGGAATAGGGTGCCATTTGAGACACAGCCTGTTTTTTTCCCCACAGGAATTTCCTCAAAGAGGAAATAGTGGACATGTGCATCTCTTGTATGTGGGGTTTACTTTGGCAGAGTGCAAGGACTTGGAGAAAGGGAGGGCTGGTGTTACAAACACACACAGTATATTCCAGGAGCAACATTTCAGGGTTTAGTCGTGCTATTCCCAGTGGGAGGAGCAAACGGGGGAAAGAAAAATAGTTGTGGAAAGGGGTCTGGTCTGTATAGAGAAGTAAAGGGGTCTGGTCTGTATAGAGAAGTAAAGGGGTCTGGTCTGTATAGAGAAGTAAAGGGGTCTGGTCTGTATAGAGAAGGAAAGGGGTCTGGTCTGTATAGAGAAGGAAAGGGGTCTGGTCTGTATAGAGAAGTAAAGGGGTCTGGTCTGTACAGAGAAGCAAAGGGGTCTGGTCTGTATAGAGAAGTAAAGGGGTCTGGTCTGTATAGAGAAGGAAAGGGGTCTGGTCTGTATAGAGAAGGAAAGGGGTCTGGTCTGTATAGAGAAGTAAAGGGGTCTGGTCTGTATAGAGAAGTAAAGGGGTCTGGTCTGTACAGAGAAGTAAAGGGGTCTGGTCTGTACAGAGAAGTAAAGGGGTATGGTCTGTATAGAGAAGGAAAGGGGTCTGGTCTGTATAGAGAAGGAAAGGGGTCTGGTCTGTATAGAGAAGTAAAGGGGTCTGGTCTGTATAGAGAAGCAAAGGGGTTTGGTCTGTACAGAGAAGCAAAGGGGTCTGGTCTGTACAGAGAAGGAAAGGGGTCTGGTCTGTACAGAGAACGAAAGGGGTCTGGTCTGTACAGAGAAGTAAAGGGGTCTGGTCTGTACAGAGAAGTAAAGGGGTCTGGTCTGTATAGAGAAGTAAAGGGGTCTGGTCTGTACAGAGAAGTAAAGGGGTCTGGTCTGTATAGAGAAGTAAAGGGGTCTGGTCTGTATAGAGAAGGAAAGGGGTCTGGTCTGTATAGAGAAGTAAAGGGGTCTGGTCTGTATAGAGAAGGAAAGGGGTCTGGTCTGTACAGAGAAGCAAAGGGGTCTGGTCTGTATAGAGAAGTAAAGGGGTCTGGTCTGTATAGAGAAGGAAAGGGGTCTGGTCTGTATAGAGAAGTAAAGGGGTCTGGTCTGTATAGAGAAGTAAAGGGGTCTGGTCTGTACAGAGAAGTAAAGGGGTCTGGTCTGTACAGAGAAGTAAAGGGGTCTGGTCTGTATAGAGAAGTAAAGGGGTCTGGTCTGTATAGAGAAGCAAAGGGGTTTGGTCTGTACAGAGAAGCAAAGGGGTCTGGTCTGTACAGAGAAGGAAAGGGGTCTGGTCTGTACAGAGAACGAAAGGGGTCTGGTCTGTACAGAGAAGTAAAGGGGTCTGGTCTGTACAGAGAAGTAAAGGGGTCTGGTCTGTACAGAGAAGTAAAGGGGTCTGGTCTGTATAGAGAAGGAAAGGGGTCTGGTCTGTATAGAGAAGTAAAGGGGTCTGGTCTGTATAGAGAAGTAAAGGGGTCTGGTCTGTACAGAGAAGCAAAGGGGTCTGGTCTGTACAGAGAAGCAAAGGGGTCTGGTCTGTACAGAGAAGCAAAGGGGTCTGGTCTGTACAGAGAAGCAAAGGGGTCTGGTCTGTACAGAGAAGCAAAGGGGTCTGGTCTGTACAGAGAAGCAAAGGGGTCTGGTCTAGACATCAATTGGGAGCCATTTCCCCTCCACGATCTTTCTTTCATGTGTGTGGTACGGGCGGGCGGGCGGGCGGGCGGGCGGACGACAGACAGACAGACAGACAGACAGACAGACAGACAGACAGACAGACAGACAGACAGACAGACAGACAGACAGACAGACAGACAGACAGACAGACAGACAGACAGACAGACAGACAGACAGACAGACAGACAGACAGACAGACAGACAGACAGACAGACAGACAGACAGACAGACAGACAGACACTCTAATCCAAGAGAAGCAGCATTTCACAACTGGACCGTGTGAACCAATCCCCGGGACCTGGAAAATGTAGCACTGATAAATGTGTGATGGCTGGAGTGTGTCCATGGTGACAGCTGATGATAAATCAGTCATACTTTATTCACGAGTGCTGTGTTTCTTTAGAACTGTAGCACTGTCACAGACTAAACAATAGGTTCAGAGATGCTCAATATAAATTGCCCAATGTGACTAGTTGTTTACAAGTTAATGCGTTAGCTTGGGGCAAACAAGTTCCTCTGACAATACGCCAAACGTCATTAGACGATTGTGGTGTCATTACACATTACCACAAAACTTTTGGGTTCTGAGAATATGAAATATAGTTATTCATGTCACTGAGGGAGAGAGGGTAATGTATAACGTTTACATTATGTCAAGATATGTTATTGTTAGCCATCAGGGATCCTCTGGGAGGAGAAGAGACACAGTCTGGTACCAGTCACCATGACAGCTGTGAGTTGGGGAGGAGTGAGCACTTTGGGGTGAGAGGTCAGGTCAGATGAAGTGAGGAAGAACAGATATCACTAAGGTTCTGTCTAGCAACAGAGACCCACTGGTTGTTCAGATGTGTAGGAGGAGACTAAGCAGAGGAGAAGGGTTAATATCAGCTGGTGTAAATATGTTTTTTTGTCAGTTCAGCTGTTCGACCCTCTGGTCTAACGAACAGTTAGAGGGGAGGTGTACTAGGTTATAGTCTAATGACCAGTCAGAGGGGAGGTGTTCTAGGTTATAGTCTAATGACCAGTCAGAGGGGAGGTGTTCTAGGTTATAGTCTAATGACCAGTTAGAGGGGAGGTGTTCTAGGTTATAGTCTAATGACCAGTTAGAGGGGACGTGTTCTAGGTTATAGTCTAATGACCAGTCAGAGGGGAGGTGTTCTAGGTTATAGTCTAATGACCAGTCAGAGGGGACGTGATCTAGGTTATAGTCTAATGACCAGTCAGAGGGGAGGTGTTCTAGGTTATAGTCTAATGACCAGTTAGAGTGGAGGTGTTCTAGGTTATAGTCTAATGACCAGTCAGAGTGGAGGTGTTCTAGGTTATAGTCTAATGACCAGTTACAGTAGAGGGGAGGTGTTCTAGGTTATAGTCTAATGACCAGTTAGAGGGGAGGTGTTCTAGGTTATAGTCTAATGACCAGTCAGAGGGGAGGTGTTCTAGGTTATAGTCTAATGACCAGTTACAGTAGAGGGGAGGTGTTCTAGGTTATAGTCTAATGACCAGTCAGAGTGGAGGCGTTCTAGGTTATAGTCTAATGACCAGTTAGAGTGGAGGTGTTCTAGGTTATAGTCTAATGACCAGTCAGAGTGGAGGTGTTCTAGGTTATAGTCTAATGACCAGTTACAGTAGAGGGGAGGTGTTCTAGGTTATAGTCTAATGACCAGTTAGAGGGGAGGTGTTCTAGGTTATAGTCTAATGACCAGTCAGAGGGGAGGTGTTCTAGGTTATAGTCTAATGACCAGTTACAGTAGAGGGGAGGTGTTCTAGGTTATAGTCTAATGACCAGTTAGAGGGGAGGTGTTCTAGGTTATAGTCTAATGACCAGTTACAGTAGAGGGGAGGTGTTCTAGGTTATAGTCTAATGACCAGTTAGAGGGGACGTGTTCTAGGTTATAGTCTAATGACCAGTTAGAGTAGAGGGGAGATGTTCTAGATTATAGTCTAACGACCGGTTAGAGGGGCGGTGTTCTAGGTTATAGTCTAATGATCAGTTACAGTAGAGGGGAGGTGTTCTAGGTTATAGTCTAATGACCAGTTAGAGGGGCGGTGTTCTAGGTTATAGTCTAATGATCAGTTACAGTAGAGGGGAGGTGTTCTAGGTTATAGTCTAATGACCAGTTAGAGGGGACGTGTTCTAGGTTATAGTCTAATGACCAGTTAGAGTAGAGGGGAGATGTTCTAGGTTATAGTCTAACGACTGGTTAGAGGGGCGGTGTTCTAGGTTATAGTCTAATGATCAGTTACAGTAGAGGGGACGTGTTCTAGGTTATAGTCTAATGACCAGTTAGAGTAGAGGGGAGATGTTCTAGGTTATAGTCTAACGACCGGTTACAGTAGAGGGGAGATGTTCTAGGTTATAGTCTAACGACCGGTTAGAGGGGCGGTGTTCTAGGTTATAGTCTACCAACAATATGAGGAACAAAAACATGGACCTCCCAATAACAAGGAAATTACATGGTATAGTCCACACTTTTTGCTGTGTGTGTGTGTGTGTGTGTGTGTGTGTGTGTGTGTGTGTGTGTGTGTGTGTGTGTGTGTGTGTGTGTGTGTGTGTGTGTGTGTGTGTGTGTGTGTGAGAGAGTGTGTGTGTTAGAGAGAGTGTGTGTGTGACAGAGAGTGAGTGTGTGTGTGTTACCTTCCAGAGCAGCACAGCCAGCAGTAGGAAGATGAGTATTCCCACCAGCAGGCTGATGGCAATGATCCAACCAACAACATATCCTCTTGGCTCCTGGCTGTGGAGCGCCTCGAACACCAGCTGAAACACAATGGCACTACAGTCAAACGTAGCCTCAAACACAGAAACACCTAGAGACACACAGCAGAGAAACGGCCCCTTGCCTCGTGGCTGTGGTGCACCTGGAACACCAGCTAAAAGAACAAGATTACAGTCAACCACAAATATTTATACCAACACATTTAAAAGTCTATATTTCTGAGATATCAATCAAACGTAAGGGCTATACAGAAACTCAGGGTTCCATAGCTGCAGGCAGAACAGTTGAAACTGGAGCAGCAGCACGACCAGGTGGACTGGGGACAGCAAGGAGTCATCAGGCCAGGTAGTTCTGAGGCATTGTCCTACGGTATTACGCATACCTACTACTATCCTAAATTTCCAGAGCAATGCAGTTGTGAAAGACTGGCAATTCAAGGTAACAGCTGGAACACACGATTCCATTGGAAACAGAGACATTCACACAGATTCCCATCTCGGATTACATTCAAACACACTTTGATACAGACACACTCAAACCATGTCAGTGAAGGAAACAGAACAGAGCACAGGATTTATATGACCTCAACGTCCTGAACACTCACACACACACACGAAGATCAGCAAGGACCTCAGCCCCCCGAGCCACGGACTGTTCACCCCATTACCATCTAGAAGGTAGAGAAAGTACAGTTGCATCAAAGCTAGGACCGAGAGATTGAGAAACGGCTACCATCTCCAGACCTAAACCTCTTCAAACTGTAACATGTTTAGTTAAAAGTATGTGCGTGTGTGCATTGGAAGCATACAGTATGTTACATTCTGATCCGTTGTCTGACTGACTGACTCCAGCAAAGTTTGTGCTGAGCTATCAATATTGAACAAATCTTTACGGGTACTAAAACGTAAGGAACCATTTCAATCGAGTCAATGAGCTCATAACGCATAGAGTAGATTATTTTTATTCTCCTATCCTTTACCTCATTTACCGGGGCCTGTTTGCATGACACGGAGGATAAACTATATCTCATCAGCTGTTGATAAGTAGCAGGCTGGAAATTGAAAGAGAGCCTCGTCACAAACCAAGGCACCAAGGGACCACAAAGCTTTCTCTAGGGACTTCAGAGCTGTTGAGGGACCAGGGCTACTGAATTCACTAAAATCTCTAATGGTTTGTGGTACGCTCAGGGGGGTGGGAGGTGTTGCTGTGGAAAATTAAAGTGGTCACTAAGTGCTGGGAGAGCAGTTGTGAATGGACACATTCACAGTATCGTCTGATTTAGCGGCTGAAGCTAGCCAAGCTCTTCTTGTGGCCTGGGGGTCGAGCAGCGAGCTGGGGGCCTAGAGGTCAGGAGACGCAGCAGCGCGGTGGGGCCTGAGTCAGGAGATGGAGCTGCGAGCTAGGGTCTGGAGGTCATCACCGTAATCAGCTGAGAGCATCGAAGATAAGGGGATGCAGAGTGCTCATCACTTCATTCCACTGCTCCACAGGCACATCTAATCACTCCACACAGAGGCTTGCCCTGTGTGTGTGTGTGTGTGTGTGTGTGTGTGTGTGTGTGTGTGTGTGTGTGTGTGTGTGTGTGTGTGTGTGTGTGTGTGTGTGTGTGTGTGTGTGTGTGTGTGATACCCTGCTGTCTCTGAGGAGACCTTGTCCTTGAGGACCACAGCTGAGGACCCCCAAATACAACCCTGCCTCACCCCCATGACATCCAGGTTGATCTGGCGTCCTGCTTCCAGCTGCTCCCCAGGCTTCAATTTCCACTAGATTCAGCTTCTAGATTCACCCCTCAGGGCTTGCCAAGGAACATCACAGCAATAAACTGGCTGGTAGAATGTCTCACAGACATGATGTGTCTACTGCATGCCGAACCTGACCCAACACACTGATTAACTCATTGATTCAGCGCTTTGCAGGAGTAAATCTATTAAGAGTGATATACTTACTGAAGTGTCTTCTGATAGCCCCTGCGGTAGCTCTATGGCCCTCCCGTCCACTCTCACATTACCCCTAGTCACGAACTGGATCAGCGATGAGCTGTCCTGTAGGTAGGTGTGTGTGTGTGAGAGAGAGAGGGGGGGGGGGATTCATACTTCCTTCAGATCCATACTGTAATAAACATTATTAGCCTAAGTAAAACATAAAAATATACTAACCAGGTAACAACCAGGTAACAACCAGGTAACAACCATGTAACAACCAGGTAACAACCAGGTAACAACCAGGTAACAACCAGGTAACAACCAGGTAACAACCAGGTAACAACCAGGTAACAACGCAACCGTTCAAAAGTTTGGGGTCACTTAGAGATTTCCTAGTTTCTCATGAGAACATACATGCAATTAGTTGTGAAATGAATAGGAAATATAGTCAAGACGGTGACAAGGTTATAAATAATGTTTTTTAATCAAAATAATAATTGTGTCCTTCAAACTTTGCTATCGTCAAAGAATCCTCCATTTGCAGCAATTACAGGCATGCAGACCTTTAGCATTCTAGTTGTCAATTTGGTAATCGAAGAGATTTCACTCCGAGCTTCCTGAAGCACCTCCCACAAGTTGGATTGGCTTGATGGGCACTTCTTACGTACCATCAAGCTGCTCCCACAACAGCTCAATAGGGTTTAGATCAAGTGACTGTGCTGGCCTCTCCATTATAGACAGAATACCAGCTGACTGCTTCTTCCCTGAATAGTTCTTGCATAGTTTGGAGCTGTGCTTTGGGTCATTGTCCTGTTGTAGGAGGAAATTGGTATCAATTTCCATCCACAGGGTATGGTGTTGCAAAATGGAGTGATAGCCTTCCTTCTTCAAGATCCCTTTTACCCTGTACAAATCTCCCACATTACCATCAACAAAGCACCCCCAGACCATCTCATTGCCTCCACCATGATTGACAGATGGCGTCAAGCACTCCTCCAGCATCTTCATTTCTTCTGGGTCTCACAAATGTTCATCTTTGTGATCCGAACAACTCAAACTTAGATTCATCTGTCCATAAGATTTTTTTTCCCCAATCTTCCTCTGTCCAGTCTCTGTGTCCTTTTGCCCATCTTCATCTTTTATTTTTATTGGCCAGTCTGAATATGGCTTTTTCTTTGCAACTCTACCTAGAAGGCCAGCATCCTGGAGTCACCTCTTCACTGTTGACAATGAGACTGTGGTTTTGCGGGTACTATTTAATGAAGCTGCGAGTTGAGGACTTGTGAGGTGTCGGTTTCTCAAATTAGGGGGGCCTCCCACTCCTCTTTCTATTCTGGTTACAGTTTGCGCTGTTCTGTGAAGGGAATAGTACACAGCATTGCACGAGCTCTTCAGTTTATTGGCAATTTCTCGAATGGAATAGCCTTAATTTCTCAGAAAGTTTTGTTTCTGGCCATTTTGAGCCTGTAATCGAACCCACAAATGCTCCAGATACTGAACTAGTTTTATTGCTTCTTTAATCAGGACAACAGTTTTGAGCTGTGCTAACATAATTGCAAAAGGGTTTTCTAATGATCAATTAACCTTTTAAAATGATAAACTTGGATTAGCTAACACAACGTGCCATTGGAACACAGAAGTGCTGATAATGGGCAAACTTTTGAACAACTATGTAATAACTAATATCCATGTACTTACCCTCTTCAGTATCTCTATGTTTAGTAGAAGTTTCACATGTATACTGACAACTTCCTCTTTGGACTGGGAGCCCAGAGTACATGAGATGGTTAAACATGCTCTCCCTGGCCGGTCACAGTCCTGTTAGAGAGAAGGAGGAGAGAGAGAAAGAGAGAGAGAGAGTAAAACAGAGAGAGAGAAAGAGAGAAAAAGAGAAAGAGAAAGCGAGAAAGAGAAAAAGAGAGCGAGAGAGAAAGAGAGAGGGAGAGAGAGAGAGAGAGAGAGAGAGAGAGAGAGAGAGAGAGAGAGAGAGAAAAAAAAGAGAGAGAAAAAGAGAGAGAGAGAGTAAAACAGAGAGAGAGAAAGAGAGAAAAAGAGAAAGCGAGAAAGAGAAAAAGAGAGAGAGAGAGAAAGAGAGAGAGAGAGAGAGAGAGAAAAAGAGAAAGAGAGAGAGAGTAAAACAGAGAGAGAGAGAAAAAGAGAAAGAGAAAGCGAGAAAGAGAAAAAGAGAGCGAGAGAGAAAGAGAGAGAGAGAGAAAGAGAAAGAGAGAGAAAGAGAAAGAAAATGAGAGAGAGAGAAAGAGAGAGAGAGAGAAAGAGAAAGAGAGAAAGAGAGAGAGAAAAAGAGAAAGCGAGAAAGAGAAAGAGAGAGAAAGAGCGAGAGAGGGAGAGAAAAAGAGAAAGCGAGAGAGAGAGAGAGAGAGGATGAAAGACAAAGAGAGACGAATAGATGCTACACAACACACACATGATACATCACCAAGGGAACCTTAAAGTCCACTGACTGGGACAGTCCAGGTGTGTGTGTGTTCATGAGTGCGTGCGTGCATGTACACGCCTCTCTCTCTCTCTGTGCCTGTGCTGTGTGTGGTCATGGGTGTGTGAGTGTATAGACCCTCTCTCTCTCTCTGTGCCTGTGCTGTGTGTGGTCATGGGTGTGTGAGTGTATAGACCCTCTCTCTCTCTCTGTGCCTGTGCTGTGTGTGTTCATGGGTGTGTGAGTGTATAGACCCTCTCTCTCTCTGTGCCTGTGCTGTGTGTGGTCATGGGTGTGTGACTGTATAGACCCTCTCTCTCTCTGTGCCTGTGCTGTGTGTGTTCATGGGTGTGTGAGTGTATAGACCCTCTCTCTCTCTCTGTGCCTGTGCTGTGTGTGTTCATGGGTGTGTGAGTGTATAGACCCTCTCTCTCTCTGTGCCTGTGCTGTGTGTGTTCATGGGTGTGTGAGTGTATAGACCCCCTCTCTCTCTGTGCCTGTGCTGTGTGTGTTCATGGGTGTGTGAGTGTATAGACCCTCTCTTTCTCTGTGCCTGTGCTGTGTGTGTTCATGGGTGTGTGAGTGTATAGACCCTCTCTCTCTCTGTGCCTGTGCTGTGTGTGTTCATGGGTGTGTGAGTGTATAGACCCTCTCTCTCTCTCTGTGCCTGTGCTGTGTGTGTTCATGGGTGTGAGAGTGTATAGACCCTCTCTCTCTCTCTGTTTATTCACCAGGACCCTGCGTCCAGACTTGGTGAAGAAGGCAAAGATGGTGTGGAAGATACTCTCTCTGTCCTGGGAGATGGAACAGGGCTGGGGGTTCCTATGAGGGGTGCAGTTCCCTTGCCCCTCCGCCACCTGGGGAAACAGAGGAAGATGAGAAAGGGCAGGGAGAATGGGAAGAGGTGGATGGGAGGAGGATGGGAGTTGGAATGTTCAACAACACATTCTACAGGTGAGTAGAGGACTCTCCTGAGAGAGACCAATACTTTTACTTTTAAGACCCACTCAGAATTTTTAACGTTTCACAATGAATTTTAATTTTTTTACTTGTTTTAAGCAGGGGCACAACTTTCACTCGTGACAACACGTCGCCCCTATATTCTGAAATTGCATTTTTGTCCCTCACAGTTTTATCATTGGAATGTGATACAAAACGAGGCAATAATGTGTTTTAGGACCATGCTGACGCCTCCGAGCCATCGGGTAGGATGTTTACAGTGTTTATATATACACAATACCAGTCAAAAGTTTGAACACACCTACTCATTCCAGGGTTTTTTTTATTGACTATTTTCTACATTGTAGAATAATAGTGAAGATATCAGAACTATGACATGACACATTTGAAATCATGTAGTAACCAAAAATGTGTTAAACAATACATATTTTATATTTGAGATTCATCATCATTGTTGCTTCAATCCACAGCCTGAGAAAGTTAGGGCTGCGTTCCAAATTGTACACTATTCCCTATATTGGGCACTACTTTTGCCTGTGTGTGTGTGTGTGTGTGTGTTTGTGTGTGTGTGTGAGACAGAGAGACCAAGAGAAAGAGAGCGAGAGAGAGTGTGTGAGAGAGAGAACGATAGTTGACCCTCATAACAACTGCACCCTGCTATTAGCTGATTTATGGTACATGAAAAAGGTCATTTCTGACATCATTGTGTAGCCCACCACTTGGTACCAGGTTGTTACCAATTACTGTTAGGATGACATTAACACATGTTGGGATGACATTAACACATGTTGGGATGACATTAACACCTGTTAGGATGACATTAACACATGTTAGGATGACATTAACACATGTTAGGATGACATTAACACATGTTAGGATGACATTAACACATGTTAGGATGACATTAACACATGTTAGGATGACATTAATACACGTTAGGATGACATTAACACATGTTAGGATGACATTAACACATGTTGGGATGACATTAACACCTGTTAGGATGACATTAATACACGTTAGGATGACATTAACACATGTTAGGATGACATTAACACATGTTAGGATGACATTAACACATGTTAGGATGACATTAACACATGTTAGGATGACATTAACACATGTTAGGATGACATTAATACACGTTAGGATGACATTAACACATGTTAGGATGACATTAACACATGTTAGGATGACATTAATACACGTTAGGATGACATTAACACATGTTAGGATGACATTAACACATGTTAGGATGACATTAACACATGTTAGGATGACATTAACACATGTTGGGATGACATTAACACATGTTAGGATGACATTAACACATGTTAGGATGACATTAACACATGTTGGGATGACATTAACACATGTTAGGATGACATTAACACATGTTAGGATGACATTAACACCTGTTAGGATGACACCTGTTAGGATGAAATTAACACATGTTAGGATGACATTAACACCTGTTAGGATGACATTAACACCTGTTAGGATGACATTAACACATGTTAGGATGACATTAACACGTTAGGATGACATTAACACCTGTTAGGATGACATTAACACATGTTAGGATGACATTACCACATGTTAGGATGACATTACCACATGTTAGGATGACATTAACACCTGTTAGGATGACATTAACACCTGTTAGGATGACATTACCACATGTTAGGATGACATTACCACATGTTAGGATGACATTAACACCTGTTAGGATGACATTAACACCTGTTAGGATGACATTAACACATGTTAGGATGACATTAACACATGTTGGGATGACATTAACACCTGTTGGGATGACATTAACACATGTTAGGATGACATTACCACCTGTTAGGATGACATTAACACATATTAGGATGAATGTAAGGTCATGACTGGAATTCAAGGAAATTGCAATATGGAAATATTTCCCCCACATTTATTTAATGCCGGCTCATGTTTATCATGTGTGTTCATCTTGTCTGTTACTCTGACCTACTACAGAAGAAGAAGAGAACCTCAGTGTGAAATTACCTCTCCTTACCCTATTGGACAGGGAGACTACAGTCAGACAGTGTTAACACAGAAAAGACTGTATTCCAAATGGCACCCTATTCCCTGTTTAGTGCACTCCTTTTGACCAGGGCCCCAGTTTCATATCTCAGTGACTCCAGATCTACGTTGGGGATGTTATAGAATAGTAGCATGCTCCGCAGGTGCCCCATTCCCCCAGTCGTTCCATGTAAAGCTCTCTGATCCCTCCAAGTAATTCCAGATGTGGGGATGCAGGGTGGGATACGGTCCGACGTCCCTACAGTCTCTGCTCCAATCCTCCCATTCAAACAGTCAACACAATTATAAGGTTGGGCTCCCCCTGATCTACCTATATGAAAGGAGTGGTGCAGGGGTTATGGAAACAAAGCACCCACTGGGGGTACCTAAATGAGAACTGTTGTTGTGAAACTAAATGGTCGCCCAGCCAGTAGTAGCTGTATCAACACTTCTTTCCCATTTATCCAAAAACATCACCAAATAGTGCCTCGCACTGTTCTAACACGTCCTGTGTTCCATGAGCAGAGACATAGATAAACAATAAGGACATTTTAACAGTATTAAAGTGTTTGCCAACGTGGATCCACAGCACTCCGCTCTGAAGGAAAACAAGAGCGATAGACTTCAGTTGGATAAAGGCAACAAAGAATGTGGATGTGTGTAGGTGGATGAACCCCTAAACAACGCCAGAGGTACTGACGTTTGGGCCAATGGGTGGATAGTGTGGATAGACTGCTGTGCCATCATTGGTCTCCCCTCAGAGCCTGGTTCCTGTCTAGATATCTTCCTTCTAGGATGTTTTTCCTGTCTCTTTGAGGTCTAGGCCTGGTTAATGTAAAAGCACCTGATGATAACTGCTGATGTATAAAGGACCTTATAAATTGTTTGAATTTGATGAATAAACTGCTGTTGAAAGGTTCCCACCTGTGTGTCCATGATGTGGAACATGTCGGCCCCATTGCCAGCCAGTCGGTTTGGGATCCTGATGTCCACTATGGAGCCAGGTAACCTGCTGGGGCCGTTGTTGATCACCTGGAAGACGATGAAAGAGGTGGAGAGAAATATTAGGGAGAGAAAGATGGTGAAGGGTAGAGAGAAATAGAAGGTCAGGGGTAAGAGAGGTAGAGGATTGAGGTAAGAGAGGTAGAGGATTGAGGTAAGAGAGGTAGAGGATTGAGGTAAGAGAGAATGTGGGGGGTAGAAAGAAAGAAAGAAAGGTGGATGGGAAACAGGGATAGGGAGAGAATAGAGTGAGAGAGTAGTGTGAGAGAGCGAAAGAGAGAGAGTAGTGTGAGAGAGCGAAAGAGAGGGCAAAAGAGAGAGAGTAGTGAGAGAGAGCGATAGAGAGGGCAAAAGAGAGAGAGTAGTGAGAGAGGGCAAAAGAGAGAGAGTAGTGAGAGAGAGCGATAGAGAGATATGTGTACAAGGAGCCAAAATAATATGCTGCATGTTTTGACGAGGTAGATGAGGTAGAGCTACTGGTACAGCCATATCAATATAATTGACTTGAATGGGGATTCCCGGATGTACAGGTGTCACCAATACCTGAAAGGTGAAGTTTAGAGGCTGGAAGTTACACTCCATGTCCTCCAGCTGCATGAAGCGAGAAGCATCGATGGAGTTCCCATACAGGAAGGATGTTGGAGTCACTAAACTGTAGACGGATAGAAAGTGATATGGTATTGCGCAGCCCCAACAGATTCATGCCAAGATCATTATTTACGGATATCAAGTCAAATGTAAAACATGTTTTTGTAGGTCTGTATGTTTTATAGATCAATGTACTGTTAGAGAGAGACTGATTAAAGACTGGTGTGTCCCCAGATGTTTTCTTCAAGTCCTGTGGTAGAGGAAAGCTGTCATGTTCTGTGAGAATAGTAGTTCTTCCACTGCTCTATCAATCGCTACATACTTTAGTCTAAGCCATCATTGAAGTCGTTTTTGGTGAGTAGGGGCACGAGGGGCGTTGTACAAAACAAAGTCATCAGCGAATGGATTGTCTCTAACTAATCAATTAGAGTATCAACGCCAATGACAAAGGAAAGATCTAGGATCTGATAAAACACCTCAGCTACAGCTCTACTCTGCTGTCTGATAATGCTGTCTGATGTCTGATAATGTAGCTCAGCTCTGTCTGGTGTCTTTCATCTTTCAAGAGGATTAGAACAGAGGTGGAGAGACCAGGCGGGGGAGAGACCAGGTAGGGTGAATCCAAGCAGTGAGAGACCAGACAGGGCGAGTCCAAGCAGGGAGAGACCAGGCAGGGCGAGTCCAAGCAGGGAGAGATCAGGCAAGGAGAGATCAAGCAGGGAGAAACCAAGCAAGGAAAGACCAAGCAGAGAGAGACCAAGCAGGGAGAGACCAAGCAGGGAGAGACCAAGCAGGGCGAGTCCAAACAGGGAGAGACCAGGCAGGGAAAGACCAGGAAGGGTGAGTCCAAGCAGGGCGAGACCAAGCAGGGAGAGTCCAAGCAAGGAGAGTCCAAGCAGGGAGAGACCAAGCAGGGCGAGTCCAAACAGGGAGAGACCAAGCAGGGCGAGACCAAGCAGGGCGAAACCAAGCAGGGCGAGACCAAGCGGGGAGAGACCAGGCAGGGAGAGACCAGGCAGGGAGAGACCAGGCAGGGAAAGACCAAGCTGGGAGAGACCAGGCAGGGAGAGACCAGGCAGGGAGAGACCAAGCTGGGAGAGACCAAGCTGGGAGAGACCAGGCAGGGAGAGATCAGGCAGGGCGAGACCAGGCAGGGCGAGACCAAGCAGGGCGAAACCAAGCAGGGAGAGACCAAGCAGGCCGAGACCAAGCAGGGCGAGACCAAGCAGGGAGAGACCAAGCAGGGAGAGACCAAGCAGGGAGAGACCAGGCAGGGAGAGACCAGGCAGGGAGAGACCAGGCAGGGAGAGACCAGGCAGGGAGAGACCAGGCAGGGAGAGACCAGGCAAGGAGAGACCAAGCAAGGAGAGACCAAGCAAGGAGAGACCAAGCAGGGAGAGACCAAGCAGGGAGACCAAGCAGGGAGAGACCAAGCAGGGAGAGACCAAGCAGGGCGAGTCCAAACAGGGAGAGACCAGGCAGGGAAAGACCAGGAAGGGTGAGTCCAAGCAGGGCGAGACCAAGCAGGGAGAGTCCAAGCAAGGAGAGTCCAAGCAGGGAGAGACCAAGCAGGGCGAGTCCAAACAGGGAGAGACCAAGCAGGGCGAAACCAAGCAGGGAGAGACCAAGCAGGCCGAGACCAAGCAGGGCGAGACCAAGCAGGGAGAGACCAAGCAGGGAGAGACCAAGCAGGGAGAGACCAAGCAGGGAGAGACCAGGCAGGGAGAGACCAGGCAGGGAGAGACCAAGCAGGAGAGAGGGAGAGACCAGACAGGGAGAGACCAGGCAGGGAGAGACCAAGCAAGGAGAGACCAAGCAAGGAGAGACCTTGCAAGGAGAGACCAAGCAGGGAGAGACCAAGCAGGGAGAGACCAAGCAGGGAGAGACCAAGCAGGGAGAGACCAAGCAGGGCGAGTCCAGACAGGGAGAGACCAGGCAGGGAAAGACCAGGAAGGGTGAGTCCAAGCAGGGCGAGACCAAGCAGGGAGAGTCCAAGCAAGGAGAGTCCAAGCAGGGAGAGACCAAGCAGGGCGAGTCCAAACAGGGAGAGACCAGGCAGGGAGAGTCCAAAGCAGGGAGAGACCAAGCAGGGAGAGTCCAAGCAAGGAGAGTCCAAGCAGGGAGAGACCAAGCAAGGAGAGACCAGGCAGGGAGAGACCAAGCAAGGAGAGACCAGGCAGGGAGAGACCAAGCAAGGAGAGACCAAGCAGGGAGAGTCCAAGCAGGGCGAGTCCAAACAGGGAGAGACCAGGCAGGGAGAGTCCAAAGCAGGGAGAGACCAAGCAGGGAGAGACCAAGCAAGGAGAGACCAGGCAGGGAGAGACCAAGCAAGGAGAGACCAGGCAGGGAGAGACCAAGCAGGGAGAGACCAGACAGGGAGAGACCAGGCAGGGAGAGACCAAGCAAGGAGAGACCAAGCAGGGAGAGTCCAAGCAGGGCGAGTCCAAACAGGGAGAGACCAGGCAGGGAGAGTCCAAAGCAGGGAGAGACCAAGCAGGGAGAGACCAAGCAAGGAGAGACCAGGCAGGGAGAGACCAAGCAAGGAGAGACCAGGCAGGGAGAGACCAAGCAAGGAGAGACCAGGCAGGGAGAGACCAAGCAGGGAGAGACCAGACAGGGCGAGACCAAGCAGGGCGAAACCAAGCAGGGAGAGACCAAGCAGGCCGAGACCAAGCAGGGCGAGACCAAGCAGGGAGAGACCAAGCAGGGAGAGACCAAGCAGGGAGAGACCAGGCAGGGAGAGACCAGGCAGGGAGAGACCAAGCAGGGAGAGACCAGGCAGGGAGAGACCAGGCAAGGAGAGACCAAGCAAGGAGAGACCAAGCAAGGAGAGACCAAGCAGGGAGAGACCAAGCAGGGAGAGACCAAGCAGGGAGAGACCAAGCAGGGAGAGACCAAGCAGGGCGAGTCCAAACAGGGAGAGACCAGGCAGGGAAAGACCAGGAAGGGTGAGTCCAAGCAGGGCGAGACCAAGCAGGGAGAGTCCAAGCAAGGAGAGTCCAAGCAGGGAGAGACCAAGCAGGGCGAGTCCAAACAGGGAGAGACCAAGCAGGGCGAAACCAAGCAGGGAGAGACCAAGCAGGCCGAGACCAAGCAGGGCGAGACCAAGCAGGGCGAGACCAAGCAGGGAGAGACCAAGCAGGGAGAGACCAAGCAGGGAGAGACCAGGCAGGGAGAGACCAGGCAGGGAGAGACCAAGCAGGGAGAGACCAGACAGGGAGAGACCAGGCAGGGAGAGACCAAGCAAGGAGAGACCAAGCAAGGAGAGACCTTGCAAGGAGAGACCAAGCAGGGAGAGACCAAGCAGGGAGAGACCAAGCAGGGAGAGACCAAGCAGGGAGAGACCAAGCAGGGAGAGACCAAGCAGGGCGAGTCCAGACAGGGAGAGACCAGGCAGGGAAAGACCAGGAAGGGTGAGTCCAAGCAGGGCGAGACCAAGCAGGGAGAGTCCAAGCAAGGAGAGTCCAAGCAGGGAGAGACCAAGCAGGGCGAGTCCAAACAGGGAGAGACCAGGCAGGGAGAGTCCAAAGCAGGGAGAGACCAAGCAGGGAGAGTCCAAGCAAGGAGAGTCCAAGCAGGGAGAGACCAAGCAAGGAGAGACCAGGCAGGGAGAGACCAAGCAAGGAGAGACCAGGCAGGGAGAGACCAAGCAAGGAGAGACCAAGCAGGGAGAGTCCAAGCAGGGCGAGTCCAAACAGGGAGAGACCAGGCAGGGAGAGTCCAAAGCAGGGAGAGACCAAGCAGGGAGAGACCAAGCAAGGAGAGACCAGGCAGGGAGAGACCAAGCAAGGAGAGACCAGGCAGGGAGAGACCAAGCAGGGAGAGACCAGACAGGGAGAGACCAGGCAGGGAGAGACCAAGCAAGGAGAGACCAAGCAAGGAGAGACCTTGCAAGGAGAGACCAAGCAGGGAGAGACCAAGCAGGGAGAGACCAAGCAGGGAGAGACCAAGCAGGGCGAGTCCAAACAGGGAGAGACCAGGCAGGGAAAGACCAGGAAGGGTGAGTCCAAGCAGGGCGAGACCAAGCAGGGAGAGTCCAAGCAAGGAGAGTCCAAGCAGGGAGAGACCAAGCAGGGCGAGTCCAAACAGGGAGAGACCAGGCAGGGAGAGTCCAAAGCAGGGAGAGACCAAGCAGGGAGAGTCCAAGCAAGGAGAGTCCAAGCAGGGAGAGACCAAGCAGGGCGAGTCCAGGCAGGGAAAGACCAGGCAGGGTGAGTCCAAGCAGGGCGAGACCAGGCAGGGCGAGTCCAAGCAGGGCGAGACCAGGCAGGGCGAGTCCAAGCAGGGAGAGACCAAGCAGGGAGAGTCCAAGCAAGGAGAGTCCAAGCAGGGAGAGACCAAGCAAGGAGAGACCAGGCAGGGAGAGACCAGGCAGGGAGAGACCAGGCAGGGAGAGACCAAGCAGGGAGAGACCAAAGCAGGGAGAGTCCAAGCAGGGAGAGTCCAAAGCAGGGAGAGTCCAAGCAGGGAGAGTCCAAGCAGGGGGAGTCCAAAGCAGGGAGAGTCCAAAGCAGGGAGAGTCCAAAGCAGTGGGAGTCCAAGCAGGGGGAGTCCAAGCAGGGAGAGTCCAAAGCAGGGAGAGTCCAAAGCAGTGGGAGTCCAAAGCAGGGAGAGTCCAAAGCAGGGAGAGTCCAAAGCAGGGAGAGTCCAAGCAGGGAGAGTCCAAGCAGGGAGAGTCCAAGCAGGGAGAGTCAAAGCAGGGAGAGTCCAAAGCAGGGAGAGTCCAAAGCAGGGAGAGTCCAAGCAGGGGGAGTCCAAGCAGGGAGAGTCCAAAGCAGGGAGAGTCCAAAGCAGTGGGAGTCCAAAGCAGGGAGAGTCCAAGCAGGGAGAGTCCAAGCAGGGAGAGTCAAAGCAGGGAGAGTCCAAAGCAGGGAGAGTCCAAAGCAGGGAGAGTCCAAAGCAGGGAGAGTCCAAGCAGGGAGAGTCCAAAGCAGGGAGATTCCAAGCAGGGAGAGTCCAAAGCAGGGAGAGTCCAAAGCAGGGAGAGTCCAAAGCAGTGGGAGTCCAAAGCAGGGAGAGTCCAAAGCAGTGGGAGTCCAAAGCAGGGAGAGTCCAAGCAGGGAGAGTCCAAGCAGGGAGAGTCCAAGCAGGGAGAGTCCAAGCAGGGAGAGTCCAAGCAGGGAGAGTCAAAGCAGGGAGAGTCCAAAGCAGGGAGAGTCCAAGCAGGGGGAGTCCAAGCAGGGAGAGTCCAAAGCAGGGAGAGTCCAAAGCAGTGGGAGTCCAAAGCAGGGAGAGTCCAAGCAGGGAGAGTCCAAGCAGGGAGAGTCAAAGCAGGGAGAGTCCAAAGCAGGGAGAGTCCAAGCAGGGGGAGTCCAAGCAGGGAGAGTCCAAGCAAGGAGAGTCCAAGCAGGGAGAGACCAAGCAAGGAGAGACCAGGCAGGGAGAGACCAAGCAAGGAGAGACCAGGCAGGGAGAGACCAAGCAAGGAGAGACCAAGCAGGGAGAGTCCAAGCAGGGCGAGTCCAAACAGGGAGAGACCAGGCAGGGAGAGTCCAAAGCAGGGAGAGACCAAGCAGGGAGAGACCAAGCAAGGAGAGACCAGGCAGGGAGAGACCAAGCAAGGAGAGACCAGGCAGGGAGAGACCAAGCAGGGAGAGACCAGACAGGGAGAGACCAGGCAGGGAGAGACCAAGCAAGGAGAGACCAAGCAAGGAGAGACCAAGCAGGGAGAGACCAAGCAGGGAGAGACCAAGCAGGGAGAGACCAAGCAGGGAGAGACCAAGCAGGGCGAGTCCAAACAGGGAGAGACCAGGCAGGGAAAGACCAGGAAGGGTGAGTCCAAGCAGGGCGAGACCAAGCAGGGAGAGTCCAAGCAAGGAGAGTCCAAGCAGGGAGAGACCAAGCAGGGCGAGTCCAAACAGGGAGAGACCAGGCAGGGAGAGTCCAAAGCAGGGAGAGACCAAGCAGGGAGAGTCCAAGCAAGGAGAGTCCAAGCAGGGAGAGACCAAGCAGGGCGAGTCCAGGCAGGGAAAGACCAGGCAGGGTGAGTCCAAGCAGGGCGAGACCAGGCAGGGCGAGTCCAAGCAGGGCGAGACCAGGCAGGGCGAGTCCAAGCAGGGAGAGACCAGGCAGGGAGAGTCCAAGCAGGGAGAGTCCAAAGCAGTGGGAGTCCAAAGCAGGGAGAGTCCAAAGCAGGGAGAGTCCAAAGCAGGGAGAGTCCAAGCAGGGAGAGTCCAAGCAGGGAGAGTCCAAGCAGGGAGAGTCCAAAGCAGGGAGAGTCCAAGCAGGGAGAGTCCAAGCAGGGAGAGTCCAGGCAGACTCATAAACTACCAGAGACACTGAGTGTTAAGTTTTGAGTTTCATCTTACTGCGACAGTTTATATTAATCATGATACAGCTCAAATAAAAAGAGACTGTCTATTAGCTTGATTCTAGCCAACCATTTAGCATCCTGTCCATGCTGATGGATAATGTATATTTGAATAATACATGGTGTTGTCTAGTGACTTCATCTGATAGCATACGTTCAGAGACTTTACCAATACATTATGTGGATTGGGTGTGTTTGGCCTAACTCTAGGAAATGGTTTACAGCATGTCTACAGTACGTGTGTATTACAGCATGTCTACAGTAAGTGTGTATTACAGCATGTCTACAGTAAGTGTGTATTACAGCATGTCTACAGTAAGTGTGTATTACAGCATGTCTACAGTAAGTGTGTATTACAGCATGTCTACAGTACATGTGTATTACAGCATGTCTACAGTAAGTGTGTATTACAGCATGTCTACAGTAAGTGTGTATTACAGCATGTCTACAGTAAGTGTCTATTACAGCATGTCTACAGTAAGTGTGTATTACAGCATGTCTACAGTAAATGTGTATTACAGCATGTCTACAGTAAGTGTGTATTACAGCATGTCTACAGTAAGTGTGTATTACAGCATGTCTACAGTAAATGTGTATTACAGCATGTCTACAGTACGTGTGTATTACAGCATGTCTACAGTACGTAGGTATTACAGCATGTCTACAGTAAGTGTGTATTACAGCATGTCTACAGTAAATGTGTATTACAGCATGTCTACAGTACGTGTGTATTACAGCATGTCTACAGTACGTGTGTATTACAGCATGTCTACAGTAAGTGTGTATTACAGCATGTCTACAGTATGTGTGTATTACAGCATGTCTACAGTAAGTGTGTATTACAGCATGTCTACAGTATGTGTGTATTACAGCATGTCTACAGTATGTGTGTATTACAGCATGTCTACAGTAAGTGTGTATTACAGCATGTCTATAGTAAGTATGTATTACAGCATGTCTACAGTAAATGTGTATTACAGCATGTCTACAGTACGTGTGTATTACAGCATGTCTACAGTAAGTGTGTATTACAGCATGTCTACAGTAAGTGTGTATTACAGAATGTCTACAGTAAGTGTGTATTACAGCATGTCTACAGTACGTGTGTATTACAGCATGTCTACAGTAAGTGTGTATTACAGCATGTCTACAGTAAGTGTGTATTACAGCATGTCTACAGTAAGTGTGTATTACAGCATGTCTACAGTAAGTGTATATTACAGCATGTCTACAGTATGTGTGTATTACAGCATGTCTACAGTAAGTGTGTATTACAGCATGTCTATAGTAAGTGTGTATTACAGCATGTCTACAGTAAATGTGTATTACAGCATGTCTACAGTACGTGTGTATTACAGCATGTCTACAGTAAGTGTGTATTACAGCATGTCTACAGTAAGTGTGTATTACAGAATGTCTACAGTAAGTGTGTATTACAGCATGTCTACAGTACGTGTGTATTACAGCATGTCTACAGTAAGTGTGTATTACAGCATGTCTACAGTAAGTGTGTATTACAGCATGTCTACAGTAAGTGTGTATTACAGCATGTCTACAGTAAGTGTGTATTACAGCATGTCTACAGTAAGTGTGTATTACAGCATGTCTACAGTAAGTGTGTATTACAGCATGTCTACAGTACGTGTGTATTACAGCATGTCTACAGTACGTGTGTATTACAGCATGTCTACAGTAAATGTGTATTACAGCATGTCTACAGTAAGTGTGTATTACAGCATGTCTACAGTAAGTGTGTATTACAGCATGTCTACAGTAAGTGTGTATTACAGCATGTCTACAGTAAGTGTGTATTACAGCATGTCTACAGTACATGTGTATTACAGCATGTCTACAGTAAGTGTGTATTACAGCATGTCTACAGTACATGTGTATTACAGCATGTCTACAGTAAGTGTGTATTACAGCATGTCTACAGTAAGTGTGTATCACAGCATGTCTACAGTAAGTGTGTATCACAGCATGTCTACAGTAAGTGTGTATTACAGCATGTCTACAGTATGTGTGTATTACAGCATGTCTACAGTATGTGTGTATTACAGCATGTCTACAGTATGTGTGTATTACAGCATGTCTACAGTAAGTGTGTATTACAGCATGTCTACAGTAAGTGTGTATTACAGCATGTCTACAGTAAATGTGTATTACAGCATGTCTACAGTACGTGTGTATTACAGCATGTCTACAGTAAGTGTGTATTACAGCATGTCTACAGTAAGTGTGTATTACAGCATGTCTACAGTAAGTGTGTATTACAGCATGTCTACAGTAAGTGTGTATTACAGCATGTCTACAGTAAGTGTGTATTACAGCATGTCTACAGTACGTGTGTATTACAGCATGTCTACAGTACGTGTGTATTACAGCATGTCTACAGTAAGTGTGTATTGCAGACAAAGTTTTATCCTCTTACCCAGTGATAGCTGTGTCCACCTCATGGACCAGTGGGATAGACAGATCCAACTTGTTGTCCAACAGCCTATGCTCAGGGTTGGCACTACAATGAGAAAACAATAGGAGGCACTTAACAAATA
The DNA here is from genome assembly GCF_021184085.1 of Oncorhynchus gorbuscha. Taxonomy (NCBI): domain Eukaryota; kingdom Metazoa; phylum Chordata; class Actinopteri; order Salmoniformes; family Salmonidae; genus Oncorhynchus; species Oncorhynchus gorbuscha. Next base: position 102,651,824 of record NC_060178.1, read on the forward strand.
GTCCATATAGTAGATAATAACACATCAACTATGCCAATTTACAGAATAGTGATTTAAGTATGAAGCTTTGTCTTCTCTACAGCAAAGTGAAAGTTCAATCTTAAATTCTTCTGTCTAAAGAAAAAAGGTCTTCATCATTTTTCCACTGCTAACTTCCATACAAATCTGGCTGCTTGGAATTATTCCCCTCTCCCAATCATGTGACAGGAGACCCCTCCCAGCAGTCTAATGTGACAGGAGACCCCTCCCAGCAGTCTAATATGATGGCAGACCCCTCCCAGCAGTCTGTGACAGGAGACCCCTCACAGCAGTCTAATGTGACAGCAGACCCCTCCCAGCAGTCTGTGACAGCAGACCCCTCCCAGCAGTCTGTGACAGCAGACCCCTCCCAGCAGTCTGTGACAGCAGACCCCTCCCAGCAGTCTGTGACAGCAGACCCCTCCCAGCAGTCTGTGACAGCAGACCCCTCCCAGCAGTCTAATGTGACAGCAGACCCCTCCCAGCAGTCTAATGTGACAGCAGACCCCTCCCAGCAGTCTGTGACAGCAGACCCCTCCCAGCAGTCTGTGACAGCAGACCCCTCCCAGCAGTCTGTGACAGCAGACCCCTCCCAGCAGTCTGTGACAGCAGACCCCTCCCAGCAGTCTGTGACAGCAGACCCCTCCCAGCAGTCTGTGACAGCAGACCTCTCCCAGCAGTCTAATGTGATGGCAGACCCCTCCCAGCAGTCTGTGACAGCAGACCCCTCCCAGCAGTCTAATTTGATGGCAGACCCCTCCCAGCAGTCTAATGTGACGGCAGACCCCTCCCAGCAGTCTGTGACAGCAGACCCCTCCCAGCAGTCTGTGACGTCAGACCCCTCCCAGCATTCTGTGACAGCAGACCCCTCCCAGCAGTCTAATGTGACGGCAGACCCCTCCCAGAAGTCTTAATACCCCGACTACACCGCTCGTATCACTTACGCGACATTTAGAAATCTATATTATTCAATTATTGCACCCACACTGCTCGTGCGCACCAACGAGCGTCTGATTTGCCCAGGGCTAAAATAGAAGTCAGTTCTATTTGTGACACAGATCGCGCTGCAAGTCCTGCCTCTCCCATATCCTCATTGGTTTATAGAAGCAGGTACCCACGTGTCATCTCCTCATTGGTTATACCCACGTGGGTGATTGAAAGACGAACTGTGTTGTCGGTCATCGTGGTAATGTTATGAAAGTTTAGACGCCAATCACCATGTAAGTTCAAAGAAGAAAAAGCCTGGAAGGAGGAGAGATGACTAGAAACGAGTCGGGTTGACCGTTTTATGTGTGGATTAATTGTCGTAGTAGAGGATCTTGTGCATTTCAGGTAAAATAACAACTCACTGTTTATATCCAAGGACAAATTAGCTAGCAACAGCAGGCTAACTAAATAGGACAAATTAGGTGTGAAGGGACAAAATACATTTATGCACGATGGCACACACGCAGCCGTTTTGGGTTCCGTGTAATGTGACGGCAGATACCTCCCAGCAGTCTAATGTGACGGCGGCCCCCTCCCAGTCGTGTGTAACGGAGGCCCCCTCCCAGTCGTGTGTAACGGAGGCCCCCTCCCAGTCGTGTGTAACGGAGGCCCCCTCCCAGTCTAGTGTGACGGCGGCCCCCTCCCAGTCTAGTGTGTAACGGAGGCCCCCTCCCAGTCTAGTGTGACGGCGGCCCCCTCCCAGTCGTGTGTAACGGAGGCCCCCTCCCAGTCGTGTGTAACGGAGGCCCCCTCCCAGTCGTGTGTAACGGAGGCCCCCTCCCAGTCGTGTGTAACGGAGGCCCCCTCCCAGTCTAGTGTGACGGCGGCCCCCTCCCAGTCTAGTGTGTGACGGCGGCCCCCTCCCAGTCGTGTGTGACGGAGGCCCCCTCCCAGTCGTGTGTAACGGAGGCCCCCTCCCAGTCGTGTGTAACGGAGGCCCCCTCCCAGTCGTGTGTAACGGAGGCCCCCTCCCAGTCGTGTGTAACGGAGGCCCCCTCCCAGTCTAGTGTGACCCCCCTCCCAGTCTAGTGTGTGACGGCGGCCCCCTCCCAGTCGTGTGTGACGGAGGCCCCCTCCCAGTCGTGTGTAACGGAGGCCCCTCCCAGTCGTGTGTAACGGAGGCCCCTCCCAGTCGTGTGTAACGGAGGCCCCCTCCCAGTCGTGTGTAACGGAGGCCCCCTCCCAGTCTTGTGTGACCGCGGCCCCCTCCCAGTCTTGTGTGACGGCGGCCCCTCCCAGTCTTGTGTGACGGCGGCCCCTCCCAGTCTTGTGTGACGGCGGCCCCCTCCCAGTCTTGTGTGACGGCGGCCCCTCCCAGTCTTGTGTGACGGCGGCCCCCTCCCAGTCTTGTGTGACGGCGGCCCCTCCCAGTCTTGTGTGACGGCGGCCCCTCCCAGTCTTGTGTGACGGCGGCCCCCCCAGTCTTGTGTGACGGCGGCCCCCTCCCAGTCTTGTGTGACGGCGGCCCCCTCCCAGTCTTGTGTGACGGCGGCCCCCTCCCAGTCTTGTGTGACGGCGGCCCCCTCCCAGTCTTGTGTGACCGCGGCCCCCTCCCAGTCTTGTGTGACGGCGGCCCCCTCCCAGTCTTGTGTGACGGCGGCCCCCTCCCAGTCTTTTGTGACGGCGGCCCCCTCCCAGTCTTGTGTGACGGCGGCCCCCTCCCAGTCTTGTGTGACCGCGGCCCCCTCCCAGTCTTGTGTGACCGCGGCCCCCTCCCAGTCTTGTGTGACGGCGGCCCCCTCCCAGTCTTGTGTGACGGCGGCCCCCTCCCAGTCTTGTGTGACGGCGGCCCCCTCCCAGTCTTGTGTGACGGCGGCCCCCTCCCAGTCTTGTGTGACGGCGGCCCCCTCCCAGTCTTGTGTGACGGCGGCCCCCTCCCAAACTAACTAACTGCTCTCTGCTCAGTAGCAAACATACAAGATATGCACTTCCAGTGGTTAGACAATGATGTCAGTTGTGTACATACAGTGTGTAGGTCCAAGGCAAATGCAATTACACACGATAATGTGAGCAAACAGAATCGACTTCCACTCGACTGAGTACCTGACATGATTAGAAAGGGTACCAATCAAACCTGTAATTGTGTCTGTGTGGAGGACTTTTAATCGCAGTACCAGACATGATTAGAAAGGGTACCAATCAAACCTGTAATTGTGTCTGTGTGGAGGACTTTTAATCGCAGTACCTGACATGATTAGCAAAGCGTACAAATTAAAGGTCTATGTAGTGTGTATACATCTTCTCATTACCAACAAATAGTCTGGGTTTAGGCTTACCTTGCACTAAAACATTCCCTTGTATTACATTTATAACGTCACAACGTACCTTTTTGCATGAACTAAAAACTGCAATGTCTCATTTTCCCCTGAAAGCCGACTTGTGTCGAAGATCACTGCAAGATGATACTGAGGAAAGACAAGGAAAGAGGAGGAGTGTTGGGGAAAGACGAGTGTTGGGGGAGGCTTTTAGTTAAATAACATGATGTACATCAAGTAGCCGTCAAAATCATTTGTTTGCTTTTCAGGCTCTCCAGGGTATATTGGCAGTCAGTCAGTCAGTCAGGCCAGCAGGCAGTCAGTGGGTACTGTAGGCTACTCCATCCGGTTTTCCTCTATACAGACTATTCACATCATGGCCCATTAACTGCAGTCAATACCAGAAGGGTATAGTACGCCATCCTGTTGCATTTGAGGTTATAACTAGATTCCACATGGTTGGTATGGAAAGACATTTATGTCTGAACTACACACTGACTGTAAAACATTTATAAGTAAATATTCTGTGATCATGTTTAAGACCGTTGCCTTAATCTGTGCTCTTGATAAAGTAAATGTTATGCATGGGTAACAATGAAGACTAGACATTGAATGGTATGGTTGGTATTAGAAGACTTGAGTGTAAAAAACATAGGAACACAAGATATTTCCATGACAGACTGACCAGGTGAATCCAGGTGAAACTATGACCCCTTATTAATGTCACCTGTTAAATCCACTTCAATCAGTGTAGATGAAGCGAGGAGACAGGTTAAAGAAGGATTTTTAAGCCAATTGAAACATGGATTGTGTATAGCAGATCCTTTGTTCAGACCACCACCCAGGACAGTGGATCTAATTCCAGAAGCCGACAACATCGCCGCAGAAGAGGCAGACGGTGTGGCCTCCTGGTCAGGCTCCGTTGGTGTGCACACCGCCCACCACTTCTGAGTATACTACTCGCCAATGTCCAGTCTCTTGACAACAAGGTAGACTAATTATAGCAAGGGTTGCTTTCCAGAGAGACATCAGAGACAGTAGAATTCTCTGTTTCACGGAAACATGGCTCTCTCGGGATACATTGTAGGATTCGGGTCAGCCACCGGGCTTCTTCATGCATCGCGCCAACAGAGATAAACACCTCTCTGGGAAGAAGGGCGGGGGTGTATGCTTCATGAGTACCAACTTATGGTGTACTCACAACAACATTGTCCTTCTGGTCACCCGACCTAGAATTATTTACAATCAAATGCCGGCCATATTATCTCCAAGATAATTTTTGTCAGTTATTTTCACAGCTGTGTGTATACCCCCTCAAGCAGGCACCACGACTGCCCTCAAAGAACTTCACTGGACTATGTAAACTGGAAATATATCCTGAGGCTGCATGTACTGTAGCTGGGGACAAAGCTACCTATATTCTATCACCATATTGATTGCAGCATTAACACGGGCAATATTTATTTAATTTGTATTTATTTTTCTTTAACTAGGCACTTCAGTTAAGAACAAATTCTTATTTAAAATGATGGCCTAGGAACAGCAGGTTAACTGTCTTGTACACTCACTGTTACTCTTACATCCGCAATGCATACAAGGCCCTCCCTCGCCCTCCCTTTGGCAAATCCGACCACGACTCCATCTTGCTCCTACCGTCTTCTAGGCAGAAACTCAAACAGGATGTACCCGTGACTAGAACCATTCAACGCTGGTTTGACCAATCGGAATCTACACTTCAAGATTGTTTTGATCACATGGACTGGGAAACATTCCGAGCAGCCTCAGAGAATAACATCAATCTATACGCTAACTCCGTGAGTAAGTTTAAAAGGAAGTGCATTGGAGATGTGACTATTAAAACCTACCCTAACCAGAAACTGTGGATGGATTGCGGAATTTGCGCAAAACTGAAAGTGCGAACCACCGCATTTAACCATGGAAAGAGGACTGGGAATATGGCCGAATATAAACAGTGTAGTTATTCCCTCTGCAAGGCAAACAAACAAGCGAAATGTCAGTATAGGGACAAAGTGGAGTCTCATTCCAACGGCTCAGACACAAGACATATGTGGCAGGGTCTACAGGAAATTAAGGACTATAAAAACAAAACCAGCCACGTTAAGGACACCAACATCTACTTCCAGACAAACTAACCACCTTCGTTGCCCGCTTTGAGGATAATACAGTGCCACCACGGTGGGCTGCAAACAAGGACTACACCCCCCCCCACTTCTCCTTCTCCGTGGCCAATGTGAGTAAGACATTTAAACTTGTTAACCCTTGCCAGGCTGCTAGCCCAGACGGCATCCCTAGCCGCGTCCTCAGAGCATACGCATACCAGCTGGCTGGTGTGTTCACGGACATTCAATCGCTCTCTATCCCAGTCCGCTGTCCCCAAAGGCTTCAAGATGGCCACCATTGTTCCTGTACCCAAGAAGGTAAAGATAATTGAACTAAATGACTACCGCCCTGTAGCACTCACTTCTGTCATCATGAAGTGCTTTGAGAGACTAGTCAAGGATCATATCACCTCCACCGCCCCCAGGTGGTAGGAAACAACATCTCCACTTCGCTGACCCTCAACGCTGGGGCCCCACAAGGGTGAGTGCTCCCTGTTCACCCATGACTGCGTGGCCATGCATGCCTCCAACTCAATCATCAAGTTTGCAGAAGACACAACAGTAGTGGGCTTGATTACCATCAATGACGAGAGAGCCTACAGGGAGGAGGTGAGGGCACTCGGAGTGTGGTGTCTGGAAAACAACCACTCAACGTCAACAAAACGAAGGAGATGATCGTGGACTTCAGGAAACAGCAGAGCGAGCACCCCCCTATCCACATCGAAGGGACAGTAGTGGAGAAGATTGAACGTTTTAAGTGCCTCGGTGTACACATTACGGACAAACTGAACCTCGGGAGGCTGAAGAAATTTGGCTTGTCACCTAAAACCCTGCAAACTTTTACAGATGCACAATCGAGAGCATCCTGTCGGGCTAGTACGGCAACTGCACCACCCTCAACCGTAAGGCTGTCCAGATGGTGGTGCGGTCTGCACAACACATCACCAGGGGCAAACTACCTGCCCTCCAAGACACCTACAAGTCACAGGTAGTCCAAAAAGATCATTAAGGACAACAGCCATCTGAGTCACTGCATGTTCACCGCTCCACCATCCAGAAGGCGATTTCAGTGCAGGTGCATCAAAGATGGGACCGAGAGACTGAAAAACAGCTTCTATCTCAAGGCCATCAGACTGCTAAACAGCATTCACTAACTCAGAGAGGCTGCTGCCTACATAGAGACTCATATCACTGACCACTGTAATAAATGGATTACTAGTCACTTTAAACAATGCCACTTTAATAATGCTAACATATCTCACATTACTCATCTCATATGTATATACTGTATCTTATACCATCTACTGCACCATGCCTATTCCGCACATCCATATATGTTCATATTCTCATTCACCCCTTTAGATCTGTGTGTATCAGGCAGTTGTTGGGGAATTGTTAGATTACTTCTTAGATATTACTGCACTGTCGGAACTAGAAGCACAAGCATTTCAATAAACTCACATTAACATCTGCTCAGCATGTGCATGTGACCAATAAATGTGATTTGATGTGTGCCATTCAGAGGGTGAATAAGCAAGACAAAATATTTAAGTGCCTTTGAAAGTGATATGGTAGTAGGTGCCACGAGTACTGGTTTGAGAGTGCCAAGAACTGCAACGCTGCTGGGTTTTTCACACTCAAAAGTTTCCTGTGTGTATCAAGAATGCTCCACCACCCAAAGGACATCCAGCCAACTTAACACAACTGTTGGAAATATTGGAGTCAACATGGGCCAGCATCCCTGTGGAGCGCTTTCGACACCTTGTAGAGTCCATGTCCCGAAGAGTTGAGGCTGTTCTGAGGGCAAAAGGGGGTGTGACTCAATGTAAGGAAGGTGTTCCTTATGTTTTGTCAACTCAGTGTTAATGTAGAAACAACAAAACATGGAATATATTTATAAGGATTCTGGCATACCTTAGTCAGATATTTATAAACATTCTGCCATGACCAGTAGGAGCCATACCGTAGTCAGATATTTATAAACATTCTGCCATGACCAGTAGGAGCCATACCTTAGTCAGATATTTATAAACATTCTGCCATGACCAGTAGGAGCCATACCGTAGTCAGATATTTATAAACATTCTGCCATGACCGTTAGGAGCCATACCTTAGTCAGATATTTATAAACATTCTGCCATGACTGTTAGGAGCCATACCTTAGTCAGATACTTATAAACATTCTGCCATGACCGTTAGGAGCCATACCTTAGTCAGATACTTATAAACATTCTGCCATGACCGTTAGGAGCCATACCTTAGTCAGATACTTATAAACATTCTGCCATGACCGTTAGGAGCCATACCTTAGTCAGATACTTATAAACATTCTGCCATGACCGTTAGGAGCCATACCTTAGTCAGATATTTAGAAACATTCTGTCATGACCAGTAGGAGCCATACCTTAGTCAGATATTTAGAAACATTCTGTCATGACCAGTAGGAGCCATACCTTAGTCAGATATTTAGAAACATTCTGTCATGACCAGTAGGAGCCATACCTTAGTCAGATATTTAGAAACATTCTGTCATGACCAGTAGGAGCCATACCTTAGTCAGATATTTAGAAACATTCTGCCATGACCGTTAGGAGCCATACCTTAGTCTTTGCTCTCATGAAGGGAAATCCCACGCTGCATTGGAGGAAGTCTAAAGCAACAAGACCACAGGAAATGCCCTTCTCTTCCTTGAATAGAGAAACAAACATGGAGGAAGGGACAGGGGAGAGAGAGAGAGACAGAGGGACGGGGGAGAGCGAGCGAGAGCGAGCGAGAGAGAGAGAAGGGAGGGAGGGACGGGGGAAACAGTGAGAACCAAGGTGGAGGCAGCACAGAGAAAATATGATCACAGTGAAATACTCACTTCACAATATATAACAACTGTGCCTGTGAGGAATGAACTTGTTGGAGGGGAAACACAAACACAAACACAGAGAGAGAGAGAGAGAGAGAGAGAGAGAGAGAGAGAGAGAGAGAGAGAGAGAGAGAGAGAGAGAGAGAGAGAGAGAGAGAGAGAGAGAGAGAGAGAGAGAGAGAGACACAGAGAGAGAGACACAGAGAGACACAGACACAGAGAGAGACACAGACAGACAGACAGACAGACAGACAGACAGACAGACAGACAGACAGACAGACAGACAGACAGACAGACAGACAGACAGACAGAGAGAGAGAGAGAGAGAGAGAGAGAGAGAGAGAGAGAGAGAGAGAGAGAGAGAGAGAGAGAGAGAGAGAGAGAGAGAGAGAGAGACAGAGAGAGAGACAGAGAGAAAGACAGAGAGAGAGACAGAGAGAAAGACAGAGAGAAAGACAGAGAGAAAGACAGAGAGAAAGACAGAGAGAGAGACAGAGAATCAGAAAGGAAAACACTACAGCACAAAAATAAAATAAAAGATCTCTCTGTAGGACAGGATAGTAATAGGGAGGTCAACCTCTATGTCCACTCTGTGTCCCAAATGGTGTGTGTGTAAACACTAACCCTGAGAGGAGGAAGAAACCAAACAGTTTGTGTTCACTAAGGGGCTGCTGTTTCTGTGTGTGTGTGTGTACAGGGCGGGACTGTGTGTGTGTGTGTGTGTGTGTGTGTGTGTGTGTGTGTGTGTGTGTGTGTGTGTGTGTGTGTGTGTGTGTGTGTGTGTGTGTGTGTGTGTGTGTGTGTGTGTGTGTGTGTGTGTGTGTGTGTGTGTGTGTGTGTGTGTGTGTGTGTGTGTGTGTAGTCATTAAAACCCGTTTTTCAACCACTCCACAAATGTCTTGTTAATAAACTATAGTTTTGGCAAGTCTGTTAGGACATCGACTTTGTGCATGACAAGTAATTTTTCCAAGAATTGTTTACAGACAGATTATTTCACTTATAATTCACTGTATCACAATTCCAGTGGGTCAGAAGTTTACATACACTAAGTTGACTGTGCCTTTAAACAGCTTTAGAAGCTTCTGATTGACATCATTTGATTCAATTGGAGATTCAAGGCCTACCTGCAATTCAATGCCTACGTTCAAACTCAGTGTCTCTTCGCTTGGCATCATGGGCAAATCAGAATGAATCAGCCAAGACCTCAGAAAAAAATTGTAGACCTCCACAAGTCTGGTTCATCCTTGGGAGCAATTTTGAAACGCCTGAAGGTACCACGTTCATCTGTACAAACAATAGTATTGTCATGACGTTGCCCTCTTTGGGTACAGCGAGCACCATCCCCCGCTCTCTGCTCCTACAACCAGACTGCTGTGGTCAGAGAGAGGACGTAAATTCCTGAGGAGAGAATCTCCTCATGGCCACACAGAGTGAATTTTCATAGAGAACAAAGGAATGTCTTCCACCTCACAGAACTTGAGGTCCGAACAACATTTATGTTCCGGAGAAGGTATAAAAGATCGGTGAAGAATCCAGCTACAAACTGGTCCGTTTGTTACATTTTGGTGAGGCTCATGGGTGACGGTGCGGCCACATTACCATCATGCTATTTATATAATAGCCTCAGATATGAGGTTTACATCGAATTGTTGTACAAGATGAATGAGTGAGGATGATACTGTTTGTAAAATTGTGTAATGTGATTTTGGACTGTTTAATGAAGGAAACTCCAATTCCCTTTTGAGTTTAACTAAATCAGAGGACCGCCCATGAACCAGTTAGGGTCGGACATCCTGGGACAGGCCCTTACTTTGTTTGTTTGTGTGTGTGTGCACTTCTGTGATTGTTTAGTTAGTTAATAAATACATGTTTTAAGACAATTGATGTATGGATGACTGATACTGTGTTCGTGCAGATAACCAACAATTTACAACGTTTGGAATGAGACTAACGTGAGGTAAAATAAATCATTCATTAATCAGAAGACGATTGATCAGATATGGAAATATCTGAAAGGTTATATTAGGAAATTATAACTTTGCAATCTGAATATTTTCCTTGGTGCCCCGACTTCCTAGTTAATTACAGTTACATGATTAATCAGTTTGATCATGTAATACTAATTACAGAGGATCTTTGATAAAAACGAAGTCTTCAATTTAATGATAGTAAAGACACGACAGTATGCAAGTATAAACACCATGGGACCACGCAGCCGTCATACCGCTCAAGAAGGAGACACGTTCTGTCTCCTAGAGATGAATGTACTTTGTTGCGTAAAGTGCAAATCAATCCCAGAACAACAGCAAAGGACCTTGTGCTGATGCTGAAGGAAACAGGATCAAAAGTATCTATATCCACAGTAAAACGAGTCCTATAATCAACATAACCCGAAAGGCCAATAAGCAAGGAAGAAGCCACTGCTCCAAAAGCGCCATTAAAAAGCCAGACTATGGTTTGCAATTGTACATGGGGACAAAGATCATACTTTTTGGAGAAATGTCTTCTGGTCTGATGAAACAAAAATGTAACTGTTTGGCCATGATGACCATCGTTATGTTTCGAGGAAAAAGGGAGGAGGCTTGCTAGCCAAAGAACACCATCCCAACCGTGAAGCACGGGGGGGCATCATCCTGTTGTGGGGGTGCTTTGCTGCAAGAGGGACTGGTGCACTTCACAAAATAGATGGCTTCATGAGGGAGGAAAATGATGTGGATATATTGAAGCAACATGTCAAGACATCAGTCAGGAAGTTAAAAGCTTGGTCGCAAATGGGTCTTTCAAATGGACAATGACCCCACAAAATACTTCGAAAGTTGTGACAAAATGGTTTAAGGACAACAAAGTCAAGGAATTGGAGTGGCCATCACAAAGCCCTGACCTCAATCCTATAGAACAGTTGTGGGCAGAACTGAAAAAGCTTGTGCTTCCAAACGGACAAAGACCCCAAGCATACTTCCATACTTCTTATCATTAACACTGGAGTGATAGATGTTCTCCCCACTGTATATATCCATACACACATGCATACATATACACATATATACATACACATACCTATATAGACATACATACTTTTTTAAAGAATATACCTTTATTATTATTCCCGGCAAACCCTACCACCGATCCCCCAATTTGAGTAAACTAATAAACACTTCGGCTTTTACCTTCAATCTATACATCTAAACATCTTATACACACTATACATTCACAGTCACAATAGCTATTTTCTATTTGTTTTTAGTCCCTACCCTATTTCTGATGTCCATTCAGTTTGATTTCTATTTGTAACTGTGCTATTTCACAAAAGTTCTGAACATATATATGACAAATGTCTTAATTTAGGCCTGCAGTGAACCCTAACGCAGGTCTTAATATTTTAAAATACTATTGTTATTGTCAGTTTGGAAAACTCCTAAATTAACTGGTTACAGTAAAACATTTTTTAAATTTAACTTGGCAAGTCAGTTAAGAACAAATTATTATTTACAATGACGGCCTAACGAGGACCAGTGGGTTAACTGCCTTGTTCAGGGGCAGAACGGCAGAATTTTACCTAGTCATCTCTGGGATTCAATCCAGCAACCTTTTGGTTACTGGCCCAACGCTCTAACCGCTAGGCTACCTGCCACCACAGCATTCAATCGGGAGTGACCTGGTTACAGTATTCAATAGGGAGTGACCTGGTTACAGTATTCAATAGGGAGTGATCTGGTTACAGTATTCAATAGGGAGTGACCTGGTTACAGTATTCAATAGGGAGTGACCTGGTTACAGTATTCAATAGGGAGTGATCTGGTTACAGTATTCAATAGGGAGTGACCTGGTTACAATATTCAATAGGGAGTGACCTGGTTACAATATTCAATCGGGAGTGACCTGGTTACAATATTCAATCGGGAGTGACCTGGTTACAATATTCAATAGGGAGTGACCTGGTTACAGTATTCCTTTCTAAAATTATCTGCTGAAATTGTTGCCACCCCTATTACTAGCCTGTTCAACCTCTCTTTCGTGTCGTCTGAGATTCCCAAAGATTGGAAAACAGCTGCGGTCACCCCCATCTTCAAAGGGGAGGGGGCACTCTTGACCCAAACTGCTACAGACCAATATCTATCCTACCCTGCCTTTCTAAGGTCTTCGAAAGCCAAGACGACAAACAGATTACCGACCATTTCGAATCTCACCATACCTTCTCTGCTATGCAATCTGGTTTCAGAGCTGGTCATGGGTGCACCTCAGCCACGCTCAAGGTCCTACACGATATCTTGACCGCCATCGATAAGAAACATTACTGTGCAGCCGTATTCATTGATCTGGCCAAGGCTTTCGACTCTGTCAATCACCACATTGCCTAGCCTGGTTCACCAAATACTTCTCTGATAGAGTTCAGTGTGTCAAATCGGAGGGTCTGTTGTCCGGACCTCTGGCAGTCTCTATAGGGGTGCCACAGGGTTAAATTCTTGGACCGACTCTCTTCTCTGTATACATCAATGATGTCGCTCTTGCTGTTGGTGAGTCTCTGATCCACCTCTACGCAGACGACACCATTCTGTATACTTCCGGCCCTTCTTTGGACACTGTGTTAACAACCCTCCAGGCAAGATTCAATGCCATACAACTCTCCTTCTGTGGTCTCCAATTGCTCTTAAATACAAGTAAAATGAAATACCTGCTCTTCAACCGATCGCTGCCTGCACCTGCCCGCCTGTCCAACATCACTACTCTGAAAGGCTCTGACTTAGAATATGTGGACAACTATAAATACCTAGGTGTCTGGTTAGACTGTAAACTCTCCTTCCAGACGCACATCAAACATCTCCAATCCAAAGTTAAATCTAGAATTGGCTTCCTATTTCGCAACAAAGCATCCTTCACTCATGCTATACCCTTGTAAAACTGACCATCCTACCAATCCTCAACTTCGGCGATGTCATTTACAAAATAGCTTCCAACCCTCTACTCAACAAATTGGATGCGGTCTATCACAGTGCCATCCGTTTTGTCACCAAAGCCCCATGACCTACCCACCATTGCGACCTGTACGCTCTCGTTGGCTGGCCCTCGCTTCATACTCGTCGTCAAACCCACTGGCTCCATGTCATCTACAAGACCCTGCTAGGTAAAGTCCCCCCTTATCTCAGCTCCCTGGTCACCATAGCATCACCCACCTGTAGCACACGCTCCAGCAGGTATATCTCTCTAGTCACCCCCAAAACCAATTATTTCTTTGGCCGCCTCTCCTTCCAGTTCTCTGCTGCCAATGACTGGAACGAACTGCAAAAATCTATGAAACTGGAAACACTTATCTCCCTCACTAGCTTTAAGCACCAGCTGCCAGAGCAGCTCACAGATTACTGCACCTGTACATAGCCCATCTATAATTTAGCCCAAACAACTACCTCTTTCCCTACCGTATTTATTTTATTTATTTATTTATTTTGCTCCTTTGCACCCCATTATTTTTATTTCTACTTTGCACATTCTTCCACTGCAAATCTACCATTCCAGTGTTTTACTTGCTATATTGTATTTACTTTGCCACCATGGCCTTTTTTTGCCTTTACCTCCCTTATCTCACCTCATTTGCTCACATCGTATATAGACTTGTTTCTACTGTATTATTGACTGTATGTTTGTTTTACTCCATGTGTAACTCTGTGTCATTGTATGTGTTGAACTGCTTTGCTTTATCTTGGCCAGGTTGCAATTGTAAATGAGAACTTGTTCTCAACTTGCCTACCTGGTTAAATAAAGGTGAAAAAAAAAAAAAATGTTTTAAAAATTCAATAGGGAGCGAACTGGTTACAGTATTCATTAGGTAGTGAACTGGTTACAGTATTCATTAGGTAGTGAACTGGTTACAGAATTCATTAGGTAGTGAACTGGTTACAGTATTCATTAGGTAGTGAACTGGTTACAGAATTCATTAGGTAGTGAACTGGTTACAGTATTCATTAGGTAGTGAACTGGTTACAGAATTCATTAGGTAGTGAACTGGTTACAGAATTCATTAGGTAGTGAACTGGTTACAGTATTCATTAGGTAGTGAACTGGTTACAGAATTCAATAGGTAGTGAACTGGTTACAGTATTCATTAGGTAGTGAACTGGTTCCAGAATTCATTAGATATTGAATACTGTAACCAGTTCACTAGGTAGTGAACTGGTTACAGTATTCATTAGGTAGTGACCTGGTTACAGTATTCAATAGGGAGTGACCTGGTTACAGTATTCAATAGGGAGTGACCTGGTTACAGTATTCAATAGGGAGTGACCTGGTTACAGTATTCATTAGGTAGTGACCTGGTTACAGTATTCAATAGGGAGTGACCTGGTTACAGTATTCAATAGGGAGTGACCTGGTTACAGTATTCAATAGGGAGTGACCTGGTTACAGTATTCATTAGGGAGTGAACTGGTTACAGTATTCAATAGGGAGTGAACTGGTTACAGTATTCAATAGGGAGTGACCTGGTTACAGTATTCAATAGGGAGTGACCTGGTTACAGTATTCAATAGGGAGTGACCTGGTTACAGTATTCAATAGGGAGTGACCTGGTTACAGTATTCAATAGGGAGTGACCTGGTTACAGTATTCAATAGGGAGTGACCTGGTTACAGTATTCAATAGGGAGTGACCTGGTTACAGTATTCAATAGGGAGTGACCTGGTTACAGTATTCAACAGTATTCAATAGGAGTGACCTGGTTACAGTATTCAATAGGGAGTGACCTGGTTACAGTATTCAATAGGGAGTGACCTGGTTACAGTATTCAATAGGGAGTGACCTGGTTACAGTATTCAATAGGGAGTGACCTGGTTACAGTATTCAATAGGGAGTGACCTGGTTACAGTATTCATTAGGTAGTGACCTGGTTACAGTATTCATTAGGTAGTGACCTGGTTACAGTATTCAATAGGGAGTGACCTGGCTTACAGTATTCAATAGGGAGTGACCTGGTTACAGAATTCAATAGGGAGTGACCTGGTTACAGTATTCAATAGGGAGTGACCTGGTTACAGTATTCAATAGGGAGTGACCTGGTTACAGTATTCAATAGGGAGTGACCTGGTTACAGTATTCAATAGGGAGTGACCTGGTTACAGTATTCATTAGGTAGTGAACTGGTTACAGTATTCATTAGGTAGTGACCTGGTTACAGTATTCAATAGGGAGTGACCTGGTTACAGTATTCAATAGGGAGTGACCTGGTTACAGTATTCAATAGGGAGTGACCTGGTTACAGTATTCAATAGGGAGTGACCTGGTTACAGTATTCATTAGGTAGTGAACTGGTTACAGTATTCAATAGGGAGTGACCTGGTTACAGTATTCGTTAGGTAGTGAACTGGTTACAGTATTCAATAGGGAGTGACCTGATTACAGTATTCATTAGGTAGTGAACTGGTTACAGTATTCAATAGGGAGTGACCTGGTTACAGTATTCAATAGGGAGTGACCTGGTTACAGTATTCAATAGGGAGTGACCTGGTTACAGTATTCAATAGGGAGTGACCTGGTTACAGTATTCGTTAGGTAGTGAACTGGTTACAGTATTCAATAGGGAGTGACCTGGTTACAGTATTCATTAGGTAGTGAACTGGTTACAGTATTCAATAGGGAGTGACCTGGTTACAGTATTCAATAGGGAGTGACCTGGTTACAGTATTCAATAGGGAACTACAGTGATATCTAATGTCATGTGGATTTTACCTAGACTCGTAACTCCTGGATATGCTGCATATTTACCAGGGAGATTAAAGATACTGTATGCTGCATATTACCTCTCCCTCCTCTGCTCACATAATTATGAGGGAAAACAAATGCATACAACTATCACTATTACAAATTCTCGTCCTCCTCGTATTGCCATAGCAACTACCAACCATTACCAGTCATTAGGATTTCCCTGCTCTGCTGACACATTTACGAGGAAACAGAAAATCACTCCACACACCTATCGTCCTGCCTCCCCTCCTCCTTCGACACCCTGCTCTCCTTACTCAGCAGTTCCCCAGCTCCAGGTCCGGGTGGGGGTTAGTGTGGGGCTGTGCCCTTCGTCTTCAATAAATCAGCTAACATAGCAAAAATCCTTGACTATGTACATATTCAGTGAGCATAGCCTTGCTATTGAAGAGACCAACATAGGCAGACCTGGCTCTCAAGAGAAGACAGGAAACTGAGCTGCACTTCACCAAATGTTTGACCACATTAGAGACATATTTTCTACAGATCACACAGAACCACAAAGAATTTGAAAACAAATCCAATATTGATAAATTCATAAGGTGAATGCACCAATTTGTAAGTCGCTCTGGTTAAGAGCGTCTGCTAAATGACTTAAATGTAAATGTAAATGTAAATACCACAATGTGCAATCAGAGCAGCAAGATGTGTGGCCCATTGCTATGACAAAAGGGCACCCAGAGGAGCACAAACAACACCGTAAATACAACCTATATTTATTTGTTTATTTCACTTGCTTTGGCAATGTAAACATATGTTTCCCATGCCAATAAGGCAATTTGAATTGATTTCAGAGAGGGGGGGTAGCCTGATTCCCCATCACTCACCTGGCAGGGCCTTGAGAGATAACAGAGCAGAGCTTTCCTTTCTCTGTGGGGAGACTAGGGAATAGAGGACTACTGTCTGTTTGTTCATCTCTCTCTCTCAATCTTTCACTGGTGTTTTCCCCCATGTCGTTTTCATTATTGTATCCCCAAACCACACACATCCCTGAGTCGCTTCTATTTTCAGTTTGCTGCAGCTAGCGACTGGAACGAGCTGCAACAAACACTCAAACTGGACAGTTTTATCTCTTCATTCAAAGACACAATCATGGACACTCTTACTGACAGTTGTGACTGCTTTGCGTGATGTATTGTTGTCTCTACCTTCTGCCCTATGTGCTGTTGTCTGTGCCATGTTTTGTGCTGCTACCATGTTGTGTTGCTACCATGTTGTCATGTTGTGTTGCCATGTGTTGCCGCCATGCTATGTTGTTGTCTTAGGTCTCTGTTAATGTAATGTTGTGGTGTCTCTCTTGTCGCGATGTGTCTTTTGTCCTATATTTTTATTTTATTTTAAATGTTTAATCCCAGTCCCCGCAGGAGACCTTTTGCCTTTTGGTAGGCCGTGATTGTAAATAAGAATTTGTTCTCAACTGACTTGCCTAGTTAAATAAAGGTTAAATAAATGTTTAAAATTCATGCCAAAGACTCTAATTGGCTAAGGCTTGAGTGTTTTTCTTCTGTGTCTTTAGTTCAGTTAAAAAACTTTCCGTATTTAGACTTTGATATGAGCTTGCCACAGCAGGACTTTACAGAAATGGTTCTCTAAATCACAACATTGCTCTGGTTACATGTCCTCAAACTAGTACCACACCAGCCTGGTCCCACACAATGTTTATAGCCAGAACCTCTGCTATAGGCGTTTGTTTACTTCTTACTTTACCACAACAGCCTGTAGCAGAGGTTCTGACTATCACAAACCCCGGACCTGTCATGATGAACATAAGCTTGCCTGGTGCAATGGAACCAAGAGTATAGTCATAAAAGTGCCAACCCCACTCTGAGGAGTGAGATGAGCTTCTGAAACTAATTCACCTCCCTGGTTTTCAAACAGCTCTGGTTGCAAGAACAACAGAGAGATAACCAGACCACCACTCTTAAAATCAGGGGGAACGGGAGTTCACACTCAGCTCCACACACACAGCACACACAGGCACACACAGAGTGAGAAAGAGCCTCAGAGGAGGAGCGGGAGCTGACCCTAACAGAACCCTTGCAGAGCAGAGAGAGGTCACATAAACACCCCTGAATTCTACCAGCAGGCAGAAGCAATTACAAAAGTCAATAGCTGTGTTTGAATACTCACACTAACCGTACTATTTGTGATGTGAATTGAGTATATAGTATAATTATTGGTCATAGTATGTATGTCATTAGTAACCCATAAGTTCCCAGTTGTTGTACTAAATTCGCCAAAATATGAAGTATACACGCAGAGGCCACTATTTCTGTTATTTAGGGCAATTCTTCAGGAAATGGGCGTGGCTTCACATAATTTTCAGATTTGAAGAAAATGGCGGAAAATATGCAGCCGAAGTACGAGAGCAGATACAAATTCATTGCTTTAACTAATTATGACAAACTTTAAGAAAATGTTGAGCGCTCAACACCCGTTGAATATGGCCGGTGTCAGTAAACGTCGGCAAAAAAAACATAATTAAATTGTTGCCTGCAGCACAGTTACAGTCACCAACTCTCTGGATAACATGAAAAGTGCTAACAGCTCTAGGGTGAGTAAAATTGTAAGAGTTATCTCATTTGTGTCTGGAAGTAGCTAGCAAGCTAGCCAACGTTAGCTTGGGTGCTTGACTGCCGTTGTAAGGTCAGAATGCTCAAATCAACCCTACTCCTCGGCCCGAGCGTCCAGTGCGCTCCGATAGCGAAATGCTCGGAATTTACAAACGGACAATCTGAAAATGCTCTGAATTCACGAGTGCACTCTGGCACTTCAGAATGAATTTAACAACACACAAGTCGTAAAATGTCTACCTAGTAATTTGTTATGCTAACTAGCTAGCAAAAATTTGCATAGCAACCGTATCAACTTCCAGTAGACAGACGAAGAGCTAGTATGCTTAACTGAAAGGATATTGTTCATTTACAGTATTCTAAAATTATCTAAAAGTATATAGTATGTAGTAAATACTCATTCATCTCTGCCCTTTTTCAATTTTCTTCTAAAAATGACATACCCAAATCGAACTGCCTGTAGCTCAGGCCCTGAAGCAAGGATATGCATAGTATTGACAACATTTGAAAGGAAATGCTTTGAAGTTTGTGGAAATGTTAAATTAATGTAGGAGAATATAACACAATAGATCTGGTAAAAGATAATACAAAGAAGAAAAAAATAATATTTTGTATGTTTTTTGTACCATCATCTTTGATGAGAGAAAGGCCATAATGCATTATTTGAGCAATTTAGATTTTGGCCACTAGATGGCAGCAGTGTATGTGCAAAGTTTTAGACTGATCAAATGAATTTCTGTTCAAATTTTGGATCAAGATTGCACAGATTTGCCTAATTTGTTTATTAACAACTTTTCATGTTCAACATTTTGCACTCTCATCAAACAATAGCATGGTATTCTTTCACTGTAATAGCTACTGTGAATTGGACAGTGCAGTTAGATTAACAATAATTTAAGCTTTCCGTCAATATCAGATATGTCCATGGAAATGTTCTTCCTACTTACAACTTCATGCTGATCGCATTAGCTCAACCGTCCTATGGATGGGACACCGATCCCGAAGAAGTTTAAAAAGCTGCTAGGTTGAGAGACTTTTTGTTTAAGAAGCTGATAGTTAGAGAGATCAGCGGGACCAGGAAGTCACAGACAGGAAGGAAACATTATTAAAAGAGGACACAGGATTCTCTCACAAATACTTTGCCTTGAGTGCCAGGTGTTGTGGGGTTTGCACTTTATGGACTGTTCCATTGGCTCCATTGCAACAGGCAAGCTCAATTAAGTAAAGCTAATATACATTATATATTATAAAGTATTTGAGATCAGTTCAAAGGTATTTAAACCCAGGTCTGGAGGAGTCTCACACACAGCAACAGCCTTAGTCTGACGACTGTAGGAAACATAAGCTGTGCTGGAATACCCATACTAGCATACTGTATTCTACACACTTAAACAGACTACCTCAACCTATTAGCTTCCCAGACAAAGAAAGAGTCTGTTACAGGAGGTAAACCAATACTAAACCTGAAGTTAATAGTTCATTCAATGAGCCAGGTGAAACGAAAACTCTTAAAATATTATTTTTGCAATATTTTAGGTCAAATATTATTGTGCATATTAGATTGAATTTATATTCAATGTCCATTCATCTCCCTCCCTCCTGCCCTCCCTCTTTCCTAAGCTTTGACTGACATGGCATCTCTCCCGGGTATGATTAGGTCTGTTCTGCTGGCCTTACAAAAACTGAGGCTGTGTCCCCATTCTCCACTCACCTTCCATTCACATGCACACTTCCCTTCCATACATGTGCACACTACCCTTTCATACAGTTTCACACTCCCCATCATGGAATTAAAACTAATTGGATTGGTGTAGAGAAAGCATTGGCTAGAGAAACATGGCATCTTACTCAGGTCTGACTAGGTCTGTCTGCTCTCTGACTATTGTTGTTGCATAGGATAACAGCAGACAGACCTAGTCAGACCTGAGTAAGATGCCATGTTTCTCTAGCCAATGTTTTGACAGACAGACAGCACACTAACCTAACCTCTAGCCTAGAGCCAACGCCCGCCCCCTCTTCTGGGAAACACATTTACAGTTACAGTTTCGGGGAAAAAGTCTGGGCTTAAATGTGGAGGTTCACAATCAGATATACTATGAATGCTGGAAAATACTGTCTCAAATACGTTTCACATCATAACGTATAAGCTGTGTTCGAATACTCACTAACCATACTATTACCGCACTAACCATACTATTTGTGATATAAATTGAGTATATAGTATGCTTATTGGTCATAGTATGGATATACAGTGGGGCAAAAAAGTATTTAGTCAGCCACCAATTGTGCAAGTTCTCCCACTTAAAACGATGAGGCCTGTAACTATGACAGACAAAATGAGAAAAAAAATCCAGAAAATCACATTGTAGGATTTTTAATGAATTTATTTGCAAATTATGGTGGAAAATAAGTATTTGGACAATAACAAAAGTTTGTCAATACTTTGTTATATACCCTTTGTTGGCAATGACAGAGGTCAAATGTTTTCTGTAAGTCTTCACAAGGTTTTCACAAACTGTTGTTGGTATTTTGGCCCATTCCTTCAGGCAAGATCTCCTCTAGAGCAGTGATGTTTTGGGGCTGTCGCTGGGCAACACGGACTTTCAACTCCCTCCAAAGATTTTCTCTGGGGTTGAGATCTGGAGACTGGCTAGGCCACTCCAGGACCATGAAATGCTTCTTACGAAGCCACTCCTTCGTTGCCCGGGCGGTGTGTTTGGGATCATTGTCATGCTGAAAGACCCAGCCACGTTTCATCTTCAATGCCCTTGCAGATGGAAGGAGGTTTTCACCCAAAATCTCACGATACATGGCCCCATTCATTCTTTCCTTTACACGGATCAGTCGTCCTGGTCCCTTTGCAGAAAACCAGCCCCAAAGCATGTTTCCACCCCCATGTTTCACAGTAGGTATGGTGTTCTTTGGATACAACTCAGCATTCTTTGTCCTCCAAACACGACGAGTTCAGTTTTTACCAAAAAGTTATATTTTGGTTTCATCTGACCATATGACATTCTCCCAATCTTCTTCTGGATCATCCAAATGCTCTCTAGCAAACTTCAGACGGGCCTGGACATGTACTGGCTTAAGCAAGGGGACATTGTGATCATTTTGACCCCACGGGGTGAGATCTTGCGTGGAGCCCCAGATCGAGGGAGATTATCAGTCGTCTTGTATGTCTTCCATTTCCTAATAATTGCTCCCACAGTTGATTTCTTCAAACCAAGCTGCTTACCTATTGCAGATTCAGTCTTCCCAGCCTGGTGCAGGTCTACAATTTTGTTTCTGGTGTCCTTTGACAGCTCTTTGGTCTTGGCCATAGTGGAGTTTGGAGTGTGACTGTTTGAGGTTGTGGACAGGTGTCTTTTATACTGATAACAAGTTCAAACAGGTGCCATTAATACAGGTAACGAGTGGAGGACAGAGGAGCCTCTTAAAGAAGAAGTTACAGGTCTGTGAGAGCCAGAAATATTGCTTGTTTGTAGGTGACCAAATACTTATTTTCCACCATAATTTGCAAATTAATTAATAAAAAATCCTACAATGTGATTTTCTGGAAAAAAATGCTCCTGTTGTCTGTCATAGTTGAAGTGTAGCTATGATGACAATTACAGGCCTCATCTTTTTAAGTGAGAGAACTTGCACAATTGGTGGCTGACAAAATAAGTTTTTTGCCCCACTGTAGTTTGCATGCCAAAAGTTTCTGGATGTTGTACTACATTTGCCAAAATTAGAAGTACACAAGCAGTGGACATTAGTTCCGTGCTTTTAGGGCCCATAATGCAATTCTTCTAAAAATGGGCATGGCTTCACATCGTTTTCAGATTTGGAGAAAATGGCGGAAGTCCAACGAGAGCGGACACAAATTCATTGCTTTAACTAATTATGACAATTGTGAAGAAAATGTTGAGCAATGTAATAAAGTAGTGACTTTTCAAATAAGTTACCTTACACGTTATATTGGCTGACAATTTGTTAGCCACACAATCCGTACGAACCACATAGCACATCATTACAACAGTATGTACCGGTATGTTAGCTAGCTACCTAACATTAGTTGGCTACGAATATATCAAGCTTGCCAGTATAGTACCTATATGCTATCAAAACCAATGCTTATTGACTTGATCATTCCAGTCAATCTTAGTCATTCTTAGCATTGTCAGTAAACCTTGGCAAAAAAATAATAATAATTCAATTGTTGCCAGCAGCACAGTTACAGTCAACAACGCTCTGGATAACCAGCTCTGCTAGGGTGGGTAAAATGGTCAGAGTGAGGTGTTCTCTCATTTGTGTCTGGAAGAAGCTAGCAAGTTAGACAACGTCAGCAAGTTATCTTGGGTGCTTGACTGTCGTTGTAAGGTCAGAATGCTTGAATGAACCCTAATCTCCTGCCAGAGCGTCCAGTTTGCGCTCTCAACGCTCCGAGAGGGAAACGCTGCGCCCAGAGTGCAGTCTAAGAGCACTCAGGAACTCCAAATTGAATTTAAGAACACATCCAAAGTCGTATAATGTCTAGCTAATAATTTGTTATGCTAACAAGCAGGCAAGAGGTTGCATAACAGCATCAACTTCCGGAAGACAGGCAAAGCACTAGGACGCTCAGCTGATAGGATACCGTTTTTTACAATATACTAATATCAACTAATAGTATGTAGTATATACTCATTAAGTATGTAGTATATGTTATGTTTGTATGGGTGTTGTTGAAATATAGCCTCAGCGAATGGTGTTGTTGAATGAGGAGTATTTTAGTTAGGTCTTGTGCTCTTGTTAGAGTTGTATAATTCTAGAAACTTAGCCAAAATTCTGAGATTTTAAAGAATTTTCAGCTGTGGGATACCCAGTTGTAGGGTTCCCTTTCTGGTTATTCCCTCCTGATTGCTGAAATCTTCCATTTCCTACAGTAACCATTGATCAACTGTTAATTCAACTTTCCCAAAATGTATTAATTTCAGAACATCACCGTAACAACCCCTAATCAAAGAAACACTAGACATGAGTCCTAAAATGTATTAATTTCAGAACATCACCGTAACAACCCCTAATCAAAGAAACACTAGACATGAGTCCTAAAATGTATTAATTTCAGAACATCACCGTAACAACCCCTAACCAAAGAAACACTAGACATGAGTCCTAAAATGTAAACAACCGACATTTCGACATGTAAACAAACATACACAACAATAGTCATGAAGAGACAGCAGAATGAAAAGACAGAACAACCAATCAATGTATGAAACCTTTCACACAACAGCCCCCACTTACAACAACAATAGAACAACAACCAACCTTCTGCCAGTAGTTGATATAGAAGACATCTCTGGAGAAGTTGAAGTAGATGTTGGTGTCGTAGGCATCGTCCCCTGCGTTGGAGATGGTCACGTTCAGAGAGACATTCCTCACTCCTCCTAGGGCCAGATGGGACCGCACGTGGAGCCTAGCCGCAGGAATGTAATAATTACTTTGATTTGATAGAGACAGAATCAGTTAAAAGATTGTGAGACGTTCCGTACGTTCCTCACTCTTGCCAAGGCTAGAGGGAGGATATGGAGCCTGGTAGAGAATATTATGGTCATTCAGAAGAAGCTTTCTTTCTTTTCTAAAGGTATTACTCTCAGTTATAAGTCATTATGAGAACTACAATGGAGTTATGAGAGATTTTCACTCCACACACAAGCAAAGGACACTAGTAATATATAACTAAGCTGTTATACTAGTAGTAATACCAGTGAACCACTGAATTACAACAGCTATTGGTTTCCAAAAGTCCACACTGCCAATGATTCATACAACAAGAGGAAAAGGACCTACCTCACTAAATATGGAGAAAGCATGGATGGCTTCCAATGACAACAAGAGGCAATGAGCACACATCATAGTTCCACTGACCACACCCACACCTCAGTGTGTACAGCATGACCTCAGTCTCCTTTCATAGCAGAGTGGTGAGCAGAGGCCAGAAGAGAACGCATGCTAGCACACACACAATCTTGTACAACTAAACTTGTGGGGACACACAATTCAGTCCCATTCAAAATCCAATTTTTCCTAACCCCTATCCTAACCCGAAAACCTAACCTTAACCCTAAATCTAACCCTAGCTCCTAACCCTAATTCTAATTCTAACCATAACCCTAAACCCCCTAGAAATAGCATTTGACTTTGTGGGGACCAACAAAATATCCCCAGTTGATCACATTTTTGTTCATTTACTACTTGTGGCTGACTTCTGGTCCTGACAAGTATAGTTAAAGACGTCCAAAACATACACTCGAATAGATATAAACCAAGTGAGTGGTCAAACAGAAGAACAGAGTGTGAGTGTGTTTTTTTACCCAGAAAGCAGTAGTTTCCCATGGAGTCTCAGGTCAGCAGCACAGTCGTCAGACAGGCAGTTCCTCTCGAACCATGTCTAGAAGAGGAAACATGACAGCGAGTAATCAAAAAATAACTAAATTGATCAATCTTCCAAATTCCGCTCAAGGAAAGAAAACACGTGGCAACACCAGGTGGTAACCGAAACCACCTCATAACGATAATCTGAGGTTATTTCTTTGAGGTCATTTCTAGACATTCCTCTGCTAACACAGAGGAAGAATATACTTTTGCTTTCAGGTACCAGTGTTAGAGGGTCGACTCCTAAAACATTTATAAAACATAAAGGAAATTGATCGGAACTAAATATACTGTATGTTTCAGTCCCTGTTTGAAAATAATTTACTTTCAACTCTGATTTGATTGTATTAGGATCTCTTTTAGTCTCCATTTGGACTAATCTTCCAAGAGTCCTTAACATTAAAATACAATTATAATACAAACACACTTTCACATATAACACACTATTACAAACATACATAATACACTAGCATAATGACCCAATAAATACTCAATCTAAAAATATATATATATATATAAAATGTTTTTTTTACATGGATTCTTCATCTACTATAGTCCCACAACATTTCTATATACTATTTTTAAATTGTTTTTAAATCTTGTTTAAAGATTGTGAAAAAATCTGCAAAAAATCTGCAAATTGATTGGCAATATCAACTGGTTTTGTTATCATTCTCCTGTCAACCTCCACACTAGATGGGCATGATGGGATAGATGTACTAAGTAAGCCCTTAACTGTGTTCCATATCTTTTTACAATCATTTTTACAATCAGTAAAAGCATTGTTGTAAAATAACTTTTTCCCCCTTCGATTCAATTTAACTGCATAATTACGTAATGTTCTATAATTCTGTTCATCAATTTCTCATTTTGACTTGGCTGCTAAGACTTTTGCCATATTTCTTTGAGAAAAAGCCTCACCCAGTTCATCATCAATCCATGGAGATGGGCGGGCACCAACTGTACTCTTTCTTATAGGGGCATGATGGTCCATTACCTCAGTGAGCAAATCAATAAAACATTCTGTAGCGTGATTTAAATCATCCTCTAGATAAATCAGCTCCCAGGGTACAGCAGCTAAATAATTTAGAAATAACTCATGATTAAATGTTTTAAAATGTATTTTGACCACAATCCTTGGGGGTTTCTTTGGAACCATGGTGTTCATGGTCACAATATTATGGTTGACTCTCAGTAGAGAGTACTGCAAGAATTCGGGGGGTAAATCAAACCAGGACTCAAACCTGGAACCAGCGACTGTCAACCACACACCTTAGCCGTTACACCAAAACTCTTAGCATGATTGCAAGGTGTTGTCACTATAGTATGTTCTGTGAGAACATTTCAACCTACATATAGGCTACACAACAGCTGTAGCCTGTTACCTCATTCAACCTACATATAGGCGACACAACAGCTGTAGCCTGTTACCTCATTCAACCTAGATATTAGGCAACAACAGCTGTAGCCTGTTACCTCATTCAACCTAGATAATAGGCAACAACAGCTGTAGCCTGTTACTTCATTCAACCTAGATAATAGGCAACAACAGCTGTAGCCTGTTACCTCATTCAACCTAGATAATAGGCAACAACAGCTGTAGCCTGTTACCTCATTCAACCTAGATAATAGGCAACAACAGCTGTAGCCTGTTACCTCATTCAACCTAGATATTAGGCAACAACAGCTGTAGCCTGTTACCTCATTCAACCTAGATAATAGGCAACAACAGCTGTAGCCTGTTACCTCATTCAACCTAGATATTAGGCAACAACAGCTGTAGCCTGTTACCTCATTCAACCTAGATATTAGGCAACAACAGCTGTAGCCTGTTACCTCATTCAACCTAGATATTAGGCAACAACAGCTGTAGCCTGTTACCTCATTCAACCTACATATAGGCAACAACAGCTGTAGCCTGTTACCTCATTCAACCTAGATAATAGGCAACAACAGCTGTAGCCTGTTACCTCATTCAACCTAGATAATAGGCAACAGCTGTAGCCTGTTACCTCATTCAACCTAGATAATAGGCAACAACAGCTGTAGCCTGTTACCTCATTCAACCTAGATATTAGGCAACAACAGCTGTAGCCTGTTACCTCATTCAACCTAGATAATAGGCAACAACAGCTGTAGCCTGTTACCTCATTCAACCTAGATATTAGGCAACAACAGCTGTAGCCTGTTACCTCATTCAACCTAGATAATAGGCAACAACAGCTGTAGCCTGTTACCTCATTCAACCTACATATAGGCAACAACAGCTGTAGCCTGTTACCTCATTCAACCTACATATAGGCGACACAACAGCTGTAGCCTGTGACTTCATTCAACCTAAATATAGGCAAAACAGCTGTAGCCTGTTACCTCATTCAACCTAGATAATAGGCAACAACAGCTGTAGCCTGTTACCCCATTCAACCTAGATATTAGGCAACAACAGCTGTAGCCTGTTACCTCATTCAACCTACATATAGGCAACAACAGCTGTAGCCTGTTACCTCATTCAACCTACATATAGGCGACACAACAGCTGTAGCCTGTGACTTCATTCAACCTAAATATAGGCAAAACAGCTGTAGCCTGTTACCTCATTCAACCTAGATATTAGGCAACAACAGCTGTAGCCTGTTACCTTATTCAACCTAGATATTAGGCAACAACAGCTGTAGACTGTTACCCCATTCAACCTAGATATTAGGCAACAACAGCTGTAGCCTGTTACCTCATTCAACCTAGATATTAGGCAACAACAGCTGTAGCCTGTTACCTCATTCAACCTAGATAATAGGCAACAACAGCTGTAGCCTGTTACCTCATTCAACCTAGATATTAGGCAACAACAGCTGTAGCCTGTTACCTCATTCAACCTAGATATTAGGCAACAACAGCTGTAGCCTGTTACCCCATTCAACCTAGATATTAGGCAACAACAGCTGTAGCCTGTTACCTCATTCAACCTAGATATTAGGCAACAACAGCTGTAGCCTGTTACCTCATTCAACCTAGATAATAGGCAACAACAGCTGTAGCCTGTTACCTCATTCAACCTACATATAGGCAACAACAGCTGTAGCCTGTTACCTCATTCAACCTAGATAATAGGCAACAACAGCTGTAGCCTGTTACCTCATTCAACCTAGATATTAGGCAACAACAGCTGTAGCCTGTTACCTCATTCAACCTAGATAATAGGCAACAACAGCTGTAGCCTGTTACCTCATTCAACCTAGATAATAGGCAACAACAGCTGTAGCCTGTTACCTCATTCAACCTATATATTAGGCAACAACAGCTGTTACCTCATTCTTTGCTGCCATCTTGTCTCCTTTCCTCCAGCGCAGTACAGGTGTAAGAGCAGGCAGGTCTTTGTCCAGGTGACCGTTCACCACATGCTTCCCCAGGGTGTAGGCCACCTCAAAGGTGATGGCTGTGAATACGTCTTTCACGTCCTTCTGTAGAGACACAAAGAGAAACCAAATGGCAGTTCAAGCACAATGTAATTTCGGAACCCACAACCAAATCTTGAATTGCTCAGATTGTTATGAGAAAGAGCCAGTGTTTAAGATATGTGTACAATACCATTCAAAAGTTTGTGGTCACTTAGAAATGTTCTTTTTTTTTGTAAGAAAAACACATTTTCTGTCCATTAAAATAACATCAAATTGATCAGAAATACATTGTTAATGTTGTAAATGACTATTGTAGCTGGAAACGGCTGATTTTTTATGGAATATCTACATAGGCATACAGAGGTCCATTAACAGCAACCATCACTCCTGTGTTCCAACGGCACGTTGTGTTAGCTAATCCAAGTTTATAATTTTAAAAGGCTAACTGATCATTAGAAAACCCTTTCGCAATTATGTTAGCACAGTTGAAAACTGCTGTTCTGATTAAAGAAGCTATAAAACTGGCCTTCCTTAGACTAGTTGAGTATCTGGAGCATCAGCGTTTTGGGGTTCGATTACAGGCTCACAATGTCTAGAAACAAAGAACATTCTTCTGAAACTTGTCAGTCTATTCTTGTTCTGAGAAATGAAGGCTATTCCATGCGAGAAATTGCCAAGAAACTGAAGCTCTCGTACAACGCTGTGTAATACTCCCTTCTTAGAGCAGGGCACACTGGCGCTAACCAGAATAGAAAGAGGAGTGGGAGGCCCCGGTGCACAACTGAGCAAGAGGACAAGTCCATTAGAGTGTCTAGTTTAAGAAACAGACGCTTCACAAGTCCTCAACTGGCAGCTTCAAGAAAAGGTTAAGACTAGCAAAAGAACACAGACACTGGACAGAGGAAGGCCAGTATCCCAGAGTTGCGTCTTCACTGTTGATGTTGAGACTGGTATTTTGCAGGTACTATTTAATGAAGCTGCCAGTTGAGGACTTGTATTCACAATTTATTTTATTTTGAATTTAATACATATGGTGTGAAATTGACACCATAGATTTGGGATGAATTGGTCCGCAGAGTGAAGGAAAAGCAGCCAACAAGTGCTCAGCATATGTGGGAACTCCTTCAAGACTGTTGGAAAAGCATTCCAGATTAAGCTGGTTAAGAGATTGCCAAGAGTGTGCAAATCTGTCATCAAGGCAAAGGGTGGCTACTATGAAGAATCTCAAATATAGAATATATATACAAATATATATTTGTTTAACACTTTTTGGGTTACTACAGGATTCTATGTGTTATTTAATAGTTTTGATGTCTTCACTAGTATTATATAATGTAGAGAATAGTACAAATAAAGAAAAACCCTGGAATGATCAGGTGTGTCCAAACTTTTGACTGGCACTGCATATATCTGAAGAATGAAATAAAACAAAGCTGTTTGACATAGAAACACCAGATTTATCTGTAAAAAAAACCATTATTAAATATGAATAACATTCCACCCATGAGGCCAAAGAGGGCAATTTTGTTCCTTGACTGCAGGAAAGGGTTGTTTTAAATGATCATTATCTGGTGAGTGGAACTGTGTTTTTGTGATAATAATGCATTCTTTTTTTGTTTTTGCTCAATCTGATTGGGTGGGCAGGACCTGGCTCCCCAGTGGGTGGGCCTGTGTCCACCAGGCAAACTCATCCCTACACCCCAAACGCAAACAGTACATCACAAATAGCCTACTAACCAAGACTTCAAACTAAGTTTTTTCAATATCTGGTTTGCACACCCATTGTTGCCTAGTTAGCATTTACTGGTAAATTGAAACATCTTTCCTACCTAACGGCTACCGATGTCATTCTGTGAGCTGATCCATGCCAAAACCAGTTGAGAGCTGCATACTCTTCCTGCCTGCAGACGATATTCTGCCGAAACTAGGCTGTGTGTGCTGCGCGCATATTCATATATTGCACATGTTTTGCGATTGTGTAGTCCACTCTGTGCATAATTTCACTATTGTACTACATAAATGGTATCTCTACTACACTACTTTGCATCAGTGGGGATTAAGAAGTGACAGTTGCTGTCCTTTGAGCAGCACAAACCTGTCACACACTAAAGTCCCCGGTCCAAATGGTTCGCCACTGCGCACACATTTCTACTGTTAAGATATTCATGTTTTGAGAAAAGAGTATATATTTGGCCTGGATAAGCAGTTTTATGTGCTCGTTGAATGAAAGCTGATAATTATGAGTTTTTTACTCCGCTGTTCTCGGGAAGAAATTACAAGTCCTTCCTGTCCGAGTCAAGACCAAGTACAAATGTATCCGACACAAGACCGAGACACTCAAAATGCTGAGTACTACAACCCTGGAAAGAACCCTATTATGTTGACATCAGATAATGTCCTCTCTAGGTGCTATCAATCTGAACTTGACTAGTAATAAAAGGCCCTTCAGAAGTGGATATGGGCTTCAGAAGACATTGCCAACCCCATCTTTACTGGCTCCGATATTTTCTCCACTCATTGTCCTTTCAGCTCAACGCAGCTCGGTTTGGA
Source organism: Oncorhynchus gorbuscha (assembly GCF_021184085.1). Lineage (NCBI taxonomy): Eukaryota > Metazoa > Chordata > Actinopteri > Salmoniformes > Salmonidae > Oncorhynchus > Oncorhynchus gorbuscha. Next base: position 102,682,727 of record NC_060178.1, read on the forward strand.
TTGGCTCAGTAGGGTGAAGAGGGTAAATGTAATACATGTACTAAACAACTGGCATTGCATTGGCATGTACTGTGCTCTATCCTTTCCACTGTGAGACCATACGACCCGAGAGAACCAAAGAGAAAGTGTTTCTTTTGGCACGGGACTTGGAAACAACGAAAAGCAAAAAAACACAAGCTCTGAATATGATCAAACCCCACGTCCTCATTACAGAATACTGTTGGAAAAAGGACATGGGAAAATCACATCTTTATGTCTTTCTCTCTTTTCGTTTATTCTTTCCTGTCCATTAAACTTCACTCATTCTACCTTTAAAAAGCTAGAGACTCTGATGGTCAGGGGTTGGGCTCCAGGTTACTGTCTGGTTCCACTGACCGACCGGAGTGTCTCTCTTTGCCCATACTAGTGTCTGCCAGCTTGGAACCAAACCCCTCATGAGGGCTTCACGGTCTTCCGAACCAAACCCCTCATGAGGGCTTCATGGTCTTTTCTTCTCTGGTGGTCTCTTTCTCTCCCTCTCTCTTTCCCAGTGGTTGTGCTCTCTCTCCCTCTATTTTTTTTATATTGTTTCGTTTTCCATCATCCATCAATCCACCCATCTCCTTCCTCTTTCAGGCCATATAGGAGACCTGAAGTTCTGTCTGGTTGGATTAATACATCATCCCACACACACTTAAACACTCACACATTTAAACACTCACACATTTAAACACTCACACACTGACATCCTCTGTGAAGGGGCAGCTGTCTGCTACCTAGCAAAGTGAGAGAGTTATGGCAGGAAAGAGGAAAAGTGTGGATGTGGGCAGGACATGAATCATCAGAAACAGTCCCGGTTACAGGGCTGATTCCCCCATTGGGAGGAAAGAAAATATTGCAGGCCGCCCCTTTGATCATCAAGACCCAAATTAGAAACTTGACTAAAAGATTTATTGAATTATCCTCTTAGTACTATAGCTTACTTTGTCAAGTTTTTGGTAACGCACAGGTAAAAATACCAATATATGGAATCTTCTAAATGCTTTATCTGCTTTACTGTTGGTCATTGAATAAGTTATGAAGTCATTGTACTATATGATTGAAGTAGTTGTTTGTGAAATGTCACATTAAGCACAACACAAATATAACTGAATAGAATTTGATGGGTTTGGTTCCCAACCTTCCTATTTACATAACAGTGACAAGGCTCAGTACCATGGACGGACTATAGAAATATAATCTCATGTTAGCCGTGTTCAGCATGCCCAATGAGTGCACTGTCCAGGGGCTTTTCCTGCTCTAGTCATTCTATTTCCATGGGATGAGCACTGCTGACTGTTGACCACTGACCTACCATCCATCATTAAACTGTCTCAGAGACAGAGGCTGTGTTATTGTGGGAGATGGAGACAGAGGCTGTGATATTGTGGGAGATGGAGACAGAGGCTGTGATATTGTGGGAGATGGAGACAGAGGCTGTGATATTGTGGGAGATGGAGACAGAGGCTGTGTTATTGTGGGAGATGGAGATAGAGGCTGTGTTATTGTGGGAAATGGAGACAGAGGCTGTGTTATTGTGGGAGATGGAGACAGAGGCTGTGATATTGTGGGAGATGGAGATAGAGGCTGTGTTATTGTGGGAGATGGAGATAGAGGCTGTGTTATTGTGGGAGATGGAGACAGAGGCTGTGGTATTGTGGGAGATGGAGACAGAGGCTGTGATATTGTGGGAGATGGAGACAGAGGCTGTGTTATTGTGGGAGATGGAGACAGAGGCTGTGATATCATGGGAGATGGAGACAGAGGCTGTGTTATTGTGGGAGATGGAGACAGAGGCTGTGTTATTGTGGGAGATGGAGACAGAGGCTGTGATATTGTGGGAGATGGAGACAGAGGCTGTGATATTGTGGGAGACAGAAGATGTGTCTCAAATGACACCCTATTCCTTATAGTGCACTACTTTTTTACCAGAGCCCTATTGAACCCTATTGAGCCCTAGCCAACAGTAGTGCACTATAAAGGGAATAGGGTGACATTTGGAATACAGGCACTGCCCGGTCCCAGGGAAGGAACAGAACAATGTGTGGCTGGACTCTGAGAATGAGTGAAACTTTCATTATATCGTGCTTCTACACCTGCATTGCTTGCTGTTTGGGGTTTTAGGCTGGGTTTCTGTACAGAACTTTGAGATATCAGCTGATGTACGAACGGCTATATAAATACATTTGATTTGATTTGATCCCCTTTATGTTAGGAAACAGTGGAGGTCATTAGTAAGCCCTGCTTGGCCCAAGTTTTTATTAGGCAGTTATTAATGTTCCTTATACCACCTGCCTCCCAAGCCCCAGTCTCACCCCCAGCCCTAGTTCTAGGCTCCTACCTCACCCCGACCACCCCAGCCTCCTACCACCACACTTCATCCCAGGCTCCTCCTCCTAGGGTAGTCCACTTCTTCAGCCCCAGCCCACCCCCACTTCTCTCCCAAGCTCCTACCCCAGCTCCTGCGCACCACCACACCCTTCCCAGGCTCCTACCGCAGCCCCAGCCCACCCCACACACCCCTCCCAGGCTCCTACCGCAGTCCCAGCCCACCCCACACACCCCTCCCAGGCTCCTACCGCAGCCTCAGCCCACCCCACACACCCCTCCCAGGCTCCTACCGCAGCCCCAGCCCACCCCACACACCCCTCCCAGGCTCCTACCGCAGTCCCAGCCCACCCCATACACCCCTCCCAGGCTCCTACCGCAGCCCCAGCCCACCCCACACACCCCTCCCAGGCTCCTACCGCAGTCCCAGTCCACCCCACACACCTCTCCCAGGCTCCTACCGCAGCCTCAGCCCACCCCACACACCTCTCCCAGGCTCCTACCGCAGTCCCAGCCCACCCCACACACCCCTCCCAGGCTCCTACCGCAGTCCCAGCCCACCCCACACACCCCTCCCAGGCTCCTTACCGCAGTCCCAGCCCACCCCACACACCCCTCCCAGGCTCCTACCGCAGTCCCAGCCCACCCCACACACCCTCCCACCCCTACCCCATCACAGCGCTGCTACTACTGTATTTATAGAACACAGGAGTTCCTGAGCTCCAACTGAGACAGAGGCTGACTGGGTGTTAATGGCCTGGTGCTTTTAATTATCTGGATGGAATGGACCCACACAACAACTGGTCCTTACTTACAGTTACCTGGCACGCATGCATGCATGCACGAGCATATGCAACACCTACACAACACACACACACGAGTAACAAACACCGGTCACAGCGTCACACTCACAAATGAGAGACAACATGGCAGCAGATGACTCTCTACAGTCAAAGGCTGTCATTCTATGAACCAACGCTCGCCTAAGGGATGCTTTGTTTCATTCAAATGTACCTTTTCAAATAGGATGGAACACAAGCACGCCTAAGATGGGATGGGAGAGGATGACTGCCGTTTCATGGACTCTTAATCAACCATGCCATTTGGATTGTTTTTTTCACATTTTGTAACTTATTTTGTACATAATGTTGCTGCTACTGTCTCCTATGACTGAATAGAGCTTCTGGAAATCAGAACAGAGATTATTCACCTTGAACTAGACAAATCATTTCTCTTTAATGAGTCGGACGAGAGAGATGTACTCCAGACACGCGAACAGGCTCTCATCCCCGTCATTCAAAGGAGAAAGAGACGGAAACGATATTGTGTAAAAAGAGATTGGGGTGCCTTGGACCTGCCGACGAGTGGCTAATCTGCCCTTGGCATCCGTACAACTGGCCAACATACAATCACTGGAAAATAAATTGGACAAGCTAAAAGCACATATATCCTATCAACGGGACATGAAAACTGTAATGTCTTATGTTTCACAGAGTAGTGGCTGAACGACGATATGAATAACATACAGCTGGTAGGTTATACATTGTATCGGCAGGATAGAACAGCAGCCTCTGGTAAGACATGGGGCGGCGGTCTATGCATATTTGTAAACAATAGCTGGTGCACGATATCTAAGGAAGCCTCAAGGTTTTGCCCGCCTGAGGTAGAGTATCTCATGATTAGCTGTAGACCAGACTATCTACCTAGAGAGTTTTCATCTGTATTTTTGGTATCTGTCCACAGACCGATGCTGGCACTACGACCTCACTCAGTGAGCTGTATACCTCCATAAGCAAACAGGAAAACACTAATCCATAGGTGGTGTTCTTTGTGGCCGGGGACTTTAATGCAGGCAAATTTAAATCCGTTTTCCCTCATTTCTACCAGCATGTTAAATGTGCAACCAGAGGAGAGAAAAACTCTCGACCACCTTTACTCCAAACAAAGAGACGCAAACAAAGCTGTCCCTCGCCCTCCATTTGGCAAGTATGACCATAATTCTATCCTCCTGATTCCTGCTTATCAGCAAAAATGAAAGTAGGAGGCACCAGTGACTCGGTCAATAAACAAGTGGTCCGATGAAGCAGATGCTAAGCTACAGGGCTGTTTAACTAGCACAGACTGGAATATGTTCCGGTATTCATCTGACACCACATCAGTCACTGGCTTCATCAATAAGTGCATCGATGACGTCGTCCTTACAGTAACTGTACGTACATACCCCAACCAGAAGCCATGGATTACAGGCGACATCCACACTGAGCTAAAGGGTAGAGCTGCTGCTTTCAAGGAGCGGACTATAACCCGGAAGCTTATAAGAAATCCCGCTATGCCCCCCGACAAACCATCAAACAGGCAAAGCGTCAATACAGGACGAAGATAGGATCATACTGCTCCGACGCTCGTTAGATGTGGCAGGGCTTGCAAACAATTACAGAATACAAAGGGAAGCACAGCCGCGAGCTGTCCAGTGACACAAGCCTACCAGATGAGCTAAATTACTTCTATGCTCACTTCGAGGCAAGTAACAATGAAACATGCATGAGAGCACCAGCTGTTCCCAGACAAATGTGTGATCACCTTCTCCGCAGCCGATGTGAGTAAAACCTTTAAACAAGTTTTTCAATGTACCACATGACATTTATCTTTATAGCCGTTAGGATTGAATGTACCTACATGACATTTATGTTCATAGACGTTAGGATTTAATGTACCACATGACATTTATCTTTATAGCCGTTAGGTTTTAATGTACCACATTACATTTATCTTTATAACTGTTAGGTTTTAATGTACCACATGACATGTATCTTTATAACTGTTAGGTTTTAATGTACCACATGACATGTATCTTTAGAACTGTAAGGATTTAATGTACCACATGACATTTATCTTTATAGCCGTTAGGATTTAATGTACCACATGACATTTATCTTTATAGCTGTTGGGTTTTAATGATACCCTATTGCCTACAAATGTCACAAACACATTTGAACTCTTGATCTATGAGTATGGAGTATGTTCGCTTTCATGTCATCATTATCATCTAAAAGATAACCTGTCATGTACAGTAATATTAACCATGATGTACGTAGAGTAATTAGCCATTACTGTCATGTACAGTAATATTAACCATGATGTACGTAGAGTAATTAGCCATTACTGTCATGTACAGTAATATTAACCATGATGTACGTAGAGTAATTAGCCATTACTGTCATGTACAGTAATATTAACCATGATGTACGTAGAGTAATTAGCCATTACTGTCATGTACAGTAATATTAACCATGATGTACGTAGAGTAATTAGCCATTACTGTCATGTACAGTAATATTAACCATGATGTACGTAGAGTAATTAGCCATTACTGTCATGTACAGTAATATTAACCATGATGTACGTAGAGTAATTAGCCATTACTGTCATGTACAGTAATATTAACCATGATGTACGTAGAGTAATTAGCCATTACTGTCATGTACAGTAATATTAACCATGATGTACGTAGAGTAATTAGCCATTACTGTCATGTACAGTAATATTAACCATGATGTACGTAGAGTAATTAGCCATTACTGTCATGTACAGTAATATTAACCATGATGTACGTAGAGTAATTAGCCATTACTGTCATGTACAGTAGTATTAACCATGATGTACGTAGAGTAATTAGCCATTACTGTCATGTACAGTAATATTAACCATGATGTACGTAGAGTAATTAGCCATTACTGTCATGTACAGTAATATTAACCATGATGTACGTAGAGTAATTAGCCATTACTGTCATGTACAGTAATATTAACCATGATGTACGTAGAGTAATTAGCCATTACTGTCATGTACAGTAATATTAACCATGATGTACGTAGAGTAATTAGCCATTACTGTCATGCACAGTAATATTAACCATGATGTACGTAGAGTAATTAGCCATTACTGTCATGCACAGTAATATTAACCATGATGTACGTAGAGTAATTAGCCATTACCGTCATGCACAGTAATATTAACCATGATGTACGCCATTAGAGTAATTAGATGTACCATTACCGTCATGCACAGTAATATTAACCATGATGTACGTAGAGTAATTAGCCATTACCGTCATGCACAGTAATATTAACCATGATGTACGTAGAGTAATTAGCCATTACCGTCATGCACAGTAATATTAACCATGATGTACGTAGAGTAATTAGCCATTACCGTCATGCACAGTAATATTAACCATGATGTACGTAGAGTAATTAGCCATTACCGTCATGCACAGTAATATTAACCATGATGTACGTAGAGTAATTAGCCATTACCGTCATGCACAGTAATATTAACCATGATGTACGTAGAGTAATTAGCCATTACCGTCATGCACAGTAATATTAACCATGATGTACGTAGAGTAATTAGCCATTACTGTCATGTACAGTAATATTAACCATGATGTACGTAGAGTAATTAGCCATTACCGTCATGCACAGTAATATTAACCATGATGTACGTAGAGTAATTAGCCATTACCGTCATGCACAGTAATATTAACCATGATGTACGTAGAGTAATTAGCCATTACCGTCATGCACAGTAATATTAACCATGATGTACGTAGAGTAATTAGCCATTACCATGTCATAATTAGCACAGTAATATTAACCATGATGTACGTAGAGTAATTAGCCATTACTGCATGTACAGTAATATTAACCATGATGTACGTAGAGTAATTAGCCATTACTGTCATGTACAGTAATATTAACCATGATGTACGTAGAGTAATTAGCCATTACTGTCATGTACAGTAATATTAACCATGATGTACGTAGAGTAATTAGCCATTACTGTCATGTACAGTAATATTAACCATGATGTACGTAGAGTAATTAGCCATTACTGTCATGTACAGTAATATTAACCATGATGTACGTAGAGTAATTAGCCATTACTGTCATGTACAGTAATATTAACCATGATGTACGTAGAGTAATTAGCCATTACTGTCATGCACAGTAATATTAACCATGATGTACGTAGAGTAATTAGCCATTACTGTCATGCACAGTAATATTAACCATGATGTACGTAGAGTAATTAGCCATTACCGTCATGCACAGTAATATTAACCATGATGTACGTAGAGTAAATAGCCATTACCGTCATGCACAGTAATATTAACCATGATGTACGTAGAGTAATTAGCCATTACCGTCATGCACAGTAATATTAACCATGATGTACGTAGAGTAATTAGCCATTACCGTCATGCACAGTAATATTAACCATGATGTACGTAGAGTAATTAGCCATTACTGTCATGCACAGTAATATTAACCATGATGTACGTAGAGTAATTAGCCATTACCGTCATGCACAGTAATATTAACCATGATGTACGTAGAGTAATTAGCCATTACCGTCATGCACAGTAATATTAACCATGATGTACGTAGAGTAATTAGCCATTACCGTCATGCACAGTAATATTAACCATGATGTACGTAGAGTAATTAGCCATTACCGTCATGCACAGTAATATTAACCATGATGTACGTATAATTAGCCATTACTGTCATGCACAGTAATATTAACCATGATGTACGTAGAGTAATTAGCCATTACTGTCATGTACAGTAATATTAACCATGATGTACGTAGAGTAATTAGCCATTACTGTCATGTACAGTAATATTAACCATGATAATTAGCCACGTAGAGTAATTAGCCATTACTGTCATGTACAGTAATATTAACCATGATGTACGTAGAGTAATTAGCCATTACTGTCATGTACAGTAATATTAACCATGATGTACGTAGAGTAATTAGCCATTACTGTCATGTACAGTAATATTAACCATGATGTACGTAGAGTAATTAGCCATTACTGTCATGTACAGTAATATTAACCATGATGTACGTAGAGTAATTAGCCATTACTGTCATGTACTGTAATATTAACCATGATGTACGTAGAGTAATTAGCCATTACTGTCATGCACAGTAATATTAACCATGATGTACGTAGAGTAATTAGCCATTACTGTCATGTAGGTACATTAAAACCTAACAGCTATAAAGATAAATGTCAAACAATACTCCCAGATGGGAACAACTGCTCCAATCAGCCCCGGGGTGTATTTATCAAGCGCTTTAGAGTAGGAGTGCTGATATTGGATCAGGTCCCTGCTGTCCATGTAAACATATTCATTGTTATCTAAAAAGGTAAATACATGTTTAGATGCAGGTCCCGAAGTTCACATGCTTACATACATCACCTTTATGCTTATGGGCATAAGAGAATAGGATCGGGAATGGTTTAATTGCTTCCTGAAACAATGGCCGTGTGTGTGTTACAGTAAACCTTAATGAGCTCGGTCACATCATGTAGAAGGTATTCAGGACCCGAGACAGTTAAAACCCAGCTGGGATTCATAAAGGCACACATATACACACACACACACAGGTTTTCTGCTTCAAACACACTAAAACCATCACTACTACTTCTACATTCTGTCAACAAATGAAGAGCTTGTGGATTTCCATGCCAATGTAGATGTCTAACTACAAGGTTGTAATGGGAGTGAAAACATTCAACAAACAATGAACTTTCAGAACAAACCAACTATAAAGAAATGCCTGAACACAGCTGTACATCTTCACCCATACACACACGGGCACACGGGCACACAAACACACACACACCACGCACACACACCGCACAGTCACAGTCACACCACACAGTCACATCACGCACACACACCACGCATGTTAAGTCACTACATAAAACATCTAATTGCACTTTGGGAAGTGAAGTCAGACTATTTCCTCTAATGTACCTATGGTGCTGGAAGGGACGGCTGCAGTTTTACGGGCTCTTAACCAACTGGGCTATTTTGTGTGTTTTTTCACATTGTTTGTAACGTATTTGTACATAATGTTGCTGCTACTGTCTCTTATGACTGAAAAGAGCATCTGGATATCAGAACAGTGATTACTCACCTCCAACTGGACAAAGAGGTTTTCTTTAAAGAGTCCAACCAGGCCCAAATCCCTGTCATTCGCGAGATCGGGGTGCCTTGTGAGAATTCGTTGGCGAGTGGGTAACCATACCATCCATTCTAATGGCCAACACGCCTTCACTGGAGAAAAAACTGGATGATCTCCGTTCATGAATAACCTACAAACTGGACATTAAAAACGGTAATATCTATTATTATCTATTATTTTCCGCTGAACGATGATATGGATAATATACAGTTGGCTGGGTTTTCCGTGCATCGGCAGAACAGAACAGCTACATCTGGTAAGACGAGTGGTAAGGTTGTGTGTCTATTTGTCAATAAAACAGCTGGTCAGCAATGTCTAATATTACTCGCCTGAGGTAGAGTGCCTCATGATAAGCTGTAGACCACACTATCTACCAAGAGAGTTCTCATCTATATTTTTATAGCCATCTATTTACCATGACAAACTGATGCTGGCACTAAGACTGCACTCAAAGAGCTGTATAAGGCAATACGCAAACAATAACATTCTCATACAGAAGTGGCACTCCTAGTGGCCGGGGACTTTAATGCAGGCAAACTTAAATCGGTTTTACCTAATTTATACCAGCATGTCACATGTGCAACCACAGGAAAAACAACTCTAGACCAACTTTACTCCACACACAGAGACAGATACAAAGCTCTCCCTCCATTTGGCAAATCTGACCATAATTCTATGCTCCTGATTCCTGCTTACAAGCAAAAACTAAAGCAGGAAGTACCAGTAACTCACTCAATACGGAAGTGGTCAGAAGACGAGGATGCTACACTACAGGACTGTTTAACTAGCACAGACTGGAATATGTTCCAGGATTCATCCAATGGAATTTAAATGGTATACCACCTCAGTCACCGGCTTCATCAATAAGTCACATTTTGTTTGTCACATGCCGAATACAACAGGTGTAGACCTTACAGTGAAATGCTTCCAAGACAAACCAACAATGCTTTAAGAAGTTTAGAAAAAAAGAGATAAGAAAAAAATAGAAGTATAAAATAGAAAATAAAAGTAACAAATAATTAAACAGCAGCAGTAAAATAACTGGGGGTACTGGTACGTACTCAATTTGCGGCGGCACCGGTTAGTTGAGGTAATTGAGGTAATATGTACATGTAGGTAGAGTTAAAGTGACTATGCATAGATTATAAACAGAGTGCAGCAGCAGCGTAAATGAGGGTCGATTAGGGGTAGAAGCTATTAAGAAGCCTTTTGGACCTAGACTTGGCACTCTGGCACCGCTTGCCGTGCGGTAGCAGAGAGAACAGTCTATGACTAGGGTGGCTGGAGTCTTTGACAATTATTACGGCCTTCCTCTGACACCGCCTGGTATAGAGGTCCTGGATGGCAGGGAGCTTGGCCCAAGTGATGTACCGTCGATGAGAATGGGGGTGTGCTCGGTCCTCCTTTTCCTGTAGTCCACAATCATCTCCTTTGTCTTGATCACTTTGAGGGAGAGGTTGTCTTGGGACCACATGGCCAGGTCTCTGATCTCCCTATAGGCGGTCTCATCATTGTCGGTGATCAGGCCTACCACTGTTGTGTCATTTGCAAACTTGATGATGGTGTTGGAGTCATGCCTGGCCATGCAGTCATGAGTGAAAAGGGAGTATAGGAGGGGACTGAGCATGCACCCCTGAGCACACACCTCCCTGTGTTAATAATCAACGTGGCGGGTGTCTTGTACCCTACCCTTACCACCTGGGGGGCGGCCCATCAGGAAGTCCAGGATCCAGTTGCAGAGGGAGGTGTTTTAGTCCCAGGGTCCTTAGCTTAGTGATGAGCGCTGAGGGCACTATGGTGTTGAACGCTGAGCTGAAGTCCATTAACAGCATTCTCACATAGGTGAGAAAGGGCAGTGTGGAGTGCAATTGAGATTCCCATCATCTGTGGATCTGTTGGAGTGGTATGCAAATTGGAGTGGGTCTAAGTCTTCTGGGATAATGGTGTTGATGTGAGCCATGACCAGCCTTTCAAAGCACTTCATGGCTACAGATGTAGTCATTTAGGCAGGTTACCTTCTGCTTGAAACATGTAGGTATTACAGACTCAGTCAGGAAGAGGTTGAAAATGTCAGTTTAGACACTTGCCAGTTGGTCAGTGTATGCTCGCAGTACACGTCCTGGTAATCCCTCTGGCCCCGCGGCCTTGTGAATGTTGACCTGTTTAAAGGTCTTGCTCACATCGGCTACAGAGAGCATGATCACACAGTCGTAGGCAGGGTAGCCTAGTGGTTAGAGCGTTGGACTAGTAATCAAAAGGTTGCAAGTTCGAATTCCAGAGTTGACAAGGTACAAATCTGTCGTTCTGCCCCTGAACAGGCAGTTAACAGACTGTTCCTAGGCCATCATTGAAAATAATATTTTTTTCTTAACTGACTTGCCTAGTAAAATAAAGGTAAAAAACACACAAAAAAACAAACAGCTTAACTTAAAGGAAGACTCCCTGCTATCTGTTTCTCTCCATCACTGACCATAGCTGTAGCGGTCTGAGGCTGGAACTAGGAAGGACATCCCACGCCTCTCTTATTTTCTGAGTATACCGCTCAGTATGTGAAGTTAATACATGTATATAACCCAGTTACTAGGGTTTAGGTCAAACTTGTCCAGGAGGTGTTGGTGTTTATGTTGACCAACGCATTTTAACATTATAAAGCATTTTTCATGTAGGCTTTAAAAAATAAGTGTAACCGAATTCTATATCAAATGGTAGCTATTGACGTTCTTGGTTGCAGTTTTGAATGTACAACTAGAGAGTTTGAAGACTTCCTGAAGGTTGAAGACTTCCTGTCTTTGAGAGATCAACTTCCTGTGTCATCTTGACAGTGACTATTCGAAACTTAAAAAGGAAGCTTTTGATTTCCACTTCTCTGCATCTGATTGGACAAATGCATTCATTTTACAGACCAAAGCTCTTTGTGAAAATACCAAAGGGAGTACCAGATAGCAGTGGATAGGGAAAAGCAGATATGTTGGGTATTGTTTTAACATGTATCCAGCCTGGCTCAGCCCTGTCTGACTGAGCTCTCGCCCATTCTGGTGACAGACTGAAGAGCGCTCCAGATGCTTCCTGTAGCCTGCAGTTGATTTGGTTAAGGACACTTTTACTGGGACATTCATTGTTATTCTTGAATCCATTATTTTGGAACATTTGAACAACAGTCACTTAGCACCGTGTTTTGTTCGCAGATAGATATAAATCTTTCAAAATTGCTGTATAATGGGGCCAGCGCACTGGCTGTAGTGCATTCCAGACCTGAGTTATTTCTGGGTTTGCTTTATCTTGCCTAGAGTGCCAGGTGGGAATATTTTGCAATTTTGGGATATTTCTTCCATTCCATTGAAACAGGCAGGGACAATCAAACACAATTAAATAATTTAAAATCTCTTAAAATACTATTTGAACCCAGGTCTGCCGTGCCACACATTAAATACATCTCTGATGTGTGCATGTTTTCTATTTCCCATAGGCCAGACTCCGTCTACATACAGGAAACACAGTATGGTGATAGCAGGAGTATGCGCTTCTGGCAACAACCAGGGTGAGTTGCCAGGATCGGAGCCAGGGTGAGAAGCCATGGTGAGGAGCCAAGGTGAGGAGCCAGGGTAAGTAGTCAAGGTAGATAAGAAGTAGAGCTGTGGTCTGAACCAGGGTAGATAATAAGTAGAGATGTGGTCTGAACCAGGGTAAGTAGTCAGGGTAGATAAGAAGTAGAGCTGTGGTCTGAACCAGGGTAGATAAGAAGTAGAGCTGTGGTCTGAACCAGGGTAAGTAGTCAGGGTAGATAAGAAGTAGAGCTGTGGTCTGAACCAGGGTAGATAAGAAGTAGAGCTGTGGTCTGAACCAGGGTAAGTAGTCAGGGTAGATAAGAAGTAGAGCTGTGGTCTGAACCAGGGTAGATAATAAGTAGAGATGTGGTCTGAACCAGGGTAAGTAGTCAGGGTAGATAAGAAGTAGAGCTGTGGTCTGAACCAGGGTAGATAATAAGTAGAGCTGTGGTCTGAACCAGGGTAAGTAGTCAGGGTAGATAAGAAGTAGAGCTGTGGTCTGAACCAGGGTAGATAATAAGTAGAGCTGTGGTCTGAACCAGGGTAAGTAGTCAGGGTAGATAAGAAGTAGAGCTGTGGTCTGAACCAGGGTAGATAAGAAGTAGAGCTGTGGTCTGAACCAGGGTAAGTAGTCAGGGTAGATAAGAAGTAGAGCTGTGGTCTGAACCAGGGTAGATAAGAAGTAGAGCTGTGGTCTGAACCAGGGTAAGTAGTCAGGGTAGATAAGAAGTAGAGCTGTGGTCTGAACCAGGGTAGATAAGAAGTAGAGCTGTGGTCTGAACCAGGGTAGATAAGAAGTAGAGCTGTGGTCTGAACCAGGGTAGATAAGAAGTAGAGCTGTGGTCTGAACCAGGGTAGATAAGAAGTAGAGCTGTGGTCTGAACCAGGGTAGATAAGAAGTAGAGCTGTGGTCTGAACCAGGGTAAGTAGTCAGGGTAGATAAGAAGTAGAGTTGTGGTCTGAACCAGGGTAGATAAGAAGTAGAGCTGTGGTCTGAACCAGGGTAAGTAGTCAGGGTAGATAAGAAGTAGAGCTGTGGTCTGAACCAGGGTAGATAAGAAGTAGAGCTGTGGTCTGAACCAGGGTAAGTAGTCAGGGTAGATAAGAAGTAGAGCTGTGGTCTGAACCAGGGTAGATAAGAAGTAGAGCTGTGGTCTGAACCAGGGTAAGTAGTCAGGGTAGATAAGAAGTAGAGCTGTGGTCTGAACCAGGGTAGATAAGAAGTAGAGCTGTGGTCTGAACCAGGGTAGATAAGAAGTAGAGCTGTGGTCTGAACCAGGGTAGATAAGAAGTAGAGCTGTGGTCTGAACCAGGGTAAGTAGTCAGGGTAGATAAGAAGTAGAGCTGTGGTCTGAACCAGGGTAGATAAGAAGTAGAGCTGTGGTCTGAACCAGGTTAAGTAGCCGGGGTAGATAAGAAGTAGAGCTGGGGTCGGAGCCAGGGTGATAGCTAGGGGAGATAAGAAGTAGAGCCAGGGTGTGGAGACAGGGTAGATAAAAGTAGAGCTGGGGTGTGGAGCCAAGGTAAGTGGCCAGGGTAGATAAGAAGTAGAGCTGGGGTCTGAACCAGGGTAAGTAGCCAGGATAGATAAGAAGTAGAGCTGGGGTCGGAGCCAGGGTGATAGCTAGGGGAGATAAGAAGTAGAGCTGGGGTCGGAGCCAGGGTGATAGCTAGGGGAGATAAGAAGTAGAGCTGCGGTCAGAGCCAGGGTGATAGCTAGGGGAGATAAGAAGTAGAGCTGGGGTCGGAGCCAGGGTGATAGCTAGGGGAGATAAGAAGTAGAGCTGCGGTCAGAGCCAGGGTGATAGCTAGGGGAGATAAGAAGTAGAGCTGCGGTCAGAGCCAGGGTGATAGCTAGGGGAGATAAGAAGTAGAGCCAGGGTGTGGAGCCAAGGTAAGTGGCCATGGTAGATAAGTAGAGCCAAGGTCAGAGCCAGGATGAGAGCCAGGGTAGATAAGAAGTAGAGCTGGGGTCGGAGCCAGGGTGATAGCTAGGGGAGATAAGAAGTAGAGCCAGGGTGTGGAGACAGGGTAGATAAAAGTAGAGCTGGGGTGTGGAGACAGGGTAGATAAAAGTAGAGCTGGGGTGTGGAGCCAAGGTAAGTGGCCAGGGTAGATAAGTAGAGCCAAGGTCAGAGCCAGGATGAGAGCCAGGGTAGATAAGAAGTAGAGCCAGGGTCGGAGCCAGGGTGATAGCTAGGGGAGATAAGAAGTAGAGCCAGGGTCGGAGCCAGGGAAGATAAGCAGAGCCAAGCTCAGAGCCAGCATGAGAGCCAGGGTAGATAAGAAGTAGAGCCAGGGTCAGAGCCAGGGTTCTATATCTACAGCCATTGATGGATAAAACTTCATCATCTGCTTTTAATTGTGTGTGTGTGGTGTGAGTGTGTGTGTGTGTGTGTGCTGCGTGGTGTGTGCGTGTGTGTGCTGCGTGGTGTGTGTGTGTGTGTGTGTGTGCTGCGTGGTGTGTGTGTGTGCATGTGTGCTGTATGGTGGCATCAAGTGGCAGCTAACTAGCCAGTACAAGAGCCATCCAGGAAACCTTCTATCTTTAGTGTTCTATTGTCCTAAAAGACTACAAACCCAACTATGTGCATACAATTTCTATGATCTAGATTAGAACACAACACAGTTCTGTACATGATCCCTGTTCAGTTTAAGATTTCATCTACCTCCCCAGATCAGATTTAAAAAATGTATGTCTCTGCGTGCAGCTTGAAGGAAGTTACTAACTAGAGATAGCGCAATTGCTAACTAGTGTAGGCGCAACAACTGAAAGTGTATGGTACATGCTAGCATGCTAGAAGATATACTATATATACAGAACTATGTGGACACCCCTTCAAATTAGTGGATTCGGCAATTTTAGCCACACCCGTTGCTGACAGGTGTATCAATTCCAGCACACAGCCATGCAATCTCCATAAAAACATTGGTAGTAGAATGACCTTACTGAACAGCTTAGTGACATTCAAAGTGGCACTGTCATAGGATACCACCTTTCCAACAAGTCAGTCAAATTTCTGCCCTTCTAGAGCTGCCCCGGTCAACTGTACATGTTGTTATTGTGAAGTGGAAACGTCTTGGAGCAACAACGGCTCAGTCGTGAAGTGGTAGATTACACAAACTCGGAACGGGACCACTGAGTGCTGAAGCGTGTAAAAATTGTCTGTCCTCAGTTGCAACACTCACTACCGTGTTCCAAAGTGTCTCTGGAAGCAACGTCAGCACAAGAACTGTTCATCGGGAGCTTCATGAAATGGGTTTCCATGGCCGAGCAGCCGCACACAAGCCTAAGATCACCATGTGTAATGCCAAGCGTCGGCTGGAGTGGTGTAAAGCTCCCACCATTGGAAACGTGTTCTCTGGAGTGATGAATCACCCTTCAACATCTGGCAGTCAGATGATGAATCTGGGTTTGGCGGACGCCAGGATAACGCTACCTGCCCTAATGCATAGTGCCAAAGCTTGGTGGTGGAGGAATAATGGTCAGGGGCTGTTTTTCATGGTTCGAGCCCCTTAGTTCCAGTGAAGGGACATTTTAACGCTACAGCATACAATTAAATTCTAGATGATTCTGTGTGTCCAACAGTTTGGGGAAGGCCCTTTCCTGTTTCAACATGACTATTCCCAGTGCGCAAAGTGAGGTCCATACAGAAATAGTTTTCCGAGATCGGTGTGAAAGAGCCCTGTGTGAAATAGCCCTGCACAGAGCCCTGACCTCAACCCCATTGAAAACCTTTGGGATGAATTGGAACACCAAGTGTGAACCAGGCCTAATCGCCCAACAGCAGTGCCCAACCTCACTAATGCTCTTGTGGCTGAATGGAAGCAAGTCCCCACAGCAATGTTCCAAAATCTAGTGGAAAGCCTTCCCAGAAGAGTGGAGGTTGTTATAGCAGCAAAGGGGGGACCAACTCTGTATTAATGCCCATGGTTTTGGAATAAGATGTTCGACGAGCAGGCGTCCACATACTTTTGTTCATGTACTGTACCACAGACTTAGGCTTGCGAAACTACCTCTAACTTCATTCCTACTGGACACACAGACATGAAAATGGTATCCACAAGTTACTCTGACTCTGGAGAAGGAGACAAATGGTCTCATTGCCAAATTCCTAAAGTATCCCTTTAATGTAGTATTTGATGTGTCACCTTACAAAATAAATCAGACTGTGACAGAGTAGAATGTCCCTGTCAATGCTGTCAAACCCACATGAGAAATCCTTAACATTAGTATGCTAAAATCTAGTGCTGTAATATTGCCTAATCAGCTCAATACTTGCAGACAGTGCATTTTTATCAAAGGCTTTATTCCAAGAACAGGATTCATTCCATGTTTCCAGTGTATTTATTACTATATCCTACGCACCTCTGCTCTGACTACGTCCCACAGGGCACCCGGTTTCCTATACAAACCCTGGTCAAACCTAATGCACTATATAGGGAATAGGGTGCCCTGTGAGAGACAGCCTCTATGGGTTTTAATAGTTTTCCATCCTATGCTTTATAAATAGAGTGGTGCTGCCTTGTTTTAACAGAAACCAGCTGGATGCTATTTTCTTCCTCCTGCCCTGTCCATTCACTGTATCAGCTTTCTCTCCGTGTGTGTGTGTGTGTGTGTGTGTGTGTGTGTGTGTGTGTGTGTGTGTGTGTGTGTGTGTGTGTGTGTGTGTGTGTGTGTGTGTGTGTGTGTGTGTGTGTGTGTGTGTGTGTGTGTGTGTGTGTGTGTGTGTGTGTGTGTATTATATTCCCTTTCTTGGCCAGTGGTAAATGAAATCAGTGGAATGGCATTGAGGGAATTGAAAATGTCTTACTGCTGCAGAACTGAATAAGGAGGCCAACAAAGCATGCAGTGTGGTAGTGGTGGTACCGTGTGGATCTGGCTCTGTCTAGGAACGTGCCAGTGGTAGGCAGGGGTGTCTATGGGAGTAGGTCTCTCAGTGTTTTAATATTGCTCAGGTACAGAAGTGGAGGGAGCACTTCATTTGTCCATGGATACAGTATAGTGGAGTCGTGTAATGTGATGCGATGACGTAGCAGCTAAACTAAACTGTGTTCCACTCATTAAGACTTTACATGACGTTCCATTTAGCATTCTGGAATCTACCAGGCTCTTTAGTGAACGTCATGTTTCTCCTCCATGGAAAGCTTTATTAGACAGACCACACTACTTCTCAAACCGTCTCTGTGATCACAACATGTGGTGGGTTTACAGCATCGGCAATCCATCCTTATATGCATATTTATGCTTCAACAAGCCCATCTCACAGCCCTGTGGTGGTATGAATACAGTATGTGTCGTAAACCTGTGACAAGGGCCACTGCCATTTGCGGTCATTAAAGAGTGGTATAGCTAGCTAGCGTAGTAGGCTATTAGGTCCATTACAGACTTTATTTGATTTTTGTTCACCTTTATTTTACCAGGTAGGCCAATTGAGAACAAGTTCTCATTTACAACTGTAACCTGGCCAAGATAAAGCAAAGCAGTGCGACAAAGACACCTATTAAGACACAACGCTCAAGCCCAGCCCCCTAACAGTTGTCTAGGAACTCCTCTTGGTGCCCCACATTCCTGGCCTAATGTTCACTCTCTCTGCCCTATATGTCCCCAGTATATCCCATAATAACTTTGCCTTGGCTGGCAATATTAAATATCTTCTAGCAGATATCTCTATCTGTCCTGGCTCTAGTTTATTTATAAGCCCATTAGTCTATTATGATGGTTGGACCTTGGCGCTTCTTCTGGTGGAAACTTGGGCATCTGTCTGTCAACACTAAAATAAAGTGAAGACGCCATAGTGACGCAGAAAGGCGACCTCTTTAAGAATGTGTTCCAATCACGCTGCGCCTTGGTCTCCTCGTTATGACGAATGTGACAATAACAACCAGGTTCAGTATAATATCCAGGTTCAGTATAATATCCATGTTCAGTATAATATCCAGGTTCAGTATAATATCCAGGTTCAGTATAATATCCAGGTTTAGTATAACAACCAGGTTCAGTATAATATCCAGGTTCAGTATAATATCCAGGTTCAGTATAATATCCAGGTTCAGTATAATATCCAGGTTCAGTATAATATCCAGGTTCAGTATAATATCCAGGTTCAGTATAATATCCAGGTTCAGTATAATATCCAGGTTCAGTATAATATCCAGGTTCAGTATAATATCCAGGTTCAGTATAATATCCAGGTTTAGTATAATATCCAGATGCAAAAAGTAGATGAACACTGCAAGCTATTTCATGATACATTTTCAAGGTTAACTGATATACAGTAAGCTGAGAGACAACCAAAGAGATGATGGGCCAATTGCACGAAAATTAATGTGAGACTTGAAAATAAAGGGTGGAGAAAATTCAGCTCTTGAAATCAATCACTTACTCACACGCAAACACCACTCCTGCTCCTTTCAACCACCCAAATCATTCACACACACACACACACACACACACACACACACACACACACACACACACACACACACACACACACACACACACACACACACACAGAGAAAGCTGATACAGTGAATGGACAGGGCAGGAGGAAGAAAATTCCTGGTCCTTTCATCCATATCATTCACCATTAGAATATCCCCGTTGTCCGTCTCTAGAATGTGAGGTATGACTGTAGTAAGAAGTGCGTCATTTATTTGAGCTCAAATAACTAAACAAAGTTCATCTGGAACTCTGGCATGCCTTTGCACAGCCGTTCCCCCGCCACCCAAAACATCAATATGAAACACATTATCTGATTTCACTATCAATGAACTGGCGTTCCATAATGTCTTGTGATTTACTGAGTGAGTGATCATTCCTGGTGTTTTTCTCTGATAGACGTAGGGTTGTGTAATCTTTGTTAGTCCATGTGTTCACTGTGTGTAAGGATTTCAAGTCTAAGTCCATTACATGTTAGATGAAAATGTTGACTAACGATGAATTGATCAAGTGTTTAATCAAAATCAGATCCATATGTGTAAACTAATCTGTTTCTCTCTCTGATAAGCAGTTTTTCCACATACAGATCTGCTATCTTCATTTGATCACTGTTGTCGCATATCATTTTCTGTGAAAAATGGATCAACTCCTCCAAAAATGTTCTTCCATTATAATCCACATATTAATTTATACACCTATCGTGTAGAACTATACACACCTAACGTGTAGAACTATACACACCTAACGTGTAGAACTATACACACCTAACGTATAGAACTATACACACCTAACGTGTAGAACTATACACACCTAACGTGTAGAACTATACACACCTAACGTGTAGAACTATACACACCTAACGTGTAGAACTATACACACCTAACGTGTAGAACTATACACACCTAACGTGTAGAACTATACACACCTAACGTATAGAACTATACACACCTAACGTGTAGAACTATACACACCTAACGTGTAGAACTATACACACCTAACGTGTAGAACTATACACACCTAACGTATAGAACTATACACACCTAACGTATAGAACTATACACACCTAACGTATAGAACTATACACACGTAACGTATAGAACTATACACACCTAACGTGTAGAACTATACACACCTAACGTGAACTAGAACTATACACACCTAACGTGTAGAACTATACACACCTAACGTATAGAACTATACACACCTAACGTATAGAACTATACACACCTAACGTGTAGAACTATACACACCTAACGTATAGAACTATACACACCTAACGTATAGAACTATACACACCTAACGTATAGAACTATACACACCTAACGTGTAGAACTATACACACCTAACGTATAGAACTATACACACCTAACGTGTAGAACTATACACACCTAACGTATAGAACTATACACACCTAACGTGTAGAACTATACACACCTAACGTATAGAACTATACACACCTAACGTATAGAACTATACACACCTAACGTATAGAACTATACACACCTAACGTATAGAACTATACACACCTAACGTATAGAACTATACACACCTAACGTATAGAACTATACACACCTAACGTATAGAACTATACACACCTAACGTATAGAACTATACACACCTAACGTATAGAACTATACACACCTAACGTATAGAACTATACACACCTAACGTATAGAACTATACACACCTAACGTATAGAACTATACACACCTAACGTATAGAACTATACACACCTAACGTGTAGAACTATACACACCTAACGTATAGAACTATACACACCTAACGTATAGAACTATACACACCTAACGTATAGAACTATACACACCTAACGTATAGAACTATACACACCTAACGTATAGAACTATACACACCTAACGTATAGAACTATACACACCTAACGTATAGAACTATACACACCTAACGTATAGAACTATACACACCTAACGTGTAGAACTATACACACCTAACGTATAGAACTATACACACCTAACGTGTAGAACTATACACACCTAACGTGTAGAACTATACACACCTAACGTGTAGAACTATACACACCTAACGTGTAGAACTATACACACCTAACGTGTAGAACTATACACACCTAACGTGTAGAACTACACACACCTAACGTGTAGAACTATACACACCTAACGTATAGAACTATACACACCTAACGTATAGAACTATACACACCTAACGTATAGAACTATACACACCTAACGTATAGAACTACACACACCTAACGTATAGAACTATACACACCTAACGTATAGAACTATACACACCTAACGTATAGAACTATACACACCTAACGTGTAGGACTATACACACCTAACGTATAGGACTATACACACCTAACGTATAGAACTATACACACCTAACGTGTAGGACTATACACACCTAACGTATAGAACTATACACACCTAACGTGTAGAACTATACACACCTAACGTATAGAACTATACACACCTAACGTATAGAACTATACACACCTAACGTATAGGACTATACACACCTAACGTATAGAACTATACACACCTAACGTGTAGGACTATACACACCTAACGTATAGAACTATACACACCTAACGTGTAGAACTATACACACCTAACGTGTAGAACTATACACACCTAACGTATAGAACTATACACACCTAACGTGTAGAACTATACACACCTAACGTATAGAACTATACACACCTAACGTATAGAACTATACACACCTAACGTATAGAACTATACACACCTAACGTATAGAACTATACACACCTAACGTGTAGAACTATACACACCTAACGTATAGAACTATACACACCTAACGTATAGAACTATACACACCTAACGTATAGAACTATACACACCTAACGTATAGAACTATACACACCTAACGTATAGAACTATACACACCTAACGTATAGAACTATACACACCTAACGTATAGAACTATACACACCTAACGTATAGAACTATACACACCTAACGTATAGAACTATACACACCTAACGTATAGAACTATACACACCTAACGTGTAGAACTATACACACCTAACGTATAGAACTATACACACCTAACGTATAGAACTATACACACCTAACGTATAGAACTATACACACCTAACGTGTAGAACTATACACACCTAACGTATAGAACTATACACACCTAACGTGTAGAACTATACACACCTAACGTGTAGAACTATACACACCTAACGTATAGAACTATACACACCTAACGTATAGAACTATACACACCTAACGTATAGAACTATACACACCTAACGTATAGAACTATACACACCTAACGTATAGAACTATACACACCTAACGTATAGAACTATACACACCTAACGTATAGAACTATACACACCTAACGTATAGAACTATACACACCTAACGTATAGAACTATACACACCTAACGTATAGAACTATACACACCTAACGTATAGAACTATACACACCTAACGTATAGAACTATACACACCTAACGTATAGAACTACACACACCTAACGTATAGAACTATACACACCTAACGTATAGAACTATACACACCTAACGTATAGAACTATACACACCTAACGTATAGAACTGTATACAACTAATGTAGACAACTGTATACAACTAATGTAGACAACTGTACAGAAGTAATGTAGAGAACTGTACAGAAGTAATGTAGAGAACTGTATACAACTAATGTAGAGAACTGTATACAACTAATGTAGAGAACTGTATACAACTAATGTAGAGAACTGTATACAACTAATGTAGAGAACTGTATACAACTAATGTAGAGAACTGTACACAACTAATGTAGAGAACTGTACAGAAGTAATGTAGAGAACTGTATACAACTAATGTAGAGAACTGTATACAACTAATGTAGAGAACTGTACAGAAGTAATGTAGAGAACTGTATACAACTAATGTAGAGAACTCTATACATCTAATGTAGAGAACTGTATACAACTAATGTAGAGAACTGTATACAACTAATGTAGAGAACTGTATACAACTAATGTAGAGAACTGTATACAACTAATGTAGAACTGTATACAACTAATGTAGAGAACTGTATACAACTAATGTAGAGAACTGTATACAACTAATGTAGAGAACTGTATACAACTAATGTAGAGAACTGTACAGAAGTAATGTAGAGAACTGTGTGTGAAAAAGGTGTTAAGAAAATCTAATAAATGTAATGCACACCTTTGATTACCTAAAAAAGAAAGATAAACACCAGAGGTTATATTATTATAATATTGGAAGTTATTAAAAATGTCACACCTTTGAATACTAGTTCATTCACTAGAAAGAATGTGTCACGATCGTCTGAATGAATGGACCAAGGCGCAGCGTACTTAGAGTTCCACATGTTTCATAAATATGAAACTCACCAAAAACAATACAGAAGAAAACAAAACGTGACGTTCTGGGCTGCTCACAGGCAGCTACACAAAAACAAGGTCCCACAAACAACAGGTGGGAAAAGGCTGCCTAAATATGATCCCCAATCAGAGACAACGATAGACAGCTGCCTCTGATTGGGAACCATACCAGGCCAACAAAGAAATAGAAAACATAGATTGCCCACCCTTGTCACACCCTGACTTAACCAAATAGAGAATTAAAAGGATCTCTAAGATCAGGGGGTGACAGAATGCTATTACCAACAGGTTATTTTGAAAGTGTCATTTTGGCACCACACTTTGAACCCTATTTAACTCCACAAAGCAGACCAAGTGTTCCTCTGATCTCTGGTTAATCAAACTATTTTACATTGCCAATGCTTTTTAACAAATTCCCTCATAAGGGCAAATTCAATGATATTCTATGCTCTTCTATTCTATTCTAATACACAGATCAATTCTATGGTGACGTGGTTCTGGCCTGATCCCACCTAGTACATTACAGTACACCGAGACAAGAGAGATGCCAGTTAGTTACGTATGTGGCACGTACCAGATCGCTATTCTACAGTACACTACTGCACACCCAGAAACAGAGGCATTCCCTTTATAGTGCATTTATGCCCCATAGGACTCTGGTCAAAAGTAGTGCACTATAAAGGGAATAGGGTGCCATTTGGGATGCCAAAAATAGAGATATTGCTGTATCGAAGATGTTGAACACGTTTACATTGGGAATTAACATTACAATACTTCACATTGCTGATATATTGTGTGTATACCTACAATTGTCATAGTTGAAGCTAACAGTTTATGCCGCTGTCTGGTCACAGTGTTCAATTAGGAGAAACAACCACAAGTGTCTAATTATCAATGAATACTGTATATAGACCTCTAGGAGTTCCACAAACTCCACTGGACAGACTGGATGTTTAAGGCTCCATAATGGTGTTATGATGTGTTGTTCAAAGTCTCTCACATTATGTAGGGAGGTATGCTCAGCCCAGGGCAGGGAGGCAGACCTGGGTTCTAACACTATGGGTTGTATGGCAGGGTAGCAGACCTGGGTTCTAACACTATGGGCTGTATGGCAGGGTAGCAGACCTGGGTTCTAACACTATGGGCTGTATGGCAGGGTAGCAGACCTGGGTTCTAACACTATGGGCTGTATGGCAGGGTAGCAGACCTGGGTTCTAACACTATGGGCTGTATGGCAGGGTAGCAGACCTGGGTTCTAACACTATGGGCTGTATGGCAGGGTAGCAGACCTGGGTTCTAACACTATGGGCTGTATGGCAGGGTAGCAGACCTGGGTTCTAACACTATGGGCTGTATGGCAGGGTAGCAGACCTGGGTTCTAACACTATGGGCTGTATGGCAGGGTAGCAGACCTGGGTTCTAACACTATGGGCTGTATGGCAGGGTAGCAGACCTGGGTTCTAACACTATGGGCTGTATGGCAGGGTAGCAGACCTGGGTTCTAACACTATGGGCTGTATGGCAGGGTAGCAGACCTGGGTTCTAACACAGTCAAGCACATATAAAGTACTTGAAGTGTTTTCGAATAGTGTTTGAACCCAATACTTTTTTTGTGGGGGGGGGTCAGAGAGAGTGTGAGAAGGATAGAATGATATTGAGTTCAGTCAGGCTCAGCCTCCCAGGGAGAAATGAGCCTGGGGTCCACTGTAGAGAATGGCAGTGAAATGCACAGGCTCCGTGTGGGGTGGGACCTCTGGTCCCCATTAGCAGGAGGTGAGACATACATGGACGCCCTCAGGACATACGGTAGGTCCACTCTAAGGCTGCCTCTGAATCAGCAGGTTACGATACAGTAACTTACTATTTATGTGACTGTCTAAAGTTCCTGCTCCGGACAAGAAGCTTGTCTGCACATTAAGATGCATGCAAATTGCAGTAATTAAAACCTAGTTTCCGTCAGAGCTCTAGGCTATCTGACAATAGTGACAACGGTCTACTACGGTGACCGAAGGCTTGGAAATTAAATAACAGAAATTTGCATGGCTCAACCAGTGAGTGTGCGGAGGGATCAGTTTCCAGTTTAAGACACATATCTTCCTGCACCTTAGCTACTTATCTATGTGGTCTGTGAAGCTACTCTACCACCTACTGTTTCTATCCATTTGGAGATGATAGCGGAAAGTAAACAGTGTTGTTTTAACTGTTATGACTGCTTGCATGTCACATTTGCCCTGACCCAGCAAGCTGCAGGATAAAACCACTCAACCAGACAACTGTTGAACTTTCACACGCATGTACACACACCTATAGCCAATATACACTACTCAAAAAAATGAAGGGAACACTAAAATAACACATCCTAGATCTGAATGAATGAAATATTCTTGTTAAATCCTTTTTCTTTACATAGTTGAATGTGCTGACAACAAAATCACACAAAAATTATCAATGGAAATCAAATTTATCAACCCATGGAGGTCTGGATTTGGAGTCACACTCAAAATTAAAGTGGAAAACCACACTACGGGCTGATCCAACTTTGATGTAATGTCCTTAAAACAAGTCAAAATGATGCTCAGTAGTGTGTGTGGCCTCCACGTGCCTGTATGACCTCCCTACAACGCCTGGACATGCTCCTGATGAGGTGGCGGATGGTCTCCTGAGGGATCTCCTCCCAGACCTGGACTAAAGCATCCGCCAACTCCTGGACAGTCTGTGGTGCAATGTGGCGTTGGTGGATGGAGCAAGACATGATGTCCCAGATGTGCTCAATTGGATTCAGGTCTGGGGAACGGGCCGGCCAGTCCATAGCCTCAATGCCTTCCTCACACTCCAGCCACATGAGGTTTAGCATTGTCTTGCATTAGGAGAAACCCAGGGCCAACCGCACCAGCATATGGTCTCACAAGGGGTCTGAGGATCTCATCTCGGTACCTAATGACAGTCAGGCTACCTCTGGCGAGCTGTGCGGCCCCCCAAAGAAATGCCACCCCACACCATGACCGACCTACCGCCAAACCGGTCATGCTGGAGGATGTTGCAGGCAGCAGAACGTTCTCCACGGCGTCTCCAGACTCTGTCACGTCTGTCACGTGCTCAGTGTGAACCTGCTTTCATCTGTGAAGAGCACAGGGCTCCAGTGGCCAATTTGCCAATCTTGGTGTTCTCTGGCAAATGCCAAACGTCCTGCACGGTGTTGGGCTGTAAGCACAACCCCCACCTGTGGACGCCGGGCCCTTATTACCACCCTCATGGAGTCTGTTTCTGACCATTTGAGCAGGCACATGCACATTTGTGGCCTGCTGGAGGTCATTTTGCAGGGCTCTGGCAGTGCTCCTCCTGCTCATCCTTGCACAAAGGCGGAGGTCCTGCTGTTGGGTTGCTGCCTCCTGATGTACTGGCCTGTCTCCTGGTAGCGCCTCCATGCTCTGGACACTACGCTGACAGACACAGCAAACCTTCTTGCCACAGCTCGCATTGATGTGCCATCCTGGATGAGCTGTACTACCTGAGCCACTTGTGTGGGTTGTAGACTCCGTCTCATGCTACCACTAGAGTGAAAGCACCGCCAGCATTCAAAAGTGACCAAAACATCAGCCAGGAAGCATAGGAACTGAGAAGTGGTCTGTGGACACCACTTTATTGGGGGTGTCTTGCTTATTGCCTAATCAACACAATATTAGCCACCTTTAACGTAACATACTGAAAAAAACTATGCAAGACTTAGTATGCAAAACTAACTGTGGAAGAGATTTTCTTGTGGAGCGCATCGGAGTAGGATTTTATTGCATTGACAGCCATGACTCAGGCCCATACTCTTAACCAATCAGAGCTGCAGTAGGCCAATATGCAAATAGACCATTGCCATATATGGATCTGTGCCATTCAGTTTGAACTGGACTGTTTACAGTATGAGGGGTCGCGAATAGATATGCTTGAGATCAAAGCGAGAGCTGCATGTAGCCTGTGCAAATGTGTTAATGTTCTTTGCTACTTAGTTATTAGCACAGTTATAGCTCATTTCTAGACAACAATGAGTGGTTGCTTCCTACAAGAGCATTGAACACCACACATTGCTGCTACTGTAGGCTGAATGATAGAATGTTATGGGATGCATTCTTCTCCATTGTTATTGATTGTAGGCCAATGGTAGGACTACATTATGATCAAACATCCACAGTAGAATATTTGGCCCCTGTTATAACTAACTTAAAGGGGGTTCAGCCTCAGTGTTCACTGTAAACGTGTGTTGAAAGTTGCACAGCAGACCTGAAATTTGCTCAGTGCTGAAAAACAAAATGAGAAGGAACAATGATTATAGCCAACATGATTCATCTTTGTTTTGTTTGCCTTGCCTACAATTTCAACATTGTTTTGCGCCTGTCAAAACTATTAAGACTGAACAGGAGTTGCCACCGGAGATGCTATGGGGATTGAACGTCGCTTCAGAACATCAAAACAAACAGAAAGAAAACAGCTTGACAAACACTGCTTGAATAACCCAGTTGCCATGAGAAAGAGTTCAGTGGAGGACATGGACACAATAGCTCCAACTGAACCAGCTAACTGGGACAAATAGGGCAACATCAGGGCACATCACATCTTAACGGCATCATATCTTGTTGTAAACATGTTTTCTGGATGAGAAGTCATCATACAGTATACTATCACCTTAACCTGGTGGCACACAACACAGTCTGGTGTGTGAGACTACAACCCACTGGTCTCTGTTGGTCAACCAGAAGATGTCTTCTTGACGTTAAACAAACTTCCTTATACAACCAGTATACAACCTGACCGTGACTTTATGGCAAAAAAACTGATAATCATTGCAACCAGCTTTGACCGCTGGGGACAATCTGCTCTGAGGAAAAGGGACCTTTCTTATGTGATCTCTACAGGAATTGAACCCACAACCCTTGGCATTGCCAACCACAGGCCCACATTTTATTCATTTATTTTATTTCACCTTTATTTAACCAGGTAGGCCAGTTGAGAACAAGTTCTCATTTACAACTGCGACCTGGCCAAGATAAAGCAAAGCACTGCGACAAACTAAATTACTTCTAGGGACTCACCTTAACATATGCAGTGTACTGTTGGCAATCCTCTCTGTTGATGTCCAGACTGAGCTCGTTGCTCATTAAGCTGATCTGGGCTCCGTTCTGAATGAAGTACACTCTGGAAGACTGGCTCCTCTGCCTCTTATCCACATCAGCTGTCAGGTTATACAACAACTCTGGGGAGAGAGGAGAGAGACCAGCTGTCAGGTTATACAACAACTCTGGGGAGAGAGGAGAGAGACCAGCTGTCAGGTTATACAACAACTCTGGGGAGAGGGGAGAGAGACCAGCTGTCAGGTTATACAACAACTCTGGGGAGAGAGGAGAGAGACCAGCTGTCAGGTTATACAACAACTCTGGGGAGAGAGGAGAGATACCAGCTGTCAGGTTATACAACAACTCTGGGGAGAGAGGAGAGAGACCAGCTGTCAGGTTATACAACAACTCTGGGGAGAGAGGAGAGAGACCAGCTGTCAGGTTATACAACAACTCTGGGGAGAGAGGAGAGAGACCAGCTGTCGGGTTATACGACAACTCTGGGGAGAGAGGAGAGAGACCAGCTGTCAGGCTATACAACAACTCTGGGGAGAGAGGAGAGAGACCAGCTGTCAGGCTATACAATAACTCTGGGGAGAGAGGAGAGAGAGCCGGCTGTCAGGCTATACAACAACTCTGGGGAGAGAGGAGAGAGACCAGCTGTCAGGCTATACAACAACTCTGGGGCGAGAGGAGAGAGACCAGCTGTCAGGGTATACAACAAATCTGGGGAGAGAGGAGAGAGACCAGCTGTCAGGTTATACAACAACTCTGGGGAGAGAGGAGAGAGACCAGCTGTCAGGTTATACAACAACTCTGGGGAGAGAGGAGAGAGACCAGCTGTCAGGCTATACAACAACTCTGGGGAGAGAGGAGAGAGACCAGCTGTCAGGCTATACAACAACTCTGGGGAGAGAGGAGCGAGACCAGCTGTCAGGCTATACAACAACTCTGGGGAGAGAGGAGAGAGACCATCTGTGTTGACCGCCTTTGAGCCAGTGGATTACTGAAGAAAACGCGCCAACAAAACTGAGTTTTTGGGATATAAAAGAGGGACTTTATCGAACAAAAAAACACTTTATTGTGTACCTGGGACCCTTCTGATTGCAACCAGATGAAGATCTTCAAAGGTAAGTGATTACTTTTATCGCTATTTCTGACTTTCGTGACTCCTCTACTTGGATGGAAAATGTTTGTATGCTTTTGAAAGCGGGGCGCTGTCCTCAGATAATCGCATGGTATGCTTTTGTAAGCGGGGCACTGTCCTCAGATAATCGCATGGTATGCTTTTGTAAGCGGGGCGCTGTCCTCAGATAATCGCATGGTATGCTTTTGTAAGCGGGGCGCTGTCCTCAGATAATCACATGGTATGCTTTCGCCGTAAAGCCTTTTTGAAATCTGACAAAGCAGCTGGATTAACAAGAAGTTTTTCTTTTAACCAATGTATAACACTTGTATTTTCATGAATGCTTATTATAACTGATTCTGTATTTTGAATTTGGTGCACTGCAATTTCACCGGATGTTGTCGAGGTAGCGGCACGCCAGCGCCAAAGAGGTTTTAAGGAGTTTGCTAGAGGATTCTTTTTTTACAATTCATTTAAAAAAATTGTTTATCTACTTCAAACAACACAAATACCAAACATTATTCAAGATTATCAACAAACACGGAGTACACAAAACATTATCCAAGATGATCAACATACACGGAGTACACAAAACATTATCCAAGATGATCAACATACACGGAGTACACAAAACATTATCCAAGATGATCAACATACATGGAGTACACAAAACATTATCCAAGATGATCAACATACATGGAGTACACAAAACATTATCCAAGATGATCAACATACATGGAGTACACAAAACATTATCCAAGATGATCAACATACACTCAGTATACAAAACATTGTGAACATTATGCTTCAAACACCTTGTAGAGTCCATGCCCAATAACCTGTTCTGAGAGCAAAGGGGTGTGCAACTCAATATTAGGAAGGTGTTCCCAATGTCCGGTATACTCAGTACATGTCCTCCAAATGCTTTCAAACATTTCTATTTATAATATACCATATCTAAAGGGACATAGTTCTGTTTCTTCTCCAGTTTGGTATCAAAGGTGTTTAAATTGATAGCTATACTTTTATTTGCAGCAAATAGACTTAGATTACAAAACTTTCTCTGATATTGATCAACAATATTTTCATTTCTGAACAGACATAATTTTTTTTAAATCCGTGGAATCAATCATCGTCACGCACGAGCAAACACACACACGCGTGCGCGCACACATACACAGTCTGCAGTAAGTGCTGTAAAACAGTTGGAGGGACAGCAGCATTACACCCCAGTCACAACCAAAAGGGTACTGTGTGTGTGTGTGTGTGTGTGTGTGTGTGTGTGTGTGTGTGTGTGTGTGTGTGTGTGTGTGTGTGTGTGTGTGTGTGTGTGTGTGTGTGTGTGTGTGTGTGTGTGTGTGTGTGTGTGTGTGTGTGTGTGTGTGTGTGTGACATTGATTCATTCCACGTGTGCACGCTTATGTGTGTACGGGAGCGCCTTCCATGAGGCCCTAATCTATGGCTGGGAATACAAATATGCATCTGTTGGTCACAAATACACTATATATACAAAAGTATGTGAACACCCCTTCAAATTGTCTATTTCAGCCACATTGTATAAAATCGAGCACACATATATAACATCTCCATAGACACACATTGACAGTAGAATAGCCTTACTGAAAAGCTCAGTGACTTTCAACATGCCACCGTTCCAACTAGTCAGAGCTGCCCCGGTCAACTGTAAGTGCTGTTATTGTGAAGTGGAAACATCTAGGAGAAACAACGGCTCAGCCGCGAAAGTGGTAGGCCACACAAGCTCACAGAACAAGACTGCAGAGTGCTGAAACATGTAAAAATTGTCTGTCCTCAGTTGCAACACTCACGACCAAATTCCAAACTGCCTCTGGAAGACACGTCAGCACAATAACTGTTTGTCGGGAGCTTCATGAAATGGGTTTCCATGGCCAACAAGCCCACGATCACCATGCGCAATGCCAAGCATCGGCTGGAGTGGTGTAAAGCTCCCACCATTGGACTCCGGAGCAGTGGAACGCATTCTCTGGAGTGATGAATCATGCTTGACCATCTGGCAGTCTGACGGACTAATCTGGGTTTGGCGGATGCCAGGAGAACGCTACCTGCCCCAATGCATAGTGCCAAATGTAAAGTTTGGTGGAGGAGAAATAGTGGACTGGGGCTGTTTTTCATGGTTCGGACTTGGCCCCTTAGTTCCAGTGAAAATAAATCTTAACGCTACATCATACAATGGCATTGAATTTGAACTCTGACTGCGAGCCAGGCCTAATCGCCGAACCTCACTAATGCCCTTGTGGTTGAATGGAAGCAAGTCCCTGCAGCAATATTCCAACATCTAGTGGAAAGCTTTCCCAGAAGAGTGGAGGCTGTTACAGCAGCAAAAGAGGGACCAACTCCATTTTAATGCTTATGATTTTGGAATGAGATGTTCGACGAGCAGGTGTCCACATACCTATGGTCATGTAGTGCACCTTAAAAACAAAAAGGTAGGGGCGTGGATCAGAAAACCAGTCAGTATCTGGTATGACCAACATTTGCCTCATCCAGCGCGACACATCTCCTTCGCACCGAGTTGATCGGGCTGTTGATTGTGGCCTGTGGAATGTTGTCCCACTCGTCTTCAATGTGAAGTTGCTGGATATTGGTGGGAACTGGAACACGGTGTAGCACACATTGATCCAGAGCATCCCAAACACGTTCAATGGGTGACTGGTGAGAATGCAGGCCCTGGAACAACTGGGACATTTTCAGCTTCCAATAATTGTGTACAGATCCTTGTAACATGGGGCCATGAATTATCATGCTGAAACATGAGGTGATGGCGGATGGATGGCACGACAATGGGCTTCAGGATCTCATTTCAATACATCTGTGAATTACAATTGCAATCGATAAAATGTGATTGTGTTCGTTGTCCGTAGCTTATGCCTGCCATACCATAACCCCACCACCATATGGCACTTTGTTCACAATGTTGACATCAGCAAACTTCTCGCCTACATACACAATATAGTAATAATAATAATAATAATAAAATAATAATAATATAATAATAATAATAATATATGCCATTTAGCAGACGCTTTTATCCAAAGCGACTTACAGTCATGTGTGCATACATTCTACGTATGGGTGGTCCCGGGGATCGAACCCACTACCCTGGCGTTACAAGCGCCATGCTCTACCAACTGAGCTACACAGGACCTACACTTGGTCTGAGTACATTTTCTAGCAACAGCTCTGGTGGACATTCCTGCAGTCATCATGCCAAATACAAGCTCCTTCAAAACTTCAGACATCTGTGGCATTGTGTTGTGTGACAAAACTGCACATTTTAGAGTGGCCTTTTATTGTTCCCAGCACAAGGTTCACCTGTGTAATGATCATGCTGTTTAAATCAGCTTCAAACCTTCAGGTTGGGAGAAATAAGCTTTTTTGTGTGTATGGAACATTTCTGAGATGTTTTATTTCAGCTCATTAAACACGGGACCAACACTTTACATGTTGTGTTTATATTTTTGCTCAATGTACATCCGGTAAAACTGGCTCATTGTTCTATCTGTGCCTGAACAGTCAACCAGAACCACGCCATAACAGTCAACCAGGACCACTCCATAACAGTCAACCAGAACCACTCCATAACAGTCAACCAGGACCACACCATAACAGTCAACCAGGACCACACCATAACAGTCAACCAGGACCACTCCATAACAGTCAACCAGGACCACTCCATAACAGTCAACCAGGACCACGCCATAACAGTCAACCAGGACCACACCATAACAGTCAACCAGGACCACACCATAACAGTCAACCAGGACCACGCCATAACAGTCAACCAGGACCACACCATAACAGTCAACCAGGACCACACCATAACAGTCAACCAGAACCACGCCATAACAGTCAACCAGGACCACGCCATAACAGTCAACCAGGACCACGCCATAACAGTCAACCAGGACCACACCATAACAGTCAACCAGGACCACGCCATAACAGTCAACCAGGACCACGCCATAACAGTCAACCAGGACCACACCATAACAGTCAACCAGGACCACACCATAACAGTCAACCAGAACCACGCCATAACAGTCAACCAGAACCACACCATAACAGTCAACCAGGACCACACCATAACAGTCAACCAGAACCACGCCATAACAGTCAACCAGGACCACACCATAACAGTCAACCAGGACCACTCCATAACAGTCAACCAGAACCACACCATAACAGTCAACGAGGACCACACCATAACAGTCAACCAGGACCACTCCATAACAGTCAACCAGAACCACTCCATAACAGTCAACCAGGACCACTCCATAACAGTCAACCAGGACCACACCATAACAGTCAACCAGGACCACACCATAACAGTCAACCAGGACCACGCCATAACAGTCAACCAGGACCACACCATAACAGTCAACCAGGACCACACCATAACAGTCAACCAGGACCACTACGCTAGAACATAGATGTGTGTTGTTGTATTAGTGCTCACCTATTTGTCCTGGCAGGTGTTTTCCTCTGAAGAGCAGGCAGACTCTTGCGTTGAAACAGTTGAGGTGTTGTGGTCCCTCGTGACACTGAGGCACAGAGATGTTGATGGAGACAGGCAGGTAGATAGACACGTCCACAGTGATCACTGGCCGGGACCTAAACACCAAATATAACATGGTGTCAATGGACCTACAACCAATACAATACAACATAGTGTCAATGGACCTACAACATGGTGTCAATGGACCTACAACCAATACAATACAACATAGTGTCAATGGACCTACAACCAATACAACATAGTGTCAATGGACCTACAACCAATACAACATAGTGTCAATGGACCTACAACCAATACAACATAGTGTCAATGGACCTACAACCAATACAATACAACATAGTGTCAATGGACCTACAACCAATACAATACAACATAGTGTCAATGGACCTACAACCAATACAATACAACATAGTGTCAATGGACCTACAACCAATACAATACAACATAGTGTCAATGGACCTACAACCAATACAACATAGTGTCAATGGACCTACAACCAATACAATACAACATAGTGTCAATGGACCTACAACCAATACAACATTTACATTTAAGTCATATAGTGTCAATGGACCTACAACCAATACAACATAGTGTCAATGGACCTACAACCAATACAATACAACATAGTGTCAATGGACCTACAACCAATACAACATAGTGTCAATGGACCTACAACCAATACAATACAACATAGTGTCAATGGACCTACAACCAATACAATACAACATAGTGTCAATGGACCTACAACCAATACAACATAGTGTCAATGGACCTACAACCAATACAACATAGTGTCAATGGACCTACAACCAATACAACATAGTGTCAATGGACCTACAACCAATACAATACAACATAGTGTCAATGGACCTACAACCAATACAACATAGTGTCAATGGACCTACAACCAATACAATACAACATAGTGTCAATGGACCTACAACCAATACAATACAACATAGTGTCAATGGACCTACAACCAATACAATACAACATGGTGTCAATGGACCTACAACCAATACAATACAACATAGTGTCAATGGACCTACAACCAATACAATACAACATGGTGTCAATGGACCTACAACCAATACAATACAACATAGTGTCAATGGACCTACAACCAATACAATACAACATGGTGTCAATGGACCTACAACCAATACAACATAGTGTCAATGGACCTACAACCAATACAATACAACATAGTGTCAATGGACCTACAACATGGTGTCAATGGACCTACAACCAATACAATACAACATAGTGTCAATGGACCTACAACCAATACAACATAGTGTCAATGGACCTACAACCAATACAACATAGTGTCAATGGACCTACAACCAATACAACATAGTGTCAATGGACCTACAACCAATACAACATAGTGTCAATGGACCTACAACCAATACAATACAACATAGTGTCAATGGACCTACAACCAATACAACATTTACATTTAAGTCATATAGTGTCAATGGACCTACAACCAATACAACATAGTGTCAATGGACCTACAACCAATACAATACAACATAGTGTCAATGGACCTACAACCAATACAATACAACATAGTGTCAATGGACCTACAACCAATACAACATTTACATTTACATTTAAGTCATATAGTGTCAATGGACCTACAACCAATACAACATAGTGTCAATGGACCTACAACCAATACAACATAGTGTCAATGGACCTACAACCAATACAATACAACATAGTGTCAATGGACCTACAACCAATACAATACAACATAGTGTCAATGGACCTACAACCAATACAATACAACATAGTGTCAATGGACCTACAACCAATACAACATAGTGTCAATGGACCTACAACCAATACAACATAGTGTCAATGGACCTACAACCAATACAATACAACATAGTGTCAATGGACCTACAACCAATACAATACAACATAGTGTCAATGGACCTACAACCAATACAATACAACATGGTGTCAATGGACCTATGTTCACAACCACTGTTCCATACAATACAACATAGTGTCAATGGACCTACAACCAATACAATACAACATGGTGTCAATGGACCTACAACCAATACAATACAACATAGTGTCAATGGACCTACAACCAATACAATACAACATGGTGTCAATGGACCTACAACCAATACAACATAGTGTCAATGGACCTACAACCAATACAATACAACATGGTGTCAATGGACCTACAACCAATACAACATAGTGTCAATGGACCTACAACCAATACAATACAACATAGTGTCAATGGACCTACAACCAATACAACATAGTGTCAATGGACCTACAACCAATACAACATAGTGTCAATGGACCTACAACCAATACAACATAGTGTCAATGGACCTACAACCAATACAATACAACATAGTGTCAATGGACCTACAACCAATACAATACAACATAGTGTCAATGGACCTACAACCAATACAACATAGTGTCAATGGACCTACAACCAATACAATACAACATACAACTATGTTCCACTGTATGTGTTTATAGTACTATGTTCCACTGTATGTCTATATATTACTATGTTCCACTGTATGTGTTTATACTACTATGTTCCACTGTATGTGTTTATATTACTATGTTTCACTGTATGTGTTTATACTACTATGTTCCACTGTATGTGTTTATACTACTATGTTCCACTGTATGTGTTTATATTACTATGTTCCACTGTATGTCTATATACTACTATGTTTCACTGTATGTGTTTATACTACTATGTTCCACTGTATGTGTTTATACTACTATGTTCCACTGTATGTCTATATACTACTATGTTCCACTGTATGTCTATATACTACTATGTTCCACTGTATGTCTATATACTACTATGTTCCACTGTATGTGTTTATACTACTATGTTCCACTGTATGTCTATATACTACTATGTTCCACTGTATGTGTTTATACTACTATGTTCCACTGTATGTGTTTATACTACTATGTTCCACTGTATGTCTATATACTACTATGTTCCACTGTATGTCTATATACTACTATGTTCCACTGTATGTGTTTATACTACTATCTTCCACTGTATGTGTTTATAGTAATATGTTCCACTGTGTGTCTATATACTACTATGTTCCACTGTATGTCTATATACTACTATGTTCCACTGTATGTGTTTATACTACTATGTTCCACTGTATGTGTTTATACTACTATGTTCCACTGTATGTCCATATACTACTATGTTCCACTGTATGTCCATATACTACTATGTTCCACTGTATGTGTTTATACTACTATGTTCCACTGTATGTGTTTATACTACTATGTTCCACTGTATGTGTTTATACTACTATGTTCCACTGTATGTCTATATACTACTATGTTCCACTGTATGTGTTTATACTACTATGTTCCACTGTATGTGTTTATACTACTATGTTCCACTGTATGTCTATATACTACTATGTTCCAC
The DNA here is from genome assembly GCF_021184085.1 of Oncorhynchus gorbuscha. Taxonomy (NCBI): domain Eukaryota; kingdom Metazoa; phylum Chordata; class Actinopteri; order Salmoniformes; family Salmonidae; genus Oncorhynchus; species Oncorhynchus gorbuscha. The sequence goes on from NC_060178.1 coordinate 102,720,736, forward strand.
TGTATGTGTTTATACTACTATGTTCCACTGTATGTCTATATACTACTATGTTCCACTGTATGTCTATATACTACTATGTTCCACTGTATGTGTTTATACTACTATGTTCCACTGTATGTGTTTATACTACTATGTTCCACTGTATGTGTTTATACTACTATGTTCCACTGTATGTGTTTATACTACTATGTTCCACTGTATGTGTTTATACTACTATGTTCCACTGTATGTGTTTATACTACTATGTTCCACTGTATGTGTTTATACTACTATGTTCCACTGTATGTCTATATACTACTATGTTCCACTGTATGTGTTTATACTACTATGTTCCACTGTATGTGTTTATACTACTATGTTCCACTGTATGTCTATATACTACTATGTTCCACTGTATGTGTTTATACTACTATGTTCCACTGTATGTGTTTATACTACTATGTTCCACTGTATGTCTATATACTACTATGTTCCACTGTATGTCTATATACTACTATGTTCCACTGTATGTGTTTATACTACTATGTTCCACTGTATGTTTATACTACTATGTTCCACTGTATGTGTTTATACTACTATGTTCCACTGTATGTGTTTATACTACTATGTTCCACTGTATGTGTTTATACTACTATGTTCCACTGTATGTGTTTATACTACTATGTTCCACTGTATGTCTATATACTACTATGTTCCACTGTATGTGTTTATACTACTATGTTCCACTGTATGTATTTATACTACTATGTTCCACTGTATGTGTTTATACTACTATGTTCCACTGTATGTCTATATACTACTATGTTCCACTGTATGTGTTTATACTACTATGTTCCACTGTATGTGTTTATACTACTATGTTCCACTGTATGTCTATATACTACTATGTTCCACTGTATGTGTTTATACTACTATGTTCCACTGTATGTCTATATACTACTATGTTCCACTGTATGTCTATATACTACTATGTTCCACTGTATGTGTTTCCACTGTATACTACTATGTTCCACTGTATGTGTTTATACTACTATGTTCCACTGTATGTCTATGTTCCACTATATACTACTATGTTCCACTGTATGTCTATATACTACTATGTTCCACTGTATGTCTATATACTACTATGTTCCACTGTATGTCTATATACTACTATGTTCCACTGTGTGTGTTTATATTACTATGTTCCACTGTATGTGTTTATACTACTATGTTCCACTGTATGTGTTTATACTACTATGTTCCACTGTATGTGTTTATACTACTATGTTCCACTGTATGTGTTTATACTACTATGTTCCACTGTATGTCTATATACTACTATGTTCCACTGTATGTGTTTATACTACTATGTTCCACTGTATGTCTATACTGTATGTCTTTATACTACTATGTTCCACTGTATGTGTTTATACTACTATGTTCCACTGTATGTGTTTATACTACTATGTTCCACTGTATGTCTATATACTACTATGTTCCACTGTATGTGTTTATACTACTATGTTCCACTGTATGTGTTTATACTACTATGTTCCACTGTATGTCTATATACTACTATGTTCCACTGTATGTGTTTATACTACTATGTTCCACTGTATGTGTTTATACTACTATGTTCCACTGTATGTGTTTATACTACTATGTTCCACTGTATGTCTATATACTACTATGTTCCACTGTATGTCTATATACTACTATGTTCCACTGTATGTGTTTATACTACTATGTTCCACTGTATGTGTTTATAGTACTATGTTCCACTGTGTGTGTTTATATTACTATGTTCCACTGTATGTGTTTATACTACTATGTTCCACTGTATGTGTTTATACTTCTATGTTCCACTGTATGTGTTTATATTACAAAAAAAAAATATTACTACTATGTTCCACTGTATGTGTTTATACTACTATGTTCCACTGTATGTGTTTATACTACTATGTTCCACTGTATGTCTATATACTACTATGTTCCACTGTATGTCTATATACTACTATGTTCCACTGTATGTCTATATACTACTATGTTCCACTGTATGTGTTTATACTACTATGTTCCACTGTATGTGTTTATACTACTATGTTCCTATATCTACACTAGCATAGTCCCAATTACAATTGAGAAACGTATTGGGCCTGCATTCAAGGTGGTATGCTGGTATGGATATTGGAACAAAGCCTGACTTACAACCACTTACCTCAATAACACCACGCTATCAGCCATAAATGCACCAATGGTAATATCTGCAATGAAAGAACAACCAATGAGCGCAGCAGATTTCTCTCGTTCTTTGAAAATATGGCACGATGCACAAAGGTCATCATTAACAAGTGATGACCTTTGTGGGTCCTCATACCTGTTGTTTTCTGTTCTAGTTCTAAATGTCCACGATTGATGTGGAGCCCAGTAACAGGAGTGTTACTGGCTGACCAGTAACCACTCAGAGTCAGACAGACAGGAGTGTTACTGGCTGACCAGTAACCACTCAGAGTCAGACAGACAGGAGTGTTACTGGCTGACCAGTAACCACTCAGAGTCAGACAGACAGGAGTGTTACTGGCTGACCAGTAACCACTCAGAGTCAGACAGACAGGAGTGTTACTGGCTGACCAGTAACCACTCAGAGTCAGACAGACAGGAGTGTTACTGGCTGACCAGTAACCACTCAGAGTCAGACAGACAGGAGTGTTACTGGCTGACCAGTAACCACTCAGAGTCAGACAGACAGGAGTGTTACTGGCTGACCAGTAACCACTCAGAGTCAGACAGACAGGAGAAGGACTGAACAATGCAACAAAGATCGTTGGACATTCTTTACTTTGTCTGCTGATTCTGAGTTCATTTTATGTATTCATTTCTAAATCTAATCAAGCAGGTACAGTTGAAGTCAGAAGTTTACATACACCTTGGCCAAATATATTTAAACTCAGTTTTTCACAATTCCTGACATTTAATCCCAGTAAAAAAATCCCTGTTTTAGGTCAGTTGGCATCACCACTTTATTTTAAGAATGGGAAATGTCAGAATAAAAATAGAGAATTATTTATTTCAGATTGTATTTCTTTCATCACATTCCCAGTGGGTCAGAAGTTAACAAACACTCAATGTGTATTTGGTAGCATTGCCTTTAAATTGTTTAACTTGGGTCCAACATTTTGGGGAGCCTTCCATAATCCTTCCACAATAAATTGGGTGAATTTTGGCCCATTCCTCCTCACAGAGCTGGTGTAACTGAGTCAGGTTTGTAGGCCTCCTTGCTCGCACAAGCTTTTTCAGTTCTGCCCACAACTGTTCTATAGGATTGAGGTCAGGGCTTTGTGATGGCCACTCCAATTCATTGACTTTGTTGTCCTTAAACCATTTTGCCACAACTTTGGAAGTATGCTTGGGGTCATTGTCCATTTGAAAGACCCATTTGCGACCAAGCATTAACTTCCTGACTGATGTCTTGAGATGTTGCTTCAAGATATCCACATAATTTTCCTAACTCATGATGCCATCTATTTTGTGAAGTGCAACAGTCCGTCCTGCAGCAAAGCACCCCCACAACATGATGCTACCACCGCCTTGCTTCACGGTTGGGATGGTGTTCTTCGGCTTGCAAGCCTCTCCCTTTTTCCTCCAAACATAACGATGGTCATTGTGGCCAAACGGTTCTATTTTTGTTTCATCAGCCCAGAGGACATTTCTCCAAAAAGTACGACCTTTGTCCCTGGATCTTGTCCCTACGATCTTTTTCTGTGGATATAGATAATTTAGCACGTGTTTCCTCCAGGATTTTCACAAGGTCCTTTGCTGTTGTTCTGGGATTGATTTGCACTTTTTGCACCAAAGTACGTTCATCTCTAGGAGACAGAACGCGTCTCCTTCCTGAGTGGTATGACGGCTGCGTGGTCCCATGGTGTTTATACTGGCGTACTATTGTTTGTACAGGTGAATGTGGTACCTTCATGCGTTTGTAAATCTCTCCCAAGGATGAACCAGACTTGTGGAGGTCAACAATTGTTTTCTGAGGTCTTGGCTGATTTATTTTTATTTTCCCATGATGTCAAGCAAAGAGGCACTGAGTTTGAAGGTAGGCCTTGAAATACATCCACAGGTACACCTCCAATTGACTCAAATGATGTCAATTAGCCTATAAGAAGCTTCTAAAGCCATGACATCATTTTCTGGGATTTTCCAAGCCGTTTAAAGGCACAGTCAACTTGGTGTATGTAAACTTCTGACCCACTGAAACTGTGATACAGTGAATTATAAGTGAAATAATCTGTCTATTAAAAATTGTTGGAAAAATTACTTGTGTCATGCACAAAGTAGATGTCCTAACCAACTTGCCAAGCTATAGTTTGTTAACAAGACATTTGTGGTGGTTGAAAAATGAGTTTTAATGATTCCAACTTAAATGTATGTAAACCTCCGGCTTCAACTGTATATAATAACAACATGAAGTTGAGATGTAGGTCCTAGGTGTTCCATTAGCCCTACACCTAGTGTTGGTTATGTTGAGATGTAGGTCCTAGGTGTTTCATTAGCCCTACACCTAGTGTTGGTTATGTTGAGATGTAGGTCCTAGGTGTTTCCTAGGTGTTTCATTAGCCCTACACCTAGTGTTGGTTATGTTGAGATGTAGGTCCTAGGTGTTTCATTAGCCCTACACCTAGTGTTGGTTATGTTGAGATGTAGGTCCTAGGTGTTCCATTAGCCCTACACCTAGTGTTGGTTATGTTGAGATGTAGGTCCTAGGTGTTTCATTAGCCCTACACCTAGTGTTGGTTATGTTGAGATGTAGGTCCTAGGTGTTTCATTAGCCCTACACCTAGTGTTGGCTATGTTGAGATGTAGGTCCTAGGTGTTTCATTAGCCCTACACCTAGTGTTGGTTATGTTGAGATGTAGGTCCTAGGTGTTTCATTAGCCCTACACCTAGTGTTGGTTATGTTGAGATGTAGGTCGTAGGTGTTTCATTAGCCCTACACCTAGTGTTGGCTATGTTGCATCATGTCTGTATTGTACTGTATAATATGACCCTACCTGGATATCCATTGCTGTCCATGTCCACATTGCCAGAGATTGATTGGCCGAACATCTGGAGGGTGGGGTTAATGCTCTGTCCAGACACTCTCTGCAATGAATGATATAAAACGTGAGATAGAACATATACATACATGCAAGCACACACACTGACCTGAAGACCAAACACTGTGAACACATTACTGTAGCAGTAGGGATCAGAGTCATACCATCTAACCGTTTGAAGCACCAGTCTGCTACTATAACAGACCACTGTCTACTACCACTACTATAACAGACCACTGTCTACTACCACTACTATAACAGACCACTGTCTACTACCACTACTATAACAGACCACTGTCTGCTACCACTACTATAACAGACCACTGTCTGCTACCACTACTATAACAGACCACTGTCTACTACCACTACTATAACAGACCACTGTCTAATACCACTACTATAACAGACCACTGTCTACTACCACTACTATAACAGACCACTGTCTGCTACCACTACTAAAACAGACCACTGTCTGCTACCACTACTAAAACAGACCACTGTCTGCTACCACTACTAAAACAGACCACTGTCTGCTACCACTACTAAAACAGACCACTGTCTACTACCACTACTATAACAGACCACTGTCTGCTACCACTACTAAAACAGACCACTGTCTGCTACCACTACTATAACAGACCACTGTCTGCTACCACTACTATAACAGACCACTGTCTGCTACCACTACTAAAACAGACCACTGTCTGCTACCACTACTAAAACAGACCACTGTCTACTACCACTACTAAAACAGACCACTGTCTACTACCACTACTAAAACAGACCACTGTCTACTACCACTACTAAAACAGACCACTGTCTGCTACCACTACTATAACAGACCACTGTCTGCTACCACTACTATAACAGACCACTGTCTGCTACCACTATAAAAACAGACCACTGTCTGCTACCACTATAAAAACAGACCACTGTCTGCTACCACTATAAAAACAGACCACTGTCTGCTACCACTACTATAACAGACCACTGTCTGCTACCACTACTATAACAGACCACTGTCTACTAGCACTACTATAACAGACCACTGTCTGCTACCACTACTAAAACAGACCACTGTCTACTACCACTACTATAACAGACCACTGTCTGCTACCACTACTATAACAGACCACTGTCTGCTACCACTATAAAAACAGACCACTGTCTGCTACCACTACTATAACAGACCACTGTCTACTACCACTACTAAAACAGACCACTGTCTGCTACCACTACTATAACAGACCACTGTCTGCTACCACTACTAAAACAGACCACTGTCTGCTACCACTACTATAACAGACCACTGTCTGCTACCACTACTATAACAGACCACTGTCTGCTACCACTACTATAACAGACCACTGTCTGCTACCACTACTATAACAGACCACTGTCTGCTACCACTACTATAACAGACCACTGTCTGCTACCACTACTAAAACAGACCACTGTCTGCTACCACTACTAAAACAGACCACTGTCTGCTACCACTACTATAACAGACCACTGTCTGCTACCACTACTAAAACAGACCACTGTCTGCTACCACTACTAAAACAGACCACTGTCTGCTACCACTACTAAAACAGACCACTGTCTACTACCACTACTATAACAGACCACTGTCTGCTACCACTACTATAACAGACCACTGTCTGCTACCACTACTATAACAGACAGACCACTACTATAACAGACCACTGTCTGTCTACCACTACTATAACAGACCACTGTCTGCTACCACTACTAAAACAGACCACTGTCTGCTACCACTACTAAAACAGACCACTGTCTGCTACCACTACTAAAACAGACCACTGTCTACAACAGACCACTGTCTGCTACCACTACTAAAACAGACCACTGTCTGCTACCACTACTAAAACAGACCGCTGTCTACTACCACTACTATAACAGACCACTGTCTACTACCACTACTATAACAGACCACTGGCTGCTACCAGTACTATAACAGACCACTGTCTGCTACCACTACTATAACAGACCACTGTCTGCTACCACTACTATAACAGACCACTGTCTGCTACCACTACTATAACAGACCACTGTCTGCTACCACTACTATAACAGACCACTGGCTACTAGCACTACTATAACAGACCACTGGCTGCTACCACTACTATAACAGACCACTGTCTGCTACCACTACTATAACAGACCATTGTCTGCTACCACTACTATAGCAGACCACTGGCTGCTACCACTACTATAACAGACCACTGTCTACTAGCACTACTATAACAGACCACTGGCTGCTACCACTACTATAACAGACCACTGTCTGCTACCACTACTATAACAGACCACTGTCTGCTACCACTACTCAAACAGACCACTGTCTGCTACCACTACTATAACAGACCACTGTCTGCTACCACTACTAAAACAGACCACTGTCTGCTACCACTACTATAACAGACCACTGTCTGCTACCACTACTAAAACAGACCACTGTCTGCTACCACTACTATAACAGACCACTGTCTGCTACCACTACTATAACAGACCACTGTCTGCTACCACTACTATAACAGACCACTGTCTGCTACCACTACTAAAACAGACCACTGTCTGCTACCACTACTCAAACAGACCACTGGCTGCTACCACTACTATAACAGACCACTGTCTGCTACCACTACTAAAACAGACCACTGTCTGCTACCACTACTATAACAGACCACTGTCTGCTACCACTACTAAAACAGACCACTGTCTGCTACCACTACTATAACAGACCACTGTCTGCTACCACTACTATAACAGACCACTGTCTGCTACCACTACTATAACAGACCACTGTCTGCTACCACTACTAAAACAGACCACTGTCTGCTACCACTACTAAAACAGACCACTGTCTGCTACCACTACTAAAACAGACCACTGTCTGCTACCACTACTAAAACAGACCACTGTCTGCTACCACTACTCAAACAGACCACTGGCTGCTACCACTACTATAACAGACCACTGGCACTGTCTGCTACCACTACTAAAACAGACCACTGTCTGCTACCACTACTATAACAGACCACTGTCTGCTACCACTACTAAAACAGACCACTGTCTGCTACCACTACTATAACAGACCACTGTCTGCTACCACTACTATAACAGACCACTGTCTGCTACCACTACTATAACAGACCACTGTCTGCTACCACTACTAAAACAGACCACTGTCTGCTACCACTACTAAAACAGACCACTGTCTGCTACCACTACTAAAACAGACCACTGTCTGCTACCACTACTATAACAGACCACTGTCTACTACCACTACTATAACAGACCACTGGCTGCTACCACTACTATAACAGACCACTGTCTGCTACCACTACTAGAACAGACTGAATAAGGCTAGGGTTGGAGAAGACTATTACATTTCATCTGATACTGTATCTCTGTATCTTTCAGTAGATAAAGCTGATGGACTGCTGATGGACCATACTCCCTATGTAGTGCACTACTTTGACCTGGGACATATTGACTAATGCCATTTGGGACTCACTCTGTATAATGTTTCATGGGGCTAATATCCATTGTGGGGATCCTTTGTTCTGCATTTCCTTCGTTCTGCACTCCTGTGTTTGTGTGAGTGTGTCTTGACATTAGATGAGTACTTTGTACCGGACTACAGGTTAATGAAAACACACTCCTGTGTTTGTGTGAGTGTGTCTTGACATTAGATGAGTACTTTGTACCGGACTACAGGTTAATGAAAACACACTCCTGTGTTTGTGTGAGTGTGTCTTGACATTAGATGAGTACTTTGTACCGGACTACAGGTTAATGAAAACACACTCCTGTGTTTGTGTGAGTGTGTCTTGACATTAGATGAGTACTTTGTACCGGACTACAGGTTAATGAAAGCACACTCCTGTGTGTGTGTGTGTGTGTGTGTGTGTGTGCGTGGGTGCGTGTGTAAAATCTCCTCCCAGGATAACATTACCACCTGGGTCATTATAACACATTGGTCAGAGGTTGCTTCCCAAATGGAACCCTATTCCCTATTCAGTGCACATAGGGCTCTGTTGAAGAGTAGTGCACTATAGGGAATAGGGTGTAATTGTGGATACTGCTGCTGTGTCAACATAGATGTAGCTGTGATCTTATCTTTATTGCTAACATAATACGGTGTGTTTGTGCGCGCTCACTAAACTAGAATTGAAAAACAGATGATGATGCACCCAAGGTGTTGATTACTTGTTGTGTCTAACCATTGAAAGTATCTTTACCATAGAATATTTGGTGACGATTCCTGTGGCATCACCATGGTAAATGTAAACCGCTCCACCGTAGTCATCTTCTTTGGGTGCTCCTATGGCCACATCTAGAGAGAAGGAGAGAGAGAGAGAGGCAGAGAGAGAGAGGCAGAGAGAGAGAGAGGAATAGAGAGAGAGAGGCAGGGAGAGAGAGAGAGGCAGGGAGAGAGAGAGAGAGGCAGAGAGAGAGAGAGAGGAATAGAGAGAGAGAGGCAGGGAGAGAGAGAGGCAGGGAGAGAGAGAGAGGCAGAGAGAGAGAGAGAGGCAGAGAGAGAGAGAGGCAGAGAGAGAGAGAGGCAGGGAGAGAGAGAGGCAGAGAGAGAGAGAGAGGCAGGGAGAGAGAGAGAGGCAGGGAGAGAGAGAGAGAGGCAGAGAGAGAGAGAGAGGCAGAGAGAGAGAGAGAGGAATAGAGAGAGAGGCAGGGAGAGAGAGAGGCAGAGAGAGAGAGAGAGAGGCAGAGAGAGAGAGAGGCAGGGAGAGAGAGAGAGGCAGAGAGAGAGAGAGAGGCAGAGAGAGAGCACATTCAATGTTTTGTCCTAGCACTACACAGCTGATTCAAATAATCAAAGCTTGATGATGAGTTGGTTATTTGAATCAGCTGTGTAGTGCTAGGGTAAAAACCAAAACATGCACCCAGGGGGGGCCCCAGGACTGAGTTTGGGAAACCCTGTCTTAAAAGACAAGTGTTGTCAGTGCCCATAAACCCCAATATGATACCTCTGTGAGAGTGGAAACAGAACCATAAAGCTGAAGGCAAAATGATCATACTTCGACTGCATCCCACATGTCACCCATAAGTAGGGCTCTGGTCAAAAGTTGTGCACTATGCAAGGAATAGGGTGCCATTTGGGACGAAGACTACATCCCCTTATCCTCCCTGGCAACAAAACCTGGAAATTGCCTTTTAAAAACAAAATCAGTTTTTCAGTGATATTGTTATAGCATGTCTCAGTGAAAAGTGAATGTTTTAAAACTGAATCATATCATGGATAAGGAAGTCTTCAAGGTTTATAATGTGATTTAGCAACATACATGTACCTCATCATATTTATTTTACATGGTCAACTGAAAGAAATTCTGAAAGAAATGTAAACATACTGAATGTAATTGTTGGGTATAAAGTTGTTGTATGGCTTATCTTTAACTTTTCTTGTGAATTCGTCTTATCTAAAAAGCTGGAATCATATCGAGTGGAAATTGGCAACAGATTTTGATGCGGACATTCAAAAATCAGAGTTGTTTCCATCAAATTGACATAAAATAACTTTTGCGGTTAAATACCCATGTATCAAATAAAAAAGCACAAGTTAAACAGGTTTCCATTGCATTTCAAACTCTACTGATGGTTTTGTCTCAAAAAAGGATGTGTTATATAGCGAATGTGCCCACTCTGGTATTGGCACGTGTGCTCTAGCCAACAGCTCAGGTATAGTCTACCTGATGAGATTATTATGGACATAAAAAGCAAGATTATGTCAAACGGCAGCTAAGCATCGATCATCATGTCACCAGAATAAGACCCTTAATATTTATTGGAAAAGAGCATCAAGTTCGTCACCTTGCACTTTCACCACCCTGTGAAGTTCATCAGAACATATTTAATCTGTAGCCTAATAAACTGTATGCTTTCCTGAGTTGAAGTGGGAGGAACACACAACATGTGTGTTGCGACATCAAGTTTATATATCTGCTATAGCTGGGTGTGTGTGCTATATCTGTGTGTGTGCTATATCTGGCGGTGTGTGTGCTATATCTGGGTGTGTGTGTGTGCGTGTGCGTGTGTGTGTGTGTGTGTGTGCTATATCTGGGTGTGTGCGTGTGCTATATCTGGGTGTGTGCGTGTGCTATATCTGGGTGTGTGTGCGTGTGCTATATCTGGGTGTGTGCGTGTGCTATATCTGGGTGTGTGTGCTATATCTGGGTGTGTGTGCTATATCTGGGTGTGTGCGTGTGCTATATCTGGGTGTGTGTGTGTGCGTGTGTGCGTGTGTGTGTGTGTGTGTGTGTGTGTGTGTGTGTGTGTGTGTGTGTGTGTGTGTGTGTGTGTGTGTGTGTGTGTGTGTGTGTGTGTGTGTGTGTGTGTGTGTGTGTGTGTGTGTGTGTGTGTGTGTGTGTGTGTGTGTGTGTGTGTGTGTGTGTGTGTGCTATATCTGGGTGTGTGTGCGTGTGCTATATCTGGGTGTGTGTGCGTGTGCTATATCTGGGTGTGTGTGCTATATCTGGGTGTGTGTGCTATATCTGGGTGTGTGTGCTATATCTTGGTCTGTGTGTATGCTATATCTGTGTGTGTGTGTATGCTATATCTGTGTGTGTGTGTGCTATATCTGTGTGTGTGTGTGTGTGCTAACATTGTCGACTAGACCACTTCTCATGAAAATAATGTAATATTCATGAGTGTGTCATCGAGAAGTTTGGTATTTGTACAACAATGGTGGAGGTTGGAGGAGTAGACACATTTTCATAAGCATACATTCTATACTTGACAACACAGTGAGTTAGTTGAGAGACACTTACCTTGGTACCCATCGTCATCAATGTCTCCAATTGCAGTGATGCACTCTCCAAAGTGTGCACTGTAGGCATTATCACCATTTAAGAGTCCTGCTTCCTCCATCACACCCTGCAATTAAAGTCAGACAGGGGTACGGTTATGACGTTACACTGGGGAACGGTTATTACGTGAATCAACCTATAACTAAAGGGGAATGGTTATGACATGACACAACCCTTTAATTTAAAGGGCAATTGTTATTATAATATTTTTTTATTTATTTACCTAGGCAAGTCAGTTAACAACAAATTCTTATTTACAATGATGGCCTACACCGGTGAAACCCGGACGATGCTGGGCCAATTGTGCGCCGCCCTATGGGACTCCCAATCATGGACGGTTGTGATACAGCCTGGATTCGAACCAGGGTATCAGTAGTGATGCCTCTAGCGCTGAGATGCAGTGCCTTAGACTACTGCACCACTCGGGAGCCTAACTGAAATACATTCATATTTTTCACTAAAAACTCAAATGACCAAACTCACCGTAAGAACCTCCAAGACTAACTAGTTACAACATCCTAATGATAACTCACCGTAAGACCCTCCAAGACAAGCTAGTTACAACATCCTAATGATAACTCACCGTAAGAACCTCCAAGACAAGCTAGTTACAACATCCTAATGATAACTCACTGTAAGAACCTCCAAGACTAGCTAGTTACAGCATCCTAATGATAACTCACCGTAAGAACCTCCAAGACTAACTAGTTACAACATCCTAATGATAACTCACTGTAAGAACCTCCAAGACTAGCTAGTTACAACATCCTAATGATAACTCACTGTAAGAGCCTCCAAGACTAACTAGTTACAACATCCTAATGATAACTCACTGCAAGAACCTCCAAGACTAGCTAGTTACAACATCATAATGATAACTCACTGTAAGAACCCCCAAGACTAGCTAGTTACAAGATCCTAATGATAACTCACTGTAAGAACCCCCAAGACTAACTAGTTACAACATCCTAATGATAACTCACCGTAAGAACCTCCAAGACTAACTAGTTACAACATCCTAATGATAACTCACTGTAAGAACCTCCAAGACTAGCTAGTTACAACATCTTAATGATAACTCACTGTAAGAACCCCCAAGACTAACTAGTTACAACATCCTAATGATAACTCACCGTAAGAACCTCCAAGACTAACTAGTTACAACATCCTAATGATAACTCACGTAAGAACCTCCAAGACTAGCTAGTTACAACATCCTAATGATAACTCACGTAAGAACCTCCAAGACTAACTAGTTACAACATCCTAATGATAACTCACCGTAAGAACCTCCGAGACTAACTAGTTACAACATCCTAATGATAACTCACCGTAAGAACCTCCGAGACTAACTAGTTACAACATCCTAATGATAACTCACCGTAAGAACCTCCAAGACTAGCTAGTTACAACATCCTAATGATAACTCACCGTAAGAACCTCCAAGACTAGCTAGTTACAGCATCCTAATGATAACTCACCGTAAGAACCTCCAAGACTAGCTAGTTACAACATCCTAATGATAACTCACCGTAAGAACCTCCAAGACTAACTAGTTACAACATCCTAATGATAACTCACCGTAAGAACCTCCAAGACTAGCTAGTTACAACATCCTAATGATAACTCACCGTAAGAACCTCCAAGACTAGCTAGTTACAACATCCTAATGATAACTCACCGTAAGAACCTCCAAGACTAGCTAGTTACAACATCCTAATGATAACTCACTGTAAGAACCTCCAAGACTAGCTAGTTACAGCATCCTAATGATAACTCACCGTAAGAACCTCCAAGACTAGCTAGTTACAACATCCTAATGATAACTCACCGTAAGAACCTCCAAGACTAGCTAGTTACAACATCCTAATGATAACTCACTGTAAGAACCTCCAAGACTAGCTAGTTACAACATCCTAATGATAACTCACTGTAAGAACCTCCAAGACTAACTAGTTACAACATCCTAATGATAACTCACCGTATGAACCTCCAAGACTAGCTAGTTACAACATCTTAATGATAACTCACTGTAAGAACCTCCAAGACTAGCTAGTTACAACATCCTAATGATAACTCACTGTAAGAACCTCCAAGACTAGCTAGTTACAACATCCTAATGATAACTCACCGTAAGAACCTCCAAGACTAGCTAGTTACAACATCCTAATGATAACTCACTGTAAGAACCTCCAAGACTAACTAGTTACAACATCCTAATGATAACTCACCGTAAGAACCTCCAAGACTAACTAGTTACAACATCCTAATGATAACTCACAAATAGAACAGGACCAAACACAGACAATCCCCACTTTTAAAGCAAATACTTTTCTTTAAGTTCGTAGCATTTGGTTAACCAGCTGGTCTGACATGGACAGATGAACAATCTATGGAGGTCATATAAACTCTTTCTGCACGCTATAGGCAGCCATGTTTACATACGGAGGGCTCGACACAGGTTGACTGGAGGACTACAATATACTGTTCATTGCACATTTCTCATATTTTTCAGAAATCACATTTACAGAATTCCTAGCTGTAAGATTCCCTCCCTGGTTATTCCCTTCTGAATATCCTGCAACTTCTGAACAACATGGGCCATTTCAGAAAGTTTAGAACATTTTCGAACCCTATTCCCATTCAAGCCAGATCTTAATCTTCCCACTCACGTTGCCTTTGCTGAGGTAGACAGAGACCTGTCCCTCGTCCCGTAGCGTGCTGTGCATGGGCGCTCCAACCAGCAGGTCCGACAGGCCGTCCCTGTTCAGGTCAACTCCACATAATGAGGAGCCAAAGTAAGAGCCCATCTGGAAAATAAACAAGCACAGCCACACAGACAGACAGCATTGGGTCAGACATCACATCAGTGAAAATACATGACTTTGTATTCATCTTTTATATAATGTTTAAAGCTATAGACGGACGTAGCACTGGTTAGTGGTTTCTTAGACAAACCCAGCACTGGTCAGATCACATAGTCAAGGACTGCTTTTCAACTAAAAATTAGTAATGGTGTTGATCTAGTATAATGTTGTATCTGTCATGTGAATTACATGCGTATTTATTAGCCACAACTGAAGTTCCCACTGGGAAAAATATTATCCTCCTCTCCTCTCCTCTCCTCTCCTCTCCTCTCCTCTCCTCTCCTCTCCTCTCCTCTCCTCTCCTCTCCTCTCCTCTCCTCTCCTCTCCTCTCCTCTCCTCTCCTCTCCTCTCCTCTCCTCTCCTCTCCTCTCCTCTCCTCTCCTCTCCTCTCCTCATTGCCTAGGAGGTCTGCTTTTCTGCATACCATCAAGATAGACATGCACTTTAGTTTCATCATCCTCTCCCTCCACAATCTGACTAGATTTAATTTCCCTTTCATATCTCGACCAACATTAACAGAATATTTACAAAACGTATCTTTATCTACCAAGATATACTTGTTATTTACGCTAGCTGTGTGGTTCCTGGCCAGACGAGGGATGTGTCCCAAATGGCATGTCTTTCCCTATATAGTGTACTACTTTTGACCAAAGCCCATGGGCTGTTGTTTAGAATGCAGCGCACAGCCTCCTTCCCTCCCATTAGCTAACCACTGCTGCTCTCTAAACATTACATAGACAGCATAAACAGTGTGGTGCTCCTGAGAAAACAAAGAACTAGCAGCCTGCCATGTTTCAGCTACACCAGCTGAACTAGCAGCCTGCCATGCTTCATCTACACCTGCTATGAACTAGCATCCTGCCATGCTATAAACTAGCAGCCTACCATGCTTCTTCTACAACAGCTTTGAACTAGCAGCCTGCCTTGCTTCATCTACACCTGATATGAACTAGCATCCTGCCATGCTTAATCTACACCTGCTATGAACTAGCATCCTGCCATGCTATAAACTAGCAGCCTACCATGCTTCATCTACACCTGCTATGAACTAGCATCCTGCCATGCTATAAACTAGCAGCCTACCATGCTTCTTCTACAACAGCTTTGAACTAGCAGCCTGCCTTGCTTCATCTACACCTGATATGAACTAGCATCCTGCCATGCTTAATCTACACCTGCTATGAACTAGCAGCCTACCATGCTTCTTCTACAACAGCTATGAACTAGCAGCCTGCCATGCTTCATCTACACCTGATATGAACTAGCATCCTGCCATGCTTAATCTACACCTGCTATGAACTAGCAGCCTACCATGCTTCTTCTACAACAGCTATGAACTAGCAGCCTGCCATGCTTCATCTACACCTGCATGAACTAGCATCCTGCCATGCTTGATATACACCTGCAATGAACTAGCAGCCTACCATGCTTCTTCTACAACAGCTTTGAACTAGCATCCTGCCATGCTTGATATACACCTGCAATGAACTAGCAGCCTACCATGCTTCTTCTACAACAGCTTTGAACTAGCAGCCTGCCATGCTTCATCTACACCAGCTATGAACTAGCAACCTGCCATGCTTCATCTGCATCAGCTATGAACTAGCAGCCTGCCATGCTTAATCTACATCAGCTATGAACTAGCAGCCTGCCATGCTATGAACTAGCAACCTGCCATGCTTCATCTACATCAGCTATGAACTAGCAACCTGCCATGCTTCTTCTACATCAGCTATGAACTAGCAGCCTGCCATGCTTCATCTACACCAGCTATGAACTAGCAACCTGCCATGCTTCATCTGCATCAGCTATGAACTAGCAGCCTGCCATGCTTAATCTACATCAGCTATGAACTAGCAGCCTGCCATGCTATGAACTAGCAACCTGCCATGCTTCATCTACATCAGCTATGAACTAGCAACCTGCCATGCTTCATCTACATCAGCTATGAACTAGCAGCCTGCCATGCTTCATCTACACCAGCTATGAACTAGCAGCCTACCATGCTTCTTCTACAACAGCTTTGAACTAGCAGCCTGCCATGCTTCATCTACATCAGCTATGAACTAGCAGCCTGCCATGCTATGAACTAGCAACCTGCCATGCTTCATCTACATCAGCTATGAACTAGCAACCTGCCATGCTTCATCTACATCAGCTATGAACTAGCAGCCTGCCATGCTTCATCTACATCAGCTATGAACTAGCAACCTGCCATGCTTCATCTACATCAGCTATGAACTAGCAGCCTACCATGCTTCTTCTACATCAGCTATGAACTAGCAGCCTACCATGCTTCTTCTACAACAGCTTTGAACTAGCAGCCTGCCATGCTTCATCTACACCAGCTATGAACTAGCAACCTGCCATGCTTCATCTACATCAGCTATGAACTAGCAGCCTGCCATGCTTCATCTACATCAGCTATGAACTAGCAGCCTGCCATGCTTTATCTACACCAGCTATGAACTAGCAACCTGCCATGCTTCATCTACATCAGCTATGAACTAGCAGCCTGCTATGCTTCATCTACATCAGCTATGAACTAACAACATGCCATGCTTTATCTACACCTGCAATGAACTAGTAGCCTGCCATGCTTCATCTACACCATCCATGAACTAGCAGCCTGCCATGCTTCATCTACACCAGCTATGAACTAGCAACCTGCCATGCTTCATCTGCATCAGCTATGAACTAGCAGCCTGCCATGCTTAATCTACATCAGCTATGAACTAGCAGCCTGCCATGCTATGAACTAGCAACCTGCCATGCATCTACATCAGCTATGAACTAGCAACCTGCCATGCTTCATCTACATCAGCTATGAACTAGCAGCCTGCCATGCTTCATCTACACCAGCTATGAACTAGCAGCCTACCATGCTTCTTCTACAACAGCTTTGAACTAGCAGCCTGCCATGCTTCATCTACATCAGCTATGAACTAGCAGCCTGCCATGCTATGAACTAGCAACCTGCCATGCTTCATCTACATCAGCTATGAACTAGCAACCTGCCATGCTTCATCTACATCAGTGTATGAACTAGCAGCCTGCCATGCTTCATCTACATCAGCTATGAACTAGCAACCTGCCATGCTTCATCTACATCAGCTATGAACTAGCAGCCTACCATGCTTCTTCTACATCAGCTATGAACTAGCAGCCTACCATGCTTCTTCTACAACAGCTTTGAACTAGCAGCCTGCCATGCTTCATCTACACCAGCTATGAACTAGCAACCTGCCATGCTTCATCTACATCAGCTATGAACTAGCAGCCTGCCATGCTTCATCTACATCAGCTATGAACTAGCAGCCTGCCATGCTTTATCTACACCAGCTATGAACTAGCAACCTGCCATGCTTCATCTACATCAGCTATGAACTAGCAGCCTGCCATGCTTCATCTACATCAGCTATGAACTAGCAACCTGCCATGCTTCATCTACATCAGCTATGAACTAGCAGCCTACCATGCTTCTTCTACATCAGCTATGAACTAGCAGCCTACCATGCTTCTTCTACAACAGCTTTGAACTAGCAGCCTGCCATGCTTCATCTACACCAGCTATGAACTAGCAACCTGCCATGCTTCATCTACATCAGCTATGAACTAGCAGCCTGCCATGCTTCATCTACATCAGCTATGAACTAGCAGCCTGCCATGCTTTATCTACACCAGCTATGAACTAGCAACCTGCCATGCTTCATCTACATCAGCTATGAACTAGCAGCCTGCTATGCTTCATCTACATCAGCTATGAACTAACAACATGCCATGCTTTATCTACACCTGCAATGAACTAGTAGCCTGCCATGCTTCATCTACACCATCTATGAACTAGCAGCCTGCCATGCTTCATCTACACCAGCTATGAACTAGCAACCTGCCATGCTTCATCTGCATCAGCTATGAACTAGCAGCCTGCCATGCTTAATCTACATCAGCTATGAACTAGCAGCCTGCCATGCTATGAACTAGCAACCTGCCATGCTTCATCTACATCAGCTATGAACTAGCAACCTGCCATGCTTCATCTACATCAGCTATGAACTAGCAGCCTGCCATGCTTCATCTACACCAGCTATGAACTAGCAGCCTACCATGCTTCTTCTACAACAGCTTTGAACTAGCAGCCTGCCATGCTTCATCTACATCAGCTATGAACTAGCAGCCTGCCATGCTATGAACTAGCAACCTGCCATGCTTCATCTACATCAGCTATGAACTAGCAACCTGCCATGTTTCATCTACATCAGCTATGAACTAGCAGCCTGCCATGCTTCATCTACATCAGCTCTATGCTAACTAGCAACCTGCCATGCTTCATCTACATCAGCTATGAACTAGCAGCCTACCATGCTTCTTCTACATCAGCTATGAACTAGCAGCCTACCATGCTTCTTCTACAACAGCTTTGAACTAGCAGCCTGCCATGCTTCATCTACACCAGCTATGAACTAGCAACCTGCCATGCTTCATCTACATCAGCTATGAACTAGCAGCCTGCCATGCTTCATCTACATCAGCTATGAACTAGCAGCCTGCCATGCTTTATCTACACCAGCTATGAACTAGCAACCTGCCATGCTTCATCTACATCAGCTATGAACTAGCAGCCTGCTATGCTTCATCTACATCAGCTATGAACTAACAACATGCCATGCTTTATCTACACCTGCAATGAACTAGTAGCCTGCCATGCTTCATCTACACCATCTATGAACTAGCAGCCTGCCATGCTTCATCTACACCAGCTATGTGTACTCTACAACACATGGGGCCTGTTTTCCCAGACCCTGATCAACATTAGAGAATCTCCATTGAGCATGCTTTTTAGAACAAGACAAGGCATGTGTCCATTATCACTCAAGTGAAGCCCTATGTTATTTCTGATAACAAAGAATGCTAACAGATGCTTGAAGTGAACGGTAGTTCTTTGTTGCTCAGTTGGTAAAGCATGGTGCTTGTAATGCCAAGGTAGTGGGTTAGATTCCCGGGACCACCCATCTGTAAAATGTATTGTGCATGACGAAGTCACTTTGGGTAAAAGTGTCTGCTAAATGGCATATATTAAGAGTGATTACTACCGACACACTGGTAAATAAACAACAATATGTCACTTATGTAGTAATGGTTAAAAAGCATAGTAGCTAACTGTGAACCTTCAGACACATACCATTGTCCCTGAGGCTTGAAAGATCTTCACCAAAGACACACCATTGATTCTGAAAATGTAAACCTGGAGGGAAAGGAGTCAACAGCGTTAAAATACTGGTACGTTTCTGGTAAACAGGACAAGTATGTACGTTAGAGGTACACAGTACAGGTACACAGGACAAGTATGTACGTTAGAGGTACACAGTACAGGTAAACAGGACAAGTATGTACGTTAGAGGTACACAGTACAGGTAAACAGGACAAGTATGTACGTTAGAGGTACACAGTACAGGTACACAGGACAAGTATGTACGTTAGAGGTACACAGTACAGGTACACAGGACAAGTATGTACGTTAGAGGTACACAGTACAGGTACACAGGACAAGTATGTACGTTAGAGGTACACAGTACAGGTACACAGGACAAGTATGTACGTTAGAGGTACACAGTACAGGTACACAGGACAAGTATGTACGTTAGAGGTACACAGTACAGGTACACAGGACAAGTATGTACGTTAGAGGTACACAGTACAGGTACACAGGACAAGTATGTACGTTAGAGGTACACAGTACAGGTACACAGGACAAGTATGTACGTTAGAGGTACACAGTACAGGTACACAGGACAAGTATGTACGTTAGAGGTACACAGTACAGGTACACAGGACAAGTATGTACGTTAGAGGTACACAGTACAGGTACGTACATTACAGGTAGTCATTACAGGTATGTATGTTACAGGTACTCAGTACAGGTATGTACGTTATAGGTACACAGTACAGGTATGTACATTACAGGTACTCATTACAGGTATGTACATTACAGGTACTCAGTACGGGTATGTATGTTACAGGTACACAGGACAGGTATGTACATTACAGGTACTCAGTACAGGTATGTATGTTACAGGTACACAGGACAGGTATGTACATTACAGGTACTCAGTACAGGTATGTACATTACAGGTACTCAGTACAGGTATGTATGTTACAGGTACACAGGACAGGTATGTACATTACAGGTACTCAGGACAGGTATGTATGTTACAGGTACACAGGACAGGTATGTACATTACAGGTACTCAGGACAGGTATGTATGTTACAGGTACACAGGACAGGTATGTATGTTACAGGTACTCAGGACAGGTATGTATGTACATTACAGGTACTCAGGACAGGTATGTGCATTACAGGTACTCAGGACAGGTATGTATGTTACAGGTACACAGGACAGGTATGTACATTACAGGTACTCAGGACAGGTATGTATGTTACAGGTACACAGGACAGGTATGTACATTACAGGTACTCAGGACAGGTATGTATGTTACAGGTACACAGGACAGGTATGTATGTTACAGGTACTCAGTACAGGTATGTATGTTACAGGTACACAGGACAGGTATGTACCACACCAATGCAATAACACAACAAAGGTATAACATTCCAGTACATACTTTCCCCTCTCCACTGTGTTGTGGAGCTCCTGCAGCCACATCTATGATGTTAGGAGAGGAGAAGTGTCCAGTAGTCACGGCATAACCTGTAAAGTGTTGGTCAAACCGACAGACAGAGTTGGTCAAATGTGATAATTCACTGTTGCTCTTTGGTAGTATATGCCGTGTTACTGTAAAGCCTTACTTGCCAAACGGTTGATGTAAAAATAAGCTGTATATGAATGTGATTGATTGAGTAAACTAATCAAAGACAGGATACATACCTAGATAACTGTATCTGTGTGAGTCAATGTCTTCTTTGTTGGGGTTGTAGAAGGTGTTGGAGGTCAGGTTGTAGACCTTAACTGTTCCTGTCCAGTAGTATGATCCTGGAGCTCCCATCACCACCAGCTCCTGATATGACCACAAACACACCATATTGACTCTGTCTCTCACAAAGTCGACCCAACGAAGTCACAATACATCAGAAAGAGAGACAGAGTGACAGAGAGTAGACTGTTCAGCAATTAACTTAAGAGAAAATACTGGATCACACTTTAATGGATTGGCAAGACTTCACATTTGTATTTATTATGGATCTCCATTAGCTGCACTCTTCCTGAGGTCCAGCAAAATTATGGCAGTTTATACAATTTTAAAACATTACAATAAATTCACAACACACTGTGTGCCCTCAGGCCCCTACTCCACCACTATCACATATCTACAGTACTAAATCCATGTGTATGTATAGCGTGTGTGCGTGTGTGCCAATGTTTGTGCTGCTTCACAGTCCCCGCTGGTCCATAACGTGTTTTTTAAATCTGTTTTTTAAATCTAATTTTACTGTAGGTGTCAGTTACTTGGTGTGGAATAGAGTTCCATGTCATCATGGCTCTATGTAGTACTGTGTGCCTCCCATAGTCTGTTCTGAACTTGGGGACTGTGAAGAGACCTCGGAGCTGTGTTCCAGTAGTTTAGACAGACAGCTCGGTGCATTCAACATTTCAATACCTATTACAAATAAAAGTAGTAACGTAGTTAATCTCTCCTCCCCTTTCAGCCAGGAGAGATTGACATGCATATTATTAATATTAGCTCTCTGTGTACATCAAAGGGCTAGCCGTGCTACTCTGTTCTGAACCAATTGCAATTTTTTTGTCGGCCCTTGACCACACAACTGAACAGTAGTCAAGGTGCGACAAAACTAGGGCCTGTAGGACCTGCCTTGTTGATAGTGTTGTTAAGAAGGCAGAGCAGCGCTTTATTATGGACAGACTTCTCCCCATCTTAGCTACTACTGCATCAATATATTTTGATCATGACAGTTTACAATCTAGTGTTACTGCAAGCAGTTTAGTCATATCAACTTGTTCAATTTAAACATTCTTTATTACAAGATATAGTTGAGGTTTAGGTTTTAGTGAGTGTTTTGTTCCAAATACAATGTTTTTAGATTTAGAAATACTGCAGCTCTTTGTTGAGTGTTGACTCATTTCAGTCACTGTAGTGTTGAGTCATTCACATACATAGAAACTCTGCCTTTACTCAAATGTCGTTAGTAAAACATGTAAAAAGCAAGGGGCCTAAACAGCTACCCTGGGGAATTCCTGATTCTAACTGGATTATATTTGATACACTTCCATTAGACAAGTAACTCTTTATCCACATTACAGGCGTAAAGCCATAACACATCCATTTTTCCATCAGCAGACTATGATCGATAATATCAAAAGCTGCACTGAAGTATAACAAGACAGCCCCCACAATCATTTTATCATCAATTTGTGTAAGTGCTGTGCTTGTTGAATGTCCTTCTCTATAAGCATGCTGAAATTCTGTTGTCAATTTGTTTACTGTAATATAGCACTGGTCAAATACACTTTTTTCCAGAAGTTTACTAAGGGTTGGTAACAGGCTGATTGGTCAGCTATTTGAGCCAATAAAGGGGGCTTTACTATTCTTGGGTAGCGGAATGACTTTAGCTTCCCTCCAGGCCTGAGGGAACACACTCTCTTGTAGGCTTAAATTGAAGGTGTGGCAAATAGGAGTGTTTAGTTTTAGTTTAGTTTATTAATTCAACCATTTAAAAATACAAGCACACATAAAACTTGAAAAAACCATACATGCACATGAATAAAATCATTGAGGACAACACACAAAGTCTGGGACTTATTTCCATTGTGGCATTATCCTCAATAATTTTCC
Source organism: Oncorhynchus gorbuscha (assembly GCF_021184085.1). NCBI lineage: Eukaryota > Metazoa > Chordata > Actinopteri > Salmoniformes > Salmonidae > Oncorhynchus > Oncorhynchus gorbuscha. The sequence goes on from NC_060178.1 coordinate 102,744,341, forward strand.
ATCTAGATTGTCAGACCCTGGTGGCTTGTCATTGTTGATAGACGACAATAATGCTTTTCACCTCTTCCACACTGACTTTACAGAATTCAAAAGTAATTCTGTCTTTCATGATTTGGTCCAATATACCTGGATGTGTAGTGTCAGCGTTTGTTGCAGGCATGTCATCCCTAAGTTTGCTTATCTTGCCAATGAAAAAGTCATTAAAGTAGTTTGCAATATCAGTGGGCTTTGTGAAAAATGAGCCATCTGATTCAATGAATGGAGCCGAGTTGGCTTTTTTTCCCCAAAATGTATATTTAAGGTGCCCCAAAGTGTCACGAATCCCACTTCCTGAGTCTGTGTTTGCCTGTGTTTCTGTCCTGGAGTTTCCGGTGTCCTGGAATGCACCCTGTCTGGTTGCCGGGCGAATTAGCTTGTTGGGAGATCGATGTTCACCCGCACCTGTATCCCATCAGTAATCTGCACACCTGTCCTGATCATCACCTCTCCCCTTCAAAAGCTCTGACCTGACATCCATTCCCTGCCGGATCTTTAGCCATGAACAGTATGTTGTGCCATAGTATCAGCCTCAAATTGGATAGAATTTGTTTTGTTGTTTTTTACGTATTGCTTGACTTAAACTTACCTCCGTTTGTTCTGTCTTCAGTTACTCACCCGGATCATTTACTCCATTCCTGCCTGTTCGTCGGAGAATTCCGCTACCCCATTGGATCCACCTATTTACTCCCATCAACTCACCACCGCTGCCCGCTACGCCACCTGGATATATCTACCCATTCACATTCACTTGTAAATAAATACTCACCTTCTTCCTACTCTCCTTGTCCTGGTCTGCTTCTGGGTTCGATTTTGAAAGAACGTGACAGAACGATCCGGCCAAGGATGAACCCAGCGGACCTGGACTCCGTTTGCCAATGCCATTACCCAGCAGGGGAAGACATTGGGACAACACAAGATGGCGCTACAGGAGATAGCGGGTTCAATCCAGAACTTATCTGCTAGCTTGACACAAATCCAGGATCAGCTCAGTTTGCCGGCGATTCATTCACCACTCGTTTCACCCATATCACCTGCCGATTCGGGAGCGGGTTCCTTCCGTGAGCCCAAGGTTCCGACACCGGAGAAGTACGAGGGAGATCTGTTCATTTCTTTTAGTGTGGGTTAGTTTTTGATCTGCAGCCCTACTCTTACGCCACAGATAAGGCTAGGATGGCTTTTGTTATTGAGCTGCTGCATGGTAGAGCTCTGGAATGGGCTTCAGCTGTTTGGGAACGATGGGACACATGCATGACGTCATACCAGGGTTTCACGGCAGAGATGAGAAAGCTTTTTGACCATCCAGTCCGAGGTAAGGACGCAGCTAAACGTTTGTTCTCTCTTCGCCAAGGAGCTCGCAGTGTGGCAGACTTTGTGATAGAATTCAGGACATTGGCTGTGGAGAGTGGTTGGAATGAGGAATCACTACAAGCGGTTTTTTACCAGGGGTTGTCGGAGCAACTCAAGGACGAGCTGATCTCCTATCCAGAGCCTAGTGACCTAGATAGTTTGGTCACTTTAGCTATTCGGGTAGATAATAGAGTCCGAGAGAGAAGGAGGGAGAAGCAGTGGGGTCCATCTAATCAATCTGAGACTCGGTTACCATTCGGGTCAGGAAGTGGACCAGAACGGGTTGATCATTTTCCCTCACACGGGATTAGTAGAGGAGTCCTGCCGCCAGATCCTGAACCTATGCAAGTGGGGCGGCACGGGTTAACTAAGGACGAGCGCCAACGTAGACGTGAGACCAACATCTGCCTCTACTGTGGTAGCTCGGGACATTACATCTCCGTTTGTCCTCAGCGCCCGTTAAACTGCTCGGCTCGTTAAGTTTGGGAGGTTTGTTAGCGAGCCAGTTTCAACCTCTTAAGAGCCCTGTCAGACCTCGTTTTCCTGCTACCCTCATAAATAAGAATCAGAGTTTAGCGATTAACGCTTTCATCGATTCAGGTGCCGATGACAGCTTCATTGATGCCGACTTAGTGGAACAGCTGGGGCTTTCCAAGGAGCAATTACCAGAAGCCATTGAAGCATCCACTCTGAACGGCAGTAGTCTGGCACGGATCAGTATGAGGACTGAACCGGTTAAGATGATGTTGTCGGGGAATCATTCAGAGGTTATTTCTTTTTTCATTTTGCCTTCCCCCCCCATGTTCCTCTGGTTCTTGGATACCCCTGGCTAAGAGAACACAATCCTTCGTTCGATTGGGTGACTGGTAAGGTAACTAGTTGGAGCATATTACTCCAGTGCTAGCCTCTACACTGGCTTCCTGTCAAAGCAAGGGCTGATTTCAAAGTTTTACTGCTAACCTACAAAGCATTAAATGGGCTTGCTCCTACCTATCTCTGATTTGGTCCTGCCGTACATACCTACACGTACGCTACGGTCACAAGACGCAGGCCTCCTAATTGTCCCTAGAATTTCTAAGCAAACAGCTGGAGGCAGGGCTTTCTCCTATTGAGCTCCATATTTATGGAACGGTCTGCCTACCCATGTCAGAGACGCAAACTCGGTCTCAACCTTTAAGTCTTTACTGAAGACTCATCTCTTCAGTGGGTCATATGATTGAGTGTAGTCTGGCCCAGGAGTGGGAGGGTGAACCGAAAGGCTCTGGAGCAACGAACCGCCCTTGCTGTCTCTGCCTGGCCGGTTAACCCTCTTTCCACTGGGATTCTCTGCCTCTAACCCTATTACAGGGGCTGAGTCACTGGCTTACTGGGGCTCTCTCATGCCGTCCCTGCAGGGGTGCATCACCTGAGTGGGTTGCATCACTGTTGTGGTCATCCTGTCTGGGTTGGCGCCCCCCCCTTGGGTTGTGCCGTGGCGGAGATCTTTGTGGGCTATACTCCGCCTTGTCTCAGGATGGTAAGTTGGTGGTTGAAGATATCCCTCTAGTGGTGTGGGGGCTGTGCTTTGGCAAAGTGGGTGGGGTTATATCCTTCCTGTTTGGCCCTGTCCGGGGGTGTCCTCGGATGGGGCCACAGTGTCTCCTGTCCCCTCCTGTCTCAGCCTCCAGTATTTATGCTGCAGTAGTTTGTGTCCGGGGGCTAGGGTCAGTTTGTTATATCTGGAGTACTTCTCCTGTCCTATTCGGTGTCCTGTGTGAATCTAAGTGTGCGTTCTCTAATTCTCTCCTTCTCTATTTCTCTCTCTCGGAGGACCTGAGCCCTAGGACCATGCCCCAGGACTACCTGACATGATGACTCCTTGCTGTCCCCAGTCCACCTGGCCATGCTGCTGCTCCAGTTTCAACTGTTCTGCCTTACTATTATTCGACCATGCTGGTCATTTATGAACATTTGAACATCTTGGCCATGTTCTGTTATAATCTCCACCCGGCACAGCCAGAAGAGGACTGGCCACCCCACATATGCTCTCTCTAATTCTCTCTTTCTTTCTCTCTCTCGGAGGACCTGAGCCCTAGGACCGTGCCCCAGGACTACCTGGCATGATGACTCCTTGCTGTCCCCGGTCCACCTGACTGTGCTGCTGCTCCAGTTTCAACTGTTCTGCCTTGTTATTATTCGACCATGCTGGTCATTTATGAACATTTGAACATCTTGGCCATGTTCTGTTATAATCTCCACCCGGCACAGCCAGAAGAGGACTGGCCACCCCACATAGCCTGGTTCCTCTCTAGGTTTCTTCCTGGGTTTGGCCTTTCTAGGGAGTTTTTCCTAGCCACCGTGCTTCTACAGCTGCATTGCTTGCTGTTTGGGGTTTTAGGCTGGGTTTCTGTACAGCACTTTGAGATATCAGATGATGTACGAAGGGCTATATAAATAAATTTTGATTTGATTCATTGAGTGCCATGCTAACTGCCTCAGGACTGCCTGTTCTCATGCTGTCCCCAGTCGGGTCAGTGAGTCTGCTCCTCCTGATTTGTCCCTGGTTCCTGAAACATATCACGAGTTGGGTGAGGTGTTCAGTAAGCAGAAAGCTCAGTCACTTCCTCCCCACCGACCTTATGATTGTACAATTAAGCTGTTCCCTGGGGCTGCCTTTCCCAAGGGACGGTTATACAGTACTTCTCGACCTGAGCGGGAAGCCCTGGAGACCTACATAAAAGAGTCTCTTGCTGCAGGTCTCATTCGTCCCTCGGCATCACCCCTGGGAGTTGGATTTTTTTTGTGAGTAAGAAGGATGGCTCTCTTCGACCGTGTATTGATTATCGGGGGTTGAATGATATTACGGTCAAGAACAAGTACCCCTTGCCCTTGATGAGCTCCGCTTTCGATTCTTTACAGGGTGCTACTGTGTTTACGAAGCTTGATCTACGCAATGCGTATCATCTGGTTCGGATCAAGGAGGGGGACGAGTGGTTGACTGGATTCAATACACCTATGGGACATTTCGAGTACCAGGTGATACCGTTTGGACTTTCCAGCAGTGTTCCAAAGTTTGGTGAATGACGTGCTGAGGGATATGATCGGTCTGTTTGTGTTCGTTTACCTGGATGACATCCTGATTTTCTCCAAGGAGCTTTCCAGCCACATCCAGCATGTTAAGCAGGTCCTGCAGCGGTTATTGGAGAACCGTCTGTTTGTGAAGGCAGAGAAGTGTGATTTTCACGCCCACACTACATCCTTCCTCGGGTACATCATTTCCAGGGGTGAGATCAAGATGGACCAAGAGAAGGTTCGGGATTGGGCCCGGCCCGGTACGAGATTGCAGCTCCAGAGATTCCTGGGATTTGCGAACTTCAATCGGAGGTTTATCCGTGATTACAGCCGGGTGGCCGCCCCTTTAACTGCTCTAACGTCTTGCACCAGAATTTTCTGTTGGACTCCTGAGGCAGACCGAGCATTTCTAAACTTGAAGAGCCGATTCACCAACGCACCGATTGTCTCTCAACCTGACACTTCCCGTCAGTTTGTTGTTGAGGTGGACGCGTCTGATGTGGGGGTGGGCGCCATCCTGTTCCAGCGTAGCTCCACTGACGGTAAACTCCATCCCTGCGCCTTCTACTCTTGTCGTCTTTCACCAGCCGAGAGAAACTACGATGTGGGTAACCGAGAGCTTCTCGCTGTGAAGCTTGCCTTGGAGTGGCGTCACTGGTTGGAGGGAGCGGAGCAACCGTTTGTGGTCTGGACTGACCACAAGAATCTGACTTATGTGCAATCGGCTAAACGTCTCAACTCCCGTCAGGCCAAGTGGGCTTTGTTTTTTGGACGCTTCAATTTTTCCCTGACGTTCTGACCTGGGTCGAAGAACGGCAAAGCGGACGCCTTTTCCCGGATGTTCTCCAAGACGGATGAGAGTGGGGCCAAGACTGAGACGATTCTTCCCCAGAACCTTGTCATGGGAGCCGTTACATGGAGGATTGAGGAGGATGTGATGGCGGCCTTTCGGACGCAGCCCGGCCCCGGTAACGGTCCATCCGGTCGGTTGTTCGTGCCTGAGTCGGTCCGTTCTGCTGTTCTTCAGTGGTTCCACGCCAGCAAGATAGCTTGTCACCCTGGCGTTGCTCGGACTATGGCGCTACTGCGCAGACGATTTTGGTGGCCTGCCATGGGAGAAGATACCCGGAGGTTTGTTGCCACATGTCCTGTTTGTGCTACCAGTACCAATCGGCCCAGCTCTGGGCTTCTTTACCCCCTACCTATTCCTCGGCGACCTTGGTCGCATCTGGCCCTGGATTTTGTCACGGGATTGCCCCCTTCTGTTGGGAACACGGTCATTCTGACCATTGTGGACAGATTCAGCAAGTTTGCTCATTTTGTCCCTCTCTCCAAGCTTCCATCTGCCACGGAGACGTCCGAGATCCTCTTTAGGGAGGTTTTCAGGGTCCACGGATTGCCCAGTGACATTGTTTCTGACCGTGGTCCTCAGTTTACCTCTGCTGTCTGGAGATCCTTCTGTTTGGCCATTGGAGCTACAGTCAGTCTCACTTCTGGATTTCACCCACAATCTAATGGTCAGGCGGAGAAAGCCAACCAGAAGATGGAGTCCACGCTGCGTTGTCTTGTCTCCTCTGATCCCACCTCTTGGTCATCTCAATTACCCTGGGTCGAGTATGCCCATAATACCCTTCCTTCATCTGCCACTGGGATGTCCCCCTTCCAATGCCTGTACGGATACCAACCTCCCTTGATTCCTTCTCAGGAGAGGGATCTTTCGGTTCCTTCTGTCCAGGCCCACATTCGTCGTTGCCACCGGACCTGGCATCGGGCCAGGAAGGTCCTCCTTAGAGTTTCTGACCGGTATCAGATCCAGGCGAATCGTCGCCGTATTCCTGCTCCCGCTTATACCATCGGAGATAAGATTTGGTTGGCTACACGGGATCTTCCTCTACGGACTGAGCCGAGGAAACTGTCACCAAAGTTCATTAGTCCGTTTGTGGTGGAGAGAATCATTAACCCTGTTGTGGTCCGACTCAAATTGCCGGCAACGCTTCGAGTACACCCCACCTTTCATGTCTCCTGCCTCAAGCCGGTTCTCCTCAGTCCTCTGTTTCCCCCTCCTCCTCGTCCTCCTCCTCCTCGGATGATCGGAGGTGGTCCTGCCTACACGGTGCGCCGCATAATGGATTCCAGACGGCGGGGTCGAGGTTTCCAATATCTCGTGGATTGGGAAGGATATGGTCCAGAGGAGAGGAGTTGGATTCCTCGGCGTCAGATCCTTGATGACGACCTGCTTCGTGACTTCTACCGCCTCCACCCTGGCGCTCCAGGTAGTCCGCCCGGTGGCGTTCATCAGAGGGGGGGTACTGTCACGAATCCCGCTTCCTGAGTCTGTGTTTGCCTGTGTTTCTGTCCTGGAGTGTGTTTCCGGTGTCCTGGAACGCACCCTGTCTGGTTGCCGGGCAAATTAGCTTGTTGGGAGATCGATGTTCACCCACACCTGTATCCCATCAGTAATCTGCACACCTGTCCTGATCATCACCTCTCCCCTTCAAAAGCTCTGACCTGACATCCATTCACTGCCGTATCGTTAGCCATGAACAGTATGTTGTGCCATAGTATCAGCCTCAAATTGGATAGAATTTGTTTTGTTGTTTTTTACGTATTGCTTGCCTTAAACTTACCTCCGTTTGTTCTGTCTTCAGTTACTCACCCGGATCATTTACTCCATTCCCGCCTGGTCGTCGGAGAATTCCTCTACCCCATTGGATCCACCTATTTACTCCCATCAACTCACCACCGCTGCCTGCTACGCCACCTGGATATATCTACCCATTCACATTCACTTGTAAATAAATACTCACCTTCTTCCTACTCTCCTTGTCCTGGTCTGCTTCTGGGTTCGATTTTGAAAGAACGTGACGCAAAGCTTTTTACTATCATTCTTTATATAATTTATCCTTGTTGCATAGTGTAGTTTAATTTGATTTTTATTTAGTTTAGTCACATGATTTATACATTTGCAGTACGTTTGCCAATCAGTCGGGCTGTCATACCTTATTGCCATACCTTTTGGCTCATCCCTCTCAACCATACAATTTTTTAATTTCTCATCAATCCAAGGGGATTGAACCATTTTTACAGTAATTTTCTTAATGGGTGCGTGCTTATTGGTAACAGGAATAAGTAGTTTCTGGTTGCTCCTCATTACACACCACAGACCAGGGCGCACTACTGTTAGACAAGTCTTTAAATCAATCACTCCAACAAAGTACAGACTCAGTACAAAGAGCATGGATGTATCACAAATGGCCCCCTAGTCCCTATATAGTTCACCAATTTTGACCATAGAGCTATGGGCCCTGGTCAGTAGCGGCTATATATGGAATATGGAGTCATTTGGGATGCAGCCCATGTGGTCAAGTGCTAAACCATGTGAGCCTAACCACACTCCAGGTTAGGAGATGTTAACAAGCTGGTGTAACTTAGTAACTCACTGTGAGCATGTGAGCCTAACCACACTCCAGTATTTCATTATCTGAAGAAAACACGTCTTGTGCAAATAATCTGGAAAAATCAGACTGAGGAAAAGGAAGTGTGAATGGAAGAACGTAGGGTTTGACTGATAGCCACGTTTCTGCAGTTGAGGCAAAATATGTTTTGATTTCCTTCTGACCCTATCCCTTTATAGGGGAGGAAAAGGCAAGGCCTAGAGCGTAACAGAGAGGTAAAGTCTGGTGAATTTCACCCAATATTTTGGAGAAATACCAGGCAGACCGTGTGATTACCTTTATCCAGAGCTGATGTTGAAGATTGCTGAGAGCCCAGCCTTGAAAACAGAGCCCAAACAGACGAAAAGCAGCTTCATAACAGTTTGACTGCCGTCTGTAGGTGAGTCTGGATGTGTTAGTGTGTCTGGTGTGTATCTGGTGCGTCCGGTGTATGTCTGGTGCGTCCGGTGTGCGTCTGGTGTGCGTCTGGTGTGCGTCTGGTGCGCGTCTGGTGCATCCGGTGTGCGTCTGGTGCGTCCGGTGTGCGTCTGGTGCGTCCGGTGTGCGTCTGGTGCGTCCGGTGTGCGTCTGGTGCGTCCGGTGTGCATCTGGTGCGTCCGGTGTGCGTCTGGTGCGAGTCTGGTGCGTCCGGTGTGCGTCTGGTGCGTCCGGTGTGCGTCTGGTGTTTCCGGTGTGTGTCCGGTGTACGTCTGGTGCGTCTGGTGCATCCGCTGTGCATCTGGTGTGTGGTGTGCGTGTCCGGTGTGTCCCCGGTGTGTGGTGTGCGTCTGGTGTGTGCCCGTCCGGTGTGTGTCTGGTGTGTGTGGTATGTGTGTGTGTTTGTGTCTGGTGTGTGTTTGTGTCTGGTGTTTGTGTGTGTGTGTGTGTCTGGTATGTGTGGTGTGTGTGTGCATCTGGTGTGTGTGTGGTGTGTGTCTGGTATGTGTCTGGTGTGTGTGTGTGTGTGTCTGGTATGTGTGGTGTGTGTGTGTGCATCTGGTGTGTGTGTCTGGTATGTGTCTGGTGTGTGTGGTGTGTGTCTGGTATGTGTGGTGTGTGTGTGCATCTGGTGTGTGTGGTGTGTGTCTGGTATGTGTCTGGTGTGTGTGGTGTGTCTGGTATGTGTCTGGTGTGTGTGCATCTGGTGTGTGTCTGGTATGTGTCTGGTGTGTGTCTGGTGTGTGTCTGGTGTGTGTTTGTGTCTGGTGTGTCCGGTGTGTGTCTGTTGTGTGGTGTCCGTCTGGTGTGGTGTGTGTCTGGTTTGTGTGTGGTGTGTGTCTGTGTGTGTGGTGTGCATCTGGTATGCATCTGGTGTGCGTCTGGTGTGTGTCTGGTGTGTATGTGTGTGGTGTGTGCGTGTGTTTGGTGTACGTCTGGTCTGTCTGTGCGTCTGTCTGTCTGTCTGTGCGTCTGTCTGTCTGTCTGTGCGTCTGTCTGTCTGTGCGTCTGTCTGTCTGTCTGTGCGTCTGTCTGTCTGTCTGTGCGTCTGTCTGTCTGTCTGTCTGTCTGTCTGTCTGTCTGTCTGTCTGTCTGTCTGTCTGTGCGTCTGTCTGTCTGTCTGTGCGTCTGTCTGTCTGTCTGTGCGTCTGTCTGTCTGTCTGTCTGTCTGTCTGTCTGTCTGTCTGTCTGTCTGTCTGTCTGTCTGTCTGTCTGTCTGTCTGTCTGTGCGTCTGTCTGTCTGTCTGTGCGTCTGTCTGTCTGTCTGTGCGTCTGTCTGTCTGTCTGTCTGTGCGTCTGTCTGTCTGTCTGTCTCTGTCTGTCTGTCTGTCTGTCTGTCTGTCTGTCTGTCTGTCTGTCTGTGCGTCTGTCTGTCTGTCTGTGCGTCTGTCTGTCTGTCTGTCTGTGCGTCTGTCTGTCTGTCTGTGCGTCTGTCTGTCTGTCTGTGCGTCTGTCTGTCTGTCTGTGCGTCTGTCTGTCTGTCTGTGCGTCTGTCTGTCTGTCTGTGCGTCTGTCTGTGCGTCTGTCTGTGCGTCTGTCTGTGCGTCTGTCTGTCTGTCTGTCTGTGCGTCTGTCTGTCTGTGCGTCTGTCTGTCTGTGCGTCTGTCTGTCTGTGCGTCTGTCTGTCTGTGCGTCTGTCTGTCTGTGCGTCTGTCTGTCTGTGCGTCTGTCTGTCTGTGCGTCTGTCTGTGCATCTGTCTGTGCATCTGTCTGTCTGTGCGTCTGTCTGTCTGTGCGTCTGTCTGTCTGTGCGTCTGTCTGTCTGTGCGTCTGTCTGTCTGTCTGTCTGTGCGTCTGTCTGTCTGTGCGTCTGTCTGTCTGTGCGTCTGTCTGTCCGTCTGTCTGTGCGTCTGTCTGTGCGTCTGTCTGTCTGTGCGTCTGTCTGTGCGTCTGTCTGTGCGTCTGGTGTGGTGTGTGTGCTCATGTGTTTTCTCTACCATTAAAAGGTATCCCAGACTGAAAGAGCAGCCTGAGATAACAGCAACACAAACAGAGCAGTACCACATGTATTAGAGGAAGAGAAGAGATGAACATGGAGAATGCACTGCCACTGACCTCAGTAAAAACGCCTGCTATCCCCGCTTGGCACGAGCCGTGCTCTTCCCCATACTTCTGCTTATAGTCTGCAAAGAAAAAACAAACCACAAATGACTTTGCTGTGTACCTGAGCCAGCATTTATACACTTCTCCCTGCATTCCATATGGAGCTAGACAACGTCTTCAGCGCAGGCCAAGTAATAATCTGGAAACTGGGGGAAGAAAGTTTGGTTACGTCCCACATGGCACCTTATTCCCTGTATAGTGCACTACTTTTGACCAGGGCCGTATGGGATCCCCATGGGCCCTGATCAAAAGTAGTGCACTATATAGGGGATAGGGTTCCAATTGGAATGCATTAAAACTACAGAGTCTGCCTCTACGGGGTGGGGGTGGGGGCACTCTGCCTCTATGGGGGCGAGCACTCTGCCTCTATGGGGAGGCGAGCACTCTGCCTCTATGGGGGAGCACTCTGCCTCTATGGGGAGCGAGCACTCTGCCTCTATGGGGAGGCGAGCACTCTGCCTCTATGGGGGAGGCGAGCACTCTGCCTCTATGGGGGAGGCGAGCACTCTGCCTCTATGGGGGAGGCGAGCACTCCGCCTCTATGGGGGAGGCGAGCACTCTGCCTCTATGGGGGAGGCGAGCACTCTGCCTCTATGGGGGAGGCGAGCACTCTGCCTCTATGGGGGAGGCGAGCACTCTGCCTCTATGGGGGAGGCGAGCACTCAGCCTCTATGGGGAGGCGAGCACTCTGCCTCTATGGGGGAGGCGGCACTCTGGGGGAGGCGAGCACTCTGCCTCTATGGGGAGGAGAGCACTCCGCCTCTATGGGGTGGGGAGGAGAACTCTGCCTCTATGGGGTGGGGAGCACTCCGAACTCTGGGGGAGCGAGCACTCCGCCTCTATGGGGGAGGCGGGGTCTATGGGGAGGAGAACTCCGCCTCTATGGGGTGGGAGCACTCCGCCTCTATGGGGTGGGGAGGCGAACTCCGCCTCTATGGGGTCCGCCTCTATGGGGGAGGAGAGCACTCTGCCTCTATGGGTGGGGAGGAGAACTCTGCCTCTATGGGGGGAGCTCTGTGCCTCCACGGGGAGAACTCTGCCTCTATGGGGTGGGGAGGAGAACTCTGCCTCTATGGGGTGGGGAGGAGAACTCTGCCTCTATGGGGTGGGGAGGAGAACTCTGCCTCTATGGGGTGGGGAGGAGAACTCTGCCTCTATGGGGTGGGGAGGAGAACTCTGCCTCTATGGGGTGGGGAGGAGAACTCTGCCTTTATGGGGTGGGGAGGAGAACTCTGCCTCTATGGGGTGGGGAGGAGAACTCTGCCTCTATGGGGTGGGGAGGAGAACCCTTCCTCTTGGGGGGGAGGAGAACTCTGCCCCTTGGGGGGGGAGAAGAACTCTGCCTCTCAGGTGGAGGGGTATATGTGTGTGTGTGTGTGTGTGTGTGTGTGTGTGTGTTTCTGTGTCTGTGTGTGTGTTTCTGTGTGTGTTTCTGTGTCTGTGTGTGTGTGTTTCTGTGTGTGTTTCTGTGTGTGTGTGTGTGTTTCTGTGTGTGTTTCTGTGTGTGTGTGTGTGTGTTTCTGTGTGTGTTTCTGTGTGTGTGTGTGTGTTTCTGTGTGTGTTTCTGTGTGTGTGTGTGTGTGTGTGTGTTTCTGTGTTTGTGTGTGTGTGTGTGTGTGTGTGTGTGTGTGTGTGTGTGTGTGTGTGTGTGTGTGTGTGTGTGTGTGTGTGTGTGTGTGTGTGTGTGTGTGTGTGTGTGTGTGTGTGTGTGTGTGTGTGTTTCTGTGTGTGTGTGTGTGTGTGTGTGTGTGTGTGTTTCTGTGTGTGTGTGTGTGTGTGTGTTTCTGTGTGTGTTTCTGTGTGTGTTTCTGTGTGTGTGTGTGTGTTTCTGTGTGTGTGTGTTTCTGTGTGTGTTTCTGTGTGTGTGTGTGTGTTTCTCTGTGTGTGTGTGTGTGTTTCTCTGTGTGTGTGTGTGTGTGTGTGTGTGTGTGTGTGTTTGTTTGTGTGTGTGTGTGTGTGTGTGTGTGTGTGTGTGTGTGTTTCTGTGTGTGTGTTTTCTGTGTGTGTGTGTGTGTGTGTGTGTGTGTGTGTGTGTGTGTTTCTGTGTGTGTGTGTGTGTTTCTGTGTGTGTGTGTGTGTGTGTGTGTGTGTGTGTGTGTGTGTGTGTGTGTGTGTGTGTGTGTGTGTGTGTGTGTGTGTGTGTGTGTGTGTGTGTGTGTGTGTGTGTGTGTGTGTGTGTGTGTGTGTGCCTAGTTGCTTGGCAGGAGTTGCTCCGTGCGATTGGCGGCAAGTGCAGAAAGGAAGACACTAAAAAAGCTCCCTTGAAAGAGGAACTCACTTGGCTGAATCAAAACAAATCATTTCAATAAATCATGTACTGAGTCCCAAATGGCACATCATTCCCTATATAGTGCACTACTTTTGGGACGTAGGTCATGATACTTGTATAGGAAATGCTTTTCTATAGATCCTTTTTCAAACCACCTTCATTGTGTTAGAGTGTACAAGGCCTATAAATTACTTGGAGGGCAGAGAAACCTGACAGTGGACCAATTTAATAAACATATTTTTATTTAATTTAATTAGGCAAATCAGTTAAGAACAAATTCTTATTTACAATAACGGCCTAGAAACAGTGGGTTAACTGCCTTGTTCAGGGGCAGAACAACAGATTTGTACCTTGTCAGCTCGGGGATTCGATATAGGTGAGTAGGTCATGCATAAACTACAGTATTGTATCTGGGGCCATATTCACAAAGAGTCTCAGAGTAGGAGTGCTGAACTAGGATCAGTTCTGCCTTTTAGATAATAATGAATATCCAAGATTACCACTCCTACTCTGAGACGCTATTTGAAAATGGGCCCCAGTTGAAAATGGGCCTCTCACTACCAGGACGTCATTGTAAATATGAATATTGTTCCTGATTCGATTGGTTAAAAAAAGTTTCATAAATTAATAAATTCAGTCTGCAAATATTCTTAAACGCCTTGAAAAACACCAGGCCAATAGTGTTTTCAACACAGCTTCCTAAAGAAAACATTTGCGAGGGAATCAAGGGCGAAATTAGGGGGTAGATATTGGAGGGGACAAATAATTGCATTTCCTGCAAATCTACATAGTTTGACATGACTTATTATGCCTCTCTTGAGGGGTATATGGATGGATGGGTATTTTCAAACGTGGAAAACAGTTAACTTCCTGAATTTCAACACATTTGAAAAATGTACCGTTTTAAAATGCTATTCTACACACTGTCATGAGTCAGACATATTTTTGCACTTTTAAAACACATTTTCTGCAATTTTACAAATTTTCCCATGGGACAGAAATAAACATTTGCTTGTTTAAAATCTCATCTCATGCTATTCTTAACATTTTGCCATGAGGATGAGAGAATGGTGTAGTTTTAAAGTAAACAGTTAGGGGAATATCTCACTTTTAAAAGTTCATATTCTGTTAACTCATACCCCCAAATAATGCTATTGACTCATCCTATACTCGTATGTAGCCAAAGCATAAATTGGGGGAAAAACTATTCAAAAACCCCATCTCAAACAGAACATTTAAAAAATGCTTGCTATTTCCTCATAGACAATGATGTCATCCTCCTGAGGTATACGCCCACACCATTCCAACACAGAAAAGCTGCTTTTTAACATTAATTAAAGGTCATATTTCATAGAAATCTGTAATCACTGGACAGGTACTTTAAAGGTTGATGTTTGTGCAAAAACGCACAAATAGCTGCGTAACAGCTTGAAACTGTATAACTCAGGGGTGGGCAATTCCAGTTCTCGAGGGCCTGATTGGTCTCACAGTTTGCCCCAGCCCCAGCTAACACACCTGACTCCAATAATCATCTAATCATGATCTTCAGTTTAGAATGCAATCTGATTAAATCAGCTGTGTTTGCTAGGGATGGAGAAAGAGTGTGAGACCAATCAGACCCTGGAGGAGTGGAGCTGCCCACCCCTGGCATAACTGATCAATGCACCATCATACCAGCCTATTTATTGCTTAAAACCCCCAAATGGATGAATAAGATATTTGGATACAGAAGTGACATTTCTTACCAATCTCTACAGCTTCCATTCAATCCTGTGAAATGACGGCAACACATACTGGAGGAGTTACTGGCTAGCTTCAAATGGCTATGTTCCCCCATCCCCGTGGCAATTTAGTCTATGGAGGGAATACACATTCCTACATCTCTACCTCAATTAGCTGGACCTAAACACTAGCTAGGTTTCAATCCAAATTGGCTACAGATTGTCATGCGAATACTCTAAAAACTGCATAAAACAATATATTCCTACCAGAGATGTTTCCATCTAATTGACTTGTTGCAGATAAAAGGCTGTGTGTGATGACGTAGTGCACATACAAATACCTTTGCGGTTAAATTCCAGCATAACTTATAAAAAGTCACAAGTTAAACGGGTTTCCATCGCATTTCAAACTCTACTGATGGTTTTGTCTCAAAAAAGGATGTGTTATATAGCGAATGTGCCCACTCTGGTATTGGCACGTGTGCTCTAGCCAACAGCTCGGGTATAGTCTACCTGAAGAGATTATTATGGACATAAAAAGCAAGATTATGTCAAACGGCAGCTAAGCATCGATCATCATGTCACCAGAATAAGACCCTTAATATTTATTGGAAAAGAGCATCAAGTTCGTCACCTTGCACTTTCACCACCCTGTGAAGTTCATCAGAACATATTTCATCTGTAGCCTAATAAACTGCATGCTTTCCTGAGTTGAAGTGGCAGGACAACACAACTTCATTCACTTGACTTCAAGTTTACTTCAATATGATGTTTATTATATCAATATTTGCACATAAAAGCGTCCAACGTTTCTTGCATAATTGATTTTACAGATACAAAAAGATCCCACCTTGTCGAGCTTATTTTGTTTTGACGACATTTGGAAGGTTCACAGAAAAATGTTCTGTTTCCATTAGTCCTGTCGTCATGACAATTTTTATCCGGCATGTACTTTACTCGTATAAAAAGTTTGGATGGAAACCTGGTTAGTATGTGGAATATTTTATCCTTTAACAGCATAGCGAAGTGTGTGTGTGTCCTTGGAATCTCCAGGTGTTGGGTCCTGCAAGACTGAGCTCATATTTCTCTCTTGAGTTTGAGTTTGAGAGAGAAAATTTCAAGGCTCTTACAGTGCCTGATAGCCTTGTGTGTGTGTGTGTGTGTGTGTGTGTGTGTGTGTGTGTGTGTGTGTGTGTGTGTGTGTGTGTGTGTGTGTGTGTGTGTGTGTGTGTGTGTGTGTGTGTGTGTGTGTGTGTGTGTGTGTGTGTGTGTGTGTGTGAGTCTATAAATCATTGTGAGACCTGGAGAGAAAGTGTGTCATGATAAAATCCCTGCACTGTCTAACCCGGGGCCAAGGGTATACACAGCATGTACACACACAGATTAGGATGTACACACACAGATTAGGATGTACACACACAGATTAGGATGTACACACACAGATTAGGATGTACACACACAGATTAGGATGTACACACACAGATTAGGATGTACACACACAGTTTAAACACACAAGCCCTCTCCCCCTTATCCTCCTTATAAACTCAGTAAACTTCAGTCTGTATCTCTGTCTATATGTTGTGTACATTGTGAGCTGAAGGAAGAATTCCATTGAAAGTTACTGTGCAGTAACCATGACATTAATGTCTGTTTGTATGAAGCCATTCAAGCACAGTGCCTTCACAAAGTATTCACACCCCTTGACTTTTTGTGTTACAAAGTGGGATTGAAATTAATATAATTATCATTTTTTGTCAATGACCTACACAAAATAATCTGTAATGTCAAGCGGAAGAAAATATTCTAACATTTGTAAAAAATTTAACATTTAAAAAGAAATACAAAAAATAAAACACTAATATATATTGATCATATAAGTATTCAACCAACTAAGCCAATAAATGTTAGATCTACCTTTGGCAGCAATTCCAGCTGTGAGTCTTTCTGCGTAAGTCTCTAAGAGCTTTTACACACCTGGACAATATTTGCACTTTATTCTTTTAAAAATTCATCAAGGTGGTTGTTGATCTTTGCTAGACAGCCATTTTCAAGTCTTGACATAGATTTTCATGTATATTTAAGTACAAGCTGTAACTAGGCCCCTCATGATCATTCAATGTCATCTTGGTTAGCAACTCCAGTGCATTGTGATTTAGGTTATCGTCCTCCTGAAAGGTAAACTTGTCTCCAGTGTCTGTTGGAAAGCAGACTGAATTGGATTTTCATCTAGGATTTTGCAAAAGCTTAGCTCTATTCTGTTTATTTTTATCATAAACTCTAGTCCTTGCAAATGACAAGCATACCAATAACATGAAGCAGCACCACCATGCTTGAAAATATGTAGAGTGGTACTCAGTAGCGTGTTGTATTGGGTTTGCAACAAACATAGGTAGATTTTTTTACCACATTTTTTTTGCAGTTTTAGATTCATGCCTTATTGTAAACCGGATGCATATTTTGGAATATTTTTGTTCTGTACAAGCATATTCAATGTCTGCTTCTTTCATTTATCCCTGTCCACCAATAGATGGCCTAATTTATTTTGTATTTTTGATTGAATATTAAAAATATAATCTAACTGCAATGAAGACACTCAACATTACATTCAGCAATCTATCAGACTCCCATCGAGAGTGACCCACAGGAGCAACCAGGGTCAAGCGCCCCGCCCAAGGACACGTTGACAGATCTCACACCAAGTCAAATCAGAGCCAGAACCAGCGACATATCGGCCAAAGCTCCCAACTATCAGGCCACCAACCATCCAAGATCCCCCCCAACAGTTCCCAGAGAGCTGCCCCTCCACCATCCGAGACTAATGTAATGATCAGAGTTTGATGTAAGTTTGTCATTCAAAGTAACTTTTTTTTAAATGTTGTTGTTATTTTTGACTTTCATCTTTGACCGTCATTCTATTCCCACCCAGCAACTCCACTCCCACTTGTCTCAAGCTCCACACCCCAACACTCCCTCAGCCCATCCCACCTATCTCTGCTGGGCACACTCTTCGGATTTCTACAGTTGAAGTCGGAAGTATACATACACTTAGGTTGGAGTCATTAAAACTCGTTTTTCAACCACTCCACACATTTCTTATTAACAAACTATAGTATTAGCAAGTCAGTTAGGACATCTACTTCATGCATGACACAAAACAATTGTTTACAGACAGATTATTTCACTTATAATTCACTGTATCACAATTCTAGTGGGTCAGAAGTTTCAGTTACACCAGCTCTGTCAGGAGGAATGGGCCAAAATTCAACCAATTTATTGTGGGAAGCTTGTGGAAGGTTACCCAAAACATTTGACCCAAGTTAAACAATTTAAAGGCAATGCTACCAAATACTAATTGAGTGTATGTAAACTTCTGACCCACTGGGAATGTGTGTGTGTGTGTGTGTGTGTGTGTGTGTGTGTGTGTGTGTGTGTGTGTGTGTGTGTGTGTGTGTGTGTGTGTGTGTGTGTGTGTGTGTGTGTGTGTGTGTGTGTGTGTGTGTGTGTGTGTGTGTGTGTGTGTGTGTGTGTGTGTGTGTGTGTGTGTGTGACTGTACCTTCGTAGCAGGGGATGAGGGCTTGGGTCCGGCCCTGTAGCGTAGGAGGGATGATGGAACAGTAACCATGGGGAAGGATGAGCTCAGAGTCATAGAAGACATTCTTCCAACGGTGGGCACAAGCCTGCATCAGACACAAGAGGGGCACAGGCCTGCATCAGACACACGAGAGACACAGGCCTGCATCAAACACATGAGAGGCACAGGCCTGCATCAGACACAAGAGAGGCACAGGCCTGCATCAGACACATGAGAGACACAGGCCTGCATCAGACACAAGAGAGGCACAGGCCTGCATCAGACACAAGAGGGGCACAGGCCTGCATCAGACACAAGAGGGGCACAGGCCTGCATCAGACACATGAGAGACACAGGCCTGCATCAGACACATGAGAGACACAGGCCTGCATCAGACACATGAGAGGCACAGGCCTGCATCAGACATAAGAGAGGCACAGGCCTGCATCAGACACAAGAGGGGCACAGGCCTGCATCAGACACAAGAGAGGCACAGGCCTGCATCAGACACAAGAGAGGCACAGTCAGAACACAAAGACAGAGACGTGACGTCTCACTCAGGTGTGACTGGATCTGCTGGCCTACTCTGAGATAACAGAGAGCAGAAAGGTGGACAGGCGGCAGGACAGACAGACAAGATGACAGATGTACGCAGCACGCACGCACGCACGCACACACCATCATACCCCCACACACTTTAACCAATCTGCTAAATGAACTGTTCTGAGAGAAGAGAAGGGATGAAGTCACAGCCAACTGTGACCATAACGGCCCTGGTCTCATTAGTCTGTGGTGTGACTATCCGGACATCAGATTAAGAACAACCCCTGCTTCATAATAACATCCTGAGTTCCTAACAGTTCTCATAACATGTTCATCATAACATCCTGGGTTGCTTTCTAGTATTCGTGTGCATCCACAGGTAGGGGTATTTCTTTACACATGTTCATTTCAGCACAGTTCCAGCAACTGCAGTGGATGCACAACCAGGCCAGCTCAGTTCAGCTTGGTTCGGCTCACAGTCCTCTGGATTAACAGTCCTCTGGACTAACAGTCTTCTGGATTAATAACGGAGTTCTAACAGTCCTGTAGTGTAATAACGGAGCTATAACAGTCCTCTAGTGTAAAAACTAAGTTCTAACAGTCCTCTAGTTTAGTAACCGAGTTATAACAGTCCTCTAGTGTAATAACTGAGTTCTAACAGTCCTCTAGTGTAATAACTGAGTTATGACAGTCCTCTAGTGTAATAACGGAGCTGTAACAGTCCTCTAGTGTAATAACGGAGCTGTAACAGTCCTCTAGTGTAATAACGGAGCTGTAACAGTCCTCTAGTGTAATAACGGAGCTGTAACAGTCCTCTAGTGTAATAACGGAGCTGTAACAGTCCTCTAGTGTAATAACGGAGCTGTAACAGTCCTCTAGTGTAATAACGGAGCTGTAACAGTCCTCTAGTGTAATAACGGAGTTCTAACAGTCCTCTAGTGTAATAACGGAGCTGTAACAGTCCTCTAGTGTAATAACGGAGCTGTAACAGTTGTCTAGTGTAATAACGGAGCTGTAACAGTCCTCTAGTGTAATAACGGAGCTGTAACAGTCCTCTAGTGTAATAACGGAGCTGTAACAGTCCTCTAGTGTAATAACCTAGCGCTAGCAGAGCAGCCTGGCCTACAACGCTAGCAGAGCAGCCTGGCCTACAACGCTAGCAGAGCAGCCTGGCCTACAAGTCTAACAGTACTATTGATGTTCCAACAAGCTACTAAACCATATTCGGTACTAGAACACAAGCAGTATGCCTACTCAGTATATTATACAAGTAATACACTTTAGTTAGCCCATAATGTTAAGGTTTTTTTTTTTTTACCAGGATCAGAGACCAAATTATGGAGCTGTTCTATTATCATACATGCTGCTGTCCTGTCTGAGAGCTGATTGGTTTAGGTATTCAGTTAAAGACAGCTTATTGGTAATACTTTAGGCCTCTTTCAGCAACACACAGATGAAATAACTGTAGTTCAGGGGCTGCAAGCATCTCAGAGTACAACCCCTGCTTCATAATAACATCCTGAGTTCCTAACAGTTCTCATAACATGTTCATCATAACATCCTGGGTTGCTTTCTAGTATTCGTGTGCATCCACAGGTAGGGGTATTTCTTTACACATGTTCATTTCAGCACAGTTCCAGCAACTGCAGTGGATGCACAACCAGGCCAGCTCAGTTCAGCTTGGTTCGGCTCACAGTCCTCTGGATTAACAGTCCTCTGGACTAACAGTCTTCTGGATTAATAACGGAGTTCTAACAGTCCTGTAGTGTAATAACGGAGCTATAACAGTCCTCTAGTGTAAAAACTAAGTTCTAACAGTCCTCTAGTTTAGTAACCGAGTTATAACAGTCCTCTAGTGTAATAACTGAGTTCTAACAGTCCTCTAGTGTAATAACTGAGTTATGACAGTCCTCTAGTGTAATAACGGAGCTGTAACAGTCCTCTAGTGTAATAACTGTAATAACAGTCAGTCCTCTAGTGTAATAACGGAGCTGTAACAGTCCTCTAGTGTAATAACGGAGCTGTAACAGTCCTCTAGTGTAATAACGGAGCTGTAACAGTCCTCTAGTGTAATAACGGAGCTGTAACAGTCCTCTAGTGTAATAACGGAGCTGTAACAGTCCTCTAGTGTAATAACGGAGCTGTAACAGTCCTCTAGTGTAATAACGGAGTTCTAACAGTCCTCTAGTGTAATAACGGAGCTGTAACAGTCCTCTAGTGTAATAACGGAGCTGTAACAGTTGTCTAGTGTAATAACGGAGCTGTAACAGTCCTCTAGTGTAATAACGGAGCTGTAACAGTCCTCTAGTGTAATAACGGAGCTGTAACAGTCCTCTAGTGTAATAACCTAACAGTCGCTAGCAGAGCAGTCCTGGCCTAACGGAGCTGTAACGTCTCTAGCAGAGCAGCCTCTAGGCCTACAACGCTAGCAGAGCAGCCTGGCCTACAAGTCTAACAGTACTATTGATGTTCCAACAAGCTACTAAACCAGTGTATTCGGTACTAGAACACAAGCAGTATGCCTACTCAGTATATTATACAAGTAATACACTTTAGTTAGCCCATAATGTTAACAGTCCTCTAGTTTTTTTTTTTGTAATAACCAGGATCAGAGACCAAATTATGGAGCTGTTCTAGTGTAATCATACATGCTGCTGTAACAGTTGTCCTGTCTGAGAGCTGATTGGTTTAGGTATTCAGTTAAAGACAGCTTATTGGTAAGTCCTCTTGTAATAACGGGCCTCTTTCAGCAACACACAGATGAAATAACTGTAGTTCAGGGGCTGCAAGCATCTCCTCTAGTGTAATAACTGACAACCCCTGCTTCATAATAACATCCTGAGTTCTAACAGTTCTCATAACATGTTCATCATAACATCCTGGGTTGTTTCTAGTATTCCTCTAGTGTGCATCCACAGGTAGGGGTATTTCTTTACACATGTTCATTTCAGCACAGTTCCAGCAACTGCAGTGGATGCACAACCAGGCCAGCTCAGTTCAGCTTGGTTCGGCTCACAGTCCTCTGGATTAACAGTCCTCTGGACTAACAGTCTTCTGGATTAATAACGGAGTTCTAACAGTCCTGTAGTGTAATAACGGAGCTATAACAGTCCTCTAGTGTAAAAACTAAGTTCTAACAGTCCTCTAGTTTAGTAACCGAGTTATAACAGTCCTCTAGTGTAATAACGGAGCTGTAACAGTTGTCTAGTGTAATAACGGAGTTCTAACAGTCCTCTAGTGTAATAACGGAGCTGTAACAGTCTTCTAGTGTAATAACGGAGCTGTAACAGTTGTCTAGTGTAATAACGGAGCTGTAACAGTCCTCTAGTGTAATAACGGAGCTGTAACAGTCCTCTAGTGTAATAACGGAGCTGTAACAGTCCTCTAGTGTAATAACGGAGCTGTAACAGTTGTCTAGTGTAATAACGGAGCTGTAACAGTCCTCTAGTGTAATAACGGAGCTGTAACAGTTGTCTAGTGTAATAACGGAGCTGTAACAGTCCTCTAGTGTAATAACGGAGCTGTAACAGTCCTCTAGTGTAATAACGGAGCTGTAACAGTCCTCTAGTGTAATAACGGAGCTGTAACAGTTGTCTAGTGTAATAACCTAGCGCTAGCAGAGCAGCCTGGCCTACAACGCTAGCAGAGCAGCCTGGCCTACAAGTCTAACAGTACTATTGATGTTCCAACAAGCTACTAAACCATATTCGGTACTAGAACACAAGCAGTATGCCTACTCAGTATATTATACAAGTAATACACTTTAGTTAGCCCATAATGTTAAGTTTTTTTTTTTTTTTACCAGGATCAGAGACCAAATTATGGAGCTGTTCTATTATCATACATGCTGCTGTCCTGTCTGACAGCTGATTGGTTTAGGTATTCAGTTAAAGACAGCTTATTGGTAATACTTTAGGCCTCTTTCAGCAACACACAGATGAAATAACTGTAGTTCAGGGGCTGTAAGCATCTCAGAGTAGGAGTACTGATCTAAGATCAGATTCCCCCTGCCAATGTAACCATATTCATGGTGATCTAAAATACAAAACAGATCCTAGATCAGCACTTGATTATGTATCAAACACAGTACAGAGCCACATCTGCCAAGCAGCCGGTCCTTGCAGAGAAACTTGAGTCACTGAGTCCATTCAGATGAGATAAAAACAAACGTCAGCAGGGATCTACAGGGGCCCCATGCATGGACACATGACTCCGGAACATCACTACCTTTCTGTTATCACCAAACCTGATGGACAGTTTAAAACAACTACTGGGACAAACTGCCACTTGATTTGCTATAAAATCTAAATGTTTTTGTCCTTTTACAGATGGTCTACTACTATCAACAACATATAAAGTGCAACTCTGTTGATAAGCAACAACTTGATCGTGGTAGGGTCAAGGTAAGAGTTAGGGCCAGGTTAATAGTTGAACATCTATAAACCACCTGTAAGGGAAAACAGCATGTTAAATACTTAGAGGTTCTTTCAAGGTGATTGATGCATAATAACCATTGGAAGTGGTATGAACATTATGCCAATATACTCCCTCAGATAATGGAAGTAATAAAATGGAGAATGACCATGGCAAAAACAGGCTTCAGGTCCATGCAATGTCCCCCAGGGCCAGAGAGGCTTCATGGCCATGGAATGTCCACCCGGGCCAGAGACAGGCTTGAAGGCACTGTAATGTACCCCAGGGCCAGGCTTCAGGGACATGGAATGTCCCCAAGAGCCAGAAGCAGGCTTCAGGGAACTGTAATGTCTCCCAGGGCCAGAGACAGGCTTCAAGGCCATGGAATGTCCCCCAGAGGCAAACTTCAGGGCCATGGGATGTCCCCCAGAGGCAGGCTTCAGGGCCATGGGATGTCCCCAGAGGCAGGCTTCAAGGCCATGGAATGTCCCCCAGAGGTAGGCTTCAGGGCCATGGGCTGTCCCCCAGAGGCAGGCTTCAGGGCCATGGGATGTCCCCCAGAGGCAGGCTTCAGGGCCATGGAATGTCCCCCAGAGGCAGGCATCAGGGCCATGGAATGTCCCCCAGGGCCAGAGGCAGGCTTCAGGGCCATGGGATGTCCCCCAGAGGCAGGCATCAGGGCCATGGGATGTCCCCCAGAGGCAGGTATCAGGGCCATGGAATGTCCCCCAGGGCCAGAGGCAGGCTTCAGGGCCATGGAATGTCCCCCAGAGGCAGGCATCAGGGCCATGGAATGTCCCCCAGGGCCAGAGGCTGGCTTCATGGCCATGGGATGTCCCCCAGAGGCAGGCTTCAGGGCCATGGGATGTCCCCCAGAGGCATGCTTCAGGGCCATGGGATGTCCCCCAGAGGCAGGCTTCAGGGCCATGGGATGTTCCCCAGAGGCAGGCATCAGGGCCATGGAATGTCCCCCAGGGCCAGAGGCAGGCTTCAGGGCCATGAAATGTCCCCCAGGCAGGCCTCAGGGCTATGTAATGTCCCCCAGGCAGGCATCAGGGCCATGGAATGCCCCCCAGGGCCAGAGGCAGGCTTCAGGGCCATGGAAAGTCCCCCAGGGCCAGAGGCAGGCTTCAGGGCCATGGAATGTCCCACAGGGCCAGAGGCAGGCATTAGGGCCAAAGAGAGAGGCTTGGATCCTTCATCACCCGCTGCAGGAGTTCAAAAAACACTTCAAAAAAGTAAGGTTAGAAGATCACCACCGTGGAGGGGCCAGGGATATGCAGTGATATGTGAGTAGGTCTGACAGCTGGTGCTTAAAGCTAGTGAGGAAGATATGAATCTCCAGCTTCAGTGATTTTTGAAATTCATTCCAGACATTGGTAGCAGAGAGCTGGAAGGCGGCCAAAGGAGGAGTTGGCTTTGGGGGTGACCAGTGAAATATACCTGCTGGAGCGCATGCTACGGGTGGGTGCTGCTATGCTGACCAGTGAGCTGAGATAAGGCAGGGCTTCACCTAGTAAAGACTTATAGATGACCTGGAGCCAGTGGGTTCGGCGACGAATATGAAACGAGGACCAGCCAACGAGAGCATACAGGTCGCAGTGGTGGGTGGTATATGGGGCTTTGATGACAAAATGGATAGCACTGATGCACTGCATCCAATTTGCTGAGTAGTGTTGGAGGTTATTTTGTAAATTACATCGCCGATGTCAAGGATCGGTAGGATAGTCAGATTTACGAGGGTATGTTTGGCAGCGTGAGTGAAGGATGCTTTGTTGGGAAATAGGAAGCCGATTCTAGATTTAATTTTGGATTGGAGATGTTAATTGTGAGTCTGGAAGGAGAGTTTACAGTCTAACCAGACACCTAGGCATTTGTAGTTGTCCACATATTCTAAGTCAGAACCGTCCAGAGTAGTGATGCTGGACTGGCGGGCAGGTGCGGCAGCGATCGGTTGAAGAGCATGCATTTAGTTTTACTAACAGTTAAGAGCAGTTGGAGGCCACGGAAGGAGAATTGTATGGCATTGAAGTTCATCTGGTGGTTAGTTAACACAGTGTCCAAAGAAGGGCCAGAGGTATACAGAATGGTGTTGTCTGCGTAGAGGTAGGTGGATCAGAGAATCACCAGCAGCAAGAGCGACATCACTGATGTATACAGAGAAAAGAGTCGGCCCGAGAATTGAACCCTGTGGCACCCCCATAGAGACTTCCAGAGGTCCGGACAACATGCCCTCCGATTTGACACACTGAACTCTGCCTGAGAAGTAGTTGGTGAACCAGGCGAGGCAGTCATTTGAGAAACCAAGGCTGTTGAATTAGCCGATAAGAATGTGGTGATTGACAGAGTAGAAAGCCTTGGCCAGGTCGATGAATACAGCTACACAGTATTGTCTTTTATCGATGGCGGTTATGATATCGTTTATAACCTTGAGCGTGGCCGAGGTGCACCCATGACCAGCTTGGAAACCAGATTGCACAGCGGGGAAGGTACGGTGGGATTCGAAATGGTCGGTAACTGTTTGTTAACTTGGCTTTCAAAGACCTTAGAAAGGCAGGGGCAAAAAAGTATTTAGTCAACCACCTTGTGCAAGTTCTCCTACTTAAGAAGATGAGAGAGGCCTGTAATTTTCATCATAGGTACACATCAACTATGACAGACAAAATGAGAAACAAAAATCCACAAAATCACATTGTAGGATTTTTAATGAATTTATTTGCAAATTATGGTGGAAAATAAGTATTTGGTCACCTACAAACAAGCAAGATTTCTGGCTCTCACAGACCTGTAACTTCTTCTTTAAGAGTCTTAATATAGCTGTTGAGACGCCTCTTGGACCTAGACTTGGCGCTCCGGTACCGCTTGCCATGCGGTAGCAGAGAGAACAGTCTATGACTAGGGTGGCTGAAGTCTTTGACGATCTTTAGGGCATTCCTCTGACACTGCCTTGTATAGAAGTCCTGGATGGCAGGAAGCTTTGCCCCATGTACTTTGTGATGTACTGGGCCGTACGCACTACCTCGTAGTGCCTTGCGGTCGGAGGCCGAGCAGTTGCCATACCAGGCAGTGATGCAACCAGTCAAGATGCTCTCGATGGTGCAGCTGTAGAACCTTTTGAGGATCTGAGGACCCCTGCCAAATCTTTTCAGTCTCAACGCCTCCTCACGACTGTGTTGGTGTGTTTGGATGTGGACACCAAGGAACTTGAAGCTCTCAACCTGCTCCACTACAGCCACGTCGATGAGAATGGGGGCGTGCTCGGTCCTCCTTTTCCTGTAGTCCACAATCATCTCTTTTGTCTTGATCATGTTGAGGGAGAGGTTGTTGTCCTGGCACCACACGGCCAGGTCTCTGATCTCCTCCCGGTGAAACACCTACCTACTGTTGTGTCATCAGCAAACTTAATGATGGTGTTGGAGTCGTGCCTGGTCATGCAGTCATGAGTGAACAGGGAGTACAGGAAGGGACTGAGCACGCACCCCTGAGGGGCCCCTGTGTTCAATTCAAATCAAATGTATTTATATAGCCCTTCGTACATCAGCTGATATTTCAAAGTGCTATACAGAAACCCAGCCTAAAACCCCAAACAGCAAGCAATGCAGGTGTAGAAGCACGGTGGCTTGGAAAAACTCCCTAGAAAGGCCAAAACCTATGAAGAAACCTAGAGAGGAACCAGGCTATGAGGGGTGGCCAGTCCTCTTCTGGCTGTGCCGGGTGGAGATTATAACAGAACATGGCCAAGATGTTCAAATGTTCATAAATGACCAGCATGGTCAAATAATAGGTCTGGGACAGGTAGCACGTCCGGTGAACAGGTCAGGATTCCATAGCCGCAGGCTGTGTTGAGGATCAGCATGGCGTATGTGTTGTTACCTACCCTTAACACCTGAGAGCGGCCCTTCAGGAAGTCCAGGATCCAGTTGCAGAGGGAGGTGTTTAGTCCCAGGATCCTTAGCTTAATGATGAGCTTTGAGGGCACTATGGTGTTGAGCTGAGCTGCAGTCAATGAATAGCATTTTCACAAAGGTGTTCCTTTTGTCCAGGTGTGAAAGGGAAAGTGTGGAGTGCAATAGAGATTGTATCATCTGTGGATCTGTTGGTGCGGTATGCAAATTGGAGTGGGTCTCGGGTTTCTTGGATAATGGCGTTGATGTGGGCCATGACCAGCCTTTCAAAGCACTTCATGGCTACAGACGTGAGTGCTATGGGTCCAATGTAAGGGAATGTGCAAGTATAGACTTCTGGACACACAGATGATTCAAACAGATGTACAGGGCTGTACTGTGACCTTTGAACTCACCAGTATTTTGCCATTGGGTTTGTCCTGCCGGGCGAGGCTGACCCCCATCCACTCATCATCCCTGTCTCCCTGGCATGTCTTCCCACAAGACTCCCGGGGCTTATTCCCTGCAGGAGCGGGACAGAAGTGTTAACAATGACTGTTATATGGCGTTACAAAGAGGATGACTTTCCCATTCCCGGGAGCCGACAGATGGAAGTGTTACCTAGAGACAGTCTCTAATACAGTTCTAAATACTAGTTGAAGTTGATCTTTGATCTTTTGTAGATGTAGCAGAAGTGGTTTGGTGAACTTTGTTCCTATGATCAGTGATCTTGTTTGATATCTGAGGACTTGTGTTAGCTGCCCTTAGATAATGCCTTGGCTTTAGCTCATCCATTGAACAAAGTCTTAAGGCATAGGTTCAACCCTGGATTAAGTGAGGTTTACTGTTGAACAGTCTGACAATTTCAGGCCATGGACTGAATACCTATCAGTGTTGACAAGCCCATGTAGTGTGTGTGTCAAATTAAAATAAAATGTTATTTGTCACATGCGACGAATACAACAGGTGTAGGTAGACCTTAGTGAAATGCTTACTATACAAGCCCTTAACCAACAATGCAGTTTTAAGAAAATAGAGTTAAGAAAATATTAACTTAACAAACTAAAGTTTTTTTTTAAAATAGAACAAAAAAGTAACACAATAAAAAAACAATACGGAGGCCATATACGACAAAACCTTTTCCCCCTCAGGAGACTGAAAATATTTAGATTTAGGGTCCTCAGATCCTCAAAAGGTTATACAGGTGCACCATCGAGAGCATCCTGACTTGTTGCATCACTGCCTGGTATGGCAACTGCTCGGCCCCCGACCGCAAAGCACTACAGAGAGTAGTGTGAACGGCCCAGTACATGACTGGGGCCAAGCTTTCTGCCATCTAAGATCTCTATACCAGGCGGTGTCAGAGGAAGGCCCTGAAAATTGTCAGACTCCAGCCACCCTAGTCATAGACTGTTCTCTCTGCTACCGCACGGCAAGCGATACCGGAGCGCCAAGTCTAGATCAAAGAGGCTTCTAAACAGCTTCTACTCCCAAGCCATAAGACTTCTGAACACCTAACCAACTGTCTACCCAGACTATTAGCATTGGCCCTCCTCCCCCTCTTTTCCACCACTGCTACTCTCTGTTGATATCATCTATGCATAGTCACTTTAATAACTCTTACCTTCATGTATATATTACCTTAACTAATCGGTGCCCCCCCCCCCACACACACACACATTGACTCTGTACCGGTACCCCCCTGTATAAAGTCTCGCTGTTGTTATTTTTACTGCTGCTCTTTAATTACTTGTTACTTTTATTTCTTATTCGTATTTGTTTTTTTAAACTGCATTGTTGGTTAAGGGCGTGCAAGTAACCATTTCACTGTAAGGTTTGAAATAGCACCCATAGTGCATTACTTTTAACCAGAGATCTATGTAGGGAATAGGGTGCCATTCGAGACAGAGTTGCAGTTAGGTCATCCTATCCTGTTTAATCATTACAGAGTGTGTAGCAGGCCTCTAAGCCAAAGGAGCTCCCCGATTATTTCACTTTTGCTAACAGATAAAAGTTGCTTAGAAAACAAAACATCCCTTTAAAGGTGCGGAGCTAAATTTTGACTGGTTTCTTGGCCTCTAATTGCATTGGATGTCAACTTCAATCAATTCTTAAATCTTAATGAAGATCAAAAAGACCCAAGGAATGTCTGAGAAAGGAGTAAGTCTGTCTCCATCCCAAATGGCAAAGTTAACTACATTTGACCAGGGCCCATAAGGACATAGGGGGCCATTTGCGATGCAGCCTCAGACATAAAAACATGAGTTGCCATGAAGACATAAGCCTGTAAACAGCAGTAAGAAAAGGAACACACTTATTCACTTTAACAAGAATGCACTAAACTGGCAAATAAAGTGGATTAGGATCTGTTGGGTGAATTCAAAGGCATCACACAAGGAATTGGGCAATCAAGGCGCTGCTTTACAGAGTCTGAATCCAACGAATAACTTTAGAAAAAAGCAGTGGGGATCTCTCTCTCTCATCATGGGTACCAACAACCCTTAAACGGTTCAGTTCCTCTGCCTCCCGTCTCAGATGGCAGGCTGTGTCTCTAATGGCAACCTTCGCCCTATAGTGCACTACTTTTGACCAGGCACCATAAGGCTCTGTTGAAAAGTAGTGCACTAAGCTATATAGGAAAGAGGGTGCCATTAGAGACACGCACACATTTACTAGAGCAATTAGTGTAAATAAGTATAGTTATAACTGAGGCTACTTCCAGAGTTCATCGCTAATATTTTCTCTGAGACAACCTGGGGCTGAACTCCCTCTGTCTGGCGTGATTCATAGTAGCCCTCTATCCCACTGCAACAAGGCCCCAAGTTTGTCCTGACACTTTGTTTAATAACGTATGTCATGTTGGTGACAGTGAGGAGTAAGTAGGGGTTTCTATTAAACCCACATAAACCTTCTCTCTCGACCACAAGAAAAGGAACTGCAGGAAATGTCTTCGGCTCAAACTTTCTGGCATAACCACTTGGAAAACATTAGTTAAAACAATCATATTTATCAAAATATTTTGGAACTTCTGGCACCTCGACATTATTATGTTAAATGGGGCATGAAGTACGTGAAACAGCTTTTTCCTGCAATCTATAGCAAAAATCACCATGCATAATTCTATGTAAAAAAAACATGTAAGATGGTTAAACAAGCAACTCTAACTGGCTTGGTAGCTAGTTATAAGGTTGGGAGATAGATTCCCCTTCTAGCTGGCAAGCTTA
Source organism: Oncorhynchus gorbuscha (assembly GCF_021184085.1). Taxonomy (NCBI): domain Eukaryota; kingdom Metazoa; phylum Chordata; class Actinopteri; order Salmoniformes; family Salmonidae; genus Oncorhynchus; species Oncorhynchus gorbuscha. The sequence continues at coordinate 102,774,379 of NC_060178.1, forward strand.
AAACTACTTCATAAAATTGCTGGTCCAGACAGTGTTCCCCCTTCACAAAATACAGCTGACAGATGTTTTATAAATAATTATGATCAAATTTGGGTTTAAAAATTCAGTTTAATAATTAATGAAAAGTCTGAATGATTCTAAAACAAGACAAATCTGAGGCGGCACATGACTTTGTGTCCCCTACTGGCATGACGCCTGGTCCTGGATTAGTATAATGTGTGGTTGTTCAGTGGTTCTTCGTAAGGCTCTGGTCCTAGGATGAGTATGTGTGGTTGTTCAGTGGTTCTCCGTAAGGCTCTGGTCCTAGGGTGAGTATAATGTGTGGTTGTTCAGTGGTTCTTCGTAAGGCTCTGGTCCTAGGATGAGTATAATGTGTGGTTGTTCAGTGGTTCTCCGTAAGGCTCTGGTCCTAGGGTGAGTATAATGTGTGGTTGTTCAGTGGTTCTCCGTAAGGCTCTGGTCCTAGGGTTAGTATAATGTGTGGTTGTTCAGTGGTTCTCCGTAAGGCTCTGGTCCTAGGGTGAGTATAATGTGTGGTTGTTCAGTGGTTCTCCGTAAGGCTCTGGTCCTAGGGTGAGTATAATGTGTGGTTGTTCAGTGGTTCTCCGTAAGGCTCTGGTCCTAGGGTGAGTATAATGTGTGGTTGTTCAGTGGTTCTCCGTAAGGCTCTGGTCCCTGGTGACTGTGTGTTTCATGGTTCAGTACGGACCTCGGCCCAGGTTCATCTCCGTGCAGCGTCTCTCTGGGTTGCTGTGGACACGGCACTTGAACACGGCTCCCGGGGTGTGAAGTGAGCTGCTGTAGGAAGAGTTGGCCTTGGGGGCCCCTACCAGAACCCTGTAGACAGAAAGAAACATAGTGTAAACTTTACACATCCGGTCACAGCAGTCAGTCACATAATTAAGAAGAAGAAGAGTTGGCCTTGGGCCCCTACCAACACCCCGTAGACAGAGACAACGGGCCCCTACCAGCACCCCGTAGACAGAGACAACGGGCCCCTACTAGCACCCCGTAGACAGAGACAACGGGCCCATACCAGCACCCCGTAGACAGAGACAACGGGCCCCCTACCAGCACCCCGTAGACAAAGACAACGGGCCCCTACCAGCACCCCGTAGACAGAGACAACGGGCCCCTACCAGCACCCCGTAGACAGAGACAACGGGCCCCTACCAGCACCATGTAGACAGAGACAACGGGCCCCTACCAGCACCCCCTAGAGACAATGGGCCCCTACCAGCACCCCGTAGACAGAGACAACGGGCCCCTACCAGCACCCTGTAGAGACAACTGGCCCCTACCAGCACCCTGTAGACAGAGACAACGGGCCCCTATCAGCACCCCGTAGACAGAGACAATGGGCCCCTACCAGTACCCCGTAGACAGAGACAACGGGCCCCTACCAGCACCCTGTAAACAGAGACAACGGGCCCCCTACCAGCACCCCGTAGACAGAGACAATGGGCCCCTACCAGCACCCTGTAGACAGAGACAACCGGCCCCTATCAGCACCCCGTAGACAGAGACAACGGGCCCCTACCAGCACCCTGTAGACAGAGACAACGGGCCCCTATCAACACCCCGTAGACAGAGACAATGGGCCCCTACCAGTACCCCGTAGACAGAGACAACGGGCCCCTATCAGCATCCCGTAGACAGAGACAACGGGCCCCTATCAGCACCCCGTAGACAGAGACAATGGGCCCCTACCAGCACCCTGTAGACAGAGACAACCGGCCCCTATCAGCACCCCGTAGACAGAGACAACGGGCCCCTACCAGCACCCTGTAGACAGAGACAACGGGCCCCTATCAACACCCCGTAGACAGAGACAATGGGCCCCTACCAGCACCCCGTAGACAGAGACAACGGGCCCCTACCAGCACCCTGTAAACAGAGACAACGGGCCCCCTACCAGCAGCCCGTAGACAGAGACAACGGGCCCCCTACCAGCACCCTGTAAACAGAGACAACGGGCCCCTATCAGCACCCCCTAGATACAACGGGCCCCTACCAGCACCCTGTAGACAGAGACAACGGGCCCCTATCAGCACCCCCTAGATACAACGGGCCCCTACCAGCACCCTGTAGACAGAGACAACGGGCCCCTATCAGCACCCCGTAGACAGAGACAATGGAAGGGACACAGTTATTATTAAAGAACACCACAGTGTCAAACAGTCATGATGTCACACAGTGAAGAAGGAAAAGCATTTCCCTACACCTGCAATACCATCTGCTAAATATGTGTATGTGACCAATAACATCTGCTCAATATGTGTATGTGACCAATAACATCTGCTCAATATGTGTATGTGACCAATAACATCTGCTAAATATGTGTATGTGACCAATAACATCTGCTAAATATGTGTATGTGACCAATAACATCTGCTAAATATGTGTATGTGACCAATAACATCTGCTAAATATGTGTATGTGACCAATAACATTTGCGTTGATGAGAAGAGCAGGTGAAAACCACCTTGAAGGATGGGAGTCACCCGGCATCAAGGATAACACACATCCTGTCTCAATGAAGTGGCATAATGGCATCTCATAATCATCTTCATCAGGCCCACTGTAGCACAGAGTAATTCCCCCATGTTTAATACAAGTATGGTAGCCTATATTCAGGCTGGAACCGGGGTAGAACACAATTCACAATTCCACCCCTGGATGGAAACTGAGTGTACAAAACATTAGGAACACCTCTTTCCATGACATAGACGGACCAGGTGAATCCAGGTGAAAACTATGATCCCTTATTGATATCACCTGTTAAATCCACTTCAACTCAATATTAGGAAGGTGTTCCTAATGTTTGGTACACTCAGTGCATAAGGCATCAGCAGACTGACTCATGACAATGAAGACAATGGTGGGTGTTGTGACATCTATGGGACATGATCACTTAACCTTAGGCTGCTACCTGCTGGAATATGGGACAGGTCAGCTTGGCTGCTACATGTTGGAATCTGGGACAGATCAGCTAGGCTGCTACATGCTGGAATCTGGGACAGATCAGCTAGGCTGCTACATGCTGGAATCTGGGACAGGTCAGTTTGGCTGCTACATGCTGGAATCTGGGACAGATCAGCTAGGCTGCTACATGCTGGAATCTGGGACAGATCAGCTAGGCTGCTACATGCTGGAATCTGGGACAGGTCAGTTTGGCTGCTACATGCTGGAATCTGGGACAGATCAGCTAGGCTGCTACATGCTGGGATCTGGGACAGATCAGCTAGGCTGCTACATGCTGGAATCTGGGACAGGTCAGCTTGGCTGCTACATGCTGGAATCTGGGACAGATCAGCTTGGCTGCTACATGCTGGAATCTGGGACAGATCAGCTAGGCTGCTACATGCTGGAATCTGGGACAGGTCAGCTTGGCTGCTACATGCTGGACACTGGGACAGGTCAGCTAGGCTGCTACATGCTGGAATCTGGGACAGGTCAGCTTGGCTGCTACATGCTGGACTCTGGGACAGATCAGCTAGGCTGCTACATGCTGGAATCTGGGACAGGTCAGCTTGGCTGCTACATGCTGGAATCTGGGACAGATCAGCTAGGCTGCTACATGCTGGAATCTGGGACAGGTCAGCTTGGCTGCTACATGCTGGAATCTGGGACAGATCAGCTAGGCTGCTACAGAACAACGGTCCAAATGAAACCAAACAACACTGCACATCAATCGAACTGTTGACATAATTAAGACAATATATCACCGTCATATAAATCAACTGTTTTTCTAAAGAAGAGAAAGACGTTTACGCAGTCAAATGAGACAGTCTATTGATTTCGAATATTTTACTGATTTTGTAGGCGATAGCTCACATCATTTGGCTATTCTTCAACATATGCAAGCAGGTTACACAGCGTGCCCAAAAGTGAATAGCCCAAATACAAACCATAAGAATTGCAACCAAACCCTGCCATTAATGGTCAAGCAAGGGATGATACATAAGTGCATAAACAGTCGGGACTGTAATTGCTATAAGATAGTTAATAGCCTTGATAGGCCTCTTGGTAGCTTGAGACTCACCAGCGCGTGTTGTCATGATAGTGCTCCAGAACAGAGTATCCAAAGAAACTCGAGTCAGGTCCACGGAACACAACAGCATGTTCTAAGTCAATGTTGTAGGACTGAACTACAGAAACAGACAAATACACGCAGAGAACATCCAAAAGGCTCCTCTTCTGATTCAGAACATGACCCATCCTTTGGCGCATCCTTGAGAGGAACAACACCATGGAAGAAGTATATAAAACAAAACAAAGCCCTTCAAGGTTTCAGTGCTAAAGAAAAAGTTACAAAAACGAACAGTTCTGACTACTTTCTGAAGTCTAGCACTATAAAGACGGAAAAACGACAGGGGTAGTGGATCGAGAATAAAAAATAACGGTCCATTGAAAAGTGACGATCTCGCCAGCAGCTCTGCAGACTGTGAATCTGAAGAACTGGTGTCTGTCTCCAGCACGGAGTTGCTTGCGGTGTTGATAAGTGCGGTCATGGCAGAAGGCGAATTTCTCAATGGGTTCCCAGCTCAAGCGTCACATTTCACCAAATAACCCGCCTCGCGCTACCAACTTTTACGAACGACGATGCCCTCTGTCGTTTGGTATGGGGAGCGAGTCAAGGACCAAATACAAATGGCCTGTTGATGGCCAATCCAATTTGTTATTGGCTGCTGATGTTTGATATGTCTTCATTACTTGTTCAAATGTTTTGGAAACGCTTCCTTGTAAGATACTAATGCTTGGTTCAGTTTCCCTGGCCATTCCCTGCTAAAACGTTAGCATTTGTGAAACCATGGTTGTAACGACCCTGGGTTTATACGCGTGGATATCACAGTCGATAGCGCGCTCGACTTCGGGCTAGAAGGTCGAGGGTTTGAGACCTGCTCATTGCCTGTTTCATTACATTGGTGTCAGAAGTGATCGGACCTTGCAACCACGACAGTGTAGGTGCTTGGCCGGTGAGCGCATTCCTATAAGACGTGGAGTCGCTAGCTAGCCTGAGGATGCGCTCTTTGAAAGGAGGAGTAGTGGAACGACCCTGGCTTTATAAACGAGGATATCGACTCTGCTGCTTGAGCATGATTTTGCTGCACAGTTGATAGCGCGCTGGAGTTCGGGCTAGAAGGTCGAGGGTTCGGGATCTGCTCCCTGCTGTTTCATTACAGTATTTTGTACTTTGGGTAAATCTATCCCTTTAACAATGACATAATTCCTTGAGTTAAATTAAATGTAACAGTCAACATAGATTACTGCTATTGTGGCTGCCAAAGTAATTACTGAGTAAGTAAAAAGGCTCTTATTAAATCTTACCCATTTCTAATACAGATGTTACTAATTTCCAAACCTGAAAATGTTATGAAACAGACTTCCCTCATTTCCTCTGTCAGTTTGCAAAACAGTTCTATTAATACTTATATGCTTCCTGACGTGAAATGTCCTGTTTTGATTAGAGCTGGTGTTCTGTTCCCTCCATACAGTTAGAAAACAACCAGGTGATCACTTCATCATCCTCAGAAGCTTTCATCTTGTCATACAGATCAAAAAGGTGGAAACACCTCTTTCTGAAAAATCCCAATATGTGACCATTCAGGACAAATTTACAAAATGTCCTACCGAAATACAGCATCTCACTCTGAAATATACCTGGTCATACAAAATTATGAAAGTCATACTTGAATATAGCACATGTACATACTGTAAACAGCATACATACGGTATATTCACTGAGTGGAAAAAACATTAAGAACACCTTCCTAATCATATGGAGTCCACCCCCTTTTGCCCTCAGAAAAGCCTCAATTTGTCGGGGCATGGACTCAACAAGGTGTCGAAAGCGTGCCACATGCTAATCCATGTTGACTCACAATGCTTCCCAGTTGTGTCAAGTTGGCTGGATGTCCTTTGGGAAGATCATTCTTGATACACATGGGAAAATGTTGAGCGTTAAAACCCAGCAGCATTGCAGTTCTTGACACAAAGCGGTGAGCCTGGCTCTTACTACCATACCCCATTCAAAGGCAGTTACGTATTTTATCTTGCCCATTCACCCTCTAAATGGGGAACACGTACACAATCCATGTCTCAATTGTCTCAAGGTGTAAAAAATATTTCTTAACCGGTCTCCTCCCCTTCACCGACTCTCTTCTCTTTATACATCAATGATGTCCCTCTTGCTGCTGGTGATTCTCTGATCCACCTCTACGCAGACGACACCATTCTGTATACTGTACATCTGGCCCTTCTATGGAAACGGTGTTAACAAACCTCCAAACGAGCTTCAACATCATACAACACTCCTTCTGTGGCCTCAAACTGCTCTTAAATGCTAATAAAACTAAGTGCATGCTCTTGAACTGATTGCTGCCCGCACCCTCCCGCCCGACTAGCATCACTACTCTGGACGGTTCTGACTTAGAATATGTGGACAACTACAAATACCTAGGTGTCTGGTAAGACTGTAAACTCTCCTTCCAGACTAACATCAAACATCTCCAATCCAAAGTTAAATCTAGAATTGGCTTCCTATTTCACAACAAAGCATCCTTCACTCATGCTGCCAAACATACCCTCGTAAAACTGACCATCCTACCGATCCTTGACTTTGGCGATGTCATCTACAAAATAGCCTCCAATACCCTACTCAATAAATTGGATGCAGTCTATCACAGTGCCAGCCGTTTTGTCACCAAAGCCCCATATACTACCCACCACTGCGACCTGTACGCTCTTGTTGGCTGGCCCTCGCTTCATACTCGTCGCCAAACAACCCACTGGCTCCATGTCATCTACAAGACCCTGCTAGGTGAAGTTCCCCCTTATCTCAGCTCGCTTGGTCACCATAGCAGCACCCACCTGTAGCACGCGCTCCAGCAGGTATATCTCTCTAGTCACCCCCAAAACCAATTCCTCCTATGGCCGCCTCTCCTTCCAGTTCTCTGCTGCCAATGACTGGAACAAACTACAAAAACATCTCTGAAACTGGAAACACTTATCCCCCTCACTAGCTTTAAACACCAGCTGTCAGAGCAGCTCACAGATTACTGCACCTGTACATAGCCCATCTATAATTTAGCCCAAACAACTACCTCTTCCCCTACTGTATTTATTTATTTTGCTCCTTTGCACCCCATTATTTATACTTTGCACATTCTTCCACTGCAAATCTACCATTCCAGTGTTTTACTTGCTATATTGTATTTACTTCGCCACCATGGCCTTTTTTTTGCCTTTACCTCCCTTATCTCACCTCATTTGCTCACATTGTATATATACTTATTTTTCTACTGTATTATTGACTGTATGTTTGTTTTACTCCATGTGTCACTGTGTCATTGTACCTGTCTAACTGCTTTGCTTTATCTTGGCCAGGTCACAATAGTAAATGAGAACTTGTTCTCAACTTGCCTACCTGGTTAAATAAAGGGACAAAAAAAAATGTAAAAAAATAAATCTATGCTGATTGAAGTGGATTTAACAAGTGACATCAATAAGGGATCATAGCTTTCACCTGGACTCACCTGGTCAGTCTGTCATGGAAAGAGCAGATGATCCTAATGTTATATACATTCAGTTTACACCATTCACAATATTCACATTTCAACAAAGTGAACAATGAGCAGAGGAAGACAGAACATCTGAGTAAATAAAATTGTATTAGCTCATCTCAAAATGTATTAGCATTGTGCCCTATAGTACAGATTCACTTTGTGTATTTACACTTTACATTATGCTGAGTCTTTATTTTATTGTCTTCACAAAATATCAAGTAGAAAAGCTGTGGGAAACTAACAAGCCAGGGTGTCTAAGTGGTACAGTTCAGGGACAGGAAGAGACAGTTCAGGGACAGGAAGGTACAGTCAAAGGGTTATCTCATCCATATAAATAGAAAGTAGATTCATATTTAGAATCCCTAGAAATAGTCTACATATTGTATTTCTACGATTCCATCAGACAGTCATAAGGAGGAAGTGACCCACAGTAGAAATACAACCAAAACTCTACTGATACAAACAACCTAAAACCATAAATCAACTGAAAAAAAACAACCAAAGAATCAACTCGAAATCACAATCAACCCAATGATCAACAAAAACTTATTGCACAAGCCATCTGTAAAATAGATATATAATTAACCCTGGAATGTTTTTGTTTGTTGTATAATTCATGATTTTAAATTCGTAATTTCATTGTGTGAAATTAGATTGGAAGAAATAGCAACTGGGATGATCCTTACATGGTCTATTTTCTACCTCCCTCGTACCACACACACACACACACACACACACACACACACACACACACACACACACACACACACACACACACACACACACACACACACACACACACACACACACACACACACAAAAGAAAGGACATAAAAGTAGAAGGGCTAGATCTGGTCCACAGTGGTGCAGCAGTCTGCAGTCCTTCAGCAGCAGTTAAGTCCATCTCCATCCTTAAAGTACCAGCATCATCCTGATACCTGACCCTCATCGTAGCCAGGGCTGAAACAGCAGGGAGAAGAAAGATACAGGATTACATTAACTGCACAAACAGTCATATAAACTCAGTATAAAAAGAAAACGGTCCTCTTTCAGGACCCGGTCTTTTAAAGATATGTAAAAATCCTAATAACTTCACAGATCTTCATTGTAAAGGGTTTAAACACTGTTTCCCATGCTTGTTCAACAAACCATAAACAATTAATGAACATATACCTGTGGAACGGTCATTAAGACACTAACAGCTTACAGACGGTAGGCAATTAATTAAGGTCACAGTTATGAAAGCTTAGGACACTAAAGAGGCCTTTCTACTGACTCTGAAAAACACCAAAAGAAAGGGTCCCTGCTCATCTGCGTGAATGTGCCTTAGGCATGCTGCAAGGAGGCATGAGGACTGCAGATGTGGTTGTCTCACCAGGGGTGATGGTTGGATTTGAGTTTATCGTCAAAGGAATGAGCGTTACAGAGACCTGTACTCTGGAGCAGGATCGATTTGGAGGTGGAGGGTCCGTCATGGTCTGGGGCGGTGTGTCACAACATCATCGGACTGAGCTTGTTGTTATTGCAGGCAATCTCAATACTGTGCATTACAGGGAAGACATCCTCCTCCCTCATGTGGTACCCTTCCTGCAGGCTCATCCTGACATGACCCTCCAGCATGACAATGCCACCAGCCATACTGCTCATTCTGAGTGTGACTTCCTGCAAGACAGGAACGTCAGTGTTCTGCCTTGGCCAGCGAAGAGCCTGGATCACAATCCCATTGAGCACGTCTGGAACCTGTTGGATCGGAGGGTGAGGGCTAGGGCCATTCTCCCCCATAAATGTCCAGGAACTTGCAGGTGCCTTGGTGGAAGAGTGGGGTAACATCTCCCAGCAATAACTGGCAAATCTGGTGCAGTCCATGAGGAGGAGATGCACTGCAGTACTTAATGCAGCTGGTGGCCACACCAGATACTGACTGTTACTTTTGATTTTGACCCCCCTTTGTTCAGGGACACATTATTCCATTTCTGTTAGTCACATGTCTGTGGAACATCTTCAGTTTATGTATCTTATGTTCATACAAACATTTACACGTTAAGGTTGCTGAAAATAAACTCAGTTGACAGTGAGAGGACGTTTCATTTTTTGCTGAGTTTACTACTTTGACTGGTAAGTTGCTTAAAGAACAGAAGCACAAATATCAACCCCCATCTAACCTAAAACACTGTTTTGACTCCACTACAGCCAGATCTAATATATTGTATGCTTGTACACAGTGCTTACCAATATACCTCAATACTGTAACAGACAAGAGATAAGACATGTCTTCCCCCTCCATGTTCAAATTGCTGTAACTGATACTGTAGTCAGAGCAAAGTGCTCTACATGGTTATTGTTGTTTAAGATGCTGATGATCTGGAAGAGATGATCAATATACAATGCATTCGGAAAGTATTCAGACCCCTTCCCTTTTCCACATTTTGTTACATTACAGCATTATTCTAAAAGTGATGAAATACATTTTGTTCCTCATCAATCTACAAACAATACCCCATAATGACAAAAGCAAAACCCAAAAAACAGATACCTTATGTAAGTATTCACACTTTACTATGAGACTCGAAATTGAGCTCAAGTGCATCCTGTTTCCATTGATCATCCTTGAGATGTTTCTACAACTTGATTGGATTCCACCTGTGGTAAATTCAATTGATTGGACATGATTTGGAAAGACACACACCTGTCTATATAAGGTCCCACAGTTGACAGTGCATGTCAGGGCAAAAACCAAGCCATGAGGCCGAAGGAATTGTCCGTAGAGCTCAGCGACAGGACTGTGTCGAGTAACAGATCTGGGGAAAGGTACCAAAACATTTCTGCAGCATTGAATGTCCCCAAGAGCACAGCAGCATTCATCCTTCTAAAATGGAAGAAGTTAGTAACCAACAAGTCTCTTCCTAGAGCTGGATACCCAGTCAAACTGAGCAATCAGGGGAGAAGGGCCTTGGTTAGGGAGGTGACCAAGAACCCAATGGACACTGACAGAGCTCCAAAGTTCCTCTGTGGAGATTGGAGAACATTCCAGAAGGACAACCATCTCTGCAGCACTCCACCAATCAGGACATTCTGGTAGTGGCCAGACAGAAGCCACTCCTTAGTAAAAGGCACATGACAGCCTGTTGGAGTTTTCCAAAAGGCACCTAAAGACTCTCAGACCATAAGAAACAAGATTGAACTCTATGGCCTGAATGCCAAGCGTCACGTCTGGAGGAAACCTGGCACCATCCCTACGGTGAAGCATGGTGATGGCAGCATCATGCTGTGGGGATAATTTTCAGTGGCAGGGAATGGGAGACAAGTCAGGATCGAGGGAAAGATGAACGGAGCATTGTACAGAGAGATCCTTCATGAAAACCTGCTCCAGAGTACTCAGGACTAAATTCAAAGAGTTAAATCTTGCTTTTCAATGTAAATACATTTAAACTGGGTCAAAGGTTCACCTTCTAACAGGACAACAACCTTAAGCACACAGCCAAGACAATGCAGGAGTGGTTTTGGGACAAGTCTCTGAGTGGCCCAGCTAGAGCCCAGACTTGAACCCAATCTAACATTTCTGGAGAGACCTGAAAATAGCTGTGAAGCAACACTCCCTATCCAACCTGACAGAGCTTGAGAGGATCTGCAGAGAAGAATGTGCGAAAATCCTCACATGCAGGTATGCTAAGCTTGTAGCGTCATACCAAAGAAGACTCGACGCTGTAATCGCTGCCAAAGGTGCTTCAACAAAGTACTGAGTACAGGGTCTGAAAACTTATGCAAATTTGATATCAGTTTATTTTTATAAAATGTAAAAAATTATACAAATCTGTTTTTGCTTTGTCATTATGGGGTATTGTGTGTGGATTGATGAGGAATGAAAACAATTTAAATACATTTTATAATAAGGCTCTAACGTAACAAAATGTGGAAAAAGTTAAGGGGTTTGAATACTTTCCGAATGCACTATAAGCCAAGGTAATGTCTGTAAGCAATTGCTGACAAAGCACGGACTGTGTGTGAGACTGTCTGTGTGTGGTTGCATATGGCTCATCGTTAGTAGCTTTACAACAAGGAAGAGCAGATGCTTACAATTGCTTTTGTATCCTCTTTCTCCAGAACCTGCTGAGCTTGGTCTGGTGGGAACTTGAGCATGGAGGTTATGACTTTAGCCATAGTCTGTGGGAGGGAAGAGAAAACACAGAAATTACTTAGCCATATGACAAAGAAAAGTAGGATACATTCAAATAGGCTGTTTTTTAAAACCTTTTTTTTCATTTGAAAAAACCTTAAACTTCAACTTTAAGGTGGGGCTGTGGATGTCAATGATATATTTTGGGAAACTGATGACAGTTTCACAACTACAACTGTGTTACGTTCACCAGTTTGTGTTGTTGTGGGTTTGTACGCATATTTCAAGAAGTGGCTTCCTGGATTCCTAAAGCAACCGATTGATTGGCCCCATCACTGATTGGAGCTATGACCCCTCCCTCTCGTCAGGGGATACAGCTGTCTCTTCAATTACAAACTCCTTCTCCAGCTTGATAAAAGCCAGTGTTGCTTCGTCAGAAGAGAGCTTCTTTTTATGTCCTGTGTTGGTCAGTGAAAGTTTTGTTGATATTATTATTTTGTAGCCGCTCCTTCAGAGGTATGTGTATGACAATAGGACGTTCATTTTTCACTTATTCTGTTTCATTGGTTCCCATGGTGGAAGGGGAACACACCTTGGGAGTGTTTAAGCAAGAGGCCTGCGGGCATACATAACCCGTAGTATTTAATCTGTCTATGCACACTAGGTAAGACCTGGGCGGACCACCCCTGTATTTTGGTTAGTGCGCCAGGCGGTGCTAAAGGATAGGTAATTAGTGGGAAGGTAGGTAAGGTAGGAGAGGGGATTCCTTTACTAACTTTCTCTGATTTGGTTCCGTCCAGCCCCTTTTCCCCACATTACCATGTTAAGGAATAATAAATTCCCTGTAAACTGTATTTATCTGCCTCTGTCGTCCATCCCCGCACCTACGATCACACAACTTTTTCACTCCACGGGGAGTTGGGGGGTTGCGTTCCCTCCTCCGAGAGGCGTATGTAACACATGGGTATCCCGCCACATGGTTCCAATGTTTTTCACTGTCAATTCTTGGCATCCGGGTTTGGATCATGGCAGTGAACCTAGTACTAAATATCCTGGTTTGTCCAGCCACTCTCCCAGCCCAGATCCAACATTGATGCTCAGTGAACCACTGTCCAGCTATTCACGAACGTCAGATCCCCGACTGCAACCCACGACAATCCAACAATGACACTGAGTTAACCCTTAACCAGCCATTCACCCAACACAGATTGTCCACAACACCCCATACTGAACCAACTTGGGAGTCTAACTCTGTGACCCTCATCACGATCATATCCAAAATGGAAGTTCAGTGAACCCAAGTCCAGCCATTCACCACCTCAGATCCCTCACTGCAGCCCATAAGACTCTGGGAACCCCTGCTCTCAACACCACCATCAGCTACCCAATCAAATAAGCCTGCTCACAGAGCAATTAACCCATTATCTTCATCCTAATAAACTCCAGGACTATATGCCAGAGTTAGCAGCATGCGTTAGCTATCCCATAAATACTGGGCCTAATCATAAACAGTGCTGCTGAGGAAAGCAGGGCAACAACCACCGAAAGATCTCTGTGTGCTAGAGGAGCTAAACAAGGCCAGCAAGTCTTTAAAATGGCAGCGTGCATCACGTGAATAGTATATGTCTCGGGCCAGGCCTCCTTCAGGACATCCTTCCATTCACAGGGAGGCCATAATGATATGGCTATGACATACAGCTTACTGAGGACCTAGAGGGTAACCCTACTAGCTTTATGCGAGTATCTGATACCCCGCTGACTTTAGGACCGGGTCAACTAGCACTGTTAATTCCCATGCAGAATCATTCATTAGTCCCTGGGCTAAAGAAAACAGAAACACACAATTACTTTTGTATCACTAACTGGGTGATTGTTCTATGTGGGAACGGTGACATTTATTGGCCTCTCTCCATCCAGCCTCCTTTCCCTCCATTTTCTATCACCTCCTTCTCATCCCTCCTTTCCCTCCATTTTCTATCGCCTCCTTCTCATCCCATCTTTCCCTCCATTTTTACCGCCTCCTTCTCCTCTCACCTTTTCATTGAGGGTAAGCAACTAAATACATGGCAACGTATCCGGAGCAGAAAAAAAGGGAAGTGTGATACCGGTTGTTATATTTCAAGAAACTGGGATTATGAGCTCATATGACCCATTTCAGGAAACTAGGCATGTGTTGCGGATCACTACTTCACACAAGAGCTATTTGAATGTAATCTTTTTTTTTATTATCAAAATGCATTTTGGAACATGTGAACTTTCATGTGCCTTAATAACAAACTTGTATGCCATCTAAATACGAATAAAATTACGAGCCTAGTTGGTTTAGCCACAGAGCCAACAACCTTCCCGCTAGCCATGATTGGCTGAGATAATGAGTGGGCTGGACATGCTGAGAGAGGAGTTGGTTTTGGTCTGCCATGTAGCAGGCTTCTGTCTATTTAAGCTGGTCAGTATGAGTAGGTAATCCTGTCTAACGTGGATTTTTATATATGTTGCTTAGTAGAACTGCATAACTGTTGCTCTCCACTTTCTGGAGGACCAAGTTTTGAATTCAGTGGAATTAGAGTACGATAGCTAAGGAGGTGGAGAAAACACCTGTCTCCGGGTTACATCTTCAAACTAAGGGCAACCATGGCATCCGTGACAGGGAGAAACGTCCAACAATGATGTATATGGGTAAGACAGCTAGCTACATTTTCAGATATTATACGTTTCTAAATTTAACAGTCATTTTCATTTCAAGTTAAAGTGTAATGTTAGCTAGCTAATGTTAGCTGGGTGGCTCGCTATCTTAGGTTACATGTATGATCTTATTTGTATCTCAGAGCCATTTGCTTGGCTAGTTATAGCCTAATGTTAGCTAGCTAACATTGAACCTTGTTGGTTAGCTACCTGTAGAATCATGCACGGTAGTAACATCATGAGTTGGGATTATGGTTAATTATTTACCTATCTAGCTAGCTACATGTTTCAACAAAAGACTCCACTAAGCAAATAACCATTTCGGGTGCATTCGTAAATTAAACTCTATTTCAGAGCGGAGAATAACTGATGAATTTATGAATGCTCAACACCTGTTGAATATGGCCAGTGTCAATAAACATCTGCAAAAAAAACAATCAAATTGCTGTCAACAGCACAGTTAGTCACCAATGCTCTGGATAACACGAAAACAGCCTAACCAGCTCTGCTAGGCCGAGTAAAATGGTCAGAGTGGGGTGTGTAACAAGCTAGCCAATTACTTCCCCCTTGTTCATCAACTGTAGTGTATGATATCATTTTGTAGCTCTGTCTCTGCTTTTATCCAATGTAACGAACATAATAAAGATGTTGCTACATAAGACTAAATCAAGGCGGTGGGTCACATAAGGGAACATTGACAGTGCACGTATCAGAAAAGGTTACTTTAATCCCCTAAAGTCGATTGACACGCCGGTGCATAAAATCTAATTGGCATAATAATACAAAATCTGTCAGTTTCAGCAAGAGATGGTTTTTTTTGCATTTGGATGCATCTGAATCCACCCCATCTGCTGATGTAACAGCCAAAATCGTGCAACAGTCAAAAGCACTGCACCACAAGTGCTGAGGCGCCACTACAATGTGACCGTCTGTTTGTAGCGTCCGAACCATTTGGGCTACAAGTGTGACCCCACTGTGGAAAGGGGAGATTTTCACGGACACCATGGTGTTCTCCGCTCTAAGACGCCCACAAATGTCACAGGACTCATTTGAAAGAAACCCGGAACAGTTTAAAAAATGAATGGAAGTAGTTTTGTGCATATCCAAAAAAGGGCTTAAATATGTGTACAAAAAATATTTACTGAGCTTTCTTATATCTCATAGATATAGGACAATCACTTCAAAACCTTTTTTCTTAGCAGTTATTTTTTAACCGTCTTTTTTCACATTTATGCATGTGTTTCTCTGAGCTATTGTGTTTCTCTAATCTAAATTTAACAAATCATTGTTATAAATGTTTTTGAAACCCTAAGGGGTTCTAAAACTCATAATGAAATTGCTAAATGATCCATAGAATAATCGTAAAACAATTCCATATGTCAGCTTAGGACCCCCCCCCCACCCTAATGGCTTAGACTTTTAAGAATGAATGCTAAAGGTGTATATTGATTAAATGACCTTGGTTTCCCGCCCCATCATGTACTCAAACAGGACCTTCCTCAGGTACTCAAACTCTGTGAGTTCTGAGAAGGACTCAGCACTGTAATGGCCAGGATCTGGAACACACAAAACAAAGGTCAGGTTAATGTCAGATAACATAACACATCAGCTCATAGACACTGACATTTGACAATGTGACTAATTCACATCTATGATGGAGAAGTATTGAATGCTCATTTCTCAACTTCAAGAGCTCATTAATAACATTTTCTATTCAAACACACACCATTATAAATATATACACACACAATATCACGTGTGTATATATAAATAAATAAATAGCGTGTGTATCTATGTAATGATGTGTGTGTCTATATAATGTGTGTGTGTCCTGACATTTAATCAGAGTAAAAATCTTGGGTCAGTTAGGATCACCACTTTATTTTAAAAATGTAGAATAATAGTATAGAATGATTTATTTCAGATTGTGTTTCTTTCATCACATTCCCAGTGGGTCAGAAGTTTACATACACTCAATTAGTATTTGGTAGCGTTGCCTTTAAATTGGGTCAAACGTAGTCTTCCACAAGCTGCCCACAATAAGTTGGTTGAATTTTGGCCCATTCCTCCTGACAGAGCTGGTGTAACTAGGTCAGGTTTGTAGGCCTCCTTATGGCGGTTTTGGAGCAATGGCTTCTTCCTTGCTGAGCGGCCTTTCAGGTTATGTCGATATAGGACTCGCTTTACTGTGGACTTTTGTACCGGTTTCCTCCAGCATATTCACAAGGTCCTTTGCTGTTCTGGGATTGATTTGTACTTTTCGCACAAGAGTATGTTCATCTCTAGGAGACAGAACGCATCTCCTTCCTGAGTGGGATGATGGCTGCATGGTCCCATGGCGTTTATACTTGCGTACTATTGTTTGTACAGATGAACGTGGTACCTTCAGGAGTTTGTAAATTGCTCCCAAGGATGAACCAGACTTGTGGAGGTCTACAATTTATTTTCCCGAGATCTTGGCTGATTTCTTTAGATTTTCCCATGATGTCAAGCAAAGAGGCACTGAGTTTGAAGGTAGGTCTTGAAATACATCCACAGGTACACTTCCAATTGACTCAAATTATGTCAATTAGCCTATCAGAATCTTTTAAAGTCATGACATCATTTTCTGGAATTTTCCAAGCTGTTGTATGGCAGTCAATTTAGTGTATGTGAACTTCTGACCCACTGGAATTGTGATACAGTGAAATATAAGTTAAGTAATCTGTCTGTAAACAATTGTTGGAAAAATTACTTGTGTCATGCACGAAGTGGATGTCCTAACCGACCTGCCAAAACTATAGTTTGTTACCAAGAAATTTGTGGAGTGGTTGAAAAACAAGTTTTAATGACTCCAACCTAAGTGTATGTAAACTTCCGACTTCAACTGTAGATACACGCACACACACCAATTTACATTGCGATGTACAGGTAACTGTCAAAATAAAGGAAACACCGACATAAAGTGTCTTAATAGGGCCACTAAGAGCCAGAACAGCTTCAATGCATCATGGCAAAGATTCAACAAGTGTCTGGAACTCTATTGGAGGGATGCGACACCATTCTTCCAAGAGAAATTCCATAATTTGGTGTTTTGTTGGTGGTGAACGCTGTCCTCGCCACCGCACCAGAATCTCATAAGTGTTCAATTGGGTTGAGATTTGGTGACAGATGGCCATGTTATATGGTTTACATCATTTTCATGCTCAATAAACCACTCAGTGACCACTTGTACCCTGTGGATGGGGGCATTGGCCTGCCCAGCATATATATATTTTTTTTCATTTTCCAATTAAGAACATTCAAAACAAAAGTGAAAAGATATTAGACAACGATAGGACAAAGTGACAGTAACAGGCGAACGTAACAAAAATAAATTATAATTATAGTTATATAAACAAACATACAATAATAAATAATAAATCAATAAATAAAAATATTTTAAAAAATAACGAGACATTGGATCACCTGCCGTAGGTTTATCTAGCCCAGGCAGTGTTAGACCTGACATAAGAGCATTGTAAACACGGGAAATGGTCTTGAACAGTGGTTGGTCTGCGTGGCAGAGTTGTTCAATAGGTGACATCTTAGGTAGGTTCCATTGTCCCTTGAGAGTCACCCCAAAAACATTTCGTAGTTGTAGGTAGCTAAAGAAGTCCCTGTTAGGCAAGTGGTATTTCTGTTTCAGCTGATCAAAAGGCATAAGAACTCCCTCCTCGTAACAATGTTCCAGAAGAGTGATCCCCTTATCAGACCATGGTCTAAAGTTACTATTCTGGAAAAACATAGGGATCAATCTATTGTTCCATAAAGGGGTTTTAGGGGAAAGGAATCCCCCTCGTCCGAACAGCTCATGCAGTTTGCACCATGCCAGGACAGAATGTATGATTAAAGGGTTGTCTGTGATGGTTTTGGGTATGGGGGCCCACCTCAAAGCCATGTATGTCAGGGCACGTTCTAATAGCCTCAGCCAACGGTTCGATGGTGAGGGCAAAGAGGTAGGGGCTACTTGGGCAACCTTGTCAGTTCCCCCTATAAAGAGGGAAAGAGGAGGAAGTAATCCCATTGGTAGCAATCCTAGCTTTAGGAGATTTGTAGAGTGATTTTATCAAATTTACAAACACGGTACCTAAACCAAACTTTTCCAAGACGCGAAAGAGGTATGGCCATTCAACCCTATCAAAGGCCTTTTCAGCGTCGAGGGAGACTGCAACACCAGGTATTTTGTTTTTGTTAGCAAGGTGAATTATATCGAAGAACCTTCTGAGATTATTGGAGGACAATCTATTATTTCTGATCTGGGTTGACCAACAGGGGAAGACATGACTCCAGTCTCTTAGATAGCATCTTGGTGATCAGTTTACAATCTGTGTTAGGGAGAGATATTGGTCTATAGGAGGCGCACTTTAGCGGGTTTTTCCCTTTCTTGTGGATTACAGTAATCACTGCTTGAGAGAAGGACTCTGGAAAGCAGTTGTCTTCTCTGGCTTTTTTAAGTACCTCCATAAGGTAGGGGACCAACAGCTCCCTAAATTCTTTATAGAACTCTGGAGGGAAGCCTTCCTCCCCAGGATATTTATTAGAAGGTAAGGATTTAATGGCCTCCAACAATTCAGGGACTGAGAAGTGTTCACTCAGGCGCTCGCTGTCTTCCCCTGACAGGCATGGGAGGTTGAGAGAGGAGAGAAAGGAGTCTATCTCTGATAGATCATCGCTTGATTGGGACGTGTAGAGGTCTTCATAGTATTTCTTAAAATTATTATTAATTTCAGTAGGGTCGAAAGATATCTCTTTAGTGAGAGTTTCTATGGCATTAATTGTCCTCTTACTTTCCTCTGCTTTCAGTTGCCATGCCAATACTTTGTGAGCTTTTTCTCCAAGCTCATAATAACGCTGTTTTGATTTAGTGATGGCCCTCTCAGCTTGATATGTGTTCAGAATATTATATTTAAGTTTTTTATTTACCAAAAGCCTGTATAGATCTTTAGTCGGGCCTCTTTGGTAGGTTCTCTAGCTCGGAGATTTCAGATTCAAGGGCACTCAGTTCCGCACCGTGTTTTTTCTTCAGCCCTTTAGTATAGGAAATAATCTGTCCCCTCAGGTAGGCCTTCAATGTGTCCCAAAGAATGAAGCTGTCAGGAGCAGAGGGTTTGTTTGTCAAAGTAAAAATATTGATCTGCTCTTTGATGAATGCACAAAATTCAGGTTGCTTTAGAAGTGTAGAATTTAGTCTCCATCTATATGTTCCATTTACCTTGGTAGGAATGGAGATTGATAATACCAAAGGAGAATGGTCACTAAGCAATCTGGGGAGATACTCGACATCTAACACTCTATGAAACAGTTGTGTCGAAAGTAAAAAGTTATCTATGCGTGTGTGTGTGAATAAAAAGAGTAGTCCCTATCCTGTGGGTGCAACTGTCTCCAGATGTCTAGTAAATTGAGATCTTTCATGAATGACATGGTGAGCTTGCCGGCTTTGGTAAGAAGTGAGGGTTTATCAGAAGACCTATCAAGAACTGTATCTAAGCAAAAATTAAAATCTCCAACCAGTAGCCATCCTGGTGGTGCTTGAGCAACCTGAAGGAAGACATTCTGAATAAACATATGGCAATCGAAGTTAGGAGCATAAATATACTCTGAAAACATATGCCCCTGCACCAAAACAAACCTGCCAGAGGGATCAGAGATGGTGTTGTTGACGCAGAAGGGGATGTGTCTACTTATCAAAACTGCATTTCCTCTTGCTTTGGAGTTAAGATGCAAAAACTTGTCCTACCCATTCCCTCTTCAATTTCTTGTGTTCACTGGCTGTAAGATGTGTTTCTTGTAAGAACACAATGTCAGCCTTTAATTTCTTAAGGTATGTATAGACTCTTTTCCTTTTAATCCGGCTGTTAAGACCTTTTACGTTGAATGTGACATATTTTAGTGGATTAAGCATAGGTTGAGTTTCAAATATGAAACTGAATAGAAATCTATCATATGCAGATAATTAGGAAATGTTTCAACTTTGGTTTGAGCACAAAAGTGACCTGTGTGTCTCTTTAGGAAGGAAACAATAAACATAGAAAAAAGGAAGAAAAAACTCATAAAAATCCCACCCACCCCGATTGTCAGACTAGAACAACAGTCCCAACAATCAAACATGAATACACTTGTAGAGATACGTTGCTGCTCGCTTTCCATCTTGCTCTTACTAGCTAAACCTTGGCGTAAACTAAAACCTGCGAGCTCTCTAAATTGAAAACAAACGTTGTGAATAGATATTTATGGCTGAATATTTACTGCCCACGGTAAGGGCTGCTTGAGTCTCTTTACGAAAGATGAACATAAATGAGGGGGAAAGCAGTGGGCCTAAACCCACTTATTGCTTCGCCCAGTAGATATGGACTAAACCAAAATATACTCTCCTGTAAATGTAAGAGAACTCACCCCGGGAAGATACGGTTAGTTGAAAATGTACAAATCAATTATAGCGACCGGGAGATACCAGCAGTTCAATCCGGATAAGAGAAAACAAACAAACTGCATTTTATCCCCCAGAGAGACCGTCCTGGCTCAGACTCAGACGTTGCTCAGTTCTTTGAGAAAAGTGTGCACTTCTCCCGGTGTGTTGAAGAGATGGCTTCGGCCTTTGTACTGAACTTTCATCCGCGCAGGGTGGATGAGGTAGCCGGTGATGTTCTTCTCCTTCAGTGCTTTGGCGGCAGGTCTGAACTGCTTGCGGCATCTGGCGAGGTCCACGCTCATATCCGGGAAAAGGCTGACCCTCTTCCCATCGATGGCGATGTCCCCTTTGGCTCTTGCGAGTTGCAGTATCTTCTCTCTGTCTTGGAAACGGAGGAACCTGATCAGGGCGGCTCGTGGGGGCTCATCTGGCCGGGGTTTCGGCGCTGATGTTCTGTGGGCGCGTTCGATTTCCAGCGGCTTGGTGAAGTTGGTTATGCCAAGGACCTCCGGGATCCATTGAGTGAAGAAACGGACCGGGTCACGGCCCTCGCTGTCCTCTTTCAATCCCACCACACGGATATTACTACGTCTACTCTGGTTCTCCATCTGATCTACTTTGTTTTTGAGGTAGGCATTGTCCTTTTGCAGTTGTGTCAAGACCTGGTCATGTCTAGCGATGGTATCTTCAACTGTGCTATTGCGCAGCTCTGCCTCAGACGTTCTCAAAAGGAGATCATTCATGGAGGATTTCAGGTCGTCAATGGAAGAATGGAGTTCAGCCGATTTCTTATCGATTTTCAGAGAAAGACCTCTGTTACCATCCTGAATTTCCCGGAGGAGAGTAGCCAGCATGTCGGCAGGCTCGCAAGAGGCTGCTGAGAGCAACAGTCTGGAACTGTCGTCTGAGTTATGAGGGCTAATGCTAATCTTGCTAGCTGTAGCGTTATCTTGGGAATCAACAACGTTTTGGTCGTCCTTCTTGCCTCTCGGTCGGAGGTCCATGGCTCTTTGGGAAGGTAAGTACTTGACAATTTATCAGCCTATGTTAGAATATTGTTTCAACGTTGTTATTTAGGTAAAAATAGAATAAATTTGAAGAGCTCGGTTTGTCAACGTCTGCTCAGCTCCGCGGCATCACGTGTCTCCCCTGCCCAGCAATTTTATACATGAACCTAAGCATGATGGGATGTTAACTGCATAAATAACACAGGAACCACACCTGTGTGTAAGTACCTGCTTTCAATATTAAACAATATTAATATTAAAAGAAACGGCCCTCTTTCAGGACCCTGTCTTTCAAAGATAATTCGTAAAAATCCAAATAATTTCACAGAACTTCATTGTAAAGGGTTTAAACACTGTTTCCCCATGCTTGTTCAATGAACCATAAACAATTAATGAACATGCACCTGTGGAACGGACGTTAAGACACTAACAGCTTACAGATGGTAGGCAATTAAGGTCACAGTTATGAAAACTTAGGACACAAAAGAGGCCTTTCTACTAACTCTGAAAAACATAAAACGAAAGATGCCCAGGGTCCCTGCTCATCTGCGTGAATGTGCATTAGGCATACTGCAAGGAGACATGAGGACTGCAGGTTTGGTCAGGGCAATAAATTGCAATGTCCGTACTGTGAGACATCTAAGACAGCACTACAGGGAGACAGGACGGACAGCTGATCGTCCTTGCAGTGGCAGACCACGTGTAACGACACCTACACAGGATCCAAACATCACACCTGTGTGACAGGTACAAGATGGCAACAACAACTGCCAGAGTTACTCCAGGAACGCACAATCCCTCCATCAGTGCTCCGACTGTCTCCGCAATATGCTGAGAGAGGCTGGACTGAGGGCTTGAAGGCCTGTTGTAAGGCAGGTCCTCACCAGCAACAACGTCGCTGGACCAGACAGGACTGGCAAATCCCATTGAGCACATCTGGGACCTGTTGTATCTGAGTGTGAGGGCTAGAGCCATTCCACCCAGAAATGTCCGGGAACTTGCAGGTGCCTTGGTGGAAGAGTGGGGTAACATCTCACTGCAAGAACTGGCAAATCTGGTGCAGTCCATTAGGAGGAGATGCACTGCAGTGCTTAATGCAGCTGGTGGCCACACCAGATACTGACTGTTGCTTTTGATTATTATTCCATTTATGTTAATCACATGTCTGTGGAACTTGTTCAGTTGATGTCAGTTGTTGAATCTTGTTGCATTCATACAAATATTTACACATGTTAAGTTTGCTGAAAATAAACGCAGTTGACAGTGAGAGAATGTTTCTTTTTTTTGCTTAGTTTACTTTGTATCCCTCATTTACTCATGAGTTTCCTTTATGTTGGCAGTTACGTGTAGTTCTCAGTTCTAAAGGTGTATTCCATTATTCATCGGCTCTATGTAAATGCCACTTCTAAATTTGGCACGGAGTCATCTAATGTTCCACCCTGATTCTGTCGGCCATACTGTTCAGCTGACATGACATTATGTTTCAATTAGCAACAGTTCTGAACATAGAAACCCTGATAGCAGTGAACAGGGGTAGGTTCAAACCATCAAAACTAGAAAGAATGGCACATGGCCCTACATGAGCACTTGTACACTGCAAGAAAATTCCAACCAGGCCTGTTCAGATGCATTGCTCCATCATCGCTGTACCTAGGGAGACAGAGTTATGTCTCAATTACCACGGTGTGAAATCCCAACCGGTCACACTTCAAAATAGCAATCATGTTAGTTCTTCTCCATCCTCTTCAAGGGAAACACTGTCAGGTGTGACGTGGGTGAAGGATTAACTCCATATAGTCTATACCTTATTGCTTTTCTATTTCATTTAGGTCTGCTATTTTCTGACTTGTTTAATTCTTAGTTGTTTGTTTCTTGTTGTGATTCTATGCGACTTGTTCTTATTTTGTATGTAACTTGGAGCTGTGGAAAGAAGTTCCTCTGATTTGTTTTGATTACATTTCTTGTTCTTCCAAAGTCCATTCCATGGAGATGTTTAGGCCAGTGAATGGGTTGCAACTTAAAAACACCCTCCCATTTCTCTGGAATAGCCATTTACATTTTAGTCATTTAACAGATGCTCTTATCCAGAGCGACTGACATTAGTGCATTCATCAGATACACGATGACACTGTAGGCCCCTGGCTGTGCCAGCAGAGAAGAGCAGCTTGATGTTGAAAGGAACAGGGTTAGGAAAGCTGGGAAAATGAAGGGGTGATGAAGAGAAAGAGAAGAGGTAGTGGCCAAACTAGTCTTTGATCATCAGGCGTGGAGAAATGGCCTGGCTAATAAATCCTTTCAGCTTTATGTCCTCCTGACCTCCAGGCCCCGGACCCCAGGAAGAGTAGCCCAGATGAACCCACAGTAGAGTAACACTCACACTGGGGCATGAGGACCCACACTACACAACACAGCAGAAAGCACCTCTACCTGGAACCACTACTCATTGGCCTCTTGACCAGGAGCCATGACAGTGGTTTAAACACCATCTGTGCTGGCTTGGAAATGTTTTCACATTGTCCACATTGTCCATTCCAACCACTATGTTGGAGCACAGCTCAGCTCAGCAGTGTTATTAGAGGTCCACAGTGGTCAGGACAGCAGAAGCCACATTGAGATGGTGTTAATATATACTGAGGCTGTCAACAGTGGTGTGAGTCAGATCACTGGGCCAGCAGGCTTCTCTTCAGCTGGAGTAGACAAGCTATGGAGTACAGCTGGGTGATATGGACCAAAGTCCATGTCACAATCAATTAACAGAATTATCACCATAAAAATCAATTGAACGATATGTTATTAACAATGTGCACCAGTTACTTATTTTTATTGTGCTGCTGCTGCTAATGTTGTAGCTATCAATTGTCCCGTTAGCAATAGTCCATATTAGCAGAATTACATTTTAAACTTCACATTCCTCTAATAAAGGCAATTTATTGTTATTATCAGTAAAATGTCCTCGATATATGGTCAGTTTGGTCGGTATCGATTATTTTCAGTTTATCGTTCCTGCTCTAATATGAAGTAATGGGGTATGCATAAGGGGGAAAGGTTAGGATGTGACCTGGCTGAGAGGGTTGTTCAGACACCCAGAGGGTTGTTCAGACACCCAGAGGGTTGTTCAGACACCCAGAGGGTTGTTCAGACACCCAGAGGGTTGTTCAGACACCAAGAGGGTTGTTCAGACACCAAGAGGGTTGTTCAGACACCAAGAGGGTTGTTCAGACACCAAGAGGGTTGTTCAGACACCAAGAGGGTTGTTCAGACACCCAGAGGGTTGTTCAGACACCCAGAGGGTTGTTCAGACACCCAGAGGGTTGTTCAGACACCAAGAGGGTTGTTCAGACACCCAGAGGGTTGTTCAGACACCAAGAGGGTTGTTCAGACACCCAGAGGGTTGTTCAGACACCCAGGCAAAACAGTGGACTACTAAAGTCTTGGGTTGGAGAGAGTGTTAAAAATTGAGTGGTGTAACTTCAGGCCAGGGGGGCAGTGCGCTGTGCTGCGTTAGAGGTTTTCACATGGGAAACAAGACCGCAGCCTGCAAAAGTCATTATGTCCTGGGATGAATTGTCACCCCTACCTCCTCACCCCCCTTTCCCATCCAACAGACGATTATCTTTATTACGCCAGCAGGGAAAGTCCATAAGAGGTTAGAATTTAGTTTGACAGTCCTCCCCCTCTACCCTGTCCTCCATGCAGCGAAGATATAATTTATAATAGGGTTGAGGTTGATATGATTGAGACACTAATGTGGGGACTTCATCTTAGTGATGTTGAACTAACAGCAGCAATGTCCTATCACACTAAATGGCTGACTGAATAGCCGTACTCATTTTCCATGAGGTCCTTTTGAGCTAAGAAGATGATTGAAAAGTTGATATTTTTCAGAAAACATCTTACAGAGGAAGTTAACATTACTTTTTGAATGTATGTTTATATTTAAAGTAGTATAGACGTTTAATATAGATGAATATAGATGTTTACATTACCTTTGAACGTGGTCCCCAGATGAGTCACCACTGAGTTTTTGTGGAATAATTTCATCTTGTCCTCCAGTGAGTGGATCTAGGAGAGAGAGAGTGCAGTAGAAAAACATATGACTCCCAATGAATGTGGATCAAGGAGCGAGAGAGAGAACACCACCACTACTGAACCAAGCTGTACTGGACTTACCTGATAACATCACCACTACTGAACCAAGCTATACTGGACTTACCTGATAACAACACCACTACTGAACCAAGCTGTACTGGACTAACCTGATAACACCACCACTACTGAACCAAGCTGTACTGGACTTACCTGATAACACCACCACTACTGAACCAAGCTGATAACAACACCACTACTGAACCAAGCTGTACTGGACTAACCTGATAACACCACCACTACTGAACCAAGCTGTACTGGACTTACCTGATAACACCACCACTAGTGAACCATGCTGTACTGAACTAACCTGATAACACCACCATTACTGAACCAAGCTGATAACAACACCACTACTGAAACAAGCTGTACTGAACTAACCTGATAACACCACCACTACTGAACCAAGCTGTACTGGACTAACCTGATAACACCACCACTACTGAACCAAGCTGATAACAACACCACTACTGAACCAAGCTGTACTGGACTAACCTGATAACACCACCACTACTGAACCAAGCTGATAACAACACCACTACTGAACCAAGCTGTACTGAACTAACCTGATAACACCACCACTACTGAACCAAGCTGATAACACCACCACTACTGAACCAAGCTGATAACAACACCACTACTGAACCAAGCTGTACTGGACTAACCTGATAACACCACCACTACTGAACCAAGCTGTACTGGACTTACCTGATAACACCACCATTACTGAACCAAGCTGTACTGGACTAACCTGATAACACCACCACTACTGAACCAAGCTGTACTGGACTAACCTGATAACACCACCACTACTGAACCAAGCTGTACTGGACTAACCTGATAACACCACCACTACTGAACCAAGCTGTACTGGACTTACCTGATAACACCACCACTACTGAACAAAGCTAATAACAACACCACTACTGAACCAAGCTGTACTGGACTAACCTGATAACACCACCACTACTGAACCAAGCTGTACTGGACTTACCTGATAACACCACCATTACTGAACCAAGCTGTACTGGACTAACCTGATAACACCACCACTACTGAACCAAGCTGTACTGGACTTACCTGATAACACCACCACTACTGAACCAAGCTGATAACAACACCACTACTGAACCAAGCTGTACTGGACTAACCTGATAACACCACCACAATTGCTGGAACCACAATGGATAGGTCAATGTGAAAAGGACACTTCCAAGCCAGCAGAGTATGGTTTGGCTTGGTACTGTACTGTGATCACCCCTTAACACTCACCCTGTCGACAAAGTGCTGTTCCTTCAGCCTGGCCTCACTCAGCAGGGTGGTCTTCTCAGCTAGCTGGGCCTGCAGCTCCTCCACACCCATCTGAAACAACACGATCATCAATAACAGACATGAGTAACAAATCATTGCAGACATTTAGGTCTGGTTTTAGACCTTCCTCCTAAACGAATGGTGAAATGGTTTTTGAATCGTTTCAGAGCTCCCTTGAAAAGATATTCCAATCTCAAATGGGATTCACCCGGACAATGTATCAATAAAGTACATGTGACTTGACTAGGAGAATTGTGTGAGTAAATCATGGATATATAGTGCAATACTTATTGGAAACAGGCGCACGCACACACAGACAGACAGGCGCACACACACACAGACAGGCGCACACACACAGACAGGCGCACACACACACACAGACAGGCGCACACAAACAGACAGGCGCACACACACAGACAGGCGCGCACACACACAGACAGGCGCGCACACACACAGACAGGCGCGCACACACACAGACAGGCGCACACACACAGACAGGCGCACGCACACACACACAGGCACACGCACACACAGGCACACGCACACACACACACACACACACACGCACACACACACACACACACACTCACACGCACACAGACAAGCGCACACAGACACACACACACACGCGCACACACAGACAGGCACACACACACAGACAGGCGCACACACACAGACAGGTGCACCTGTCGCACACACACACACACACACACACACACACACACACACACACACACACACACAGGCGCGCGCACACACACAGGCGCGCGCACACACACACAGGCGCGCGCACACACACACAGGCGCGCGCACACACACACACACACGCGCACACAGGCGCACACAGACAGGCGCACACAAACACACAGACAGGCGCACACACACAGACAGGCAGGCGCACACACACACAGGTACACACACACACAGACAGGCGCACACACACATACTGTCGCACACACACACACTGTCGCACACACACAGACAGGCACACACACACATACTGTCGCACACACACACACACATACTGTCACACACACACACACACACACACACACACACACACACACACACACACACACACACACACACACACACACACACACACACACACACACACACACACACACAGACAGGCACACACACACACACACACACACACACACACACACACACACACACACACACACACACACACACACACACACACACACACACACACACACACACACACACAGACAGGCGCACACACACACACAGACAGGCGCACACACACACACAGACAGGCGCACACACACACACAGACAGGCGCACACACACACACACAGACAGGCGCGCACACACACACACACAGACAGGCGCACACAAACACACACACAGACAGGCGCACACATACAGACAGGCGCACACACACAGACAGGCAGGCGCACACACACACACAGACAGGTACACACACACACAGACAGGCGCACACACACACAGACAGGCGCACACACACATACTGTCGCACACGCACACACACACTGTCGCACACACACAGACAGGCACACACACACATACTGTCGCACACACACACACACATACTGTCGCACACACACACACACACACACACACATACTGGCGCACACACAGACAGGCGCACACACACACACAGACAGGCGCACACACACACACAGACAGGCGCACACACACACACAGACAGGCGCGCACACACACACAGACAGGCGCGCACACACACACACACAGACAGGCGCGCACACACACACACAGACAGGCGCGCACACACACACACACACAGACAGGCGCACACAGACAGGCGCGCACACACACACACACACAGACAGGCGCACACAGACAGGCGCACACACACACACACACACAGACAGGCGCACACAGACAGGCGCACACACATACTGTCGCACACACAGACAGGCGCACACACACAGACAGGCGCACACACACATACTGTCGCACACACACACAAACATACTGTCGCACACACACATACTGTCGCACACACACACATACTGTCGCACACACACACATACTGTCGCACACACACACACACATACTGGCGCACACACACACATACTGGCGCACACACAGACAGACGCACACACACACACACAGACAGGCGCACACACACACACAAAGACAGGCGCACACACACACACAAAGACAGGCGCACACACACACACATACTGTCGCACACACACACACACACACACTGTCGCACACACACACACACACACACATACTGTCGCGCGCACACACACACACACACACACACACACACACACACACACACACACACACGCACGCACACACACACACAGGCGCACACACACACACACACACAGACAGGCGCACACACAGACAGGCGCACCTGTCGCACACACACACACACACACTGTCGCACACACACATACTGTCGCACACACACAGACAGGCGTACACTCACAGACAGGCGTACACACACAGACAGGCGCACACACACAGACACACAGGCGCACACACACAGACAGACAGGCGCACACACACACACAGGCGCACATACACACACAGGCGCGCACACACACAGACAGGCGCACACACACACAGACAGGCGCACACACACACGCACACAGACAGGCGCACACACACACACAGACAGGCGCACACAGACAGGCGCGCACGCACACACACAGACAGGCAGGCGCACACAGACACACAGGCGTGCACACACACACACACAGACAGGCGCGCACACACACACAGTCAGGCGCGCACACACACACAGACAGGCGCGCACACACACACAGACAGGCGCGCACACACAGACAGGCGCACACACACACACACAGACAGGCGCACAGAGACAGACAGGCGCACAGAGACAGACAGGCGCACACAGACACAGACAGGCGCACACAGACACAGACAGGCGCACACAGACACAGACAGGCGCACACAAACACAGACAGGCGCACACAAACACAGACAGGCGCACACAGACACACACAGACAGGCGCACACAGACACACACAGACAGGCGCACGCGCACAGACAGGCGCACGCGCACACACACAGACAGGCAGGCGCACACACACAGACAGGCAGGCGCACACACACACACACAGGCGCACACACACACACACAGACAGGCGCGCACACACAGACAGACAGGCGCATACACACAGACAGACAGGTGCACACACACAGACAGACAGGTGCACACACACAGACAGACAGGTGCACACACACAGACAGGCGCACACACACAGACAGACAGGCGCACACACACAGACAGGCGCACACACACAGACAGGCGCACACACACAGACAGGCGCACACACACATACTGTCGCACACGCACACACACACTGTCGCACACACACAGACAGGCACACACACACATACTGTCGCACACACACACACACATACTGTCGCACACACACACACACACACACACACATACTGGCGCACACACAGACAGGCGCACACACACACACAGACAGGCGCACACACACACACAGACAGGCGCACACACACACACAAAGACAGGCGCGCACACACACACAGGCGCGCACACAGACAGGCGCGCACACACACACACAGACAGGCGCGCACACACACACACACACACAGGCGCACACAGACAGGCGCACACACACACACACACAGACAGGCGCACACAGACAGGCGCACACACACACACACACACAGACAGGCGCACACAGACAGGCGCACACACATACTGTCGCACACACAGACAGGCGCACACACACAGACAGGCGCACACACACATACTGTCGCACACACACACAAACATACTGTCGCACACACACACATACTGTCGCACACACACACATACTGTCGCACACACACACATACTGGCGCACACACACACATACTGGCGCACACACAGACAGACGCACACACACACACACAGACAGGCGCACACACACACACAGACAGGCGCACACACACACACAAAGACAGGCGCACACACACACACACACACACACACACACACACTGTGTCGCACACACACACACACACACACATACTGTCGCACACACACAGACAGGCGCGCACACACACACACACACATACTGTACACACACACACACAGACAGGCGCACACACACACACACACAGGCACACACACACACACACACACACACACACACACACACACACACACACACACACACACACACACACACAGACAGACAGACAGGCGCACCTGTCGCACACACACACACACACACTGTCGCACACACACATACTGTCGCACACACACAGACAGGCGTACACTCACAGACAGGCGTACACACACAAACAGGCGCACACACACAGACACACACACACAGACAGACAGGCGCACACACACACACAGGCGCACATACACACACAGGCGCGCACACACACAGACAGGCGCACACACACACGCACACAGACAGGCGCACACACACACGCACACAGACAGGCGCACACAGACAGGCGCGCACGCACACACACAGACAGGCAGGCGCACACAGACACACAGGCGTGCACACACACACACACAGACAGGCGCGCACACACACACAGTCAGGCGCGCACACACACACAGACAGGCGCGCACACACACACAGACAGGCGCGCACACACACACAGACAGGCGCGCACACACAGACAGGCGCACACACACAGACAGGCGCACACACACAGACAGGCGCACACACACAGACAGGCGCACACACACACACACAGACAGGCGCACAGAGACAGACAGGCGCACAGAGACAGACAGGCGCACACAGACACAGACAGGCGCACACAGACACAGACAGGCGCACACAAACACAGACAGGCGCACACAAACACAGACAGGCGCACACAGACACACACAGACAGGCGCACACAGACACACACAGACAGGCGCACGCGCACAGACAGGCGCACGCGCACACACACAGACAGGCAGGCGCACACACACAGACAGGCAGGCGCACACACACACACACAGGCGCACGCACACACACACAGACAGGCGCGCACACACAGACAGACAGGCGCATACACACAGACAGACAGGTGCACACACACAGACAGACAGGTGCACACACACAGACAGACAGGTGCACACACACAGACAGGCGCACACACACAGACAGACAGGCGCACACACACAGACAGGCGCACACACACAGACAGGCGCACACACACACACAGACACAGACAGGCGCACAGAGACAGACAGGCGCACAGAGACAGACAGGCACACACAGACAGGCGCACACAAACACAGACAGGTGCACACAGACACCAACACAGGCGCAAAGACAGACATACACCCACACCCACACACAGACACCCCCACACCGACAGACAGACAGACAGACAGACAGACAGACAGACAGACAGACAGACAGACAGACAGACAGACAGACAGACGTTTTCCTCCACAACTAAGTAGAAGATTGGTGAAACAAAACTGTTCATCTCTTTTAGAACTGGAACTTATAAAGGACCTGAGAGTAGGCCTATGTCGACTGGCTTAACTTTCCACACTGAACCAGTAATCTTTCTTCCGTCAGACACATGGGTGTTTCAAATAGAGGTCCACAGAGAGGTTGGGTCAACACAATTGCAGTTGGTGTGGAGGTGTGTCTGTCTGTTAGTGTGTGTGTGTCCTTTGTGAGGGGGGCGAGCAGGAAACTGTATTACTGTATTGCTTCAACAGAAACCCATTGTGAATGTCAGCTATCCAATCCAAGCCGACTAAAAAACACTGTATTGAAACACAGGCTCCAGTCTATATAGAGAAAATGGTGCCATGTGGGACACGTACCATTAGTTTCTAGCATCTGCGCAGTCGGTGGTCGTGTCCCAAATACCATCCTATTCCCTTTATAGTGCACTACTTTTGGCCAGAGATCTATGGGTTCTGGTCCAAAGTAGTGCACTAAATAGGGACTAGTGAGTCATTTGGGACACACAGTCGGTGGGAAAATACCACAGATATGTCATCCTCTTGACATCCTGTCTGCGGGGGTAAATTAAATACAGTCTGTGTAAACCGGTTAACCTGTAGTGATGGGAGTGGCGATATCCTCAAAGTTAAAATAGGCAGGCCAGTAACCAGAGGGTTGCCGGTTTGAATCTGGTAGGAGTGAGCCAAGCAACCAGTGCTCTGCGGCTAATGCTACTGTATTTTTCTAGCTGTGCTGCTTGCTTCACCCTGTAAACATGGATGAACTGAGATACTGTACCTCTCCACTGGCGCTGTGGGTCCTTGCCTGCAGGTCCTCCAGCTTTTTCTGTACCTGACACACTCTGTCCCCCATCTCCTCCTCTCGATTCTTGACGGGAAGAAAAAGGAAAATCACAGCTAGTCATTTCCTACAGTCATTTCCAACCACAGCCTCCCAGTGACTTGGATTACAGGCACCACATCTCTTACAAAATACTCAAAAACGGCATTAGTTGCCAAAAACGTACCCTTTTTCTTCTTTTTGTCAATATTTTTTTTATAAAGTTCTTTGTCTCCACATATTATTTGTTGTTTATTTTGTCACAAATAATTCAGCTAAAAGCCCTTCAGTGTGGATCAGTATAGTCTGATATCACAGTATTGTCAGTCCGTGTTACTCTACTTCAGGCCTCCCTACTTTAATTATATCTGGTGATGAGTGGGAGAAGAAAGCTTTTACTTTAGCCAATCCTCAACAACCTATTTTTCCTGATGAAATCTATGTGGGAAAAAAACTACTATTACAAATGACTTTTAGTTGACAGAAATGTGAAGAGCTGAGAATTCCACGTGACTAATGGACATTTGATTTGACATGGAGCTCCTTTTCATCTGTTGTCCAATCAGAAGCATGCAGAATATTTCAAGCAATCCTCTCACTGGCAGAATGGACATCTTTCAGTGGTGCGGTTTGACTGAGCTGATCTGCCCGGCTCTCCCACACAGCTCCCAGGCGGTCTCTTCAGTCACTCGTCAATCTTTTCAACTGATGTGAAGCCAGGACATTGGATTTGTAGCTAACCTCAACTAGAAACAATGTTTCCGCTCTCTTAATTTCATTTAGGGTATTTTTGCCTTGATTACATCAGAAGCTCTACTTTCCCATGTGTGCAGTTATTCATTCATCTGTGTTGCCACTACCATGCCGTGGTCTGCAAATGAAAAACAAATGCTATTTGTTGAATATTAGGACTAAAGTAAAATATTTTTGTAAAGCTCAAACTCTCTGCTTTTTAAGGAAACCACTTATTTACCACCCTTGACAGTTAAGATGGGGAGAAAATCAGAGCTGTAAATTGTTTAACCTGTAGCCAAGTCTTTATAACCTTTATGGTTAATTATGGCTGGCATTGGTAACAATATCAATGTTGCCAGCTTTATGAGGGCATAGCTGGAAAAGGCCATGTGAATGACTTAAAACTAGGCTAAAATTGTCCAGAGTTTTAGTCGACTGATAATAACTAAAACTAACAAAGGATGACATTACTAAAATGTGACGAAGACTAAAAAGTATTTAAGACTAAATCTAAAATAGCTGCCAAAATGAAGACTGCTAGAGACTGACAGGAGGGAGGTGGTTCCATGTCAGTAATAGTTTTATGAGGATGGGTGGAGTACATGTACTTTTCCTTTAAAGTTCAAAGCTGAAAAATATGTCAGGAACTGATAGGAGTTTCCATATGATAGTGCGGACTAGTGTTTTCACAATACTTGTATCACAATACTCTGAGAATCATGGCATGGAAACAAAACAGGAAGCGGACAGATTATTCTGAGGAAAACCGTCCTAATGTTGGGCCAGTAACTCCTACTGGTAATCTACTTCCTAAAAGCAAACCAGTTAGTCTGTGTATAATGATTCATGTCAATAGTCTAATCTAACCATACACGTTAAATTGCACGGTCTACGTAGCTACACAGTAATAGCTGTAGTAATAAAGTTCTAGTTACATAGGAACTACAATATTATTACATTGTGTTATTGATTCGTACTGTACCTGGAGGACCTGCTCATATCGTTGGACCGTTTTGTTTAAGTCATCATCTTTCTGGATGATCACCTTCTGGAGCTGATTGGTCTCCTCCCGATGGCTGTCCATAAGCTCCACCTCCACGCTCTGGGCCTTCCCTGGTTGGTGGAGAAGAGAGGAGGAGTGAGGAAAGAGGAGGAGTGCTGATATAGGATCAGTTTGGCTTTTTAGATCAGATGAAATTGTATTAGTTACATGTGCCGAATACAACCAGTTTGATAATTTGATCTAACCTTACAGTGAAACACTTACTTACAAGCCCCTAAACGTCAGTGCAGTTAAAATAAATACAGATAAGAAGAGAGAAAAGTAAAAGTAATTATAGAGAAGCAGTAAAAAATAAATTAAAAAATATATATATATATACAGTGGGGAGAACAAGTATTTGATACACAAGTTTTCCTACTTACAAAGCATGTAAAGGTCTGTCATTTTTTATCATAGGTACACTTCAACTGTGAGAGACGGAATCTAAAACAAAAATCCAGAAAATCACATTGTATGATTTTTAAGTAATTAATTTGCATTTTATTGCATGACATAAGTATTTGATCACCTACCAACCAGTAAGAATTCCAGCTCTCACAGACCTGTTAGTTTTTCTTTAAGAAGCCCTCCTGTTCTCCACTCATTACCTGTATTAACTGCACCTGTTTGAACTTGTTACCTGTATAAAAGACCTGTCCACACACTCAAACAGACTCCATCCTCTCCACAATGGCCAAGAACAGAGAGCTGTGTAAGGACATCAGGGATACAATTGTAGACCTGCACAAGGCTGGGATGGGCTACAGGACAATAGGCAAGCAGCTTGGTGAGAAGGCAACAACTGTTGGCGCAATTATTAGAAAATGGAAGAAGTTCAAGTTGACGGTCAATCACCCTCGGTCTGGGGCTCCATGCAAGATCTCACCTCATGGGGCATCAATGATCATGTGGAAGGTGAGGGATCAGCCCAGGACTACACGGCAGGACCTGGTCAATGACCTGAAGAGAGCTGGGACCACAGTCTCAAAGAAAACCATTAGTAACACACAACGCCGTAATGGATTAAAATCCTGCAGTGCACGCAAGGTCCCCCTGCTCAAGCAAGCGCATGTCCAGGCCCGTCTAAAGTTTGCCAATGGCCATTTGGATGATCCAGAGGAGGAATGGGAGAATGCCATGTGGTCTGATGAGACAAAAATAGAGCTTTTTGGTCTAAACTCCACTCGCCGTGTTTGGAGGAAGAAGGATGAGTACAACCCCAAGAACACCATCCCAACCGTGAAGCATTTAGGTGGAAACATTGTTCTTTGGGGATGCTTTTCTGCAAAGGGGACAGGACGACTGCACCGTATTGAGGGGAGGATGGATGGGGCCATGTATCGTGAGATCATGGCCAACAACCTCCTTCCCTCAGTAAGAGCATTGAAGATGGGTCGTGGCTGGGTCTTCCAGCATGACAACGACCCGAAACACACAGCCAGGGTAACTAAGGAGTGGCTCCGTAAGAAGCATCTCAAGGTCCTGGAGTGGCCTAGCCAGTCTCCAGACCTGAACCCAATAGAAAATCTTTGGATAGAGCTGAAAGTCCGTATTGCCCAGCCCCGAAACCTGAAGGATCTGGAGGTCTGTATGGAGGAGTGGGCCAAAATCACTGCTGCAGTGTGTGCAAACCTGGTCAAGAACTACAGGAAACATATGATCTCTGTAATTGCAAAAAGGTTACTGTATCAAATATTAAGTTTTGCTTTACTGATGTATCAAATACTTATGTCATGCAATAAAATGCTAATTAATTACTTAAAAATCATACAATGTGATTTTTTGGATTTTTGTTTTAGATTCCGTCTCTCATAGTTGAAGTGTACCTCTACATGCTTTGTAAGTAGGGAAACCTGCAAAATCGGCAGTGTATCAAATACTTGTTCTCTCCACTGTATATATACACAGGGGTGTGCCGGTACAGAGTCAATGTGCGGGGGAACCGGTTAGCTGAGGTAGTATGTACATGTAGGTAGAGTTAAATAAAGTGACTATGCATAGATGACAACAGAGAGTGGCAATGCAAAGTCTCGGTAGTCATTTGATTAGATGTTCAGGAGTCTTATGGCTTGGGGGATAGAATAAGCTGTTTAGAAGCCTCTTGGACCGAGACTTGGCGCTCCAGTACCGCTTGCCGTGTGGTAGCAGGGAGAACAGTCAATGACTAGGGTGGCTGGAGTCTGACAATCTTTAGGGCCTGCCTCTGACACCGCCTGGTATAGAAGTCCTGGATGACAGGAAGCTTGGCCCCAGTGAAGTACTGGGCCGTACGCACTACCTTCTGTAGTGCCTTGCGGTCGGAGGCCGAGCAGTTGCCATACCAGGCAGTGATGCAACAAGTCAGGATGCTCTCGATGGTGCAGCTGTAAAACCTTTTGAGGATCTGAGGACCCATGCCAAATCCTTTCAGTCTCCTGAGGGGGAATAGGTTTTGTCGTGCCCTCTTCACGACTGTCTTGGTGTGCTTGGACCAAGACAGTCGTGTAGACCATGTTAGTTTGTTGGTGATGTGGACACCAAGGAAATTGAATCTCTCAACCTGCTCCACTGCAGCCCCGTCAATGAGAAGGTGCTCGATCCTCTCGGTCCTCTTTTTCCTGTAGTCCACAATCATCTCCTTTGTCTTAATCACGTTGAGGGAGAGGTTGTTGTCCCGGAACCACACGGCCAGGTCTCTGACCTCATCCCGGTCTCATTGTTGTCGATGATCAGGCCTACCGCTGTTGTGTCAACAGCAAATTTAATGATGGTGTTGTAGTCGTGCCTGGCCTTGCAGTCGTGGGTGAACAGGGAGTACAGGAGGGGGCTGAGCACGCACCCCTGAGTGGCCCCTGTGTTGAGGATCAGCGTGGCGGATGTGTTGTTACCTACCCATACCACCTGGGGGCAGCCCGTCAGGAGGTCCAGTTGCAGATGGAGGTGTTTAGTCCCAGGATCCTTAGCTTATTGATGAGCTTTGAGGGCACTATGATGTTGAACGCTGAGCTGTAGTAAATGAGTAGCATTTTCACGTAGGTGTTCCTTTTGTCCAGGTGGGAAAGGGCAGTGTGGAGTGCAATAGAGACTGCATCATCTGTTGATCTGTTGGGGCGGAATGACAATTGGCATGGGTTTCGGGTTTCTAGGAGTCATTTAGGCAGGTTACCTTAGTGTTCTTGGGC
Organism: Oncorhynchus gorbuscha; assembly: GCF_021184085.1. NCBI lineage: Eukaryota > Metazoa > Chordata > Actinopteri > Salmoniformes > Salmonidae > Oncorhynchus > Oncorhynchus gorbuscha. Next base: position 102,812,853 of record NC_060178.1, read on the forward strand.
ACAGGCACTATGGTGGTCTGCTTAAAGCATGTTGGTATTACAGACACGGTATTACAGACCCTTTGTCGTCTGTAATGGTTTGCAGGCCATGCCATATCCGATGACCGTCAGAGCCGATGTCGTACGATTCGATCTTAGTCCTGTATTGATGCTTGCCTGTTTGATGGTTTGTCGGAGGGCATAGCAGATTTCTTATAAGCTTCAGGGTTAGAGTCCTGCACCTTGAAAGCGGCAGCTCTAGCCTTTAGCTTAGTGTGGATACTGCCTGTAATCCATGGCTCCTGGTTGGGGTATGTACGTACTATCTGAGTGGGGACGATGCAGTTTTTGATGAAGCCAATGACAGATGAGGTGTACTCCTCAATGCCATTGGAATAATCCCAGAACATATTCCAGCCTTTGCTTGCAAAATAGTCATGTATCTTAGCATCTGCTTCATCTGACCACATTTTTTGATCATACTGAAAAGGTTGAAATGGACAATGCGCAATCAGATTTAACACTCCTACTCTGATGCGGTTTTTGAATACGGGCCCAGAATCTAAGCACGAAGTAGACCTTGAAATTCACATATTCCAAACCAGTCACTCACTTCCGCTATTGGAATGCAGTGTGAATGACTGGACTACAGTGAAAACATATGGTGATTCATTCAGAAAGAGACTGTTTCTTAACCTCTATTTCACCCCTACTGTTCTGTCTGAAAAGTCACTCATCTTTCAAATTAATTTAATTTAATCTAGAAAAAAATATTCAAATGAGTCCTACAAGGACACCAACACCAATTACACTTTCATGTATGTGGATTTTACTCAATTCCACACATTCATGACAAATGATAAAACAATTAATAATTTGTATTGGTGAAGTTTGAGAGTACTGTTAGACTATAAACTAACAACTTAAACCATTTGTTACACAAAACAAATGTACTTTTGAAACAATGATTTAATATTGTATATTTATTTCTAAGTGTTTTGGGCAGTGACAGTCAATGGTAATAGTAACATAAGTAGCTAGAAGCAGAAACCCCAAAAAACTTGCTGAGGCGCTGACTAATAGAAAGTGAACTGTAGAAAAAGAAAGCTATGACTTTATTAATCTGAAGGTTCAATGGGAATACAGTGTCTCATCATTCAACGGCACTCTCTCTCACCAATGGTCTCCTTCACTGCAGCAGTCAGCTCCTGTTCTTTCAAAGCCATCTGTGTGTTGAACTCCCTCATCAGCTGCTTCAGGGACGAGTTGTGCTTCATCTCCAGATCTTCAACCTCAAGCCTGTTCAATGGGGAGAATAACATAAAATACAGTATGGATGGAGAGAAAACACAGAGGAAGACAGAATTTGAAAGTAAAAACAGGAATAATGGAAAGGAAATAAACACAATTATTTTCTGAACTCAAATGACAAAGGGCTTTCTCAACAATTGTATTTGTTTGATTGTTTGACTAAGGCAGAACATTAGGTCAAACTTACATGAGTTTCTTCTCGTTCTCTTGGGTCAACTCTTTCTTCACATACTCCAGGTCTTGCTGGTGTTCCTTCCTCAGGGTTCGCAGGTATTTCTGTAGATTCTGCTTCTCCTGCACCGCCTCCGTAAGCTTATTCTGCATGGACAACAGAGATTCAGCATCCCCATCTTCCTGCGTCAGAGAGTGGTTCTCCCCCTTGTCTGCTGTAAGACTCTTGGTTTGCTCTGCAGTGCAATGCGCCACAACCTCCACTGCATTCTGACCCTGTGTTTCTAAGCGGACTAATTCTGTATTTTGCTGTTCAATCAGTGCAGTCTTCTCAAGCAGATCTTCCTTGAGGTGGCTGATTTCAGCCAGAAGGTTGACCTTCTCCTCCTCCACTTCCTTGAGCTTCTTCTCAAACTCAAGCCTTGAGACGGTCTCGTCTGCTTTGGTCTCCTCCTGGTTCGAAACATCTCTCCGATACGACAATAACTTTCCCTCGAACATGTTCTTTGAGCTCTCTTTCGCAAGTCTCTCGTCATTCCGAAGCTGCTCGAGGTGCTTTTCTTGTTCTTCCTTACACTTGGCTAGGGCTTTCTCCTGGTTCAAAATGTCTCTCTGGAGCAACGATAGCTTTTCCTCGTACATGTCCTTCAAACTCTGTAAAGAGCTCTCTTTTTCCAGTCTCTCATCACTATGAATTTGCTCAATGTGTTTCTCCTGTTCTTCCTTCATCTTGGCCATGGCTTCCTCAAGGGATGTTCCTTTCTCCTCCAGGGTTTCCGCCCCCTGCTTTTTTGTCGCTTTGTCTACCTTGGCCTCCTCCAACTGTGTCCGAAGGGCTTTGACACCAGTCTTTTCCTTCTCCTCGAGTTGTGAGGTCAACGGTTTCTGAATCTGGTTTATTTTCTGCTCAGCTTTCTTCTTCAGCTCAGCCACTTTCCCAGCATTGCCTTTTGACAACTTCTCTTCAGCCACCTTCAGAGTCTCATCTTTGGTCTTGAGAATCTCATCCTTCATCTTGTCAAAGACTTCCCTCTGCCGTTCCAGCTCTTTTTTCAAAGTTTGGTTCTCTCTCTCCATGGACTGCAATTTCTCCTCTGTTGCCTGGACTAGATTTCCATTCTGGATTCTGAACTGCTCCTGAGTCTGTTGTAGATGCTCTGTGAGCTCTCGTTTCTCATGCTCCCTGATACTGTGCTGCTGCTTCAGGTCAGCAGTTAGCTGCTCGCTCTCCTTTGTCTTGAAGACCAACTGCTCCTCCAGCTCACTGAGCCGGCTGTTACAGCTCTCCACTTCCAAAGAAAGGGCACTGACTTTCTGCTCCTTTTCACTCAAGACTTGGTCCATTTCTGACTTGCTAATGGACTGATTGTCAATGCTGGCTATCAGCCTCTGTAAGGCCTCATCCTTCTCAGAGATCTGTTTCTCCGTATCATCAAGTCTGGTCTGCAGAGACTTAACAGTATTGTGGTTCTGAGAGAACTTGGACTCTGCTTTCCTCTTGAACTCTGTGAGGTTGTTCTTGAAGGCGTTGGCTTGCTCCACTGCAAATGTCTTCTCTTTCTCTAGTCTGTCAATGGTCTCCGCCATTTGGCAAACAAGTCTCTCTCTCTCCTCCTTGTGCTGCTGATCAAGCAGTGATATCGCTTCATCCTTCCCAGTAAGACTACCTGCGAACTGGGTCTTCAAGTCATTTATGATACTCTCCAAGTTGCTGATATGCACCAAATTTGTTTTGACATTCTCTGAGATTGTTTGGTTTTCCTCACTGAGCTGTTCGATGCAGATTACTTTTTCTGAGAGAGCTTGAAAGTGATTTTCAGCCTCCCTCTGTAGAGACTCCCTCTCAGCAGTTAAGGATTTGATATCATCTTTGTGTATATTTAGTTGAACAGTCATCTGCTCTAGTGAACTGCATAGGTTCTTCTTCCCCTCTGTACTCTGCTGGAGTTGTTTCTCCAAAGTGTGTATCCTGTCAACCTTTGTAAGGATAACATTTTTAAGATGTGCTATCTTCTTCTGATTACCCAGAACTCGGTCTTTCAGCTCGCTCACTCTGCTCTCGACCCGTTCAGAGAGCTCCTTTGTACCATCTTCGATGCTGGCCTCAATGTCACGGCAGTAACGCATTAATTCCTTGCTGATCCCAGCGAACTGCTTCTGCATTTCGTTTTCCTTGACTTCTAGTTGAAGAGAATGTTGTTCAAGTCTCCTCTGAACTGCCTCCCCTTCCTTACCCTTAGAAGCCTCAAGAGCTTGAAGCTGCTTCTCAGTGTCTACAAACCTCTCAGACAGAGACTTGAGCTTCTCTCTTGCCTTATTCTCAGTCTTGTTCAGCTGATCCTGGAAGGAGTTCCTCTCATTAAGAGCAGTGTTCAGATTCCTCTCGACCGCCTCCATTTGCTTTTTGAACATTGCCTCAGCTTGAGATAAACTCTCCATTTTGACTGCGGCTTCCTTCAGTTGGGCCTGCAGTTTCTGCACAGTGGTCTGTCTCATCACCAACTCTTCCTTCAAGTCCTTCACTTCCTGCACAACTTGCTCTTTTTCTTCCATGGTGGTTGCAAGCTGCTGGTTGACCTCCTCCACTTCCTGTATCTTCTCCTGTAGTATTTGTGTGTGTTTCTCCTGCATTTCTTCTTCCTGTTGTCCCATCTTTTCCTGCCAATGATTCTCAAACTTTTCCTTCTCTTGCTTATGGACTTCACACATCTTCTCTAGTTCTTCCTTGTGATTGGACTCAAGCTGGTATATAGCACTGCTCAGGCCTTCTGAACTTGTCTGAGAGTCCAGGATGTTTTCTTTAAGTTTTTGTTCTTTCTGCTGTAGCTCTGACTCCTTCTTTGACAGTTGCTTTTTCAAAGATTCGTCTTGCTCCTGAAGCTTCTTCTTAAATTTATCCTGCATCTCTTTGGTCTTAGTTTTACAATTCTCCATCTTTGTCTCCTGTGATTTCCACTTGGCCGCCATGTCTTTCTTAATGTTGTCCACCTTCTTCTCATGAGCAGCCTTCTGGTCTTCCAGGTGTTTCTTTAATCGTTTTTCTTCCTCTTGCTTAGAGTTCAGTTCGTCAGTGTAAGATTTATCCTGGTCAGAGAGCTCCTTCTTAGCCTGCTGCAACTGCTTCTCTAGCACTTCAAGCTCCTGTACCTTTTGTTGAAGAGTGTCCTCTTTCTGCTGGCAGTCAGTTTGAGTTGTTTCCAGTTTATGCACAAAATATTTTAATTGACTCCTGCACTCTGAGAGTTCATCTCTAATCTTACTGAGTTGGGCATTAGATTTCTCAAGGCCCTTCTTTTCTGATTGGGCCTGCTTTAAACTCTTTCTAAGCTCCTCCAATTCCTTAACCTTCGCATTCCTGTCTTGAAGAACCATCTTGGACTCTTCTTTCAGGCTTTTCTCATAGACAAGTTGAGCCTCAAGCTCTTTCTCTTTCTCCTTCAGCACTATCGTCACCTTGTTGAGTTCATCTTTTAGCATCTTCTCCATTCCTCCCAGGGACTGCTCATGCTGCAGCTTGATCTCCTCAATATCTGTACTGTGCTTGGTCAGCACCTCCTGTAGCCTCTGCTCCAACTCCTGCCTGGCTAACCCACCAGCGTTTTCAACTGCATCCAGTCTCTCCTCGAGAACCTGTTTGATCCTCAACAACTCCTGGAGCTCAAAGGAAAGGGCTTCCATCTGAGTCTGTTTCACATCCAGCTTCTCCATTGTCTTCTGGTTCATGTCCTCATCATGGGCTTGTAACTGGACCGTTTTCTCCTTCAAGATGGTCTCCACTTCAGCTCTGTGTTTTGCCCTGAGCTCCTCCATAGCAGCATTGTGTTGGGCTAAGAGCTCCTGATGCAGCTCTAGCTTGTGCTTCTCCATCTCCTCGCAGTGCTTCTCCTCTAGTGCAGTCACCTCATTCTTGCGTTTCATCCTTAGCTCCTCCATCGGAGTAGAGAGATCATCTGTTGATGGAACTGATCCAGGTTGGGTGTACTTTTCCAGAGAGCTCTCGAGTTTCAGTATTCTCTGTAATGAGATGTGCAGTATTTATTGTATGTTTGCCATAGAATCAACCAACAATGTAAAGCTTGTAGATACAGTCGAGTATATAATTAGCTGTAGAATCAACAATGTGTAGCATTTTTGGAGATAGAGTATCTTAACGTTCAAGAGGAGAACTCACAGTTCTGGCAGTCTCCAGCTCCAGCCCTATCTCATTAGCCTTGGTCTGCGACTCGGTCTCTATGGCAGCCTTCTGCTGCTCCTTATCCTTGGCAGCCTGGGCCAGTTCCTCTTTGCACTGATCCTACACAAAACACACACAATTGAAGTTTAAAGTTTAATTTGCCATATGTAATAATTACATTGGAAATCTTACTCAGAACTCTCACAATAAAACAGAACTAGAAACAACAAGTAGAAATATGCACAAAATATAGAATAACTGTTTCAACTGGTGCTAGTAACTTTTTCAGTTGATGGCACCAGCACATGATTTGGTCAGACCAATTTTTCGCGGTTGCACACCGATAGTGACAATCAGTTTGAATAAGCTTTTTACCAATCTAACTACATAACAACACAATGGTACTAATTTATTTGAATGGTACATCTCTATTAATAAACTGGGTAAATCAAGATGTAGCCTATTCACAATACAGGTGAAAAACAATACATTTCCCTTCCAATTGGGACAGATTTTATTGTACTGATCAACAACATTTGCATAAAAGAAGAAATCTCTTGTTTCATAAAAGTGCATGCTGTCTCTAAGACCTAATGACGTCTTTCACACAGTGAGAAAGACAGAAGAGACGTGAGACCAGGGAGACGAAGTGAATGAATCAAGTTCTCTTTTGGAATAACTACGGTTTTTGGTTGCAATCAGCATATTTTGCATTATGGGTAGTGCATTGCTGTAAGCTAGCAAGGAAAGTGACCCTACAAAGCTGGAAGCTACCGGTATTTTCTTGCAGTGTTCTAGCCTGTAATGGACATAGTTTTGCAAACAGTAAAAACAAGACCAGTATAGCAATGTATTTTCCAAGGCAGAAATGAAAACACAAAGCAGTTCAAACTCTTTGGTGCTTTAAAAACCTGCATTATGTCAAATAGTGTGTGATATAGTTTGGAAAATAAATAAATGTGACTCTGGATGACAGCATAATGATATTTGTTTCCAACATTAGGGCTGCTTTCCTAAACAAGTTAAAAATCTGCTTTGTGTTTTGTTCGCTTTCAACTATACTAATGAATAATGAGAACTTGTTCTCAACTAGCCTACCTGGTTGAATAAAGGTGAAATAAAAAATATTGCAATACTAGTATTGTTCCTACCCTAGTAATTAACAGTTGCAACATTTCTACCTGTCGTGTTGCATTATTCAAGTGTGTTAACTTATACGCAGCATGAGTGGGGCTCTAACATGATGCAGCCTAGACTCCCAGTGAGTGCAGTGGTTCCTCAGGACAGGCTAGAGCCAGCAGTGAGTGAGTGGAGCAGGCACGGAACTCTCGTGCTATAAGGATTGCGGCTGTGCTGATAGACATTATCCTCTCTCAATACCGGAAGTACCTCAAATTTGAGTACCGAACCATTTTTCATGTTCTAGTATCAAAAAAGTACAGAAGTTTCAGAATACCATGCAAAACTAAACTATCGTGACCAGCTAAATCATTCTCACTGGCACCCTAGCGACCAATACATTTTTTTGTGTGGCTCTGTCATGTCAAAGGATCACAAATAAGGATGTTCTGGACGCAGTCTCGAACCCTGATTTAAACGTACAGCTCAAACACTTTGTACAATAGTAGAAGTGAGTTTGTTTTGCAGTATATATGTTACAACTTGAAAGTGGAGAGGGTGATATGAACTTACCACAGCCTGGTTGATTCGAGCACTGAGCTCTTGTTCTTTACTGGCCAGTGCTTCACTATGTAGCTTGTCCATCTCTGCCATCTTCTCCTCTGAGGATTTCTACAACACACAATGTAGCACAACAGTAGTCCTTCATATGACTGCAATGTAGGAGTCATAGGGGTAGGTAGTCGGTAAGAGCATCGCTCTAGCAACATCATGGGTCCCCAAAAACACTCCCAAAGGGATCCTCTGAATATCATGCTGATATGTAGTAGTAAATCAGATCACTATTTATCATTTGTTTGAAAAAATGTTGCTAAAGTGTTTGTGCTGAAGAGATGATATGCCTTCATGCCTTAGGAACCCCTTCGTTGACACGGCATTATACTGATCTGCTTTGAATTGCTAGCCTGGGTGCTACTTGGCCCATGCTAACTCTACAGGGAAACACGAGTCTTTGTTTGAGTAGGGGCTAGGGAATCCCATGGCATGAGCAGAAACAGTTCTTTGTGTGCAGAAGATTTAACTTTACCTGGAGAATATCCAGAATGCATGAGAACGTTAATGTCCTTGTCAAATGTGTGTTCGGTTATTCTTGACTTATGGTTACCGCAATGTGTATGAATCATATTGTTAACCACAGAGGTGAATCTATTCAATTTAAATGTGCGGTGATGCATGATGATACATACAGTGGGACAACCAAGAACATGGCAATCTGTATCCTGATACCTGACAAAAAGCCAGAGGAATGAGAAAATCTGGGGAAATAATTGTTCTTCCACATTGAAGTTTAGGAGCAGAGTTGATTCAGGAAAAGTTGTCAGAGAGGGAGTTACAAAAACCTGTCAAAATGGAAACTAAAACGCTTTGTGCACACTATGGTAATTAAAATGATTTTCAAGTCCAAATACCCAAGTAAAAAGAAGCTGGATGTGGTTTCCGTAGTCTGAGTCTTGAAGGTGAAATGGAGTGAAACAGGACAACATAACAAACCGGAGCAGTAAATGGTTATAAAAGAGGCAAACCTGAAATAAATCATCAACATTTAAATAAACTAGCTAATAGGCAATATGAAACAAACGGGTGCGATACAATATATGCAGAGGTGGTTTTTATTGTTATATTACAATATAACTCATTGAATAATGGTTTTCCTCTGTTCTAAAGAGCTCTTGGTCAGGGTTGTGGTCAATTCCATTTACTTCAGGAAGTACACTGAAATTCCAAATCTATTCTATGCTGTTAATAAGGACATTGGGAATTATTTAACTTTGTGAATTGACTACTGAAATGGAATTGACACTTGGTCTTGACACTTGGAATTGCTCTTGGTAGTGGGTGAGTAGTGATCGTTTACTCCATAAGTTCTGAAGGAGTATTCCATTAGTATTTAGATGTACAGTAGATGTACCTCACCTTCAAAATGGTGACCACCTCCTGCTTGACCCTGGTGAGCTCCTGCTGCAGACCCCTCCTCTCCTCCTCCCCAGCCCTCTCCACCTCCTTCACCTGCTCCTGTAGCTGGAGCTGCAGCAGCCGCCGCGCCTCCTCAGCCCTCCGGCCCACGGCCAGAGCCTTCTCCAGCTCCTCAAACGCTGGGGGAAGGAGGTGCAAACACACATCCTCAGTTAGATACTGGACATGCACACTGATATAGAGGAAGAGGAGACGAGGAGGAGATCCACTGACCAGCTTTCTCAGACTTCTCTTTCTGCTCCTGCAGTTCTGCTGTCTGGGCGGTGGCCATCTTGCTTCTGGAGCGGAGCTGGGCGATCTCCTCCTCCTTCATCTCCAGAGTCTCATGCATCTGACGCTTCGTCTCTGCAATCACCATGCCCTGAAGGTAGAGCCAGGATTAGATTGAATTTGACTTTCAATGTTATAATAGGTGCTGTATATCAACCAGATGTGATCTCAGAGGATAACACATTCATGAAAACACTTATTTCCAAAGTGGAAGCATTCATTCAGTTTTGATCTGTGTGCTTCCAATCAGACAGGTATCATTTCTAACCAGGAAGCAAGGAAGCAGACAGGACACATGAAGGACTTTTTGGGATGTGAGTCAAACACTCTCCTTACATTGTTGGCATGAATGTATCTAAATAACTTAAGATGTCTGCCAGTAATCCACTGATTGATGTTGTCTCCTACGTACTGTGTCTTAATCAAATCCCAGGCCCCTAAATTGTTCTGACTGTTACGCTGTACCTCTAACTCTAACCCACATTCCTCAGTGACCTCACGAACGACCGTCTCGACTCCAGCAGAGCTGGGGTCAAACACACACACACATTTCTCCTGCAGAGGTAGAGGTTAAGGGTCATGCGCAATAAACGTGAATGAAGTGTCTCTGCGCTCAGTGGCAGAGCACAAGCATGTCTACATTTCACAGATTCACACTAAGCATCACTGCAGGAGTGAGAAGGACATTTCAGGGGCAGACAAAGTTAGGAGCAGAGCAGTCGAGGCTGGTAGAGGGAGGATGGGGTGATTGTAATGGTTTCCATGTGTTATAACATTCCATTACAATGTGTCTGTCCTCCAATTTAAAGTGCCACTAGCCTCCAACTGACTCAGACGCTTAAAAAAAAAACTTCAATCAAGATATATGACCAACCTTATAAAATGAACAGTTCACTTTTAATCAAATATTTTTTAAAGTTTGATAGCTGGCTTAGCTATATCCAGAATCTCCTGACTTGCATTTTCAACACCCTGGGACAAGGTAGGTCGATCGATCCCTTTAAGAACCCCTCTTCTTCACTCACCTTGTCCTGCTCCAGCTGTTCTATGAGGTTCTCAGCACCACGCAGCTGAGTGGTGTGCAGCTCCTGTAGGGTAGACAAACAAAAAGAGATACATCAAAAATAGTTTAATGTGCAAGGTATCAAAGCAACCATAAGGACTGAGACGGAAGGAGAGAGCTGTTAATAAATGTTAACGGGAGAAAGCGATGAGAAGCTCTACAGCATAGATTGTAGGTGCTCTTTGGGTAAGGATTAATGGACATCTTTGACAGTAAAACATCTATTCATCTGGAAGTTATCAAAGGAACAGGAGAACCACTATAGTTAAGGAACAGGAGAACCACTGTAGTTAAGGAACAGGAGAACCACTGTAGTTAAGGAACAGAAGAACCACTGTAGTTAAGGAACAGGAGAACCACTGTAGTTAAGGAACAGGAGAACCACTGTAGTTAAGGAACAGGAGAACCACTGTAGTTAAGGAACAGGAGAATTAGTTAGGAACAGGAGAACCACTGTAGTTAAGGAACAGGAGAACCACTGTAGTTAAGGAACAGGAGAACCACTGTAGTTAAGGAACAGGAGAACCGCTGTAGTTAAGGTCAGGGCACTGTACTGAATAACACTGCCCTGAATTTAGACAACCAACTACCCCTCATAACCATTAAGCAGGGGTACAAGCATCAGATATCATACAAATGGATGAACCCTTCGTACAACATTTTGTTTAAAGCATCAGGACCGTGCGCAGGTTATTGCACAGGTTACCCTTGCAAGAGGTTATGAACCTCAAGGCTCTTTCCTGGTAGCCTGGTCCAATATGATTGTGTGTTGTATAGCCAACTCCTATGGTCATTGGCCCTACTGCATGAACAGCTCTGGGACCAGGCTACTTTCCTGGTTAGATAAAATCAAGGAAGGACCAAGATAGTTTCCAAAGTGTTTGTACATGGCAGGCAGGCAGAGAGCTCATCAGATACCAATGCAGCACCACACCGCTCCCTAGTCTCCCTTCACTACCCATGAGGCCTGGCCACTACAGCCACAAGGCGGTCGCTAACAGGGGCTGCATACGAGGCCAACTACCACACAGACCTAAATTACAGACAAGGTTAGGTTGGTTTAGCAGCAGTGGCGTGTAGCTCTCTGACACTACCGTGTGAGAACATACAATAAGACAAATAGGAAACAGACATCAGCACCATAGAAATACCAGATCCCGAAGGTCAAAGGGTGGCCTGGGAGACAGCTTATGTCTGTCTGTGTGTGTGTCCTCTCTGTACCCCTCACATACAATTATCTTTAAGGTCCCTCAGTCAAGCAGCACATTTCCAACACACAATCATCCACAAAGACCAGGTAGGTTTTCCAATGCCTCACAAAGTGCACCTATTGGTAGATGGGTAAAAATAAAGTAAAACGTATATCCCTTTGAGTATAGTGAAGTTATTAATTACACTTTAGATGGTGTATCAATACACCCAGTCACTACAAAGATACAGGTAACCTTCATAACCCAGTTACAAGGGAGAAAAGAAACCGCTCTGAGATTTTACCACGAGGCCAATGGTGAGTTTAAAACAGAGTTGAATGGCTATGATAGGAGAACACTGAGGATGGATCAACAATATTGTAGTTACTCCACAATACTAACCTAAATGACAGAATAACAACCAGGCACTAAAGTAATAGTGCAAAACATGCATCCGGAATACAAAGTGTTATGTTTGAGCCAAATCCAACACATGACATCACAGGACTCTGGTCGAAAAGTAGTGCACTATATAGGGAAAACGGTGCCATTTGGGACGCACACTGTTCTAGAGATAGTTTGTGTGTGTACAGCATGTGTGCATGTGTGAGAGATATGTAGTGATCCCACAGACCAGGTACATCATCACTAAACCATGAAGACTCCTATGGATGATGTGTGAGAGATATGTAGTGATCCCACAGACCAGGTACATCATCACTAAACCATGAAGACTCCTATGGATGATGTGTCAGAGATATGTAGTCATCCCACAGACCAGGTACATCATCACTAAACCATGAAGACTCCTATGGATGATGTATCAGAGATATGTAGTCATCCCACAGACCAGGTACATCATCACTAAACCATGAAGACTCCTATGGATGATGTGTCAGAGATATGTAGTCATCCCACAGACCAGGTACATCATCACTAAACCATGAAGACTCCTATGGATGATGTGTCAGAGATATGTAGTCATCCCACAGACCAGGTACATCATCACTAAACCATGAAGACTCCTATGGATGATGTGTCAGAGATATGTAGTCATCCCACAGACCAGGTACATCATCACTAAACCATGAAGACTCCTATGGATGATGTGTCAGAGATATGTAGTCATCCCACAGACCAGGTACATCATCACTAAACCATGAAGACTCCTATGGATGATGTGTCAGAGATATGTAGTCATCCCACAGACCAGGTACATCATCACTAAACCATGAAGACTCCTATGGATGATGTGTCAGAGATATGTAGTCATCCCACAGACCAGGTACATCATCACTAAACCATGAAGACTCCTATGGATGATGTGTCAGAGATATGTAGTCATCCCACAGACCAGGTACATCATCACTAAACCATGAAGACTCCTATGGATGATGTGGAACAGTGCACATGGTGTTACCCTTCAGGCAATACAACAGTGTTGGATTCTGGGTATCAGACACTCAGTAGAACATCTCATCTTCAGACCCATGTATTAAAGTACCTTCATAACTACAGCGCACTAAAGTACAGACGGGTCAATTCTGTGGCGGCTATATGAGGAAATGTCGTTCCACTTCATGATTGTGTCCCACTTGTTGTTGATTCTTCACAAAAAAATACAGTTTTATATCTTTATGTTTGAAGCCTGAAAATTGATCAGAAGATGGATTGTGGCTGAAGTGGCTCACTGTAATGGCTGGAACGTAGGTTAAACTTAGTGGCTCACTGTAATGGCTGGAACGCAGGTTAAACCTTGTGGCTCACTGTAATTCTGGAACGTAAAAAACCTAGTAGCTCACTGTAATGGCTGGAAGTTAAACCTAGTGGCTCACTGTAATGGCTGGAACGCAGGTTAAACCTAGTGGCTCACTGTAATTGCTGGAACGCAGGTTAAACCTAGTGACTCACTGTAATGGCTGGTTAAACGTAGTGGCTCACTGTAATGGCTGGAATGCAGGTTAAACCTAGTGGCTCACTGTAATGGCTGGAACGCAGGTTAAACCTAGTGGCTCACTGTAATGGCTGGAACGCAGGTTAAACCTAGTGGCTCACTGTAATGGCTGGAACGCAGGTTAAACCTAGTGGCTCACTGTAATGGCTGGAACGCAGGTTAAACCTAGTGGCTCACTGTAATGGCTGGAACGTAGGTTAAACCTAGTGGCTCACTGTAATGGCTGGAACGCAGGTTAAACCTAGTGGCTCACTGTAATGGCTGGAACGCAGGTTACACCTACTGGCTCACTGTAATGGCTGGAACGCAATAATGCTAATTTATGATCGCACAACTTTCATCTTCATTTCATGAAGTACTATCATAGTACATCCTCTCCATTTCTCCCTCCACTGACATTGGTCAACACACCTTGTTTTTCTCCAGCTCCTGTAGTCTCTCTTGCAAAGTGTCGTTCTCGCTGGTCAACTGGGTGTTGCGCTCCTTGTATGTCCTCAGCAGCTCCTTACACTTCTGGAGCAGATTCTCCTGGTGTGTCACCCTCTTCTGCAGTACCTCAATGCTTTTAGATGGGTCAGCGCTGCCCCCTGCTGTTTAGAGCAGGTAAAGAGGATCAGTCAGAAAAGGGAGGACTAACTATGACAGAGGCACTAACGCTTGGTGTTGTTGTTGTGGTTTTATGAACTCGATAAATGGCAAATGGCTCTGTGACAAACATTTTGACAATACATTACTCGGACTTGGGTCCAAATAGTATTTGAAATCCAAAAACTTTGGAGTGTTTGGTTGAGCCCGCCAATAGTACCAGATGGGCAGGGTTGGCTCCTTGGGAACTAATCGATTGGTTCCATTGCAGCAGACATTATTAGAACCCAGGTCTGCTACTGTCCATCATTATAATCATCATTAAGACTATGGTTCTGTACTGTATAGCACCTGTGTCTGTGGAGGGGCTCTGTTGGGCAGACCCGGAGTCATCTTCAGTCTGGAGAGGGTGTTCAACCTCAGGGGCCACAGCTCCACCAGGGACCCCCTTCAGATGCTTCTTCATCAGGGCCACCTGGCAGTTGAAACACAGAGCAACCCAGGCTAGTGACCACACATTATTCAACAGTCAACATTATACAGACAGTGTTTAACATAACATTTTTGTGTTTCAATGTGTGTATTTTATTTCATATCAACTGTAGAAATTAAATGATCTCCGAAAGTATTGGGACAGTGACATGTTTTGTTTGTTTTGGCTCTGTACTCCAGCACTTTGAAATAATACAATGAGGTTATTTAAGGGTATTTTCATCCATATCGTGTGAACCGTTTAGAAATTACAGCACTTTTTGTACATGCTTTTTTCCCCTAAAATTGAGAGAGTATTGGGATAAATTCACATGTGTATTAAAGTATTCAAAAGTTTAGTATGTCTCAGTTGTCTCGATCCTTCAAAATCCTCCTCCCCTTCATCTACACTGACACATGGATTTAACCAATTACATCAATAAGGGTTTCACCTGGATTCACCTGGTCAGTCTGTCATGGAAGGAGCAGCTGTTCTTCATGTTTGGTAGAGTTTGTGTATATAAACACCCACCTGTGTCTGAAGCACAGTAATCATCTGGTCCTTCTCCTCCAGGGCAGCATCAAACTCCTCCTGAAGGTGCTTTTTAGTCTGCTGGTCCACCTGCAGCTCCTGGGGAGGAACAAGTCATACTCAAGGTTCACAGCACTCAGAGAATCGTGTTTCTATACTTTCTACATACTGTATAGGGAACACTGCTTCTAGTGAGATATTTTGTGATTGACTGAATGGCCGTCGTACTTCTCACTGAATCACTGATCTACAATAACACCTTACATCCCAAATAACTACTCATTATGTGATCAAGATAAGTAGTTATGTGCATTGCCTTGCTCACACTGATGGCCTTGTCAAACACCATCATGATTCAGAGAAGACTAGTGTTGCTTATCAAACACCATCATGGTTCAGAGAAGACTTAGCTGATCCTCCTTCTCCATATTCTATTTCCTTGACTTAGCTGACCTCCTGCTCGATCTTCTCTTTCCTTGACTTAGCTGACCTTCTCCATATTCTATTTCCTTGACTTAGCTGATCTCCTGCTCGATCTTCTCTTTCCTTGGACTTAGCTGACCTCCTTCTCCATATTCTATTTCCTTGACTTAGCTGACCTCCTTCTCCATATTCTATTTCCTTGACTTAGCTGACCTCCTGCTCGATCTTCTCTTTCCTTGACTTAGCTGACCTCCTTCTCCACATTCTATTTCCTTGACTTAGCTGACCTCCTTCTCCATATTCTATTTCCTTGACTTAGCTGACCTCCTGCTCGATCTTCTCTTTCCTTGACTAAGCTGACCTCCTTCTACACATTCTATTTCCTTGACTTAGCTGACCTCCTTCTCCATATTCTATTTTCTTGACTTAGCTGACCTTCTCCATATTCTATTTCCTTGACTTAGCTGACCTCCTCCATATTCTATTTCCTTGACTTAGCTGACCTTCTCCATCTTCTCTTTCCTTGACTTAGCTGACCTTCTCCATCTTCTCTTTCCTTGACTTAGCTAACCTCCTGCTCCGGTCTTCCTTCCTTTAGCTCAGCCCGCTTTTTTTTGTCATGACTGATAAAGAATTCAGGAGTTCCAACTCTACTGCTGTGACTCAGGGGTGGTCTGCGTCTTAAAAGCTTTTGAGTTCAATCAGAGAGAGTAACGGGTAATAACAGAGTGCTTTTGGACTAAAATAAGACCCCATAAACAGTACTTTGATAGAGTTCAACATTTTACAGGTTTTTATCAGAGAGAGAGAGATGCTGGTCCTACTCGTACCTCTCTCAACTCCCCTATCCTACGGAGGGCTTTGTCTTGACTCTGGCTTAGAATGGTCTGAGGAGAAAAGCAGAACATCAGTGTAGTTAATGAGGAGCATTCAGTGAGTGTTGATAGAAGTGTTTTCCATCCTCCAATCGTACACAGCATATCTATATGTAATCTGGTATTGAGGCAGTTTAGGAAAATTACCTGGCTTTTCTCTTTCTCTCTCTGTACCGTTCTGTAGGTAGTGACCAACTGGGCGGGGGAGTGAACACAGAGAGAGACGGAGAGACAGACAGAAAAAGAGAAGTTGATGGAATGATAAAGACAATGTTTAGAAAGGTAAATCAAACATGGACATAGCAGGCCAAGTTCCTACTCATCTGTATTAGAGACCGACTGGATGAGAAAGAGAGGACTGATCATAGTGACTGGTACATCAGAGGTGTATTATAGACATACAGCATCCTAACTTCCTGCTCTAGATCATAGTGACTCATTACTTGCTGAAACAGTAATCACCTATTGATTGCATAGTTATTACACTTGGATTTCTTTTGAGACTAATTTCTACAAGCCACCTCAGAGCATTTGAAACCCCCACCTCAGAGCATTTGAAACCCCCACCTCAGAGCATTTGAAACCCCATTTGAAACCCCCACCTCAGAGCATTTGAAACCCCCACCTCAGAGCATTTGAAACCCCCACCTCAGAGCATTTGAAACCCCCACCTCAGAGCATTTGAAACCCCCACCTCAGAGCATTTGAAACCCCCACCTCAGAGCATTTGAAACCCCCACCTCAGAGCATTTGAAACCCCCACCTCAGAGCATTTGAAACCCCCACCTCAGAGCATTTGAAACCCCCACCTCAGAGCATTTGAAACCCCCACCTCAGAGCATTTGAAACCCCCACCTCAGAGCATTTGAAACCCCCACCTCAGAGCATTTGAACCCCCACCTCAGAGCATTTGAACCCCCACCTCAGAGCATTTGAACCCCCACCTCAGAGCATTTGAACCCCCACCTCAGAGCATTTGAACCCCCACCTCAGAGCATTTGAACCCCCACCTCAGAGCATTTGAACCCCCACCTCAGAGCATTTGAACCCCCACCTCAGAGTATTTCCCTCTGTAGTTCCCCAGGCTCTTCTCCACCCTGTGTAGCCGATGGATCAGCTGTTCTCTAGACAGGGCAGACAGGACCTCAGAGCTACCATATGACTCCTCTGCCTCGCTCTCAATGTCTGATGGAGGGTCGTAGGCTGGGGATGGAGGGCCGTAGGCTGGGGTGGGAGGGGTGGCAGAGGGGGAGGCCAGGGCCTCATTCTCCCCCAGGGGGGTGAGGGAGTTGAGAGAGGGGCTGCGGTTCAAGCCCTCTTTGGGCGGGGAACGGAAGAGGCCCTCGGCCCGGCTGGCACCACGGAGGAGGAGAGACTCCACAGATGGGACACGGAGCTTCTGGGTAAACGACTGGGACTCCTCTCTCTGTGTGGAGAAGGACAGGACAGTGGAGTGTATTACTGACAGGACAGTGGAGTGTTTTACTTCATTCATTTCCATGATAGCCAACTACACTGAACTGAAATGCATGTACATAGCCTTTGCTAGAGACTAGAGGTCGACATGGGATAAGAATGAGGGTTAAAGAACAAAGCCACTCCTTCTGTTAAACTATCTACATCCAGATGTTTATCAGAATGCATCTTCTACTGCCTCTGCAGATGATTCACTGTCATAGCAACTTAACCTTCATTCTTAGTTGCTTTACCTGTTCTGAAATTAGGACATAAGTCACATTTAAAGGAGAAGGTAAAAGGGATGAACAAGCTAGAGGAAGATGTTAGGAGGGTGGGTATGAACTTGCCTGAGGAGAAGCCCTCCCATCTCCATTGAGGCTTCCTCTGGGGGATCCTGCGGTGCCTCTCTATGGCAGGAGAGAAAGAGGTTAGAACAAACGTAACCAGGGGTTATTCAGGGGTGTCTCTGAAATGGCACTCTATAACATAGATAGTGAACAACTTGGACCAGGCCCAAACAGCCTATTCCCTATAAAGTGCACTACTTTTGAATATGGACCCTGTTGAAAGAGTAGTGCACTATATAGGGGCCACGTAGAACAGGGAATAAAAATGGGTGCCATGTTAGACGCAGCCCTGGTACCTGGACCTGTTAGTCTTCCATATGTCCCACACCCAGCCAGCCCTGGTACATGGACCTGTTAGTCTTCCATATGTCCCACACCCAGCCAGCCCTGGTACCTGGACCTGTTAGTCTTCCATATGTCCCACACCCAGCCAGCCCTGGTACATGGACCTGTTAGTCTTCCATATGTCCCACACCCAGCCAGCCCTGGTACCTGGACCTGTTAGTCTTCCATATGTCCCACACCCAGCCAGCCCTGGTACCTGGACCTGTTAGTCTTCCATATGTCCCACACCCAGCCAGCCCTGGTACCTGGACCTGTTAGTCTTCCATATGTCCCACACCCAGCCAGCCCTGTACTGCTACGCCCTGATGACTCTGTATAGGGTCAAGCAATATTAGCCCTGATGACTGTATAGGGTCAAGCAATATTAGCCCTGACTGTATAGGGTCAAGCAATATTAGCCCTGATGACTCTGTACAGGGTCAAGCAATATTAGCCCTGATGACTCTGTACAGGGTCAAGCAATATTAGCCCTGATGACTCTGTACAGGGTCAAGCAATATTAGCCCTGATGACTCTGTACAGGGTCAAGCAATATTAGACTCTGTACAGGGTCAAGCAATATTAGCCCTGATGACTCTGTACAGGGTCAAGCAATATTAGCCCTGATGACTGTATAGGGTCAAGCAATATTAGCCCTGATGACTGTATAGGGTCAAGCAATATTAGCCCTGATGACTGTATAGGGTCAAGCAATATTAGCAGGGCCATCTAATATACATGGCTCTGAACATCAGTATTGCTTGGACAGGAGCAATGCAAGCCACTGTAGTTGGGTACCCTCATGGAAACTTGGGAGAAAACAGCAGGGTTAAACTACAACATAGAAGGCATCTCTCTACTGTAGTTTACACGTATAGTAACGGAACAGAGAGGGGTTCAAATAGAACTACAAGTGATAGCCATTAGAAACAACAATGGGTAGCCATTTTTCTGCTCAGCAGCCATAACAAACAGTCAAACTCAATCAGGAGCCAGCAGCTGAAGATGAAGGACAAAGGCTTGGCATTGCTGTACATGGTTGTCACTGCAGCAGGATGCTATTGTAGGCTAGCTGGAGCGTAGTATTGTGACCGTTAGCTGGGTGGGCTGGATGGTTCAGACCATTTGTTAACTGGTTAACACTTTCCTCCTCCTGTTCACTCTCCTCCTTCCCATTGGTCTTTTGGAAACAGACATATTGCACAGTCAGATGTAATCTCACACACCTATCTAAGAATGTCTGATATTGATCATACTAGATAATATTTTTATATTTTTATTTTAAAGGTCAAATTACAGTAACTATGAAACCAAAGAAAATTAAATAGTCTACTTTAGATAACGCTTCATAGAATGACCTGAAAATATTGAATCACTACACAGCAGCAACCCCAGTTCACAAAGTGGTAACCTATATATGGGAGGCAGCTTTTTGTGACACCGATGAGAAAGGACACACTTCACAATGTGTTTGGTCTGCTGTAAGGCTACAAAGCTGGGTCTGCTTTGACTACAATAAACAGACATTTGCCTTTGGGCCAGAGTTCAGGCCTAGTGTGTTTTGTAGGTCATACCACTGACCCTGCCTCACAGGCACACAAGGAAAAGACAGAGTGGTGGAACACAGGCTAGCCCTGAATCAGTTATGTATGGCCTAACGTCCTGCTGTACTGGTGTCATTCTACAACACATTCCCATTGCCACACCATCTACAACCACAGCCAGTCATTCCACGATCCTGTCTAGGATCCTGGCTAGGTTAGGTCATGTGTGCTAGACAAGGCACAGTCCGATGCAGGAAGTGAGCTGTGGATCATTCTGGGAAGATTTTCCCTTCACTCAGTCCTCTTTTCCAGGTCTGACAGGACATGTGAAGGCAGTAATGGAGGAAACTAGGTGGAGCTGTTGCTTAGCCTACAACTAACCGATTGTCTCAGATCTAAGAAGGGACGTAAACAAGGGCAAGATAACATCTTCCTGGAATGAAACAGATATAATCACTAAGGTAAATAGTACTGGACCTCTGGATGTGAAGACTGAAGGAAGCAGTCTCGTACAGTCTGTCATGGTGTGTAAGCGACAGCAACCAGCCATTCGTCCAGTTTGCTCCCTACTCCTTCCCCATCAATAATGGAAGATCTGAGGGGGCTGGATAGGTAAAAGCAGGGTAGTTGTGGAGCAGAATGTGGTTTCTAATGTTAAATCAGGGTAGTTGTGGAGCAGAATGTGGTCTCTGTAGTGGTATAAGCAGAATGTGGTGGTGGAGCTCTGTAGTGGTGGAGCAGGATGTGGTGTCTGTAGTGGTATAAGCAGGGTAGTGGTGGAACATGTGGTCTCTGTAGTGGTATAAGTGTGGTGGAAGACAGCAACCAGCCATTCGTCCAGTTTGCTCCCTACTCCTTCCCCATCAATAATGGAAGATCTGAGGGGGCTGGATAGGTAAAAGCAGGGTAGTTGTGGAGCAGAATGTGGTTTCTAATGTTAAATCAGGGTAGTTGTGGAGCAGAATGTGGTCTCTGTAGTGGTATAAGCAGGGTAGTTGTGGAGCAGGATGTGGTCTCTGTAGTGGTATAAGCAGTGTAGTGGTAGCAGGATGTGGTCTCTGTAGTGGTATAAGCAGGGTAGTGGTGGAACAGGATGTGGTCTCTGTAGTGGTATAAGCAGGGTAATGGTGGAGCAGGATGTGTGTCTGTCAATAATGGAATCTGAAGCTGGATAGGTAAAAGCAGGGTAGTGGTGTGGTTTCTAATGTTAAATCAGGATGTGGTGTCTGTAGTGGTATAAGCAGGGTAGTGGTGGAACAGGATGTGGTCTCTGTAGTGGTATAAGCAGGGTAGTGGTGGAGCAGGATGTGGTCTCTGTAGTGGTATAAGCAGGGTAGTGGTGGAGCAGGATGTGGTGTCTGTAGTGGTATAAGCAGGGTAGTGGTGGAGCAGGATGTGGTCTCTGTAGTAGTATAAGCAGGGTAATGGTGGAGCAGGATGTGGTGTCTGTAGTAGTATAAGCAGGGTAGTTGTGGAGCAGGATGTGGTCTCTGTGGTGGTATAAGCAGGGTAGTGGTGGAGCAGGATGTGGTGTCTGTAGTGGTATAAGCAGGGTAGTGGTGGAGCAGGATGTGGTCTCTGTAGTGGTATAAGCAGGTTAGTGGTGGAGCAGGATGTGGTGTCTGTGGTGCTAGAAGCAGGGTAGAGGTGGAGCAGGATGTGGTGTCTGTGGTGGTACACAGTCTCTCAGGCCAGAGTGGATAAGTAAGGGCTATCTCTAGCAGATTACTACGAGTACTGGTCTGGTGGTACTGTGTCAACAGCTAACTATCCAGCCTGGCTTGGCTTCCAAACCCCAGGTGATGGAATGTCAAGGACGTCTGCAGTCAAACACAATAAAAAACTTAGTTAATAGGATGGCTGCTAGCCTAGAGGGCTCCAAGATGGCTAACATGGACAGGTTAGTATGCCACTATTGTGTTACACTGAACAGCTCTTTGCAGTGAGAAACAAATACATTTATAAAAAGGTACATTTACTTCCAGTTAAGAGTTTTATCAACACACAGTCACAAACAGGTAATATTTATGGGCTAATATTAGGAAATAATTCCTACTTAACATTGCTCAAAGCAGCAACACATCTGAGTCAGTACCTTAATTTAAACAACTCGCCTATCATTTGCAATATCTGTGGAATGTACTCTACACTTATAGTCAGGCAATGAAAGATGACATGGTTCAATGGTGACAGTAGTGTAGGCCACATGTTAATTCTAAAGCAGTGTGATGACAACCTAGAGAAGGATTAGGCCCATCTCTAAACGCAGATAATGTGCAAATCCTCCAGATAGACGAGGCTCGCCAGCACAACCTGCTCTGTTTTTCAAAAGCAATCTAGCCTACAGCCTAGTCAAGTTATCAAGGTGGGGTCAGACTAGCTTGTAGCCTAGTCTAGTTGCCTGTAGCCTAGTCAAGTTACCAGGGTAGGGTCAAACTAGCTTGTAGCCTAGTCTAGATACCAGGGTGGGCTCAAACTAGCCTGTAGCCTAGTCTAGTTACCAGGGTGGGCTCAAACTAGCCTGTAGCCTAGTCTAGTTACCAGGGTGGGGTCAAACTAGCCTGTAGCCTAGTCTAGTTACCAGGGTGGGGTCAAACTAGCTTGTAGCCTAGTCTATTTACCAGGGTGGGCTCAAACTAGCCTGTAGCCTAGTCTAGTTACCAGGGTGGGGTCAAACAAGCTTGTAGCCAAGTGTAGTTTACCAGGGTGGGGTCAAACTAGCCTGTAGCCTAGTCTAGTTACCAGGGTGGGGTCAAACTAGCCTACAGCCTAGTCTAGTTACCAGGCTGGGGTCAATTTAGCCTCTCTGGAGAGACCTAAAATAGCTGTGCAGTGAAGCTACCCATCCAAACTGACAGAGCTTGAGAGGATCTTCAGAGAATGTGAGAAACTCCCCAAATACAAGTGTGCCAAGCTTGTAGAGTCATACTCAAGAAGACTCGAGGCTCTAACCGCTGCCAAAGGTGCTTCAACAAAGTACTGGAAAAAGGTTCTGAATACTTATGTAAACGTGATGAGGTTAAAAAATATATATTATAATACATTTGCAATAATTTCTAAAAACCTGTTTTAATTTGTCATTATGGGGTATTGTGCGTAGTTTGATGAGGGGGAAAACGATTAAATACATTTTATAATAAGGCTGTAACATAACAAAATGTGGAAAAGGTCAAGGGGTCTGAATTAGAGGTCGACCAATTATGATTTTTCAACGCCGATACCGATTATTGGAGGGCCAAAATAGGCGATACCAGAATTTTTTTATTTTTTGTAATAATGACAATTACAACAATACTGAATGAACACTTATTTTAACTTAATATAATACATCAATAAAATCAATTTAGCCTCAAGTAAATAATGAAACATGTTCAATTTGTTTCAGCAGGATGTTGTATCTATATATATACCTTATGTCATGCCTTATAGGAATGGATTTATTGATAATATCTGTTGGGAAAAAGTTTGGATGTTGCCACACACATACCTACTTGTTAACAAAATTAAGGAAGTTTCCTTTAAAATTATTCATAAATATTATCCTGCCAACCAATATATGAAGAAGTTTAAGGAAAACATCAACTCAAATTACTCCTTTAGTAATGACCACCCAGAAACAGTTTTGCATCTTTTTTTGGCATTGTATGCATGTAAGAAAACTGTGGCAAGACATCAGTAGGTTTATAACACATTTATGAAGATTTTACACTATTGTGGAGAGATGTACTGTTTGGATTCTTTACATACAATAGAAATAAGCGGAAACATTTTTATGTAATTCATTTCATTATTCTTTTGGCCAAATTTCATATACACAAATGTACATTTAAAAACAGAAAACCACATTTTCGTACCCTACAAAAAGAAATTGAACTGTATTTTAAAGACGGTTAAATGCTCTACTAACAAAAAAAAAGCTGTTAGAATTGTAAGTATATGCATGTCCCTTAAGGTCCTTGTGTAATTGTACTGTGATATTGTACCCCCCTAGCTCGATTGTCTATTGTTTGTAATCTAAGTCGCTCTGGATAAGAGCGTCTGCTAAATGACTTAAATGTAAATGTAAATATGTATGCTTGTGTTCTCTCATGTACTTTATGTATTGATTTGTTGCTAATAAAACATTTTTAAAGGTTGTCATCTAGTGGAAATCACTGCCATTTCCTGGTTGGTTAAATGCTACACTGTTCGCTCAATTTCAGGTTATGTGAGAACATGCACTGAATAGTGTAGGGAATCATTGCACTATATCTAAAGCACTGTGAAATATTTTAAATAACTAAAAATATAAGATATTGAAAATATATTTAATGGTACAATGATTCCCAACCATTTTCAATGCTTGTATTCTCACAAACCGAAATTGAGCAAACAGTGTAGAATTTTTGCAACCAGGAAGTGACAGACAAATTTTCACTAGATAACACAGCCAGAAAGTCAGAACAGCTTTCCCAGTTTGTCAACAGATGCTGCTCCGGTGGGAGAAATCAATTGGCAATCACAACAATGGCGGGTAAGTAATACTGTGAAACACCATCATTCCACTATTACTGCAGATATGGACATTTTCTGAAATTACAATGCAAAATGTTTATAAAATTCCCTCGTCCAATGTCAATGACTTATGTATAATGGAACTGAGAGTCATGATTAAGGCCAAGGACTAGTAGGAACTAACTAGCTAACATTACAGTACTAGTTAAGTCTCTCAGTCAATTAGTTATGTAAAGATGCCCTGGCTGGCACAAAACGGCTAACTTAGTTAGCGGTGCGCGCTAAATAGCGTTTCAATCGGTGACATCACTTGCTCTGAGACCTTGAAGTAGTGGTTCTCCTTGCGCTGCAAGGGCCGCGGTTTTTGTGGAGTGATGGGTAACGATGCTTCGTGGGTGACTGTTGTTGATGTGTGCAGAGGGTCCCTGGTTCACGCCCGGGTATGGGCGAGGGGATGGTCTAAAGATATACTGTTACACACAGACAACAATTGATTTGATTATATTTATGTAGTGTTTCTAACATGACACTAGCTAGAATAGTTTAGTTTAATTAGCTTAGATTAGTTTAATTAGCCAACTAATATATACATCAATGAGGTCGCTCTTGCTGTTGGTGATTCTCTGATCCACCTCTACACATACGACAGCATTCTGTATACTTCTGGCCCTTCTTTGGACACTGTGTTAACTAACTCCAGGCGAGCTTCAATGCCATTCAACTCTCCTTCCATGGCCTCCAACTGCTCTTAAAAACTAAATGCATGCTCTTCAACCGATCGCTGCCTGCACCTGCCCGCCCGTCCAGCATCACTAATCTGGACGGTTTTGACTTAGAATATGTGGACTACAAATACCTAGGTGTCTGGCTAGACTGTAAACTCTCCTTCCAGACTCACATTAAGCAAATCCAATCCAAAATTAAATGTAGAATTGGCTTCCTATTTCTCAACAAAGCATTCTTCACTCCTGCTTCCAAACATACCCTCGTAAAACTGACTATCCTGCCGATCCTTTACTTTGGCAATGTCATTTACAAAATAACCTCCAACACTCTACTCAACAAATTGGATGCAGTCAATCACAGTGCCATCAGTCTTGTCACCAAAGCCCCATATACTACCCACCACTGCGACCTGTATGCTCTCATTGGCTGGCCCTCGCTTCATATTCGTCACCAAACCCATTGGCCCCAGGTCATCTATAAGTCTTTGTTAAGGTAAAGCCCAGCCTTATCTCAACTCACTGGTCACCATAGCAGCACCCACCCATAGTACGCGCTCCAGCAGGTATATTTCACTGGTCACCCCCAAAGCCAATTCCTCTTTGCCACCTTTCCTTCCAGTTCTCTGTTGCCAACGACTGGAACGAATTGCAAAAATAATAATAATAATAATAATATATGCCAGTTAGCAGACGCTTTTATCCAAAGCGACTTACAATCATGTGTGCATACATTCTACGTAATCACTGAAGCTGGAGACTCATATCTCCCTCACTAGCTTTAAGCACCAGCTGTCAGAGCAGCTCACAGATCACTGCACCTGTACATAACCAATCTGTAATTAGCCCATCCAACTTGCACCCCATTATCTCTACTTGCACATTCATCTTCTGCACATTATCACTCGTGTTAAATTGCTAAATTGTAAATATTTCGCCACTATGGCCCATTTACTGCCTTACCTCCCTTATCTTACCTCATTTGCACACACTGTATTTAGACTTTTTCTATAGTATTATTGACTGTATGTTTGTTTATTCCATGTGTAACTCTGTGTTGTATGTGTCGAACTGCTTTGCTTTATCTTGGCCAGGTCGCAGTTGTAAATGAGAACAAGTTCTCATTCACAACTAGCCTACCAGGTTAAATAAAGGTTAAGCAAAAATAAATAAAACTAACGTGAGACTTTAGTTCAGAGCTGCTCAGACTATCGATTATAAGCAGTAACTAGCTAGACATTAGTTTCGTTTTACAGAATAGTATTAGTAGCAGGGACATACTAGCGCGGTTATACATGTTGTGTTTAACACAAAACAATAAGGTAGCAAGCAAGCCTAGACGTAGGTTCTAGTTATCTAGCTAGCTTCGCAAATCAAAATAATGTATTCTGTGCTAACTAACGTTAGCTAGCATGCTAACGCTGTAGCTCGACCTGCTGAGCCTGACAACTAGCTAACGTTAGCTGAACCAACCTGCTGGGCCTGTTGCGGTGACTGCGCATTCCTTTGCGCCGATTGCTCCTCGTTCATCTTTTGCTTTAGTTTCATAAACATATTTTCACCCAGATTCTGTACTTCCAAGTGAAATATATTGTTTTAAAATGTAATTCCTGCATCCAGCATTCTTACTGGTCGCCAGTCTTTCATCTCTTGCAGGTGACTAGTGCGCATGTGCAGCCGGCGTGGAGCAAAATTAGCAACTGAGTGGCCATCACAGATAAATTCATTATTATTTTAATTGTTAATATTGTAAATGTATCACTTAATAATTTCCAAAGTACGCTTTTGGCAATATGTACATTGTTACATCATGCCATTAAAGTACATTTTATTGAATTGACTGTCCTGTATTGTAGTCTACCATTACCTGTTTACTGTCCTGTATTGTAGTCTAACATTACCTGTTTACTGTCCTGTGGTGTAGTCTAACATTACCTGTTTACTGTCCTGTATTGTAGTCTACCATTACCTGTTTACTGTCCTATATTGTAGTCTACCATTACCTGGTTACTGTCCTGTATTGTAGTCTAACATTACCTGTTTACTGTCCTGTATTGTAGTCTAACATTACCTGTTTACTGTCCTGTATTGTAGTCTACCATTACCTGTTTACTGTCCTGTATTGTAGTCTACCATTACCTGTTTACTGTCCTATATTGTAGTCTACCATTACCTGTTTACTGTCCTGTATTGTAGTCTACCATTACCTGGTTACTGTCCTGTATTGTAGTCTACCATTACCTGGTTACTGTCCTGTATTGTAGTCTACCATTACCTGGTTACTGTCCTGTATTGTAGTCTACCATTACCTGTTTACTGTCCTGTATTGTAGTCTACCATTACCTGGTTACTGTCCTGTATTGTAGTCTACTATTACCTGGTTACTGTCCTGTTTTGTAGTCTACCATGACCTGTTTACTGTCCTGTATTGTAGTCTACCATTACCTGGTTACTGTCCTGTATTGTAGTCTACTATTACCTGGTTACTGTCCTGTTTTGTAGTCTACCATGACCTGTTTACTGTCCTGTATTGTAGTCTACCATTACCTGGTTACTGTCCTGTATTGTAGTCTACTATTACCTGGTTACTGTCCTGTTTTGTAGTCTACCATGACCTGTATACTGTCCTGTATTGTAGTCTACCATTACCTGTTTACTGTCCTGTATTGTAGTCTACCATTACCTGGTTACTGTCCTGTATTGTAGTCTACTATTACCTGGTTACTGTCCTGTTTTGTAGTCTACCATGACCTGTATACTGTCCTGTATTGTAGTCTACCATTAACTGTCTGTTTTTGAATGCTATCAATAAAACCTAATATCTCATTAAAATGCTACAGTAGTACTGTACTGTTAAGGGGAGCTTGCAGGAAGCATTTTTCTGTACCGTTTACACCTGCTGTATCTTGAGCATGTGTAGCTATAAGGGCTGCTGTGCAACAAAGAAAATGAACACCCTGCAGTTCAACTCACCTTTCTTGTACTAAACATACTTACTATGACTGTGAGATGTGGTTGTCATACCTAGGTAGTTAAAGATTAATGTACTAACTGTAAAATGCTTTGAATTAGAGCATCTGCTAAATAACTGAATTGTAATGTAAGTGCTGTTAACTGCACTTGTTGGCTAGAGGAGGGTCCTGATATTGGACATTACAGTCTTGTTGAAACACATGTAGACTAACTATAATGTTGTCTCTCCACAGTTGGATTTTGAGACAGGTTCATCCTCGGTCGGTAGGACCCATCAAATGATATGTCATTTCACTACAGAGTAGTAAGAATGGCTGCCCAGGTGACATCTTTGGCCAGACTCCCAGAACCTGTTCCAATGAGATGGTCTCCTGGGGTAATATTCTTCTGTCCTACTACTACAACATATGCATGAGCACACACACACCATACACACTCCCCTGACATCCATGAGTGTTTGTTCAGCATGGTAGTGCTGTTTCTGTTTTGTGTTGTTGTGACAGGTTCTGTCTCTCCTTTGGCTGCTTTTATTTTATTGTGACAAAATATCCATCTCTCCTTTGTGCTGTTGTTATTTTATTGTGACAGGTTCCATCTCTCCTTTGTGCAGTTGTTATTTTATTGTGACAGGTTCCATCTCTCCTTTGTGCTGTTGTTATTTTATTGTGACAAAATATCCATCTCTCCTTTGTGCTGTTGTTATTTTATTGTGACAGGTTCCATCTCTCCTTTGTGCTGTTGTTATTTTATTGTGACAGGTTCCATCTCTCCTTTGTGCTGGTGTTATTTTATTGTGACAGGTTCCATCTCTCCTTTGTGCTGTTGTTATTTTATTGTGACAGGTTCCATCTCTACTTTGTGCTGGTGTTATTTTATTGTGACAGGTTCCATCTCCCCTTTGTGCTGGTGTTATTTTATTGTGACAGGTTCCATCTCTCCTTTGTGCTGTTGTTATTTTATTGTGACAGGTTCCATCTCTCCTTTGTGCTGGTGTTATTTTATTGTGACAGGTTCCATCTCTCCTTTGTGCTGTTGTTATTGTCATGCAGGTGAAAGAGGACCCAAAAGCGACTTAACAGAAACAGAGTTTATTTAAGTCCAAAACGGAATAACAGAAATCCTCTAGACTTGTAGAGGGGAAACAACTGGAGAAGCGGCCACAGACTGCAGGTCGCTTCGGGTAGGCGCAGGCCGTAGTCGACAGAGACACCTGCTCACACGCAGCATCTGATGAAGGCAAAAAAACACGACAGGACAGGGCGATACACAATCACGGCAAAAACACGACAGGACAGGGCGAAACGCAATCACAGCATGGTGAATACAATACAAGGAACCGACGGGACAGGAACGGATCACAAAGGAATAAATAGGGACTCTAATCAGGGGAAAGGATCGGGAACAGGTGTGGGAAGACTAAATGATGATTAGGGGAATAGGAACAGCTGGGAGCAGGAACGGAACGATAGAGAGAAGAGAGAGCGAGAGAGTGAGAGAGGGAGGGGGAGAGAGAGGGATAGAAGGAGGGAAAGAACCAAATAAGACCAGCAGAGGGAAACGAATAGCATGGGGAGCACAGGGACAAGACATGATAATAAATGACAAACATGACAGTACCCCCACTCACCGAGCGCCTCCTGGCGCACTCGAGGAGGAATCCTGGCGGCAACGGAGGAAATCATCGATGAGTGAACGGTCCAGCACGTCCCGAGACGGAACCCAACTCCTCTCCTCAGGACCGTAACCCTCCCAATCCACTAGGTATTGGTGACCCCGTCCCCGAGAACGCATGTCCATGATCTTATGTACCTTGTAAATAGGTGCGCTCTCGACAAGGACGGGAGGGGGGGAAGACGAACGGGGTGCGAAGAAAGGGCTTAACACAGGAGACATGGAAGACAGGATGGACGCGACGAAGATGTCGCGGAAGAAGCAGTCGCACAGCGACAGGATTGACGACCTGGGAGACACGGAACGGACCAATGAACCGCGGAGTCAACTTACGAGAAGCTGTCGTAAGAGGAAGGTTGCGAGTGGAAAGCCACACTCTCTGGCCGCAACAATACCTTGGACTCTTAATCCTGCGTTTATTGGCGGCTCTCACCGTCTGTGCCCTGTAACGGCAAAGTGCAGACCTCACCCTCCTCCAGGTGCGCTCACAACGTTGGACAAACGCTGAGCGGAGGGAACGCTGGACTCGGCAAGCTGGGATGAGAACAGAGGAGGCTGGTAACCCAGACTACTCTGAAACGGAGATAACCCGGTAGCAGACGAAGGATGCGAATTGTGAGCATATTCTGCCCAGGGGAGCTGTTCTGCCCAAGACGCAGGGTTTCTGAAAGAAAGGCTGCGTAGTATGCGACCAATCGTCTGATTGGCCCTCTCTGCTTGACCGTTAGACTGGGGATGAAACCCGGAAGAGAGACTGACGGACGCACCAATCAAACGACAGAACTCCTCCAAAACTGTGACGTGAATTGCGGGCCTCTGTCTGAAACGGCGTCTAACGGGAGGCCATGAATTCTGAATACATTCTCAATAATGATTTGTGCCGTCTCCTTAGCGGAAGGAAGTTTAGCGAGGGAATGAAATGTGCCGCCTTAGAGAACCTATCGACAACCGTCAGAATCACAGTCTTCCCCGCAGACAAAGGCAGACCGGTAATGAAGTCTAAGGCAATGTGAGACCATGGTCGAGAAGGAATGGGGAGCGGTCTGAGACGACCGGCAGGAGGAGAGTTACCCGACTTAGTCTGCGCGCAGTCCGAACAAGCAGCCACGAAACGGCGCGTGTCACGCTCCTGAGTCGGCCACCAAAAGCGCTGGCGAATAGACGCAAGAGTGCCTCGAACACCGGGATGACCAGCTAACTTGGCAGAGTGAGCCCACTGAAGAACAGCCAGACGAGTGGAAACAGGAACGAAAAGGAGGTTACTAGGACAAGCGCGCGGCGACGCAGTGTGCGTGAGTGCTTGCTTAACCTGTCTTTCAATTCCCCAGACTGTTAACCCGACAACACGCCCATAAGGAAGAATCCCTCGGGATCAGTAGAAGCCACAGAAGAACTAAACAGACGGGATAAGGCATCAGGCTTGGTGTTCTTGCTACCCGGACGGTAAGAAATCACAAACTCGAAACGAGCGAAAAACAACGCCCAACGAGCTTGACGGGCATTAAGTCGTTTGGCAGAACGGATGTACTCAAGGTTCTTATGGTCTGTCCAAACGACAAAAGGAACGGTCGCCCCCTCCAACCACTGTCGCCATTCGCCTAGGGCTAAGCGGATGGCGAGCAGTTCACGGTTACCCACATCATAGTTGCGCTCAGATGGCGACAGGCGATGAGAAAAATAAGCGCAAGGATGAACCTTATCTGGTCAGACTGGAAGCGCTGGGATAGAATGGCTCCCACGCCTACCTCTGAAGCGTCAACCTCGACAATGAATTGTCTAGTGACGTCAGGAGTAACGAGGATAGGAGCGGACGTAAAACGTTCTTTAAGAAGATCAAAAGCCCCCTGGGCGGAACCGGACCACTTAAAACACGTCTTGACAGAAGTAAGAGCTGTGAGAGGGGCAGCAACTTGACCGAAATTACGAATGAAACGCCGATAGAAATTAGCGAAACCTAAAAAGCGCTGCAACTCGACACGTGACCTTGGAACGGGCCAATCACTGACAGCTTGGACCTTAGCGGAATCCATCTGAATGCCTTCAGCGGAAATAACGGAACCGAGAAAAGTAACGGAGGAGACATGAAAAGAGCACTTCTCAGCCTTTACGTAGAGACAATTCTCTAAAAGGCGCTGTAGAACACGTCGAACGTGCTGAACATGAATCTCGAGTGACGGAGAAAAAATCAGGATATCGTCAAGATAGACAAAAACAAAAATGTTCAGCATGTCTCTCAGAACATCATTAACTAATGCCTGAAAAACAGCTGGCGCATTGGCGAGACCGAACGGCAGAACCCGGTACTCAAAATGCCCTAACGGAGTGTTAAACGCCGTTTTCCACTCGTCCCCCTCTCTGATGCGCACGAGATGGTAAGCGTTACGAAGGTCCAACTTAGTAAAGCACCTGGCTCCCTGCAGAATCTCGAAGGCTGATGACATAAGGGGAAGCGGATAACGATTCTTAACCGTTATGTCATTCAGCCCTCGATAATCCACGCAGGGGCGCAGAGTACCGTCCTTCTTCTTAACAAAAAGAACCCCGCCCCGGCCGGAGAAGAAGAAGGCACTATGGTACCGGCGTCAAGAGACACAGACAAATAATCCTCGAGAGCCTTACGTTCGGGAGCCGACAGAGAGTATAGTCTACCTCGAGGAGGAGTGGTCCCCGGAAGGAGATCAATACTACAATCATACGACCGGTGAGGAGGAAGGGAGTTGGCTCGGGACCGACTGAAGACCGTGCGCAGATCATGATATTCCTCCGGCACTCCTGTCAAATCGCCAGGTTCCTCCTGAGAAGTAGGGACAGAAGAAACGGGAGGGATGGCAGACATTAAACACTTCACATGACAAGAAACGTTCCAGGATAGGATAGAATTACTAGACCAATTAATAGAAGGATTATGACATACTAGCCAGGGATGACCCAAAACAACAGGTGTAAACGGTGAACGGAAAATCAAAAAAGAAATAGTCTCACTGTGGTTACCAGATACTGTGAGGGTTAAAGGTAGTGTCTCAAATCTGATACTGGGAAGATGACTACCATCTAAGGCGAACATGGGCGTAGGCTTATCTAACTCTCTGAAAGGAATGTCATGTTTCCGAACCCATGCTTCGTCCATGAAACAACCCTCAGCCCCAGAGTCTATCAAGGCACTACATGTAGCACCCGAACCGGTCCAGCGTAGGTGGACCGACAAAGTAGTACAGGACCTTGATGGAGAGACTTGAGTAGTTGCGCTCACCTGTAGCCCTCCGCTTACAGATGAGCTCTGGCTTTTACTGGACATGAATTAACAAAATGTCCAGCAACTCCGCAATAGAGGCACAGGCGGTTGGTGATCCTCCGTTCCCTCTCCTTATTCGAGATGCGAATCCCTCCCAGCTGCATGGGCTCAGTCTCAAAGCCAGAGGAGGGAGATGGTTGCGATGCGGAGCAGGGAAACACCGTTGATGCGAGCTCTCTTCCACGAGCCCGGTGACGAAGATCTACCCGTCGTTCTATGCGGATGGCGAGAGCAATCAAAGAGTCCACATCTGAAGGAACCTCCCGGGAGAGAATCTCATCCTTAACCACTGCGTGGAGTCCCTCCAGAAAACGAGCGAGCAGCGCCGGCTCGTTCCACTCACTAGAGGCAGCAAGAGTGCGAAACTCAATGGAATAATCCGTTATGGACCGTTCACCTTGGCATAAGGAAGCCAGGGCCCTAGAAGCCTCCCCACCAAAAACTGAACGGTCAAAAACCCGAATCATCTCCTCTTTAAAGTTCTGGAATTTGTTAGAGCAATCAGCCCTTGCCTCCCAGATAGCTGTGCCCCATTCTCGAGCCCGGCCAGTAAGGAGTGAAATGACGTAAGCAACCCGAGCTCTCTCTCTAGAGTATGTGTGGGGTTGGAGAGAGAACACAATCTCACACTGCGTGAGAAAGGAGCGGCACTCAGTGGGCTGCCCGGAGTAGCAAGGTGGGTTATTAACCCTAGGTTCTGGAGGCTCGGCAGGCCAGGAAGTAACAGGTGGCACGAGACGTAGACTCTGGAACTGTCCAGAGAGGTCGGAAACCTGAGCGGCCAGGTTCTCCACGGCATGGCGAGCAGCGGACAATTCCTGCTCGTGTCTGCCGAGCATGGCTCCTTGGATCTCGACGGCAGTGTAACGAGCGTCTGAAGTCGCTGGGTCCATTCCTTGGTCGGTTCCTTCTGTCATGCAGGTGAAAGAGGACCCAAAAGCGACTTAACAGAAACAGAGTTTATTTAAGTCCAAAACGGAATAACAGAAATCCTCTAGACTTGTAGAGGGGAAACAACTGGAGAAGCGGCCACAGACTGCAGGTCGCTTCGGGTAGGCGCAGGCCGTAGTCGACAGAGACACCTGCTCACACGCAGCATCTGATGAAGGCAAAAAAACACGACAGGACAGGGCGATACACAATCACGGCAAAAACACGACAGGACAGGGCGAAACGCAATCACAGCATGGTGAATACAATACAAGGAACCGACGGGACAGGAACGGATCACAAAGGAATAAATAGGGACTCTAATCAGGGGAAAGGATCGGGAACAGGTGTGGGAAGACTAAATGATGATTAGGGGAATAGGAACAGCTGGGAGCAGGAACGGAACGATAGAGAGAAGAGAGAGCGAGAGAGTGAGAGAGGGAGGGGGAGAGAGAGGGATAGAAGGAGGGAAAGAACCAAATAAGACCAGCAGAGGGAAACGAATAGCATGGGGAGCACAGGGACAAGACATGATAATAAATGACAAACATGACAGTTATTTTATTGTGACAGGTTCCATCTCTCCTTTGTGCTGGTGTTATTTTATTGTGACAGGTTCCATCTCTCCTTTGTGCTGGTGTTATTTTATTGTGACAGGTTCCATCTCTCCTTTGTGCTGTTGTTATTTTATTGTGACAGGTTCCATCTCTCCTTTGTGCTGTTGTTATTTTATTGTGACAGGTTCCATCTCTCCTTTGTGCTGTTGTTATTTTATTGTGACAGGTTCCATCTCTCCTTTGTGCTGTTGTTATTTTGTGACAGGTTCCATCTCTCCTTTGTGCTGTTGTTATTTTATTGTGACAGGTTCCATCTCTCCTTTGTGCTGTTGTTATTTTATTGTGACAGGTTCCATCTCTCCTTTGTGCTGGTGTTATTTTATTGTGACAGGTTCCATCTCTCCTTTGTGCTGGTGTTATTTTATTGTGACAGGTTCCATCTCTCCTATATGCTGCTGTTATTTTATTGTGACAGGTTCCATCTCTCCTTTGTGCTGGTGTTATTTTATTGTGACAGGTTCCATCTCTCCTTTGTGCTGTTGTTATTTTATTGTGACAGGTTCCATCTCTCCTTTGTGCTGTTGTTATTTTATTGTGACAGGTTCCATCTCTCCTTTGTGCTGGTGTTATTTTATTGTGACAGGTTCCATCTCTCCTTTGTGCTGTTGTTATTTTATTGTGACAGGTTCCATCTCTCCTTTGTGCTGGTGTTATTTTATTGTGACAGGTTCCATCTCCCCTTTGTGCTGGTGTTATTTTATTGTGACAGGTTCCATCTCTCCTTTGTGCTGTTGTTATTTTATTGTGACAGGTTCCATCTCTCCTTTGTGCTGGTGTTATTTTATTGTGACAGGTTCCATCTCTCCTTTGTGCTGTTGTTATTTTATTGTGACAGGTTCCATCTCTCCTTTGTGCTGTTGTTATTTTATTTTTCCATTGCTGGTGTTATTTTATTGTGACAGGTTCCATCTCTCCTTTGTGCTGGTGTTATTTTATTGTGACAGGTTCCATCTCTCCTTTGTGCTGTTGTTATTTTATTGTGACAGGTTCCATCTCTCCTTTGTGCTGTTGTTATTTTATTGTGACAGGTTCCATCTCTCCTTTGTGCTGTTGTTATTTTATTGTGACAGGTTCCATCTCTCCTTTGTGCTGTTGTTATTTTATTGTGACAGGTTCCATCTCTCCTTTGTGCTGTTGTTATTTTATTGTGACAGGTTCCATCTCTCCTTTGTGCTGTTGTTATTTTATTGTGACAGGTTCCATCTCTCCTTTGTGCTGGTGTTATTTTATTGTGACAGGTTCCATCTCTCCTTTGTGCTGGTGTTATTTTATTGTGACAGGTTCCATCTCTCCTATATGCTGGTGTTATTTTATTGTGACAGGTTCCATCTCTCCTTTGTGCTGGTGTTATTTTATTGTGACAGGTTCCATCTCTCCTTTGTGCTGTTGTTATTTTATTGTGACAGGTTCCATCTCTCCTTTGTGCTGTTGTTATTTTATTGTGACAGGTTCCATCTCTCCTTTGTGCTGTTGTTATTTTATTGTGACAGGTTCCATCTCTCCTTTGTGCTGTTGTTATTTTATTGTGACAGGTTCCATCTCTCCTTTGTGCTGTTGTTATTTTATTGTGACAGGTTCCATCTCTCCTTTGTGCTGGTGTTATTTTATTTTGACAGGTTCCATATCTCCTTTGTGCTGTTGTTATTTTATTGTGACAGGTTCCATCACTCCTTTGTGCTGTTGTTATTTTATTGTGACAGGTTCCATATCTCCTTTGTGCTGTTGTTACTTTGTGAAAGCTTCCATCTCTCCTTTGTGTTGTTGTTACCTTGTGACAGGTTCCATCTCTCCTTTGTGCTGTTGTTACTTTGTGACAGGTTCCATCTCTCCTTTGTGTTGTTGTTACTTTGTGACAGGTTCCATCTCTCCTTTGTGCTGTTGTTATTTTATTGTGACAGGTTCCATA
Source organism: Oncorhynchus gorbuscha (assembly GCF_021184085.1). NCBI lineage: Eukaryota > Metazoa > Chordata > Actinopteri > Salmoniformes > Salmonidae > Oncorhynchus > Oncorhynchus gorbuscha. The sequence goes on from NC_060178.1 coordinate 102,849,282, forward strand.
TCTCCTTTGTGCTGTTGTTACTTTGTGACAGGTTCCATCTCTCCTTTGTGCTGTTGTTACTTTGTGACAGGTTCCATCTCTCCTTTGTGTTGTTGTTACTTTGTGACAGGTTCCATCTCTCCTTTGTGCTGTTGTTATTTTATTGTGACAGGTTCCATATCTCCTTTGTGCTGTTGTTACTTTGTGACAGGTTCCATCTCTCCTTTGTGCTGTTGTTACTTTGACAGGTTCCATCTCTCCTTTGTGCTGTTGTTATTTTATTGTGACAGGTTCCATCTCTCCTTTGTGCTGTTGTTATTTTATTGTGACAGGTTCCATCTCTCCTTTGTGCTGTTGTTATTTTATTGTGACAGGTTCCATCTCTCCTTTGTGCTGTTGTTATTTTATTGTGACAGGTTCCATCTCTCCTTTGTGCTGTTGTTATTTTATTGTGACAGGTTCCATCTCTCCTTTGTGCTGTTGTTATTTTATTGTGACAGGTTCCATCTCTCCTTTGTGCTGTTGTTATTTTATTGTGACAGGTTCCATCTCTCCTTTGTGCTGTTGTTATTTTATTGTGACAGGTTCCATCTCTCCTTTGTGCTGTTGTTATTTTATTGTGACAGGTTCCATCTCTCCTTTGTGCTGTTGTTATTTTATTGTGACAGGTTCCATCTCTCCTTTGTGCTGGTGTTATTTTATTGTGACAGGTTCCATCCCTCCTATATGCTGGTGTTATTTTATTGTGACAGGTTCCATCTCTCCTTTGTGCTGGTGTTATTTTATTGTGACAGGTTCCATCTCTCCTTTGTGCTGTTGTTATTTTATTGTGACAGGTTCCATCTCTCCTTTGTGCTGTTGTTATTTTATTGTGACAGGTTCCATCTCTCCTTTGTGCTGTTGTTATTTTATTGTGACAGGTTCCATCTCTCCTTTGTGCTGTTGTTATTTTATTGTGACAGGTTCCATCTCTCCTTTGTGCTGTTGTTATTTTATTGTGACAGGTTCCATCTCTCCTTTGTGCTGTTGTTATTTTATTGTGACAGGTTCCATCTCTCCTTTGTGCTGTTGTTATTTTATTGTGACAGGTTCCATATCTCCTTTGTGCTGTTGTTATTTTATTGTGACAGGTTCCATCTCTCCTTTGTGCTGTTGTTATTTTATTGTGACAGGTTCCATCTCTCCTTTGTGCTGTTGTTATTTTATTGTGACAGGTTCCATATCTCCTTTGTGCTGTTGTTATTTTATTGTGACAGGTTCCATCTCTCCTTTGTGCTGTTGTTATTTTATTGTGACAGGTTCCATCTCTCCTTTGTGCTGTTGTTATTTTATTGTGACAGGTTCCATCTCTCCTTTGTGCTGGTGTTATTTTATTGTGACAGGTTCCATATCTCCTTTGTGCTGTTGTTATTTTATTGTGACAGGTTCCATCACTCCTTTGTGCTGTTGTTATTTTATTGTGACAGGTTCCATATCTCCTTTGTGCTGTTGTTACTTTGTGACAGGTTCCATCTCTCCTTTGTGTTGTTGTTACTTTACTTTGTGACAGGTTCCATCTCTCCTTTGTGCTGTTGTTACTTTGTGACAGGTTCCATCTCTCCTTTGTGCTGTTGTTACTTTGTGACAGGTTCCATCTCTCCTTTGTGCTGTTGTTATTTTATTGTGACAGGTTCCATCTCTCCTTTGTGCTGTTGTTACTTTGTGACAGGTTCCATCTCTCCTTTGTGTTGTTGTTACTTTGTGACAGGTTCCATCTCTCCTTTGTGCTGTTGTTATTTTGTGACAGGTTCCATCTCTCCTTTGTGCTGTTGTTATTTTATTGTGACAGGTTCCATCTCTCCTTTGTGCTGTTGTTATTTTATTGTGACAGGTTCCATCTCTCCTTTGTGCTGTTGTTATTTTATTGTGACAGGTTCCATCTCTCCTTTGTGCTGGTGTTATTTTATTGTGACAGGTTCCATCTCTCCTATATGCTGGTGTTATTTTATTGTGACAGGTTCCATCTCTCCTTTGTGCTGGTGTTATTTTATTGTGACAGGTTCCATCTCTCCTTTGTGCTGTTGTTATTTTATTGTGACAGGTTCCATCTCTCCTTTGTGCTGTTGTTATTTTATTGTGACAGGTTCCATCTCTCCTTTGTGCTGTTGTTATTTTATTGTGACAGGTTCCATCTCTCCTTTGTGCTGTTGTTATTTTATTGTGACAGGTTCCATCTCTCCTTTGTGCTGTTGTTATTTTATTGTGACAGGTTCCATCTCTCCTTTGTGCTGTTGTTATTTTATTGTGACAGGTTCCATCTCTCCTTTGTGCTGTTGTTATTTTATTGTGACAGGTTCCATATCTCCTTTGTGCTGTTGTTATTTTATTGTGACAGGTTCCATCTCTCCTTTGTGCTGTTGTTATTTTATTGTGACAGGTTCCATCTCTCCTTTGTGCTGTTGTTATTTTATTGTGACAGGTTCCATCTCTCCTTTGTGCTGTTGTTATTTTATTGTGACAGGTTCCATCTCTCCTTTGTGCTGTTGTTATTTTATTGTGACAGGTTCCATCTCTCCTTTGTGCTGTTGTTATTTTATTGTGACAGGTTCCATATCTCCTTTGTGCTGGTGTTATTTTATTGTGACAGGTTCCATATCTCCTTTGTGCTGTTGTTATTTTATTGTGACAGGTTCCATCACTCCTTTGTGCTGTTGTTATTTTATTGTGACAGGTTCCATATCTCCTTTGTGCTGTTGTTACTTTGTGACAGGTTCCATCTCTCCTTTGTGTTGTTGTTACTTTGTGACAGGTTCCATCTCTCCTTTGTGCTGTTGTTACTTTGTGACAGGTTCCATCTCTCCTTTGTGTTGTTGTTACTTTGTGACAGGTTCCATCTCTCCTTTGTGCTGTTGTTATTTTATTGTGACAGGTTCCATATCTCCTTTGTGCTGTTGTTACTTTGTGACAGGTTCCATCTCTCCTTTGTGCTGTTGTTACTTTGTGACAGGTTCCATCTCTCCTTTGTGTTGTTGTTACTTTGTGACAGGTTCCATCTCTCCTTTGTGCTGTTGTTATTTTATTGTGACAGGTTCCATATCTCCTTTGTGCTGTTGTTACTTTGTGACAGGTTCCATCTCTCCTTTGTGCTGTTGTTACTTTGACAGGTTCCATCTCTCCTTTGTGCTGTTGTTATTTTATTGTGACAGGTTCCATCTCTCCTTTGTGCTGTTGTTATTTTATTGTGACAGGTTCCATCTCTCCTTTGTGCTGTTGTTATTTTATTGTGACAGGTTCCATCTCTCCTTTGTGCTGTTGTTATTTTATTGTGACAGGTTCCATCTCTCCTTTGTGCTGTTGTTATTTTATTGTGACAGGTTCCATCTCTCCTTTGTGCTGTTGTTATTTTATTGTGACAGGTTCCATATCTCCTTTGTGCTGTTGTTACTTTGTGACAGGTTCCATCTCTCCTTTGTGCTGTTGTTATTTTATTGTGACAGGTTCCATCTCTCCTTTGTGCTGTTGTTATTTTATTGTGACAGGTTCCATCTCCTCTGTTGTTATTTTGTGCTGTTGTTATTTTATTGTGACAGGTTCCATCTCTCCTTTGTGCTGTTGTTATTTTATTGTGACAGGTTCCATCTCTCCTTTGTGCTGTTGTTATTTTATTGTGACAGGTTCCATCTCTCCTTTGTGCTGTTGTTATTTTATTGTGACAGGTTCCATCTCTCCTTTGTGCTGTTGTTATTTTATATTGACAGGTTCCATCTCTCCTTTGTGCTGTCTTATTTCCTCACCTACATCAGTCAGCAGCAAGCTACTCAGGTACTGGCTGAAAGTATTTCTTAGCATGGCAGCATACCAAAACAACTAAACGTTGGGTTACCATGAAAAAATAACTTGAGTGACAGTCATGGAGTTAGTGGATTCCCTGTTAGCTGATGCCTAGTCTTCCTGGGGTCAAACTGTAAAGCTCTCCTCAAAGTTGGCTATAAAAGGCCTTTGTTACTGGTCTCCTCCTCCCCGTTAACAGGGAACGTTGTTAGTTAGTTGGTGATGCTTATGACACACACACAGAGACAGAGGAGGTACAACTCCTATAGTCCCAACCCATCCACTTACACTCTTCTGATTGACTCAGGGCATGCAGGCTCTTCCACAGCCGCTGTGTGTAGTGGGTGAACCTGGCACAGTGCCGACGGGCAAATGGGGGTCTCCATCATACTGGCATTACCCATCCATCGCTCTTCTCATCCTCCACCCCAGGCTCTCTCTCTTTCACACACTCCTGTAGCATTACCCAGCCATCTCTCTTCCCATCCTCCTCCCCTTCACCCGCGGCCCACGCACACCTAGCCCAGGCGCGAAGCCCTAGACGAGTTGTGAGAGGCATTAGAGGGTGAAATGGGGGAAAATTTAAATTATAGTTGTTATATTTTCTTTCCACTGGGGGTTGAGCTACAGGGTGTCTTCTTTCTCGCTCCCTCTCTGTTACTCCCTGTATCTTTCCATCTTTGCCCCACACTTCTCTACATATCCCTCCCTCTCCCAGCCTCTCTCTCTCTCTGTCACAACAGTGCTGAGCCTGTCAATAATTCTTCCCAGAATCCTATTTGTGTGTCTGCAGCATTTTGTTCTATTTCCACTGGGACAGAGATTCAGGAGACATAGCCATCTTTCTCACCCCACCCTTCTTTCCCCCTCCATATAAAAAGTGAGTTTTCATAACACTTCTATAGATCAGCAACTAACAGTGAGTCTATTTTCAGACAGTGGAAACACTGCGTCAGCCTTTAATCACATTGAAGGAAGAGAAAACGGTGAAGAGAAAAGAAAGCAAAGAGTTTAGTGCTGAGAGATGAGGCTGTAGGTTATTCACTTCCTCCTCTTCAAGACCATAAAGGGGTTGCAGTTGCATCACCTACCAACCACTCTTGGTGCCATTTTGGAAGACCAGAGTCAGTCTGGTGGAAGACATACAATCGTCAACATGGCTGGCTGCATTTTACTAACACCAGAAATATAATTATTTTCCAACAAAAACATAATTTCATTTTTTAAGGACCCAGAAAACAGAGGCAGGGAGAACCTATTCAACTAAGTAAATATATTTTGAAAATGATGATAACTATACACTGTGAGCTCCAAAAGTATTAGGACAATGAAATTGTTGTTTTGGCTCTGTACTCCAGCACTTTGACATAATACAATGTTAAAGTGCAGACTGGCAGATATTTTGAGGGTATTTTCATCCATATCAGGTAAACCGTTTAGAAATTACAATGCTTTTTGTACATAGTCCTCCAATTTTAGTGGATCAAAAGTATTGGGACAAATTCAGTTGTGTAATAAAGTAGTCAAACGTTGAATATTTGGTCCCATATTCCTAACACACAATGATTACATGACACTTGTCTACCAACTTGTTGGATGTGTTTGCTGTTTGTTTTGGTTGTGTTTCAGATTATTTTGTGCTCAATAGAAACAAATGCTAAATAATGTATTGCGTCAACTCTTGGGGGTGGGGAATGGAATTCATTGTTTTTTTTCCCCGGGGGGGGGGGGGACGACTGTGGGAGGGGTCTCGAATGGTTGAGGGACAGCTATTGGGGAACTGTGGGGGGGTTCTTGGAGGGTGCGGGTCTCACAAGATTGTGATCATGAAAAAGGAAATGATGGCATATATTTTATATCACTATCATGCACACGCACCCTCACACATAAGGATGCCTCTGTTGCAGAAAGACTGATACATGTTTGATAGTGTCTTGATGCTGTATTGTTTGTCCTTCATGTTTTAATACTTTAATGTTACCCTTTCCTTGTGTTTATTGTAATAAAAAAACAATAAAAATAAAACGCATTTGTAGTTTGGTAGGTAGCTAGCTCAATCAATCATAAAGCCCTTTTTACAGCCAATGTCACAAAGTGTTATACAGAAACCCAGCCTAAAATGCCAAACAGCAAGCAATGCAGGTGTAGAAGCATGGTGGTTAGGAAAAACTCCCTAGAAAGGCGGGAACATAGGTAGAGAGGAACCGGGCTCTGAGTGGTGGCTGTGACGTGTGGAGATTATAACAGTACTTGGTCAAGATGTTCAAATGTTCATAGATGACCAGCAGGGTCAAATAATAATAATAACCACAGTGGTTGTAGAGGGTGCAACAGGTCAGCACCTCAGGAGTAAATGTCAGTTGGTTTTTCATAGCCGAGCATTTAGAGTTCTAGACAGCAGGTGCGGTAGAGAGAGAGAGTTGAAAACAGCAGGTCAGGGACATGGTAGCACGTCCGGTGAACAGGTCAAGGTTCTGTAGCCACAGGCAGAACAGATGAAACTGGGGCAGCAGCACGACCAGGTGGACTGGGGACAGCAAGGAGTCATCAGGCCAGGTAGTCCTGAGGCATGGTCCTAGGGCTCAGATCCTGCTGGAGGGGAGGGAGAGAGAGCGAATTAGAGGGAGCTTACTTAAATTCACACAGGACACCGGATAAGACAGGAGTATTACACCTGATAATAACAGACTGACCCTAGCCCTCGACACAAACTATTGCAGAGGCGGTGACAGGAGGGGCCGGAGACACTGTGGCTCCATCTGACGATACCCCCGGACAGGGCCAACCAAGATGGTGTTAAGATGTTAAGATGGCGCAGAAGAACATGACTTATGTTTTACATTCTCCCTAACAATTGTGCAAATTATTTATTTTTTAAATTACATTTTGTGTAACTTATTTTTTAAACTTATTGTGAACATGATGTTGCTGCTACTGTCTCTTATGACCGTAAATAACTTCTGGACAAAGGAACAGCTATTACCGCGGACTGGAAGAAATGTTTTCTTTGAACGAGTTCGACGAGAAGGATATACTGCTTTCACTGGAACAGGCCCAGATCACACCCTTTTGCATGAAGAAAAGGGGCCACAGATTGGGCAGCCTTCTGAGAATCCGTAGGCAAGCGAGTAAACTCCCACTGCCATCCGTTCTTCTTGCTAACGTGCAATCATTGGAAAATAAAATTGATCTAAGAATAAGATTATCATACCAACGGGAAATTAAAAACTGTAATATCTTATGTTGAACGACGATACGGATAATATAGAGCTAGTGGGATTTTCCATGCAACGGAAAAACGGAGATGCTACTTCTGGCAAGACGAGGGGTGGGGGTGTGTGTCTATTTGTCAATAATAGCTGTTGTGCGACATCTAATATTAAAGAAGTCTCGAGGTATTGCTCGCCTGAGGTAGAATACCTTATGATAAGCTGTAGACCACACTATCTACCAAGAGAGTTCTCATCTATATTATTTGTAGCCGTCTATTTACCACCACAGAACAAAGCTGGCACTAAAACCGCTCTCAACCAACTCTATAAGGCCATAAGCAAAGAAGAAAAAGCTCACCCAGAAGCGGGGACGTTAATTGCCGGGGACGTTAAACTTAAATCAGTTTTACCAAATGTGCAACCAGAGGGGGAAAAAAAGACCACCTTTACTCCACCCGCAGAGATGCATAAAAAGCTCTCCTCTGCCCTCCATTTGGCAAATCTGACCATAATTATATCCTCCTGATTCCTGCTTTACAAGCAATGAGCCAATGAGCCTACCAGATGAGATGAAGCGAGCATAAAAGGCATTTGAGGCAAGCAACACTGATGCATGCACAAGCGCACCAGCTGTTCTGGATGACTGTGTGATAACGCTCTCGGTGGCCAATGTGAACAAAACCTTTAAACAGGTTAACATTCACAAAGCCGTTGTGCCAGACTGATTTTCAGGATGTGTACTCGGCATGCGCGGACCAACTGTCAAGTGTTTTCACTGATATTTTCAACACCTCCCTGACCGAGTCTGTTATACCTATATGTTTCAAGCAGACCACCATACTCCCTGTGCCCAAGGAAGTGAAGGTAACCTGCCTAAATGATTACCACCCCGTGGCACTCATCGGTAGGCATAAAGTGCTTTGAAAGGCTGATCAATGCACACATCATCATCCTAGACCCAGTCCAATTCGCATACCGCCCCAACAGATCCACAGATGACGAAATCTCAATCGCACTCCACACTACTCTTTCTCACCTGGACAAAAGGAACACCTGTGTGAGAATGCTGTTCATTGACTACAGCTCACCGTTCAACTCCATAGTGCCCTCGAAGATCATCACTAAGCTAAGGACCCCGGTACTAAACACATCCCTCTGCAACTGGATCCTCGACTTCCTGATGGGTAGCCCCTAGGTGGTAAAAGTAGGCAACAACATTCTGATCCTTAACATTGGGGCCCCTCAGGGGTGTGTACTTAGTCCCCTCCTGTACTCCCTGTTCACCTAAGACTGCATGGCCAAACATGACTCCAATACCATCATTAAGTTTGCTGACGACAAAACAGTGGTAGGCCTGATCACCAACAACGATAGTGAGGAGGTCAGAGACCTGGCTGTGTGATACCAGCACAACCTCTCCCTCAATGTGAGCAAGGCGGGCCGAACAGGCCCCCATTAACATCAGCGGGCTGCAGTGGAGCAGGTCGAGAGTTTGAAGTTCATTGGTGTCCACATCACCAAAGAACTATCATGGTCCAAACATACACGACAAAACATTTTCCCCCTCAGGAGACTGAAAATATTTGCATTAGGTCCCCAGATCCTCAAAAGGTTCTACAGCTGCACCATCGAGAGCATTCTGATCAGTTGCATCACCGCCTTGTATGGTAACTGCTCTGCATCTGACCGTAAGGCGCTACATAGGGTAGTGCGAACGGCCCAGTACATCACTGGGGCCAAGCTTCCTGCCGTCCAGGACCTATATAATGTCAGAGGAAAGCCCATAAAATTGTCAGAGACTCCAGTCAGATTGTCTTCTCTGCTACCGCACCGCAAGTGGTACCAGAGCGTCAAGTCTAGGACCAAAAGGCTCCTCAACAGCTTCTATCCCCAAGCCATAAGACTGCTGAACAATTAGTAAAATTGCCACCTGGACAATTTACATTGACCCTTGACCCCCCCCCCTTTGTACACTGCTACTACTCACTGTTTATTATCTATGCATAGTCACTTCACACCTACCTACTGTACATGTACAAAATACCTCAACTAACCTGTACCCCTTCACACTGACTCGGTACCGGTGCCCCTTGTATATAGCCTCGTTATTCTTATTGTGTTACTTTTATAATTATTTTTTTTACTTCAGTCTACTTGGTAAATATTTTCTTAACTCTTCTTGAACTGCACTGGTGGTTAAGGGGTTGTAAGGAAACATTTCACGGTAAGGTCCACACTTGTTGTATTCGGCGTATGTGACAAATAAAGTTTGATTTGATTTGAACCAGGCAGGATACAACTTTGCCAAGGCACAGAACCACACACCACTAGAGGGATATCCGCAAACCACCAACCGGCCAGGCAGAGACAGAAAGGGCTGTTCGTCGCTCCAGTGCCTTTCTGTTCACCTTTGCACCCCTGGGCCAGACTACACTCAATCATAGAACCCTACTGAAGTGATGAATCTTCAATAAAGACTTAAAGGTTGAGACCGAGTCTGCATCTCTCACATGGGTAGGCAGACCATTCCATAAAAATTGAGCTCTATAGGAGGAAGCCCTGCCTCCAGCTGTTTGCTTAGAAATTCTATGGACAATAAGCATATGTGTAGGTATGTACGGCAGGACCAAATCGGAAAGATGGGTAGGAGCAAGCCCATGTAATGGTTTGTAGGTTAGCAGTAAAACCTTGAAATCAGCCCTAGCCTTAACAGGAAGCCAGTGTAGACAGGTTAGCACTGGAGTAATATGATCAATTGTTTTGGTTCTAGTCAAGATTCAAGCAGCCGTGTTTAGCACTAACTGGAGTTTATTTAGTGCTTTATCCGGGTAGCCGGAAAGCAGAGCATTGCAATAGTCTCATCTAGAAGTGACAAAAGCATGGATTAGCTTTTCTGCATAATTTTTGGACTGAAATTTTCAGATTTTTGCAATGTTACGAAGATGGAAAAAAGCTGTCCTTGAAATGTTTGTCAAAAGAGAGATCAGGGTCCAGAGTAATGCAGAGGTCCTTCACAGTATAATTTGAGACGACTGTTTAACCTTCAAGATGAATTGTTTAAAAGTAAAATATTTGCCACCCACTTCTTTATGTCTGAAACACAGGCTAACAACCATGCAAGAGGGTGAAAGATTCAGCACTTCCAGCTGTCAGATAAGGGAGAGAGTATGCTACTCTTGGTAGGGCAGGTACATTTGTGGGAGGACAGGAAAATATTCTCCAGTTTCAGTCCCTAGAGGGGGGAACTGAGGACAGAGAACTATATCAACACAATATTCAGTGCTGTCTAATGTGAGTATTATGCAGCTGGTTTCTTTGTTTTCTGTCCTCAGATACAAAGAGCTATGAAACCCTGTCCGCAGATGAAGAGGTCCCAATGAATGTCCCAACATAATAAGGGATTACATGTGTACCTATAGTAGCACATTTTGTGAAAAAATACAATTTAAAAGTCACACAATGTATAAACCTGTAACAGCTGGAGCAGGCCAACCCTGCTGGGTGTGCAGGCTTCTGTTCCAGCCCAGCATTAAGACACCTGATTCAATAAATCAAACATAATGAGTTAATAATCAAGTGTGCTATTGCTGGACTGGAACAGAAGTCTGCTCACCCAGTAGATCAGCGTGGTATTGACACTTTGTTTTGTTTACCTGAACTTATGCTTGGCTAAGATTAAGATGGCTAACCTTTACATATGAGTTAGCTTACACTTTGAAATGATATGCAACGAAGTGTTTCTTATTTGAAGTGAAGTGTTTAAACTGAATTGTTAAAATGTTTTCACGATGAACTATTGTTAATGTTGATTAATCACAGATCACAATCCTGCAATAAAGAGGGAGAGGGAATCTCTCATTTGTCTGTGTTCCTGTGTTGTATTCTCAAATGAGCATGGCCTTTTTGTACAGTTGTAAGCTTCCAATTAGGTTTATTTGATTGTCACTATTTCTCAGAATATCAGCCATGTGAACCCATGTTACAGCTAATGATAATGGAATGCAACAGCAATGTAGCCATGGGCCTACAGCAGGGATTCCTGGACAAGCACACCTGATTCAACTAATTGAGGGCCTGATGATTAGTTGACAAGTTGAATCAGGTGTTTGTCTGGGGCTACAATAAAAATGTGTACGGTTGGCGATACTCGAGGACCGGAGTTGGGAACCACTGGCCTACAGTATGACGGCATTAGCCGTATGGGCATTTTCAATGCACCGCTTGTCATTGTGCATCTGAAGCAGAGAATACGTTAACTTACACAATGTTTACATATCCAGTCCACATGGGTTTCTTGATTGATGTCAGCTGGTGAACCTACAGTACATAAACAAATGAAAAGGACACCTGATGTTAGAATACCACTTCTTCAGGTCACGTATACCATCAGGGCTCTTGATTGATTGGTTGTGTTAAATTCATTTACGTGTTTAAGTGTCATATAAAGGTGACATTTATTGTTGGGGTGGAACAACCAATAGACAACACAGCAGGCTGTCCTATCCCAATGAGGCCTTTGTCCTATGCTGTAATAACCATACATTTCCCCCCCTCTTATGAATAAAGTTTTCAACAAATTATAATTGTTTTTTTAACAATAATGTCTTCCTCCAGGCTAGATGGTCATCATATTGTACAATTTGTGTCTCCTTTCCATAGGCATGGATTAGATGGTTTCATTCAAGACAAGGTCCTTTTTATTGATTTGTTTGACCGTGTCAGCAAAGTAGACTACCCCGTGATTACGCGTATGAAAAAATATTTTGCTATTGTCTCTGGTCACAAAATAGTAGAGTAGTAGAATTGCAAGAAATGTGTTTCTTAAAGGCCACATTTTCCCTGTGCAAAAGAAAAGAAACGTCTCTGACGTAGCCTAAAGACCTATGCCACTACGCCTCAGCCATGCACAGTGATTAGATTGAGTTATATTAATAGCCGAATAAATGATGACTGTCCAATCCACTCATCACATTAGGAACAGTAGGCATACATTAGTCTGTAAATTCGATGATAGATGCATGCAACCCTTTATTATACAGGTGAATTTATGGTGAAGAAATAGCTTACCAAAACTTGAAACTCGCTATGAGGGAGACGCATGCTAATAGTTAGACTACAAGCTATTTAGCTAATATTGGCTAACTTAGTGCTGTTGTTAACGCCAGGTTAGCATAACAGCTAACAGCTAAACTCGATCAGACTTACCAGTGATGAAATAAGGGGAGCAGACAATGTACTGACAGTTGTCTGTGTTCAGGTCTTGACAGAGCAGACCCTGTACTGACAGCTGTCTGGGTTCAGGTCTTGACAGAGCAGACCCTGTACTGACAGCTGTCTGGGTTCAGGTCTTGACAGAGCAGACCCTGTACTGACAGCTGTCTGGGTTCAGGTCTTGACAGAGCAGAACCTGTACTGACAGTTGTCTGTGTTCAGGTCTTGACAGAGCAGACCCTGTACTGACAGCTGTCTGGGTTCAGGTCTTGACAGAGCAGACCCTGTACTGACAGCTGTCTGGGTTCAGGTCTTGACAGAGCAGACCCTGTACTGGCAGCTGACTGGGTTCAGGTCTTGACAGAGCAGACCCTGTACTGACAGCTGTCTGGGTTCAGGTCTTGACAGAGCAGGCCTTGTACTGACAGCTGACTGGGTTCAGGTCTTGACAGAGCAGACCCTGTACTGACAGCTGTCTGAGTTCAGGTCTTGACAGAGCAGACCCTGTACTGACAGCTGTTTGGGTTCAGGTCTTGACAGAGCAGACCCTGTACTGACAGCTGTCTGGGTTCAGGTCTTGACAGAGCAGACCCTGTACTGACAGCTGTCTGGGTTCAGGTCTTGACAGAGCAGACCCTGTACTGACAGCTGTCTGGGTTCAGGTCTTGACAGAGCAGACCCTGTACTGACAGCTGACTGGGTTCAGGTCTTGACGGGCACAATGGTTTATTCACTTCTCTAAGATTTATTGGGTATTGTGTCCTTGGTGTTTCATGACTGCATGGTAATTTGTAAAATAAATAAATTCCTGTTGTCCTCCTGACTTGTAAGAGCAACCAAATACTGCACAGAAAATTACCATTGTGATGAAAGAAACGTCCTCACTGTCAACTGAGTTTATATTCAGGAAACTTAAGATGCAACAACTGAGACATAAACTTAACAAGTTCCATAGACATGTGACTAACAGAAATGGAAAAATGTGTCCCTGAACAAAGCTCTGTCCGATAGGACAAGCTCTGTCCGATGATGCTGTGACACACCGTCCCAGACCATGACGGACGTCACAGTACGGACATTGCAACTTATTGCCCTGGCCACATCTGCAGTTCTCATGCCTCCTTGCAGCATGCCTCACACAGATGAGCAGGGACTGTGTTGCATCTTTCTTTTATGCACTGAAACTAGGCACTCCACTGTTTTTGTCGGAGGAATTGATGTGGTGGTTTTCCAAAATGGCTGCCAGGAGACGTAAGTACGTTACCTGACAACACTCTATGTCAACATACATTGAAAAGTTCCTGACCATTCCCCGTAAACTTATAGGCTGGAGGTGTGGTAGAGTATAATGTTGAAAATAATGGTTGCACACACACCACTGTCCTTCCTATCACTTTTTCCCTGACCTCCTCTTCACCTAGGTAACAGACTGTAACCCACACCATCTGAGAACCTAAACGATCAATGAGAGCTTACCTCATATGTCCTCTGTTTCCAGAAATTGGCACAGGCGTTGGTTGGCAACATGGCCACGGCCTATAGAACAATATGCATTTTTCTTACCTGGCCTCTGCAGTGATAACAATACGTAATGACGATCACACCACAGAGAGTGTGTATCACACACACACACTCCACATAACAATATCTAGTCTTGAAACATCGTCACCTTCCTGAACTGTTCTAGTTATTTAGTATGGCAAGAAATACTACTATCCATTCTTCCTGAGCAAGCTGGCCCTTATCCCAATACCCATTCATCCTGAGCAAGCTGGCCCTTATCCCAATACCCATTCCTCCTGAGCAAGCTGGCCATTTTCCCAATATCCATTCTTCCTGAGCAAGCTGGCCCTTATCCCAATACCCATTCCTCCTAAGCAAGCTGGCCCTTATCCCAATACCAATTCCTCCTGAGCAAGCTGGCCCTTATACCAATACCCATTCCTCCTGAGCAAGCTGGCCCTTATCCCAATACCCATTCCTCCTGAGCAAGCTGGCCCTTATCCCAATACCCATTCCTCCTGAGCAAGCTGGCTCTTTTACCAATATCCATTATTCCTGAGCAAGCTGGCCCTTTTACCAATATCCATTATTCCTGAGCAAGCTGGCCCTTATCCCAATAACCATTCCTCCTGAGCAAGCTGGCCCTTATCCCAATACCCATTCCTCCTGAGCAAGCTGGCTCTTTTACCAATATCAACAATGCACCAAGGGAGGATGATTGATGGGTAGGTACAGCAGAATACTTGTTGAGGGGAGGATGATGAGTGGGTAGGTACAGTAGATACTTGTTGAGGGGAGGATGATGAGTGGGTAGGTACAGTAGATACTTGTTGAAGGGAGGATGATGAGTGGGTAGGTACAGTAGATACTTGTTGAAGGGAGGATGATGAGTGGGTAGGTACAGTAGATACTTGTTGAGGGGAGGATGATGAGTGGGTAGGTACAGTAGATACTTGTTGAAGGGAGGATGATGAATGGGTAGGTACAGTAGATACTTGTTGAAGGGAGGATGATGAATGGGTAGGTACAGTAGATACTTGTTGAAGGGAGGATGATGAATGGGTAGGTACAGTAGATACTTGTTGAAGGGAGGATGATGAATGGGTAGGTACAGTAGATACTTGTTGAGGGGAGGATGATGAGTGGGTAGGTACAGCAGAATACTTGTTGAAGGGAGGATGATTGATTAATGGGTAGGTACAGTAGATACTTGTTGAAGGGAGGATGATGAGTGGGTAGGTACAGTAGATACTTGTTGAAGGGAGGATGATTGATTAATGGGTAGGTACTGTAGATACTTGTTGAAGGGAGGATGATGAGTGGGTAGGTACAGTAGATACTTGTTGAAGGGAGGATGATGAGTGGGTAGGTACAGTAGATACTTGTTGAAGGGAGGATGATTGATTAATGGGTAGGTACAGTAGATACTTGTTGAAGGGAGGATGATGAATGGGTAGGTACAGTAGATACTTGTTGAAGGGAGGATGATGAATGGGTAGGTACAGTAGATACTTGTTGAAGGGAGGATGATGAGTGGGTAGGTACAGTAGATACTTGTTGAAGGGAGGATGATGAGTGGGTAGGTACAGTAGATACTTGTTGAAGGGAGGATGATGAGTGGGTAGGTACAGTAGATACTTGTTGAAGGGAGGATGATTGATTAATGGGTAGGTACTGTAGATACTTGTTGAAGGGAGGATGATGAGTGGGTAGGTACAGTAGATACTTGTTGAAGGGAGGATGATTGATTAATGGGTAGGTACAGTAGATACTTGTTGAAGGGAGGATGATGAATGGGTAGGTACAGTAGATACTTGTTGAAGGGAGGATGATGAGTGGGTAGGTACAGTAGATACTTGTTGAAGGGAGGATGATGAATGGGTAGGTACAGTAGATACTTGTTGAAGGGAGGATGATGAATGGGTAGGTACAGTAGATACTTGTTGAAGGGAGGATGATGAATGGGTAGGTTCAGTAGATACTTGTTGAAGGGAGGATGATGAATGGGTAGGTACAGTAGATACTTGTTGAAGGGAGGATGATGAATGGGTAGGTACAGTAGATACTTGTTGAAGGGAGGATGATGAGTGGGTAGGTACAGTAGATACTTGTTGAAGGGAGGATGATGAATGGGTAGGTACAGTAGATACTTGTTGAAGGGAGGATGATGAATGGGTAGGTACAGTAGATACTTGTTGAAGGGAGGATGATGAATGGGTAGGTTCAGTAGATACTTGTTGAAGGGAGGATGATGAATGGGTAGGTACAGTAGATACTTGTTGAAGGGAGGATGATGAATGGGTAGGTACAGTAGATACTTGTTGAAGGGAGGATGATGAGTGGGTAGGTACAGTAGATACTTGTTGAAGGGAGGATGATGAATGGGTAGGTACAGTAGATACTTGTTGAAGGGAGGATGATGAATGGGTAGGTACAGTAGATACTTGTTGAAGGGAGGATGATGAGTGGGTAGGTACAGTAGATACTTGTTGAGGGGAGGATGATGAGTGGGTAGGTACAGTAGATACTTGTTGAAGGGAGGATGGTTGAAGAAGATAAAAGCTGAGTGAACTTGTGTCTAAGAAAGGCTGAGTATATGACCGGCAGCTAATCATCCAAATGATATGTTGAAAATAGTCTCCTCAATGACACTGCTCAAATGGACCTGTGCTCTTGACTTTGGCCTTTCTGTTTAGCTCCTAATAATGCAGCAAAGATTTTGGCCTTTCTGTTTAGCTCCTAATAATGCAGCAAAGATTTTGGCCTTTCTGTTTAGCTCCTAATAATGCAGCAAAGATTTTGGCCTTTCTGTTTAGCTCCTAATAATGCAGCAAAGACTTTGGCCTTTCTGTTTAGCTCCTAATAATGCAGCAAAGACTTTTTCTGTTTAGCTCTTTCAGCAAAGACTTTGTTTAGCTCCTAATAATGCAGCAAAGACTTTGGCCTTTCTGTTTAGCTCCTAATAATGCAGCAAAGACTTTGGCCTTTCTGTTTAGCTCCTAATAATGCAGCAAAGACTTTGGCCTTTCTGTTTAGCTCCTAATAATGCAGCAAAGATTTTGGCCTTTCTGTTTAGCTCCTAATAATGCAGCAAAGACTTTGGCTTATATGTTTAGCTCCTAATAATTACCACTATAGATACAGGGAATTAGCTTTCATGACCTCTTGCTTGACTTGATGACAGTAGTGTGTTCTTATTTTAACCAAACCATGATCCAGAACAGAAAAAAACTATATAAACCAAAAGTGCATTTAATTATTGCTGGAATAGTATTTTATGCAAGTGAATATTCCTGAGACATAAGTGGTCTTTTATATACTGTGACAGCTGACCCATGCTCTGGTTGAGGCTATATAACTCTCACTATAACAGAAGGAATATTCCTGGATCTGCGTAGGATTATGGTTCAGGGCCCCAAGCAACCTTGAGTTATTCACAGTTGACTCACACACACACACACACACACACACACACACACACACACACACACACACACACACACACACACACACACACACACACACACACACACACACACACACACACACACACACACACACACACACACACACACACACACACACACACACACACACACACACACACACACACACACACACACACACACACACACTAACATTAGCATAGTACAAATATATTTCGTTGACCCAGTACCAATTCATATGCATAATAAACTGCATAGATGAGAGAAACCACGAGTGTCCCAAATGGCACCCTATTCCCTGTATACTGCACTGGAGTGCACTACTTTTGTAATAGTGAACTGTATAGGGAATAGGGTGCCCTTTGCGACGCATCCCAAGGCAGAGGAGATGCTACAGCTTGCTTGACTATGTCATACACGGCTTTATCAATCTGGTAAGAGATGGAAATAAATAGAAGTTACCCAATCCTCTTATTATGACAAACAAGTTACCTAATCGGATTGGGCCAATGCCCTTGTAATGCAATAAACACAGAAAAACACTGAACTGGTGTTAAAATAACACTTTGGAAAGTGTTAAAGGTTTAACTCTGTTGCAGTGTTCCCCATTAGTTGTGGTGTTTGCATAGCTCTACTGTAGAATAAAACCCAACACCTACATTGTAAATCATAACACTCCATTTAGAGTAAAGTGGACTCAGTGCTGACACTGTTATACTTTCTCAGTGTAAGAAATTAACAGCTGTAGGGTTACAGTAAATAATTTTGGGGTGTTGTTTTAACACTGTATGGTGTAAAACCTAATTTGCATATTTCCCATGATATCTATTATTTTGAGTATATTGTAGTGGTAAACTTGCAAAGGCATAAATATCACCCCCCCCCAAAAAAAATTACAACAAAACAACTAAAGAAATTATAGCAAATGCATCCAACACATGTGTAGAGTCACAAGCTTGATGTAATCATAGAGTGCTAGGAATATGGGACCAAATACTCAACTTTTGGTACACACATTTTAGTCTCCCAAAACGGAGGGACTATGTTCAAAAAGTGCTTCTAAATTTCTAAAGGTTTCACCTGATATGGATGAAAAAATCACCACTTCATCGTGTCATTTCATATCCAAAGTGCTGGAGTACAGAGCTAAAATAACACCAAAAAGGGTCACTGTCCCAATAGTTTTGGAACTCATTGTACATAGACATTGAACTGCATGTTTTATGTAGTCATTGTGTATTAGGTATATAGGAGAAGGACAGCGTTTTATGTAGTCATTGTGTATTAGGTATATAGGAGAGGGACAGCGTTTTATGTAGTCATTGTGTATTAGGTATATAGGAGAAGGACAGTGTTTTATGTAGTCATTGTGTATTAGGTATATAGGAGAAGGACAGCGTTTTATGTAGTCATTGTGTATTAGGTATATAGGAGAAGGACAGTGTTTTATGTAGTCATTGTGTATTAGGTATATAGGAGAAGGACAGCGTTTTATGTAGTCATTGTGTATTAGGTATATAGGAGAAGGACAGCGTTTTATGTAGTCATTGTGTATTAGGAATATAGGAGAAGGACAACGTTTTGTTCCTTTTTTCTACTGCTGATTGCCGCTTTAACTCCTGAATCAATACTAGAAACGTTACACTTAAAAATCAACAGGCCAATTTGCTGTGAAAGTTATCCAATCCCCTTGTCATGACAAGGATTACTGACAGGGAAAGGGGAAACCAGAGTCAGACAGTGAAGGGGGGATAGGAGGGGAGGGGAGAAAGGGAGGAGAGGGGGAGAGAGAGCAGAGGGGGAGAGAGGGAAAGAGAGAAAGAGAAAGAGGGAGGGCGGAGAAAGAGGGAGATAGATAGAGGAGAGAAAGGAAGGCAAAGTCAGAGGGAGAAAGAGAGAGCGGGAGTGATGGGCAGAGAGGGAAAGAGAGAGAGAGTGGAGAAAGCAAGAGAGATACAGAGAGAGAGGGTGAAATCCGAAGGGGAGGAATAATGGATGGACAACGGCACAATCGTTATCTTGCATCGGTTTTGGTACGGCGGAAACATTGAGCCCATAGTTCTGGTCTTTTGTCACTGCCAGTGAGAGTGCTGCTTACATAATGAATGACATTATAAATTGAATATGACAAGAAACAACCAGAGACAGGATGGTAGTGATAGCAGTATAGCAGCAGCACATTCACAACAGGAACATGAACATTGGTGGCTGTAGTTTAAAAATCAACACATAGAAGAGAGCAGCACGCTGTTTAGCCGCTAAGAGGGATGATATTGATGATGTTCAGGGTGTAGTTGGGAGCCTGTAGTCACAGAGTCCTACTGTAGGACTGCTGATATAGGATCAATTTAGCATTTTAGGTCATAATGAGTAAATGTATATGAATAGGGGGACCTGATCCTAGATCAGCGCTCCTAATCTGGGATGCTTTGTGAATACGGGCCCACAAGCAATTGTGCACCTCTATCAATACATTAACCATACATGCACAAACTTACTGTATATGTGAACCCCGCAGGAATGAACCCATGACCTTGGCGTTACTGGTACCATGTTGTTTCCAATTGGACTACACAGGACACAACAGGACCACAAAGGACCACACAGGACCACAAAGGACCACACAGGACCACATAGCACAGCAAGAGGAGCATGATAATCAACAATGGTCGCATGTCACGAGCCGTGGACGCCAGCGGCCTTCCAGAAAGCAGTCAACACTCCCAATAAGAGGCTGGTTACAAACAGCGAATAGTTTCACCGCCCTGGAGCCTGATCTTCCTGCACCTTCATCGCTGGGGGTGCCTGTGTCTGTGGCCGCAGTGCCTACAACTACGAAGTCGACATTGACAACCTTCCGTCCCTGATCTGGATCGAGTGGGGCTTCTCCATCTGTTGGAGGCCTGCACCAGGTGCCGGGAGCAACGGGCTCAAGTTATCCTGCCTATCGCTCAGCCATAAAGGGTTCTCTGAATCCTGAGAAGAGTGGGAGTGGGCGGATTTCCTCGTCCATCTCGCCAGCCGTGATTTTGGGCAGCTCCATGGTAAGAAATGTTACCGTTCCTGGTGCAAAAACAATATCCTATCCGTGAACTCGAGTAAATTGCTGCTCCCGAATTTACTAAGTAAGGACATGGAGATCGATTCTATTGTAGTCCATGTGGCTTTTAATGACATTATGAAAGGCAGCTCTGAACAGTTGAAACTGGATTTTAAAGAGCTGATTAACTCTCTGCTAAACACTAATAAAATACCCATCATATCTGGCCCTGTGCCCTCTCTGAATCGTGGCATTGAAAGGTTTAGCAAGATCGTTTTTTTCTTCACAACTGGCTACTATTATTGCAGCTCAATGGGAGAAACTTTGGTTGACAATTTCGATACCTTTTGGGAAACAAAACACGTTTTATAAGGAGGATGGGATCCAACCAAATAATTTGGTTCCTGTATCCTTTCACAGCATTATAAGGCTGCATTGAGACAATGACTTATCAATGGCCCAAGCCCAGCTCAGTTAATCCCTACCATCGTGACACTGAGTTGTCATAATGCTTCAGCAAATGTACATTACACCAGGGGTGTTGGTAGACGCAATATAAAGTAACCTAATTTATGTCCCTTTAACTGCCCTGAATGCCTCTACTGATCCTACAGCTATTTTATGCAGTAATCATGTGCCTATGAACCAGATTTATACTGTTAGCACGAAGCCGGTGTGCCCCAGTAGGAAGTCCACTGTGAGCAGCTCACCCTGCACTAACATAAATAGCATGAGCACAGCTAAGCATCCCAGTAAAGCAATGAAAACAAGTAAGCATCCCGGAAGAAAAGTGCTCAAAATAGCCCATGTTAACATACAGTTGAAGTCGGAAGTTTCCATACACGTTAGCCAAATACATTTAAACTCAGTTTTTCACAATTCCTGACATTTAATCCCAGTAATATTTCCCTGTTTTAGGTCAGGTACGATCACCACTTTCTTTTAAGAATGTGAAATGTCAGAATAATAGCAGAGAGAATGATTTATTTCAGCTTTTATTTCTATCATCACATTCCCAGTGGGTCAGCAGTTTACATACACTCAATTAGTATTTGGTAGCATTTCCTTTAAATTGTTTAACTTGGGTCAAACGTAGACTTCCACAAGCTTCCCACAATAAGTTGGGTGAATTTTAGCCCATTCCTCCTGACAGAGCTGGTGTAACTGAGTCAGGTTTGTAGGCCTCCTTGCTCGCACACACTTTTTCAGTTCTGCCCACACATTTTCTATGGGATTGAGGTCAGGGCTTTGTGATGGTGCCTCCAATACCTTGACTTTGTTATCCTTAAGCCATTTTGCCACAACTTTGGAAGTATGCTTGGGGTCATTGTCCATTTGGAAAACCCATTGCGACCAAGCTTTAACTTCCTGACTAATGTCTTGAGATGTTGCTTCAATATATCCACATAATTGTCCTCCCTCATGATGTCATCTATTTTGTAAAGTGCCCCAATCCCTCATGCAGCAAAGCACCCCCACAACATGATGCTGCCACCCCGCTCTTCACGGTTGGGATGGTGTTCTTCAGCTTGCAAGACTCCCCCTTTCTCCTCCAAACATAACAATGGTCAATATGGCCAAACAGTTCAATTTTTGTTTCATCAGACCAGAGGACATTTCTCCAAAAAGTATGATCTTTGTCCCCATGTGAAGTTGCAAACTGTAGTCTGGATTTTTTTATGGCAGTTTTGGAGCAGTGGCTTCTTCCTTGCTGAGTGGACTTTTAGGTTGTTGATACAGGACTTGTTTTACTGTGGATATAGATATTTTTATACCTGTTTCCTCCAGCATCTTCACAAGGTCCTTTGCTGTTGTTCTGGGATGGATTTGCTCTTTTCACACCAAAGTATGTTAATCTTTAGGAGACGGAACGCGTCTTCTTCCTGAGCGGTATGATGGCTGCGTGGTCCCATGGTGTTTATACTTGCGTACTATTGTTTGTACAGATGAATGTGGTACCTTCAGGCGTTTGTAAATTGCTCCCAAGGATGAACCAGACTTGTGGAGGTCTACAATTGTTTTTCTGAGACCTTGGCTGATTTCTTTTGATTTTCCCATGATGTCAAGCAAAGAGGCACTGAGTTTGAAGGTATGACTTGAAATACATCCACAGGTAGACCTCTAATTGACTCAAATTATGTCAATTAGCAGAAGCTTCGAAAGCCATGATATAATTTTCTGGAATTTTGCAAGCTGTGGCACAGTCAACTTGGTGTATGTAAACTTCTGACACACTGGAATTGTGATACAGTGAATTATAAGTGAAATAATCTGTCTGTAAACAATTGTTGGAAAAATGTGTTGTTTCATGCACATAGTAATGTCCTAACCGAGTTGCTAAACAAGAAATTTGTGGAGTGGTTTAAAAACAAGTTTTAATGACTCCAACCTAAGTGTATGTAAACGTCCGACTTCAACTGTAAGTAGCTTAAGAAACAAAGTTCATTAAATCAATCATTTGCTAGTAACAGATGACATTCATTTTCTCTGAAACTCACTTAGTGAATACCTTTGTATTTCTACCACTGTATCATCAAAGTTATAACATTTACAAAAATGGAGCTAATGGTGGAGGTGTTGCTGTTTATATTCAGAAACACATTCCTGTAATGCTTAGAGAGGATATCATGTTAAATACTGTTTAAGTAATATGGCTACAGGTTCATCTGCCTTACCCAAAGCCCATTCTTGTGGGAAGCTGCCATAGACCACTAAGTGCTAACAGTCAGTATCTGAATAACATGTGTGAAATGCTTGATAATGTATGTGATATCAACAGAGAGGTGTATTTTATGGGTGATTTGAATATTGACTGGCTTTCATCAAGCTACCCACTCAGGGTAGCCTAGTGGTTAGAGTGTTGGGCTAGTACCTGAAAAGGTTGCAAGTTGTAAATTCCCAACCTGGCAAGGTACACATCTGTTGTTCTGCCCCTGAAGAGGCAGTTAACCCACTGTTCCTAAGCCATCATTGAAAATAATCATTTGTTCTTAACTGACTTGCCTAGTTAAATAAAGGTCAACATTTTTTTTTAAAGCTTCAAACTGTAACCAGTGCTTGCAACCTGGTACAGGTGATCAGTCAACCTACCAGGGTAGTTGCAACAGGAATGAAATCATCAACATGTATTGATCAAATATTTAGTAATGCTGCAGAAATTTGCTTGAAAGCACTATCCAGATTCATCGCATGTTGTGATCACAATATAGTAGCCATATCTAAAAAAAAAATAAAGTCCAAAGGCTGGGCCTAAAATAGTATATAAGAGGTCCTACAATACGTTTTGTAGTGATTCTTATGTTGATGTAAAGATCATTTGTTGGTCCGTGGTGTGTAATGGGGAGTACTTGACACATTTATGAAATTGCTTATTCCAGTTACAAATAAGCATGCACCCATTAAGAAAATGACTGTCAATCATAGTCTGCTGCTGGAAAAAAACATGTGTTATGGCTTTACAACCCCTGCTATATTGTGGATAAAGAGTTACCTGTCTAACAGAGGGTGTTCTTTAATGGAAGCCTCTCCAACATAATCCAGGTAGAATCAGGAATTCCCCAGGGCAGCTGCCTATGCACCTTACTTTTTTCAAACTTTATTAATGACATGCCACTGGCTTTGAGTAAAGCTAGTGTGTCTATGTATGTGGATGACTCAACTCTATACAAATCAGCTACTGCAGTGACTGAAATAACTGCAATACTTAACAAAGAGCTGCAGTAAGTTTCAGAGTGGGCCACAAGCAATAAGTTAGTCCTAAATATTTCTACAACTATAAGTATTGTATTTGGGACATATCATTCACCAACCCTAAACCACAACTATATCTTGTAATAAATCATGTGTAAATTGAGCATGTTGAGGTGACTAAACTGCTTTGAGTAACCCTGGATTGTATACTGTGTCATACTACTCCTGTGAGAATCCAAAGATCAGGTTACAATGGATCAACATCTACCAGACCCCTCTCACCCACAGAGGGAAGGAGGGATTGATGTGGGTTTTTTATTACAGCTCATGCCAATCGGAAATTGTATGCAGCAGGGGACTCTTTTTGGTCTTCAGTAGTGGTGATTGTAATCTCTTTGTTACAGAGAGGTTTTGCCACCCAAAAGTCAACATTGGGACAATATTTTTAACATCTGAATGTGGGGAATGATGAGAGATGGAATATGGGAAATTAATATCTATTTTGCGATATAAAAAACACGAGATGACGCACACCCATAATAATAGTTTGTGTGGAGGAGCTGACTAACAGCAAATACACTATAAGCTATCAAAATAAAGAAAGTTGCACACTCCATGTGTAATTGGGTAAATACTCTGTCTATTTTGTGATGTCATATATTTTTTAAATAAAAGTGATATAATGAAAATATTGTAATGTGAAGAGCTTTCACAATATGTATGTCAGGTTTACATCCTTTACGTTGTGTAGGATCAAGGATGAAGAGAATATTTGTGTTAACTAAAATCACATTCCTATCTTTTCTTACGAGATCATAGTTTTGATGATACTTTGCCCAGTAAGTAGCCACACCCGAGGGAGCTCAGAGAGCGTATCAGCATGACGGAAACGTCCCTTTTTTACTAGAGTGTATAAGGATCAGAATGATGAGAATTAACATACAGTATCAGACCATTCAATGTGATGACATTGAATCAATGGGGAAAACTGATTGGAATTGAAAAAAGTCAAACTTGAACCCAAATCCAATGATGTGGCAACCTTTTTTGTGGATTTCACTTTGAATTCACGTTAGCTGACAAGTCAACCAAATGTAAATCATAACTCGACGTTGATCTGATGTCTGTGCCCAGTGGGTACTGCCACGTAGGTACATGCATGCACGTTCGAAGACAGACAGACAGACAGACAGACAGACAGACAGACAGACAGACAGACAGACAGACAGACAGACAGACAGACAGACAGACAGACAGACAGACAGACAGACAGACAGACAGACAGACAGACAGACAGACAGACAGACAGACAGACAGACAGACAGACAGACAGACAGACAGACAGACAGAGGCATGTGCATGCATTGAGCGTCTCTGCATGAATCACAAAGCCATAGCACAGGTGATTGAAATGTTATACATATACTGTGTGTCCAAAGCAGCATGTCATCATACACTGAGTGTACAAAACATTAGGAATACCTTAATAATATTGAGTTGAACCCCTTTTGCCCCCAGAACAACATCAATTTGTCAAGGAATGGACTCTACAAGGTGTGGAAAGCTTTCCACAGGGGTGCTGGCCCATGCTGACTCCAATGTCAAGTTGCCTGGATGTCTTTTGGGTGGACTCTTGATACACATCGTTAACTGTTGAGCATGAAAAATGCCGCAGCATTGCAGCTCTTGACACAAACCAGTGTGACTGGCACCTACTACCATACCCCGTTCAAAGGCACTTAAATCTTCACCCTCTGAAAAGCACATACACAATCCAAGTCAATCCATGTCATAATCCACATACACAATCCAAATCCAAGGCTTAAAAATCCTTCTTTAACCTGTCTCATCGCCTTAATCTACAAGAACTGAAGTGGATTCAATAAGGGATCATAGCTTTCACCTGGATTCACCTGGTCGGTCTATGTCATGGAAAGAGCAGGTGTTCTTAATGTTTTGTCCACTCGGTGTAAATGCAAAGGTCCACCATTATAGTAAACTGTAGACATTTAAATCATTATCAATTCTTATGATTGACTTTTGAAAATAATTCTAATCCCCTCATTGTTTGTCAAATTCAGGTAGAGATTTGGAGAAGTGCTACTACAGGTAAGAGGAGATCACTGTAGTTTGTGGCTTTTAAGTTTATCTTGCATTTTCATCATAGTCAGTTACTCACATAGAGTTGCTCTTTAGGTGGTCCTTTATAACAACGCACCAACATGAAAATAGAGTCAATACCACCTGAGGAAAGAACCAAGGGGAGCGACAGATAAAGGGAAGATAATCAAGGAGGTGATGGAGTCCAGGTGAGTGTTATGAGGCGCAGTTGAGCGAGAAGATGGTGACAGGGGCCGGACAGGGAGTATACGTGACAATTTTATCAATTACCTTAATGACCAGAAAAAAATATATCAAGTTTACTCATCCAGAGCTAAGCTTTAGCAATGTTGCTAATTATCCATAGGATATCGTGTTTTTGTCATTTTAGGAAACTATCGCTTTAACTGCCACCACCTTGCTTCACCGTAGGGATGGTGCCAGATTTCCTCCAGACGTGAAGCTTGGCGTTCAGGCCAAAGATTTCTTTGATTGATTTGAATTCCTCAGACCAGAGAATCTTGTTTCTCATGGTCTGAGAGTCTTTAGGTGCCTTTTGGCAAACTCCAAGCGGGCTGTATTGTGCCTTTTACTGAGGATTGGCTTCAGTCCGGCCACTCTACCATAAAGGCCTGATTGGTGGAGTGCTGCAGAGATGGTTGTCCTTCTGGAAGATTCTCCTATCTCCACAGAGAAACTCTGGAGCTCTGTCAGAGTGACCATATGGTTCTTGGTCACCTCTCTGACCAAATAGTTATCAGTTTTGAGCAGTTTAATTAAGTGATAGTTAATTGTATTTGGTTCTGCTGTACATGTACGCTGCGGTCACAAGACACAGGTCCACTTATTGTCCCTAGAATTTCTAAGCAAACAGCTGGTGGCAGGGTTTTCTCCCATTGTGCTCCATTTTTTTGGAATGGTCTGCCTATCGATGTGAGAGACGCAGACTCGGTCTCAACCTGTTAAGTCTTTATTGAAGACTCATCTTTTCAGTAGGTCCTATGATTGAGTATAGTCTGGCCCAGGGGTGCGAAGGTGAACAGCAAGGCACTGGAGTGATGAACCACACTTGCTGTCTCTGCCTGGCTGGCTCCCCTCTCCCCACTGGGATTTTCTGCCTCTGACCCTACTACGGGGACTGAGTCACTGGCTTACTAGTGCTCTTCCATACTGGCCCTAGGAGGGGTGCATCAGGTCATGCCAGTCTTTTTTTGCAATACTCAACTTGAGTGAATTGAGTCACTGATGTGATCTTCCTGTCCAGTTTTGCATCCCCTCGGGCTCATGCGGTGGAGGAGATCTTTGTGGGCCGGGCTATACTCAACCTTGTCTCAGTAAGTTGGTGGTCTGTTGATATGCCTCTAGGGGTGTGGTGACTGTGCTTTGGCAAAGTGGGTAGGGTTTTATCCTACCTGGTTGGCCCTGTCCAGGTCGGACAGTGCCACAGTGGCCACCGACCCCCCTTGTCTCAGTCCCCAGTGTCTATGCTGCAGAGTCTATGTGCAGGGGCCTAGCAGTCTATCCTATCTGGTGAAATTATCCTTTCTTATCTGTTTTTTTCTGTTTCTCTCTCTCTCCCCTCCCGGAAGACCTGAGTCTTAGGACCATGTCTCAGGACTACCCGATGACTCCTGGCTGTCGCAGTCTCCAGTCCACCTGGTTGTTCTGTTCCAGTTTCTGCTGGTCTAACTGTGGTTAAGAAACCCTGACCTGTTCACCGGACATGCTACCTTGTCCCGGACCTGCTGTTGTTGAGCATCTCTCTCCCTCTCCCCTCTCTCTCTCTCTCTCTCTCTTTTCCTCTCTCTCTACCGCATCTGCTGTCTCAACCTCGGAATGCTGGGCTATGAAAAGCCAACTGACATTTACTCCTGAGGTGCTGACCTGTTGCACCCTCTACGACCACTGTGATTATTATTTGACCCTGTTGATCATCTATGAATGTTTGAACATCTTGACGAACTATCTGGCCTTAATGGCCAGGTACTCTTATAATCTCCACCTTGCACAGCCAGGTTCCTGCTGGAGTTAAATATTGTCTTAATATTTTACAAATGTTCCATCCCGAGAATAAATCACTTTTCTCCCGGATAAGTGTCATTCAAAAGCATTACATAGCATAAAAGCCCATAGATGTAGCTAGCTGTATGCACTCTTGCATAAATACATAAAACTAGCTTTGGTAGGCCAATCTTTTTGAGTGTGAACTGTATTACTGTACTGTATTGTCTTAGTATTATATGGACTGGAATTACACACACCATTCTAGACATGATAAAGCAGGAGAGAACATGTGATTCTGGTGCAGCATATCCGGCCTACAAAGTTACAAGTATAGGCAAGTGAATTTGATTTTAATTTTGAAATATAATACAGTCAATATGCATAATTCCTAGGCTGACGCATCCCTACATATATTTCATAATATTTAACCTAATGTTATTAGCCTTCCTCCTCTCTCTATTGTTGCTTCATTCCTTCCTTGCTTTCAACAGTTAAATGAAATACGTTCCTTATCTTCATCATTCTAACGACGTCCTTGAATAATATATTATTAGAATTCGATGCAGAAGGCTTTCACTTTCACAATTCTGATAACTCTATGAAGGGATCAGAAGGAAAATGGCGGACTTAAGACAGTGTGGTGCGGCAAGTGCCGCTTCTCATTCGAATGCTGTAATTTTATCTAAACCATCAGGTTTACGCCGATCCCAGCTAAGTAACTCATGCAAAGAGTTAAAGCGCAATTATGTGTTTTATCTACCATACTCTGCCATGATTGTCAGTTATGTAGCTGCTCTACTGATAATCTCAGTGCGTCCTTGCTGGGATGACACAATCAGTCTACTACCTGAGAATATCAATACCAAACACATTGGTTCACCGTTCCACAGGAGCGGACAGTACACAGCATACCATAATGTTCTGAATAATGGTCAAGTCTACCTCGCTCCTTATTCTACTGAACCGCTTAGGCGTAACAAACACAAGTCCAACATTTATCGGAAACTGTTAAACTACTTGTTCACTACCCTCCTGCTCTCCGGGGATGTACAACTCAATCCTGGGCCCAATATCACCGAGCCAGTGATACGCACTGGAGTGGAGAGCGGTTGCTGCTTGGAGGTGGGTGAGTGCTATGGTCCTATGGTTTCTCTCGACTTAGGATAGATTTTGACTCTTCAAACATACCAGAGTCGCTATATGTGATCCCTGACTCTGCTTCTGGTATGTATTTTTAATTAGTTCCCCGCATCCAGTGCAGGCGGAGGGATTGTTAATTGCGCTCAACTGCCCCTAATCAAAACGAAACAAAACGGCCTAAACCCAGCCGCCAGAAAACACAAAAAATTTAACTTTTTTCAATGTGTTAATCACTTCGAGTCATCTGGGACCCACGAGCTAAGCCAAGGGACTACTAGGGGGGCACTTGAACATTCGTAGTGTCATTCCAAAAAGTGATCAAATTCAACATCTACTCACAGACTCCAACCTTGACTTTCTCTGCCTCTCAGAGACATGGCTCCATAAACACTCTCCATATGCTGCTTTGATTGTGCTTGGCTACAATGTTTTCAGAAGAGACAGGATTGAAGGAAGAGGAGGGGGTGTGATGATTTACATTAAAGAACATATCCGATGTAAACAAATTGAGTGGTCATGTGATAATGAACTAGAATGTATTGGCCTGAATGTTACACTGTCTCCCCAAATGTATTTTACCCTTATTGGAATGTATAGCCCACCTTCCACCAAAAGTGTGTTTTTTGATCAGTTTAATACCATGCTTAGGGAATGTGATTTTGGGAAAGAGGTCATCTTAATGGGAGATTTTAACATTAATTATGAAGACAAATGTTGTAGGAAAACCCTCAAACGGATCACTAATACCTTTGACCTTACACAGTTAGTTAAAGGGCCAACCAGGGTGACTTGTTGCTCTAAAACACAGATTGATTTGGTGTTCAGTAATAAACCAGAGAGAGTGACTAAATCATTCAATATGGTTACCAATTTGTAAGTCGCTCTGGATAAGAGCGTTAAATGACTTAAATGTAAATGTACTGGGCTATCTGAACATAATCTGACACTTATAGCCAGAAAGCTGTCTAAGAGCAGGTTTAACCTCTCTACTGTTAGAAAGCCGGATCAACTCAGAATACCTAAGAGTGAATTAAACTATTTTGAAAAAGCAATTAAGGGAATAAACTGGAATGATCTCTTGTCCTATACAGACGTGGAAGCTGATAGTCAGGTTTTTCTATCCACAATCCAGACTACAATAAATGGCTTCCTAAAGAAAATCAAATCCAAACCTGGCCAAAAGAGCACTCTTCCTTGGCTAAATGGAGAAATCTGGAAATTGATGAAAGAACGAGATTATGCTCTAAAAATAGCCCTAAAATCTAAATTAGAGCATGACAGACAGGTTTACCATGTTGAGAAATAAGGTGATGAAAGAAATCAGACAGGCCAAGGCAAACTTTTTTATTAACATAATTGGTGAAGCAAAGGGAAATTCTAAATTGATATGGGAGAATCTAAAAAAGTTAACAGGGAAAGACCATAGTAGCACTGCAAAAAGACTAGAAATCATGGTGAATAACAGTCTAACACAGGATGCAGTCCAATAGCCTTCAATTCCTACTTTATTGACTCTGTCACTGACACAGAACCCTCCACTGGTTTCTTGGGCTCAGTGCTAAATGACACTCAACCTGTCTTCATCATAAGGGAGGTTTCTGAGTCAAAGAACAAGGTGATTAGCTCACTAAAGAACTGAGTCACTCATTACTAAGGTCAAACACATCTATTGGTCTCGGTGTGTTTCAAGGGTATGGAAGTCACGTGAGTAACTACAGGCCCATTAGTATACTACCTGTGGTGTCAAAGGTTGTTGAAAAGTGTGTAGCAGAACAACTGATTGCCCACCTGCAGTCTTGCTTCAGAGCGAAACACTCCACAGTAACGGCCAACTGCTTTCTTCTGAAAATGTGAAGTCCAAGATGGACAAAGGGGGTGCTGTTCAAGATCCTTAATGGCCTGGCTCCCCCTCCACTCAATATTTTTGTTAAACAGAAAACCCAGACATATGGCAGCAGATCCACTAGGTCTGCCATGAGAGGTGACTGTATAGTTCCCCTAAGGAAAAGCACCTTTAGTAAATCTGCATTCTCTGTGAGAGCTTCCCATGTCTGGAATACACTGCCATCAGACACACATAACTGCACCACATATCACACTTTCACAAAATGCTTGAAGACATGGCTAAAGGTCAATCAGATTTGTGAACATGGTCCCTAGCTGTGTGTTGCCGCTTTCCATGTTGTCTGTTGTCTGTAGCTTGTGAGGTGTGGAAACACTTTGTTGCTTTTATGAATTTTGTCTTGCTGCTTTTTGTTCTATGTTGCTCTGTCTGTATGCTACGTCTTGCTTGTCCTATGTTGCTCTGTCTGTATGTTATGTCTTGCTTGTCCTATGTTGCTATGTTTTGCTTGTTCTATGTTGCTATTGTCTATATTGTAATTGTTTTTAATAACCTGCCCAGGGACTGCGGTTGAAAATTAGCCGGCTGGCTAAAACCGACACTTTTACTGAAACGTTGATTAATGTGCACTGTCCCTGTAAAAATAAAAAATAAACTAAACTAAACTAAACTTTTCTTCACAAAGACTGAATGTTTAATTATGGGTATGAATAAATAACTGCTATAGCCTACATCACGAGTTCGCTTTTCTGTCTAACTAGTTCTATTTGCTGCTATATGTAACATTCAGCAAAAAAAAACTTGTGTCCCTCTTCAAATAGTCAATTGGTATAAGATATTCAAAAAAAATGTATGACCAGTAAGTTCTTCTAGTCTAGCTTTTCCTGCATGGGACACCAAGGAGAGAGGAGGAGAGAGGCTAGCGGAGGAGGAGAGAGGCTAGCGGAGGAGGAGAGAGGCTAGCGGAGGAGGAGAGAGGCTAGCGGAGGAGGAGAGAGGCTAGCGGAGCACAGGTGCTTGCATATTGAGCAAGAGACAGAGGCTAAAAGTTAGAAGCTTATTATGCATAACCAGTGTCGACTCATCATTCAGGGCCGTCATTCATTGAGTTAATAAAGCTGCATACAAACTTGGTCTCTTTCTTACTTTTTGAGTAAGGAAGCCTAGCTCAGTGCTTTCTGTGGTCGTGGGGCAGCCAGCAGAAATTACGGTCCAGATGTTCTCTAGTGAACATTACCAGTGGCTCAGAGTTCTGTCACTCATGGGGGCACTACATCACCACAAAATCTATGGGTAGAGCTAAAAAAAATGTAATCCCCTTGGGTGCTGCCATAGATTTACATTACAATTACCCATCTAAGAAGACTCAAAGTCATTGGCCACAGAAACAATTGTGTCAAATCGCGGTATAGCTACAGTAACTTTGATTGGACTGATCATATCAACATTATACTTTCAAAATCTTAGCTAGCAAGCTAGCAGTTATCATCATGAATCAAGTCGACAATCTACTGGCAAATCCTTTTCAAACCTTGTGATATGAAGAGAAATAATGGAGAGAAATTATAGATAAAATGTATCGGTGCTCATCGCCGATTGAACACAAACATTACACAACAAGTTGAAAATCGCAAATTCAACAATGAGTGGTTTGGGTTAGGGTTAGGGTTAGGGTTAGGAATCAGTGGCTAACTGCATGCATTGCAAAACAATCCTACCCTGCTATTCAGTGGAGTGGGTGTGTGATCCAAGTCTAGGTTTAAGGGTCTCTTTTCCAAGTTTAAAAGGATAAACATTCAACATTGGTCATGCTGTCTATCCAGCATGACTTCTGCCGCGCTCAAATCAACTGGAAACTCGGAACTGGGAAATCTGAACCTTGTTTTTTCCAAGTTCCCAGTTGTCTTGAAAGCACCATAAATCCAATTTAAATGGTCCAGATGGCAATTTGATTACTTGTTCAGCAGTCTTATGACTTGGGGGTAGAAGCTGTTAAAGGAGCCTTTTGGACCTAGACTTGGCATTCTGGGACTGCTTGCCTTGCGGTAGAGGAGAGAATAGTCTATGACTTGGGTGCAAGGAGTCTTTGACAATTTGTGAGGCATTCCTCTGAAACCGCCTAATATGTAGGTCCTGGATGACAGGAAGCTTGGCCCCATTGATGTACTGAGCCGTACGCACTACCCTAGTGCCTTATGGTCAAGATGCCGAGCAGTTACCATACCAGGCGGTGATGCAACTGATTAGGATGCTCTCAATGGTGCAGTTGTAGAACGTTTTGAGGATCTGGGGACCCATGCCAAATATTCTCAGTCTCCTGAGAGGGAAAAGTCATTGTTGTGCCTTTTTCACGACTGTCTTGTTGTGTTTGGACCATGATAGTTGGTGGTCTAGAGTGTTTTTCATCTGGTTGCACATGTGACATGCTGGTAGACATTAAGTAAAGCGGATTTAAGTTTGCCGGTCTTTATATTACAGTAGTATAGGCTATGCTGCAGCAAACATAGGCCTACCTGTCACAAGACAAAAAGTTCCCATGATGAGATGATATGTAGGTCTACATACATGGTGAACTGCGTCCCACACTGAGATGGGCTGTATGTGCCAACACTGAGGGTAGATTCATCATGCAAAGGCCTTAGAGAAGCCAGATTTAGACATGACATATCATTTAACAGGTCCATTTCACACCATGCTGTTCATATAATGTATTAGAATTTACCGGTTTCTCACAGTTATTTATCCTGGGAAAAGGGAGTGGTTTTGGCCGGTAAATCCCGGTATATCTCAATATCCCACCATTGAACCCTAGTTCCTGCCTTTCTATGAGTTTGTCCTAGCTACATATGCATTGCTTGCTGTTTGGGGTTGTAGACTTAGTTTCTGTAGAAGCACTTTGTGACATCTGCTGTTTTGATTTGATATTATTAACAAGTGACATGAAAATCCCATCAAAAGTAAAGTGGATTTTATTTTTTTGGGTGGGGTTGTGATGGTGTGGTCTTGCATTGTAATTGTGTTTGTTGTAGCTATAAAGTATTCACCCACCTTGGCATTTTTCCTAATTTGTTGCCTTAGAACCTGGAATTAAAATAGGGGTTGTATATCATATAATTTTCACAATATGCCTGCCACTTAGATATAAAATATTTTTTATTGTGAAACAAACAAGAAATGAGACAAAAGAAAACAGAAAACTTGAGCCTGTATAACCATTCATCCCCCAGTCAATACTTTGTAGAGCCACCTTTTGCAGCAATTACAGCTGCAAGTCTCTTGGGGTATGTCTCTATAAGCTTGGCACATCTAGCCACTGCAACTTTTTCCCATTCTTCAAGGCAAAACTGCTCCATCTCCGTCAAGATGGATGGGTTCCGCTGGAGTACAGCAATCTTTAAGTCATACCACAGATTCTCAATTGGATTGAGGTCTGGGCTTTGACTAGGCCATTCCAAGACATTTAAATGTTTCCCCTTACCACTCAAGGGTTGCTTTAGCATTATGCTGAGGTTCATTGTCCTGCTGGAAGGTGAACCTCCGACCCAGTGTCAAATCTATGGAAGACTGAAACAGGTTTCCCTTAAGAATTTCCCTGTATTTAGCGACATCCATCATTCCTTCAATTCTGACCATTTTCCCCGTCCCTGCCGATGAAAAACATCCTCACAGCATGATGCTGCCACTACCATGCTTCACTGTGGGGATGTTGTTTTTGGGGTGATGAGAGGTGTTGTGCTTGTGCCAGACATAGTGTTTTCCTTGATGGCCAAAAAGCTCAATTTTTGTCTCATGTGACCAGAGTACCTTCTTCCATATGTTTGGGGAGTCTCCCACATGCCTTTTGGTGAACTCCAAACTTGTTTGCTTACTTTTTTCTTCAAGCAATGTTTTTTTTAGGCCTCTCTTCCATAAAGCCCAGCTCTGTGGAATGTGTGGCTTAAAGTGGTCCTATGGACAGATGCTCCAATCTCCGCTGTGGAGCTTTGCAGCTCCTTCAGGGTTATCTTTGGTCTCTTTGTTGCCTTTTTGATTAATGCCCCTCTTGCCTGGTCCGTGTGTTTTGGTGGTGGTGCTCTCTTGGCAGGTCTGTTGTGGTGCCATATTTTTTCAATTTTTTAAATAACGGATTTAATGGTGCTCCATGGGCTGTTCAAAGTGTCTGATAATCTTTTAGAACCCAACCCTGATCTTTACTTCTCCACAACCTTATCCCAGAATTGTTTAGAGAGCTCTTTGGTATTCATGGTGTCTCTTGCTTGGTGGTGCCTCTTGCTTAGTGGTGTTGCAGACTCTGGGGCCTTTCGGAGCAGGTGTATAAATACTGAGATCATGTGACACTTAAATAATGTCCACCTGTGTGCAATCTAACTAATAATGTGACTTCTGATGGTAATTGTTTGCACCAGATTGTCGTGTCTTTGGCTATGCTGGATTAAGTGATATGACATGCTATTCTATAATTTTTTAAAATCTGTAATTAATATTACCTGATTGAACTAATCATGTAAATGTAATTAACTAGAAAGTCGGGGCACCACAAAATAATGTTTATAGAGCTGTTATCTTCCGAATAAACTCTTAAAGACCTGATAATCTTTTACCTCAATAGCAGTCAATATTTAATCATAACCTTATTCAGTCTCATCTGAAAGTTAACTAACAAGTAGAATCAGCAATATAAAATTTGGTTTAATTATTTATTTACTAAATATCTAAATAATCTCGCAGAATTACATCTACACAGAATGGATCATACATTGATTACAAACGGCGTCGTAAAGGAAAACGTCCCTAGTGGACGGAACAGATATGACGGCTGTTTACACAAAGAAAGGGGGTTGGGTTTTGAATGAAAGAGTGGAAGACTG
Source organism: Oncorhynchus gorbuscha (assembly GCF_021184085.1). Lineage (NCBI taxonomy): Eukaryota > Metazoa > Chordata > Actinopteri > Salmoniformes > Salmonidae > Oncorhynchus > Oncorhynchus gorbuscha. The sequence goes on from NC_060178.1 coordinate 102,885,128, forward strand.
AGGAACAAAAATATTTTGTGTCTCTATCGGGCCATAGGCAGCTATGCTATCGTAACTACAGTATATTATGCATTCTAAATAACCGGCCATTTGAAAATGAAAAATGCAATAAATGTTTAGATTGGTCGTATATAGAAGGCCGGGTTGTCCAGCTTGGATCTCTTGTCCTCTGAAGAATGTCTAGTGCTGAACTGGATCGTGGTAGACGGATACTCTGTCCGTCTTCTCCTAGCCCACGTTTACAGTTGCTGCGGCTAACTCAATCGGCTAGGAGGTTTCACTTCTTTAGTGAATATGAGTTCAAAGTTCATACCAAGTTGCCATACTTTAAACTCATGCTATATTCTGGCTGGTATTGTCGAAACTCATCCTTTCGGAGTGTTGATCGTCATCTTCATGCTGAAATTTGATGCTAATTTCGTTAGGTTCTTGTCGTTCAACCAGAACTCACGCTGAGGTTGGCTTAGATGATCTTGTTCTTTTAACGCAAGGACCGCAAGTCCTCACATCCTTGGAACAGAAAGTTGTATTTTCATCAACAGGTTTATATTGTGGTGAAAGAAGGGCGTGTTTCATAGTTTCAACCAATGTCTGTTCACTTGGGCAGGGCCTCTGAGTGAGCAGAGTTTACTCTATGACAACCAATTCTCTTATTTAGAAGCTAAAATTACATGTAATCTTTTCACAGATAGTTTCACATTTAAACATTTAAATTGCACAACAATTCCATGTGAATCTGATAACTATAATGTGTAGACTTTCCAAGATACAGTTTATGTCATACTATCATTAGTAATACAACTGGTTGGATTACTGAAATATGGTTCCGTTTCCACCTTTTGATGTTACCAGACTCTCAATGTTACAAAGGCTTTACAAGTGTCAACTCAATAAAGTAGAGAGAGAGAAAAGGGGAAAGGTATTTATGGGGTCTTAAACCTCCCCCAACAGGCCAGTGTGATCTTATTTAGGGACCTCATACAAAGATGATGAATATATATGCACGCACCACTATTCCGGTATTTTTTTGAATTTTTTAAAACAAGTAACAAGTAACAAACAAGTTTCATTTCACTTCACCAATGTTGACTATTTTGTGTATGTTCATTACATGAAATCCAAATAAAAATCTATTTAAATTACAGGTTGTAATGCAACATAATAGGAAAAATGCCAAGGGGATGAATTGCAAGGCTCTGTATGTGTAGCTAAACAATAATTCAGCTGCTCACTTAACACCCTGTATGCACTCCTGCATATGTGTGTGTGTGTGTGTGTGTGTGTGTGTGTGTGTGTGTGTGTGTGTGTGTGTGTGTGTGTGTGTGTGTGTGTGTGTGTGTGTGTGTGTGTGTGTGTGTGTGTGTGTGTGTGTGTGTGTGTGTGTGTGTGTGTGTGTGTGTGTGTGTGTGTGTGTGTGTGTGTGTATGTGTGTGTGTTGTACTTGTCATAGCGAGGATTAAAGATGCTGTGTCAGTACATGTAGCTTGAAAATAAGTCAGCTGCTGATTAAACTCTGCTTTACGTTGATCTCTTTTTACAGAGATGCAATGTCAGTCAGTTTGTTGGGAGACAGACCAGGGCCCTATATTTGGATCTCAATTGAAGTGTGAGACAGACAAGCTGATGTACTGACGTGTTTTCCCCCACCACAATAACGATCCCTGTAGACATGATAGCAAAACTATTGAGAACACAAATGAATGTTTCCTCCCTTCTCCCTAAGACACGTCAGCCTGACAGTCACAGATACTTTAAGATGAAGAGTCACCAAGGGAAATGAACTCTGATGATGCTGGATGACAGATTATTGCTGGAGTTGAATTGGGAAGAGGGAGGAAGAGGCACACGGAAGGGAAGAAAAACATCAGGGTATTCTGTCGATGTTCACATTTAAAACACGCAAACCAATCAACAGCGGCAGTGTTGACTTGACATATTGTGTCAAGATAATATTGCGCATCCAAAGTTGCCCTCCACTAAAAAAAACATTATCCTTGTCTTCGATTGAGGCCTAGCCTGGTCACTTGTAAAATATGATTCCAGAAATATAATGTTGACTAAACTGTCACAAACAGTACTCCACTACTACACTACCCTCCACAACACCACTACCCTCCACAACACCACTACCTTTCACAACACCACAACCCTCCACTTCTCCACTACCCTCCACTACTCTCCGCTAACCACTACAACACAACTTGTCTGGCAGACATATCAGTGTGGATGACGGATCACCACCTCAAGCTGAACCTCGGCAAGACGGAGCTGCTCTTCCTCCCGGGGAAGGACTGCCCATTCCATGATCTCGCCATCACGGTTGACAACTCCATTGTGTCCTCCTCCCAGAGCGCCAAGAACCTTGGCGTGATCCTGGACAACACCCTGTCGTTCTCAACCAACATCAAGGCGGTGGCCCGTTCCTGTAGGTTCATGCTCTACAACATCCGCAGAGTACGACCCTGCCTCACACAGGAAGCGGCGCAGGTCCTAATCCAGGCACTTGTCATCTCCCGTCTGGATTACTGCAACTCGCTGTTGGCTGGGCTCCCTGCCTGTGCCATTAAACCCCTTCAACTCATCCAGAACGCCGCAGCCCGTCTGGTGTTCAACCTTCCCAAGTTCTCTCATGTCACCCCGCTCCTCCGTTCTCTCCACTGGCTTCCAGTTGAAGCTCGCATCCGCTACAAGACCATGGTGCTTGCCTACGGAGCTGTGAGGGGAACGGCACCTCAGTACCTCCAGGCTCTGATCAGGCCCTACACCCAAACAAGGGCACTGCGTTCATCCACCTCTGGCCTGCTCGCCTCCCTACCACTGAGGAAGTACAGCTCCCGCTCAGCCCAGTCAAAACTGTTCGCTGCCCTGGCCCCCCAATGGTGGAACAAACTCCCTCACGACGCCAGGACAGCGGAGTCAATCACCACCTTCCGGAGACACCTGAAACCCCACCTCTTTAAGGAATACCTAGGATAGGATAAGTAATCCCTCTCACCCCCCCCTTAAGTTTTAGATGCACTATTGTAAAGTGACTGTTCCACTGGATGTCATAAGGTGAATGCACCAATTTGTAAGTCGCTCTGGATAAGAGCGTCTGCTAAATGACTTAAATGTAAATGTAAATGTAACTACACCACTACCCTCCACCACTACCCTCCACTACCCTACACTACCACTGCGATCTTTACACCACTACCCTCCACTACCCTCCACTACCACTGCGATCTTTACACCACTACCCTCCACCACTACCCTCCACTACCACTGCTATCTTTACTCCACCACTACCCTCCACTACCACTGCGATCTTTACACCACTACCCTCCACTACCACTGCAATCATTACACCACTACCCTCCACCACTACCCTCCACTACCACTGCTATCTTTACTCCACCACTACCCTCTACTACCACTGCAATCATTACACCACAGCCCTCCACCACACCACTACCCTAAGCTACTCCACTACACCTCTACCATCCACTATACCTCTACCCTCCACCACTCCACTACCCTGCTACCCTCCTCTACACCACAACCCACCACTCCCCAACCACAACCATTCGCTACCCTCCACTACACCGCTACCCTCCACCACACCACTACCCTCCACTCCACTACAACAACACCCTCCACTACACCACTACACCACTTCCCTCTACAACCCTCCACCACTCCACTACCCTCCACCACTCCACATCTCCCCTCCTCTACCCTCCACCACTCCAATACCCTCCACCACTCCACTACCCTCCTCTACACCACAGCCCTCCACCACACCACTACCCTAAAATATACCACTACACCTCTACCCTCCACCACTCCACTACCCTGCTACCCTCCTTTACACCACTACCCTCCACTACAACAACCACCCTCCACCACTCCACTAGGCATAATGTGCCTTTTAAAAAGGCACCCTCTCAGATATTCATGGAAATCGCATTCATGGTAAACGCTGTGTATTTCGGCTTCAAGGACAAAGTGCTGAATACCGGCCTCTGTCTGGGATGCTGGAAATGGAAGGACTTTCTGTGTGTGTGTGTGTGTGTGTGTGTGTGTGTGTGTGTGTGTGTGTGTGTGTGTGTGTGTGTGTGTGTGTGTGTGTGTGTGTGTGTGTGTGTGTGTGTGTGTGTGTGTGTGTGTGTGTGTGTGTGTGTGTGTGTGTGTGTGTGTGTGTGTGTGTGTGTGTGTGTGTGCTTGCTTGCCTAGTGCTGACCAGCAACACACAAGGATAGACAGTGGGGAGGAGTGGTTACAGAGACTGGTGATATTACAGAGACTGGTGATATTACAGAGACTAGTGATATTACAGAGACTAGTGATATTACAGAGACTAGTGATATTACAGAGACTATTGATGTTACAGAGACTAGTGATATTACAGAGACTAGTGATATTACAGAGACTAGTGATGTTACAGAGACTAGTGATGTTACAGAGACTGGTGATATTACAGAGACTAGTGATATTACAGAGACTAGTGATATTACAGAGACTAGTGATGTTACAGAGACTGGTGATATTACAGAGACTGGTGATATTACAGAGACTGGTGATGTTACAGAGACTAGTGATGTTACAGAGACTAGTGATGTTACAGAGACTAGTGATATTACAGAGACTAGTGATATTACAGAGACTAGTGATGAGACTAGTGATGTTACAGAGACTGGTGATATTACAGTGATATTACAGAGACTGGTGATGTTACAGATATGATGTTACAGAGACTAGTGATATTACAGAGACTAGATATTACTAGTGATATTACAGAGACTAGTCCACCTGATGCTGCTGCTCCAGTTTCAGGCCTGGGCCCTAGACCATGTCCCAGGACTGATGAGGACTTAGTCCACCTGGCCAGAGTTTCAACTGACCTGTGATATTGACATGATGGCTCCTTGCTGTCCCCAGTCCACCTGAGTGAGTTTCATTTCTGCCTTATTATTATTTGACCATGCTGGTCATTTATGAACATTTGAACATCTTGGTCATTTTCTGATATTACAGCCAGACTATTGATTTTGGCCTTTCTATTTTTCCTACAGAGACTATTGTATCATTACAGAGACTAGTGATATTACAGAGACTAGTGGTATTACAGAGACTAGTGGTATTACAGAGACTAGTGATATTACAGAGACTAGTGATGTTACAGAGACTAGTGGTATTACAGAGAGTAGGGCTACCGACGTTAAAGCTAATCTGAAGATGGTGCTGGCTAAGGCTAAAACTGGCGAGTGTGGAGAGTATAGGGATATTGTTATCCATGTCAGCACCAACGATGTTAGGATGAAACAGTCAGAGGTCACCAAGCGCAACAGCTTCAGCGTGTAAATCAGCTAGAAAGATGTCGGCATTGATTTTCTCTGGCCCCCTCCCAGTTAGGGGGAATGATGAGCTCTACAGCAGAATCTCACAACTCAATCGCTGGTTGAAAACTGTTTTCTGCCCCTCCCAAAAGACAGAATTTGTAGATAATTGACCCTCTTTCTGGGACTCACCCACAAACAGGACCAAGCCTGGCCTGCTGAGGAGTGACGGACTCCATCCTAGCTGGAGGGGTGCTCTCATCTTATCTATGAAATAGACAGGGCTCTATCTCCCCTAGCTCCACAATGAAATAGGGTGCAGGCCAGGCAGCAGTTAGCCAGCCTGCCAGCTTAGTGGAGTCTGCCACTAGCATAGTCAGTGTAGTCCGCTCAGCTATCCCCATTGAGACGGTGTCTGTGCCTCGATCTAGGTTGGGCAAAACTTTACATGGCTGTGTTCACATTAGCAATCTCACTGGAATAAAGACCTCCTCCATTCCTGTCATTATTGAAAGAGATTGTGATATCTCTCATCTCAAAATAGTGCTACTTAATGTTAGATCCCTCACTTCCAATGCAGTTATAGTCAATTAACTAATCACAGATCATAATATTGATGTGATTGGCCTGACAGAAAGTTGGCTTAAGCCTGATGAATTTACTATGTTAAATGACGCCTCACCACCTGGTTACACTAGTTACCGTATCCCCCGCGCGTCCCGCAAAGGCGGAAGTGTTACTAACATTCACGATAGCACATTTCAAATCGACAAAAAAAAGATTATCCACTAAATTATATCTGGAGTATTTCTCCTGTCTTATCCGGAGTCCTGTGTGAATTTAAGTATGCGCTCTCTAATTCTCTCTTTTTCTCTCTTTCTTTCTCTCGGAGGACCTGAGCCCTAGGTCCTCAGGACTACCTGGCCTGATGACTCCTTGCTGTCCCCAATCCACCTGGTCGTGCTGCTGCTCCAGTTTAAACTGTTCTTCCTGCTGCCTACTCCTGAGGTACTGACCTGCTGCACCCTCGACAACCATTGTGATTATTATTTTTTGAACCTGCTGATCATCTATGAACATTTGAACATCTTGGCCAAGTTCTATTATAACCTCCACCGTCACAGCCAGAAGAAGACTGGCCACCCCACATAGCCTAGTATATCTCTTGGTTTCTTCCTAGATTCTGGCCTTTCTTGGGAGTTTTTAGCCACCGTGCTTCTACACCTGCATTGCTTGCTGTTTGGGGTTTTAGGCTGGGTTTCTGTACAGCACTGTATGACATCGGCGAATGTAAAAAGTGCTTAATAACTACATTTCAGTGATTGATTGATTATTCAATCTGAACTTACAATGTTTTTGCAATTTAACTGAAGGTGTCATCCCAACCCTTTTACGGGAGAGTGCTAAGGCTCTGTCACAATCGTCATATGGAGTAGACCAAAGCGCAGCGTGGTTAGAATACATTCTTCTTTATTAATGAAGGACACGAAAAACACTTAAACAAAAACAACAAAACGAATAAGACAAACTTGACCGATATATAAGAAATGTGCTAACGTATAACATAGACAATAACCCACAAAATACCCAAAGAAGATGGCTGCCTAAATATGGTTCCCAATCAGAGACAATGATAAACACCTGCCTCTAATTGAGAACCAATCTAGGCAACCATAGACCAACATAAACACCTAGCTGAAAACAACCTCATAAATCTACAAAACCCTAGACAGTGCAAACACCCTAGAATGGGACAAAAACACACATATCACCCATGTCACACCCTGACCTAACCAAAATAATAAAGAAAACAAAGAATACTAAGGTCAGGGTGTGACAGGCTCATCTTAGGTGTCAAATCATAGCCTATTCATCTCTGCTCAAAAAAGTATGTATACAATAACAAGAGAAGATTGAGAGAGAAATCTCCCAATTGAAGGAAAAACATAAGAAACAAGGGGATGGGGACACTAATACAGTTGACTGCAGCGAAATGGGGGCTTGATTCTCTTTTTTCGTACTTATAAAGCTGGGAAACTTCTGAACGATGTATTCCAAATATAATATCAGTACAGGGAAAACTTACTTCTTGTCCCAAAGAAAGAAAGAAAACATTTGCTGGGTACTAAGAGACCCTATTGTCACATCATGACTATAGAGAGTCCTTATTTTCTATGGTAGAGTAGGTCAGGGCATGACTGGGGGTTTAGTCTAGTTTATTATTTCTATGTAGGGTTCTAGGTTTGTTTTTCTATGTTGGTGATTGTGTATGATTCCCAATTAGAGGCAGCTGGTAATCGTTGTCTCTAATTGGAGATCATATTTAAGTAGCTGTGTTTACCACCTGTGTTTATGGGATATTGTTTTGAGTTAGTACAAGTCTCTGTAGTATTTGTTTTTGTCTTGCTTAGCTTCACTTTCTATGAAATAATGTGGAACTCAACATCCGCTGTGCCTTGGTCCGACATTTATTCTGGCGATCGTGACACCTATATAAGAATCCTAAATATGTTTCTTCTCTGGAGGACTTTCTCACACATTTGAAGCTGCCAGTCACGTGAAGATAAGGAAATTATAGATGCCCTCATTACTGACTCAGAGATAGAAGCAGCCATCAGAAGCATGCGAAATGGCAAGTGTCCGAGTCCCAATGGGTTCCCCTGTGAGTTCTATAAAACTTTCAGTAAATAATTAATACCGCTGATCTGAGGTGTTCTTCATGAGGTTATAGAGCGCAATAAATACCCAGATACTTGGCGTGAAGCAACCGTCACCCTGTTAAAGAAGCCAAGTAAGGACCCAATAGACTGTGGTTCCCATAGACCAGTAAGTTTATTAAATTGTGACTCTAAAATCCTTTCTAAGACTTAAACAAAACTATTTGAAGAGGTAGTAACAAAATGTATAAGTTCAGATCAAACTGGGTTAATTAAAGGATGTCACTCAACATTGAATATAAGACAAGTTCTGAATATTATCAATTACTCTAAGACCCAACTCAAACAAACAGTTATACTATCTCTCGATGCTGAAAAGGCATTTGACCGCGTCGACTGGGTCTTTCTTTTAGCAACTTAGTTTTTACTCTGTTTATTTAGAACCCAGCGGACAACTAAGAAAAGCTCAAGCCAAGTTTATTCACCCAATGGGTCAGACAGCTGAACAGACAAAAACATATTTACACAAGTATTCAAACCTTTCTCCTATACTGAATCTCCTCCTTACACATCTGGACAGCCAATACATCTCTGTTGGTTGACAGAACCTTAGTGATGCCTGTTCTTCTAACTTCATCTGACCTGACCTTAATTCATCCCCAACTCATCTCTGTTGGTTGACAGAACTGTGATGCCTGTTCTTCTAACTTCATCTGACCTGACCTCAGCCCTAATTCCTCACTCCTCCCCAACTCATCTCTGTTGGTTGACAGAACCTTAGTGATGCCTGTTCTTCTAACTTCATCTGACCTGACCTCAGCCCTAATTCCTCACTCCTCCCCAACTCATCTCTGTTGGTTGACAGAACCTTAGTGATGCCTGTTCTTCTAACTTCATCTGACCTGACCTCAGCCCTAATTCCTCACTCCTCCCCAACTCATCTCTGTTGGTTGACAGAACCTTAGTGATGCCTGTTCTTCTAACTTCATCTGACCTGACCTCAGCCCTAATTCCTCACTCCTCCCCAACTCATCTCTGTTGGTTGACAGAACCTTAGTGATGCCTGTTCTTCTAACTTCATCTGACCTGACCAGCCCTAATTCCTCAGCCCTAGTGATGCCTCTTCTCTTCATCTGACCTCCCCCCTAACTCATCTCTGTTGGTTGACAGAACCTTAGTGATGCCTGTTCTTCTAACTTCATCTGACCTGACCTCAGCCCTAATTCCTCACTCCTCCCCAACTCATCTCTGTTGGTTGACAGAACCTTAGTGATGCCTGTTCTTCTAACTTCATCTGACCTGACCTCAGCCCTAATTCCTCACTCCTCCCCAACTCATCTCTGTTGGTTGACAGAACCTTAGTGATGCCTGTTCTTCTAACTTCATCTGACCTGACCTCAGTCCCCAACTCATCTCTGACCTTGGTCATCTCTGACAGAACCTTAGTGATGCCTGTTCTTCTAACTTCATCTGACCTGACCTCAGCCCTAATTCCTCACTCCTCCTCCTCTGTTGGTTGAACTCAACTCATCTGTTGGGTTGACAGAACCTTAGTGATGCCTGTTCTTCTAACTTCATCTGACCTGACCTCAGCCCTAATTCCTCACTCCTCCCCAACTCATCTCTGTTGGTTGACAGAACCTTAGTGATGCCTGTTCTTCTAACTTCATCTGACCTGACCTCAGCCCTAATTCCTCACTCCTCCCCAACTCATCTCTGTTGGTTGACAGAACCTTAGTGATGCCTGTTCTTCTAACTTCATCTGACCTGACCTCAGCCCTAATTCCTCACTCCTCCCCAACTCATCTCTGTTGGTTGACAGAACCTTAGTGATGCCTGTTCTTCTAACTTCATCTGACCTGACCTCAGCCCTAATTCCTCACTCCTCCCCAACTCATCTCTGTTGGTTGACAGAACCTTAGTGATGCCTGTTCTTCTAACTTCATCTGACCTGACTCAGCCCTAATTCCTCACTCCTCCCCAACTCATCTACAGAACCTTGATGCCTGTTCTTCTAACTCCTCCCCAACTCATCTCTGTTGGTTGACAGAACCTTAGTGATGCCTGTTCTTCTAACTTCATCTGACCTGACCTCAGCCCTAATTCCTCACTCCTCCCCAACTCATCTCTGTTGGTTGACAGAACCTTCTTATGGCAACTGATGCCTGTTCTTCTAAACTTCATCTGACCTGACCTCAGCCCTAATTCCTCACTCCTCCCCAACTCATCTCTGTTGGTTGACAGAACCTTAGTGATGCCTGTTCTTCTAACTTCATCTGACCTGACCTGAATTCCTCACTCCTCCCCAACTCATCTCTGTTGGTTGACAGAACCTTAGTGATTCTTCTAACTTCATCTGACCTGACCCCAATTCTCATCTCCCCAACTGTTGGTTGACAGAACCTTAGTGATGCCTGTTCTTCTAACTTCATCTGACCTGACCTCAGCCCTAATTCCTCACTCCTCCCCAACTCATCTCTGTTGGTTGACAGAACCTTAGTGATGCCTGTTCTTCTAACTCATCTGACCTGACCTCAGCCCTACCTCACTCCTCCCCAACTCATCTCTGTTGGTTGACAGAACCTAATGCCTGTTCTTCTAACTTCATCTGACCTCCTCAGCCCTAACTCAACTCATCTGTTGGTTGACAGAACCTTAGTGATGCCTGTTCTTCTAACTTCATCTGACCTGACCTCAGCCCTAATTCCTCACTCCTCCCCAACTCATCTCTGTTGGTTGACAGAACCTTAGTGATGCCTGTTCTTCTAACTTCATCTGACCTGACCTCAGCCCTAATTCCTCATCCCCAACTCATCTCTGTTGGTTGACAGAACCTTAGTGATGCCTGTTCTTCTAACTTCATCTGACCTGACCTCAGCCCTAATTCCTCACTCCTCCCCAACTCATCTCTGTTGGTTGACAGAACCTTAGTGATGCCTGTTCTTCTAACTTCATCTGACCTGACCTTAATTCCTAAACTCATCACAGAACCTCCTGTTCTTCTAACTTCATCTGACCTGACCTCAGCCCTAATTCCTCACTCCTCCCCAACTCATCTCTGTTGGTTGACAGAACCTTAGTGATGCCTGTTCTTCTAACTTCATCTGACCTGACCTCAGCCCTAATTCCTCACTCCTCCCCAACTCATCTCTGTTGGTTGACAGAACCTTAGTGATGCCTGTTCTTCTAACTTCATCTGACCTGACCTCAGCCCTAATTCCTCACTCCTCCCCAACTCATCTCTGTTGGTTGACAGAACCTTAGTGATGCCTGTTCTTCTAACTTCATCTGACCTGACCTCAGCCCTAATTCTTCTAACATCTGACCTGACCCCAACTCATCTCTGTTGGTTGACAGAACCTTAGTGATGCCTGTTCTTCTAACTTCATCTGACCTGACCTCAGCCCTAATTCCTCACTCCTCCCCAACTCATCTCTGTTGGTTGACAGAACCTGTGTTCTTCTATTCATCTGACCTGACCTTCTCCTCCCCAACTAACTTCATCTGACCTGACCTCAGCCCTAATTCCTCACTCCTCCCCAACTCATCTCTGTTGGTTGACAGAACCTTAGTGATGCCTGTTCTTCTAACTTCATCTGACCTGACCTCAGCCCTAATTCCTCACTCCTCCCCAACTCATCTCTGTTGGTTGACAGAACCTTAGTGATGCCTGTTCTTCTAACTTCATCTGACCTGACCTCAGCCCTAATTCCTCACTCCTCCCCAACTCATCCTGTTGGTTGACAGAACTGATGCCTCCCCAACTGACATCTCTGTTGGTTGACAGAACCTTAGTGATGCCTGTTCTTCTAACTTCATCTGACCTGACCTCAGCCCTAATTCCTCACTCCTCTGTTGGTTGACCCCATGTTGTTCTTTCTAACTCATCTGTATTTCTGTGTTTGTTGGTTGACAGAACCTTAGTGATGCCTGTTCTTCTAACTTCATCTGACCTGACCTCAGCCCTAATTCCTCACTCCTCCCCAACTCACGGCTGTCCTGTTGACTTGTCTCCTTTCCATAGGTTACCTGATGTCTAACAATATGTTCTAACAGAATGTAAATGTTCTGAATTCTCCCTTAGTGACTTGATTAAAGATATTTCAAGTTTTTAAGTCAGAACCCATCACAACATTAAAGAAGTTTGGTTTTGGGGAGCACTTTTTGAAATGGATAGAGTTGATATATTCAAGTCCAAAATCATCTGTTAGAACGAATGGGAATATGTCGCATTCCTTTTCACTACAACAAGGAAATCGTTCAGGAGGTTGTCTCTCACAACTGTTATTTGCCCTTAGTATAGAACCTCTGGCGGAAGCTATTCAAAGTGCCATAAACATTCATGGTCTGCAGGTGGGGCAAAATGAACAAGATATCTCTATATGCAGACGATGTCATCCTGTACATTACAAAGGCAGAGACAATGATTCCAAATATATTCAAATTAATAGGTGAATATGGTGCTACACCAGGCTATAAAATGTACGTTGGTTAAACTATTGCAATGATGACATTTGGTGATTCACCCTCAAGTATCAAAGGCAACTACGCATTAGTGGACTGATACACGCGTGCATTACTTGGGTGTTAATATTTTGTCAGACTATGGGAAACTAAATGTTTTGAACTACTCCAGTGATTAGTAAAATCACTGAAGAATTAGACTGTTGGATGCCCCTCCCTATATCTCTAGCATTTCTGGTTGCTTCAGTGAAAATGAATGTATTACCAAGACTGCTTTATCTGTTTTCAACACTTCCTGTTAAAATCCCTGCTAAATCCTTTACTCGCCTAAATGCAGCAATAGACACATTCTTATGGCAAAATATGACTTGTATTAGTTATAAAAAACTACAGCTGTACAAAGAATTGGGTGGGCTTCACAACCCAAACCTTATTAAATCATATTGCTGGGTGGCGCAACTTAATCACATAGCCTGATGGATTCAACATCGAAGGATTTGTCATGGTTTGAAATTGAGAGTCAATATTGTGATATGCCTTTACATTGTCTTCTCTATATAGCAGACCCTATTTCTAGTGACAGGGTAAACAAAAACAATCATTACTTTTCCATTGAAGACATGGATGGAGGTTCAACACCAATATAAACTGAGCAATGACATGTCTAGACACTGGCCTATATTTCACAACCCAGCCTTTCTTCCTGCTACCATGTCTGTTACGTCCGTCGTTAGATGAATGAGACCAAAGCGCAGCGTGGAAAGTGGGGCCACAGTGTCTCCTGACCCCTCCTGTCTCAGCCTCCAGTATTTATGCTGCAGTAGTTTATGTGTCGGGGGGGCTAGGGTCAGTTTGTTTATCTGGAGTACTTCTCCTGTCCTATTCGGTGTCCTGTGTAAATCTAAGTGTGCGTTCTCTAATTCTCTCCTTCTCTCCTTCTTTCTCTCTCTCGGAGGACCTGAGCCCTAGAACCATGCCCCAGGACTACCTGACATGATGACTCCTTGCTGTCCCCAGTCCACCTGGCCATGCTGCTGCTCCAGTTTCAACTGGCCTGGGCCCTAGGACCATGTCCCAGGACTACCTGACATGAGGACTCCTTGCTGTCCCCAGTCCACCTGGCCATGCTCCTGCTCCAGTTTCAACTGTTCTGCCTTACTATTATTCAACCATGCTGGTCATTTATGAACATTTGAACATCTTGGCCACGTTCTGTTATAATCTCCACCCGGCACAGCCAGAAGAGGACTGGCCACCCCACATATGCTCTCTCTAATTCTCTCTTTCTTTCTCTCTCTCGGAGGACCTGAGCCCTAGGACCGTGCCCCAGGACTACCTGACATGATGGCTCCTTGCTGTCCCCAGTCCACCTGACTGTGCTGCTGCTCCAGTTTCAACTGTTCTGCCTTATTATTATTTGACCATGCTGGTCATTTATGAACATTTGAACATCTTGGTCATTTTCTGTTATAATCTCTACCCGGCACAGCCAGAAGAGGACTGGCCACCCCACATAGCCCGGTTCCTCTCTAGGTTTCTTCCTAGGTTTTGGCCTTTCTAGGGAGTTTTTCCTAGCCACCGTGCTTTTACACCTGCATTGTTTGCTGTTTGGGGTTTTAGGCTGGGTTTCTGTACAGCACTTTGAGATATCAGCTGATGTACGAAGGGCTATATAAATAAATTTGATTTGATTTGATTTGATTTGAATACTGAACTCCTTCAAAAAAACAAAATACCAAACCGAACGTAAAATTCTGCAGGGCTAGACAGCAACTATGCAAAAACAAGATCCCACAATCTAAGGTGGGAAAAAGGGCTGCCCTAAGTATGATCCCCAATCAGAGACAACAATAGACAGCTGCCTCTGATTGGGAACCATACCCGGCCAACAAAGAAATAGAAAAACTAGAATGCCCACCCAAATCACATCCCGACCTAATCAAATAGAGAAATAAAAAGGCTCTCTAAGGTCAGGGCGTGACAATGTCCCAATGATTTAGGGAATGGGAAGAGAGGGGGCTTTGGAGAGTCTCTCAACTATTCAAAGGCTACATTTTTAAAAATAATTTCAAGAAATCCCGGAGGACTTCATTATATCCCAGACAAATGTTTATAGGTACCTTCAAGTAAGGCAATTCATGGTTAAAAAAGGGATTGTTACAAATAATGTCTGAGCCAATTATGCCTATTGACAAGATGATTGAATTACTTTATCAAGGGGAAAACATTGGAACCATTTCCAATTTTTATTTAGTATCCTTAACATGCAAATATTGTCTTTAGATAATTTTAAGAAAACATGGCAGGTTGATTTACATGTGCAGATATCAGGGGAGAGTTATAACACTATATAAAGCCCTTACATGTAACTGAACAAGGGAGTTTCAATTCAAAGTACTACATCATTTTTTTATGAGCCCTGATAAACATAATAAAATGAAAAAATGAATATCCGCCACGTTGGAGGCAATGTGGTCAAATAGGTACTTTATCACATATATTTTGGCAATGTCCGAGAATCCAGACTTTTTGGTCTGAAGTTCTCCATGCTAAACAGGACATCACAGCTATTATTATTCAACCAGACCCATGTCTTCTCCTCCTAGGTATTGTTCCTGTGGATACACTTCACTCCTCTACACTTAAATTGATCTTTTAGCAGCAGCAAAGAAATGTGTAACTAAATGCTGGAAAAGGAACATGTACCCTCAGAAGATATGTGGTTAGGTCTGTTCGGGAAACCTGCTGACATGGGGAGAATTACAGTACAAGTCCAAAGCTACTCATTGCAGTAGGTGTGTCCAAACTGTTGACTGGTACTGTACATCAATCTTGCATTATAGACAGTATAGTTATGAAGGTGTCTGGTCTGAGTTCCTGACATATCGTACTGGTCTTATTCTGTAATTTCATTTTTTTTCCTGTTGTTTTTCTGTGGCTTCATCCAAATTGTATTCTGATTCAGACTCTTGAAATATTTGCACTATACAGCCGAAATGTATCCTTAACATGTGAATGTAATTACCTACTTTGTAAATACAGCAATAATATGTTGTGTATGAAAGGTACATGTTATTTATGTGCTCTTGAATGAAAAAATAAAATAATAACATAGGGGCCCGTATCACGTCCTGACCTTAGTTCATTTTTTCTGTCTCTGTTTTAGTTTGGTCAGGGCGTGAGTTGGGGTGGGCATTCCATGTTGTGTATTCTAGGTTTTGTATTTCTGTGTTTGGCCTGGTATGGTTCCCAATCAGAGGCAGCTGTCGATCGTTGTCTTTGATTGAGGACCACACTTAGGCAGCCTGTTTTCGAACTATGGGTTGTGGGTAATTGTTTTCTATGTCTGTGTTTTACCATACAGAACTGTTTTGGTTTTCATTTATTTCTCTCCTCAGAAGAGGAGGAAAACCGTTACCCCCAAATGACAAGAATGACTGGCTACTCTGACAAACTGAGATCAATCTGGACTTGAATTCAAACAAACAGTAGCCCAAGCCAATGAAGCTAGATAAAGCTCTGCCTTATCTCAGCTCACTGGTCACTTTAGCAACACCCACACGTAGCATGCGCTCCAGCAGGTATATTTCACTAGTCATCCCCAAAGCCAACACCTAC
This sequence comes from Oncorhynchus gorbuscha, assembly GCF_021184085.1. Taxonomy (NCBI): domain Eukaryota; kingdom Metazoa; phylum Chordata; class Actinopteri; order Salmoniformes; family Salmonidae; genus Oncorhynchus; species Oncorhynchus gorbuscha. Next base: position 102,901,185 of record NC_060178.1, read on the forward strand.
TTTGGCCGCCTTTCCTTCCAGTTCTCTCTGGCCAATGACTCGAATGAATTGCAAAAAAAATCACTGAAGTTGGAGACTTATATCTCCCTCACTAACTTCAAGCGTCGGCTGTCAGAGCAGCTGTACACGATCACTGCACCTGTACACAGCCCATCTGTAAATAGCCCATCCAAGTACCTACTTCATCCTCATATTTGTTTTTGTTTTTCAGCACTTTCGCACTCCAGTATTTCTACTTGCACATCCTCATCTGCACAACTTTCACTCCAGTGTTAAATTGTAATTACTTCGCCACTATGGCCTATTTATTGCCTTACCTTCTTAATTAATTTGCACACACTGTATACAGATTTTTCTATGGTGTTATTGACTATACGTTTCTTTATCCCATGTGTAACTCTGTTGTTGTTTTTATCACACCGCTTTGCTTTATCTTGGCCAGGTCACAGTTGTAAATGAGAACTTCTTCTCAACTGGCATGGTTAAATAAAGGTGAAAGAAAGCAACACAGACTGTACAATATTAGGAGGTAATATATATACAGTATGTATAATCTCGTAGGCTACATTAGGCTACAAAATACCATTTCCAGTGGCACAAGATGCCTATCTCAACATGAGCTACTTTGTAAAACAGTGCTGCTGTTATGGACAAATTGGGAGCTGTTGAGAATATTGTTTTTATATTGGTTCTACAGACAGATTAGTATTCTCTTTTCAGCAGTAGGTATTTGGTTTCCAAACTGTATGTTTTTTCTGTAATTGTATTTTTAGGTCAAACCGACAGCAGCAACCAACCATAGAAATATAATCAATAGATGGTAATTCCAATTCAAGTCAGGACTGGCATCCACTGCTAGTGTACCCATACAATTAACAGTCAAATTGTCAGGGTAAGAGGTTGCAAAACCCTGCTATATATTACACTGACTTGCCTAGTTAAATATAGGTTAAATGAAACAAAAAATACACTAACTTTCAAAAGTTTTGGTCACTTAGAAATGTCCTTGTTTTTGAAAGAAAACCGAAATCTTGTCCTGTAAATAACATCAAATTTTTAGAAATACAGTGTAGACATTGTTAATGTTGCAAATTACTACTGTTGCTGGAAACGGCAGATTTGTAAAGGAATATCTACATAGGCGTAGAGGCCCATTATCAGCAACCATCACTCCTGTGTTCCAATGGCACGTTATGTTAGCTAATACAAGTTTATTATTTTAAAAGGCTAATTGATCATTAGAAAACAATTTTGTTATTATGTTAGAACAGCTGAAAACTGTTGTTCTGATTAAAGAAGCAAAAAAACTGTCCTTCTTTAGACTAGTTGAATATCTGGAGCATCAGCATTTGTGGTTTCGATTACAGGTTCAAAATGGCCAGAAACAAAGCACTTTTTTTTATTTTACCTTTACTTAACTAGGAAAGTCAGTTAATTAAGAACAAATTCTTATTTTCAATGACAGCCTAGGAACAGTGGGTTAACTGTCTTGTTCAGGGGCAGAACGACAGATTTGTACCTTGTCAGCTCGGGGATTCAATCTTGCAACCTTTCGGTTACTAGTCCAACACTCTCACCACTAGGCTACACTGCCACTCCACTTTCTTCTGAAACTCATCAGTCTATTCTTGTTCTGAGAAATTAAGGCAAGAAATTGCCAAGAGACTGAAGATCTGGTACAATGTTGTGTACGCCTATGTAGATATTCCTTTAAAAATAACCCTCACAGAACAGCGCAAACTGCCCTAACCAGAATAGAAAGAGTGGGAGGCCCCGGTGCCCAACTGAGCAAGGAGACAAGTACATTAGAGTGTTTAGTTTGAGAAACAGATACCTCACAAGTCCTCAACTGGCAGCTTCATTAAATAGTACACACAAAACACTGGTCTGAACGTCAACAATGAAGAGATGACTCCAGGATGCTGGCCTTCTAGGCAGAGTTCCTCTGTCCAGTGTCTGTGTTCTTTTGCCCATCTTAATCTATTATTTTTATTGGCCAGTCTGAGATGTGGCTTTTTCTTTGCAACTCTGCCTAGAAGGCCACCATCCCGGAGTTGCCTCTTCACTGTTGATGTTGAGAATGGTGTTCTGCAGGTACTATTTAAAGAAGCATATTGGGTCTGAGATGCAATGTCACAAGAAGGAAGTTACTCTACTTAAATAATTCAAAAGTTACATTTTAACTTCATTCACGAGGAGACTATTTCTTCTGAGCCTAGGCCTATATAAAAACAAGTTAACGGGCCGAGGTAGGCTATGAGGCTTAGCAGCATTTTTCACAATACAAAAATATATGGCCTAATAGACGTGGGATTGTTTTTATTAGGCCTACTTACAATTGCAACTGGCCAAAAATGTAGCATCCTACATAAAACAATCATTTACGTAAAAAAGGCGATGTCGGTGTCTGAGTGTGTGTAGCCTATCCAGAGTCTCAGGCCTGCTCCTGTAATAACATAACCAACAGAAAATACTGTCAGCTTGAGATCTAAATATTCCTGGATAAGCACTCACAAGACTGTTAGTATATACTAAATACAGTCATATAGGCCACTAAGTTACTTACTCAATGGGAAAAGTTGCATTTCCCCCCTTATGTAAAATTAGGTTCCTGTCGTGAATCAGACTGTATTTTGTTATTTGTTTTACATGGGGTCTATATTCACACTGCTTCAGACTGTATTTTGTTATTTGTTTTACATGGGGTCTATATGCACACTGCTTCAGACTGTATTTTGTTATTTGTTTTACATGGGGTCTATATTCACACTGCTTCAGACTGTATTTTGTTATTTGTTTTACATGGGGTCTATATGCACACTGCTTCAGACTGTATTTTGTTATTTGTTTTACATGGGGTCTATATGCACACTGCTTCAGACTGTATTTTGTTATTTGTTTTACATGGGGTCTATATTCACACTGCTTCAGACTGTATTTTGTTATTTGTTTTACATGGGGTCTATATTCACACTGCTTCAGACTGTATTTTGTTATTTGTTTTACATGGGGTCTATATGCACACTGCTTCAGACTGTATTTTGTTATTTGTTTTACATGGGGTCTATATGCACACTGCTTCAGACTGTATTTTGTTATTTGTTTTACATGGGGTCTATATGCACACTGCTTCAGACTGTATTTTGTTATTTGTTTTACATGGGGTCTATATGCACACTGCTTCAGACTGTATTTTGTTATTTGTTTTACATGGGGTCTATATGCACACTGCTTCAGACTGTATTTTGTTATTTGTTTTACATGGGGTCTATATTCACACTGCTTCAGACTGTACTGCTTCAGACTGTATTTTTTGTTATTTGTTTTACATGGGGTCTATATGCACACTGCTTCAGACTGTATTTTGTTATTTGTTTTACATGGGGTCTATATGCACACTGCTTCAGACTGTATTTTGTTATTTGTTTTACATGGGGTCTATATGCACACTGCTTCAGACTGTATTTTGTTATTTGTTTTACATGGGGTCTATATGCACACTGCTTCAGACTGTATTTTGTTATTTGTTTTACATGGGGTCTATATTCACACTGCTTCAGACTGTATTTTGTTATTTGTTTTACATGGGGTCTATATGCACACTGCTTCAGACTGTATTTTGTTATTTGTTTTACATGGGGTCTATATGCACACTGCTTCAGACTGTATTTTGTTATTTGTTTTACATGGGGTCTGCTTCAGACTGTATTTCGTTATTTGTTTTACATGGGGTCTATGCACACTGCTTCAGAATGTATTTTGTTATTTGTTTTACATGGGGTCTATATGCACACTGCTTCAGACTATATTTTGTTATTTGTTTTACATGGGGTCTATATTCACACTGCTTCAGACTGTATTTTGTTATTTGTTTTACATGGGGTCTATATGCACACTGCTTCAGACTGTATTTTGTTATTTGTTTTACATGGGGTCTATATGCACACTGCTTCAGACTATATTTTGTTATTTGTTTTACATGGGGTCTATATGCACACTGCTTCAGACTGTATTTTGTTATTTGTTTTACATGGGGTCTATATGCACACTGCTTCAGACTGTATTTTGTTATTTGTTTTACATGGGGTCTATATTCACACTGCTTCAGACTGTATTTCGTTATTTGTTTTACATGGGGTCTATGCACACTGCTTCAGAATGTATTTTGTTATTTGTTTTACATGGGGTCTATATGCACACTGCTTCAGACTATATTTTGTTATTTGTTTTACATGGGGTCTATATTCACACTGCTTCAGACTGTATTTCGTTATTTGTTTTACATGGGGTCTATGCACACTGCTTCAGACTGTATTTTGTTATTTGTTTTACATGGGGTCTATATGCACACTGCTTCAGACTGTATTTTGTTATTTGTTTTACATGGGGTCTATATGCACACTGCTTCAGACTATATTTTGTTATTTGTTTTACATGGGGTCTATATGCACACTGCTTCAGACTGTATTTTTTTACATGTTATTTGCTTTGTACATTTGTTTTACATGGGGTCTATATGCACACTGCTTCAGACTATATTTTGTTATTTGTTTTACATGGGGTCTATATTCACACTGCTTCAGACTGTATTTCGTTATTTGTTTTACATGGGGTCTACACTGCTTCAGACTGTATTTTGTTATTTGTTTTACATGGGGTCTATATGCACACTGCTTCAGACTGTATTTTGTTATTTGTTTTACATGGGGTCTATATTCACACTGCTTCAGACTGTATTTCGTTATTTGTTTTACATGGGGTCTATATGCACACTGCTTCAGACTATATTTTGTTATTTGTTTTACATGGGGTCTATATTCACACTGCTTCAGACTGTATTTCGTTATTTGTTTTACATGGGGTCTATGCACACTGCTTCAGAATGTATTTTGTTATTTGTTTTACATGGGGTCTATATGCACACTGCTTCAGACTGTAGAGTGATATAATTGCGCCCGATGGGATGGCTTCCGTTTTACGGGCTTCTAACCAACTGTGCTATTTTTTTTATTTTTTTGCATTTTGTACATAATGTTGCTGCTACCGTCTCTTATGACCGAAAAGAGCTTCTGGACATCAGAACAGAGATGACTTACTTTGAACTGGACCAAGATTTTTTCTTTAATGAGTCAGGCGCGAAGGATATAAACATCATTTCAAACCTTGCTTATATTTGTATACAATCACATATCTCTCGATACAGTGGGGCAAAAAAGTATTTAGTCAGCCACCAATTGTGCAAGTTCTCCCACTTAAAATGATGAGAGAGGCCTGTAATTTTCATCATAGGTACACTTCAACTATGACAGACGAAATGAGAAAAAAAATCCAGGCAATCACATTGTAGGATTTTTAATGAATTTATTTGCAAATGATGGTGGAAAATAATCAAAGTACATAATCAAAGCTTTCCTTAAGTTTGGGTCAGTCACAGTGGTCAGGTATTCTGCCACTGGGTACTCTCTATTAAGGGCCAAATAGCATTCTCGTTTGCTCTGTTTTGTGAATTCTTTCCAATGTGTCAAGTAATTATCTTTTTGTTTTCTCATGATTTGGTTTGGTCTAATTGTGTTGCTGTCTTGGGGCTCTGTGGGGTCTGTTTGTGTTTATGAACTGAGCCCCAGGACCAGCTTGCTTAGGGGACTCTTCTCCAGGCTCATCTCTCTGTAGGTGATGGCTTTGTTAAGGAAGGTTTGGGAATTGTTTCCTTTGATGTGGTTCTAGAATTTCACATCTCTTTTCTGGAATTTGATGATTAGCGGGTATCGGCCTAATTCTGCTCTGTGTGCATTATTTGGTGTTTTACGTTGTACTCTGAGGATATTTTTGCAGAATTCTGCATGCAGAGTCTCAATTTGGTGATGGTTCCATTTTGTGAATTCTTGATTGGTGAGCAGAACCATAAAGGGCAATGCCGATCATTGACTTTGGTGATGTAATTTACAAAATAGCCTCCAACACTCATTCTATCACAGTGCCATCCATTTTGTCACCAAAGCCCCATATACTACCCAACATTGCGACCTGTATGCTCTCGTTGGCTGGTCCTCGCTACATATTCGTTGTCAAATACATTGGCTCCAGGTTATCTGTAAGTCTTTGCTAGGTAAAGCTCCGCCTTAACTTAGCTCACTGGTCCCCATAGCAACACCCACCCGTAGCACGCGCTCCAGCAGGTATATTTCACTGGTCATCCCCAAAGCTAACACCTGCTTTGGCCGCCTTTCCTTCCAGTTCTCTGCAGCCAATGACTGGAACAAATTGCAAAAATCACTGAAGTTGGAGACTTATATCTTCCTCACTAACATCGGCTAACTAACATCAAGCATCGGCTGTCAGAGCAGCTTACCGTTCACTGCACCTGTACACAGCCCATCTGTAAATAGCCCATCCAACCAACTACCTACCTCGTCCCCATATTTGTTTTTGTCCTTTTCTGCTCTTTTGCACTCCAGTATTTCTACTTGAACATCCTCATCTGAACATCTATCACTCCAGTGTTAATTGCTAAATTGTCATTATTCTGTTTATTGCCTTACCTCCTTAATTAATTTGCATACACTGTTTACAGATTTTATGTTGCGTTACTGACTGTACGTTTCTTTATCCCATGTGTAACTCTGTGTGTTGTGTTTGTCGCACTGCTTTGCATTATCTTTGCCAGGTCACAGTTGTAAATGAGAACTTGTTCTCAACTGGCCCTCCTGGTTAAATAAAGGTGAAATATATATATATATTTCAAATGGGTTTTTATAACTGATTGAAGTATTTTTAGCCAGATTCAAATTGGTATGTCAAATATTATGTTCCTTTTGATGGCATAGAAAGCCCTTCATGCCTTGTCTCTCAGATCGTTCACAGCGTTGTGGTAGTCACCTGTGGCGTTGACGTTTAGATGGAATTTGTATTTGTGGTCCTGGTGACTGGACCTTTCTTGGAAAAACATTATTTTGGTCCCAGGTCTGGCAGAATCTGTGCAGAAGATCTAGGTGCTGCTGTAGGCCCTCCTTGGTTGGGGACAGAAGCACCAGATCAAATCACCAGACACATTCCATCAATCATCAGCAAACAGTAGACATTTGACTTCAGCTTCTTCTGCTGCAGACTGTTATAGTTTTTGGACAGCAGCTGCGGTCATCCCCCTCCATGTGTAACTCTGTGTTGTTGTATGAGTCGAACTGCTTTGCTTTATCTTGGCCAGGTCGCAATTGTAAATGAGAACTTGTTCTCAACTTGCCTACCTGGTTAAATAAAGGAGATTTTTTTTTATAGTATTAAAAAAAATAGTGCCCTCGCAAAATTTGTGTATATATATGTATGTGTTGAAGAGGGTGGTGCTTAAGCTGCTTCCCTGTCTCATCCCACGTCCCTATGTGAAAAAACATTTGTTTTTATCTATTTTAACCGCACACTTTTTATTTGTGTACATGGATTATATAATGTCATATGTTTTTCCCCCAACATTACTTTCCATCAATTTGTATAGCAGGCCCTCAAGCCAAATTGAGTCGAAGGATTTTTTTAAATCAACAAAGCATGAGAACACCTTGCATTTGTTTTGGTTTGTTTGTTTGTCAATTAGGGAGTGCAGGGTGAATACGTGGTCTGTCGTACGATAATTTGGTAAAAGGACAAATAAGACTTTTGCTCAGTACATAGTTTTCTCTGAGGAAATGTATGAGTCTGCTGTTAATGATAATGCAGAGGATTGTCCCAAGGTTGCTTGGGAAAATCCCACGGTAGTTATTGGGGTCAAATTTGCCTCCACTTTTGTGAATAGTGGTGATCAGTCCTTGGTTCCAAATATTGGGGAAGATGCCAGAGCTAAGGATAATATTAAAGAGTTTAAGTACAGCCAATTGGAATATGTTGTCTGTATATTTTATCATTTCTGTTATGCAGATGAGTGAGGACCCAAAAGCGATTTAACAGAAACAGAGTCTTTTAATGTCCAAACAGGGAAAACATAAATCCTCAATCTTTACAGGAGATGTCCAAACAGGGAAAACATAAATCCTCTAGGTTAACAGGAAAGTCCCCCTTCTAGTAGTTGAGGAGAATTGCAGGGCTAGCGGCAACAGACTGCAGGTCCCTTCGGGTAGGCGCGGGCCGTAGAGGATCCTTTAGATTAGATAGGGATGCTGAGAGGTCAAATATACTGTTAAGATTTTCTACAGCCAAATTTACACCTTCACTATTACAGTGGAATTTTTTGTCCAGGAAGTTGTCTCGAAGGGATTGAATTTGATGTTGCCTAATTGTTTTTTGGTAGGTTTCCACACTATATTCCTTCCATCTATAGCATTTCTTAATATTACTCAGTTCCTTTGGCTTTGATGCCTCATGATTGAGTATTGCTCTGTTCAAGTAGACTGTGATCTTGCTGTGGTCTGATACGCTCTAAGAGAATGCTCTAAGAGACTCTGGATAGAGGTCAGTGATAAAGTAGTCTACAGTACTACTGCCAAGAGATGCGCTATAGGTGTACCTACCATAGGAGTCACCACGAAGCCTATCATTGACAATGTACATATACAGCGTGACAGAGCTGCAGGAGTTGTGATCCGTTTTCGTTGGTTATATTGTCACAGTTGTGCCTATGGGGGCATATGGGGGAGGGAATGCTGTCACCTCCAGGCAGGTGTTTGTCCCCCTGTGTGCTGAGGGTTCTTGTGCGGTTCTGGTAGTTAAGTCGCCACAGGCTAGAACATGTCCCTGGGCCTGGAAATGATTGATTTGCCCCTCCAGGATGGAGAAGCTGTCTTCATTAAAGCATGGGGATTCTAGTGGGGGGATATAGGGAGCACACAGGAGGACATTTTTCTCTGTTAAATAATTTCCTTTTGAATTTCTAGCCAAATGTAAAATGTTCCTGTTTTGATTAATTTAAGAGAGTGAGTTAGGTCTGCTCTATACCCAATTAGCATACCCCTTGAGTCCCTTCCCTGTTTCACACCTGGTTTGGTGGATGGGACTACCAGCTCTCTGTAACCTAGAGGGCAACCAGTGGGTCCGTCTCCTCTATACCATGTTTCTTGTAGGATGACAATGTCTGTATTTACAATTTATTTGATGAAGTCCAGGTTCCTGCTCTTTAGGCCAAAGGCCATCTGCCTGGGATATTCCAGGATGAGATAGTTAAGGCTTTGTGTTCCATAAAGTGTCCAATGTTGTTGATTGTGTGGTTTGACATGAGGCCAGTAAGTGTGAGCAGAGCCCGTTGAGCATCTGGTACATGCCATTGGCTTGCGCTAGAAAGAGTGAGGGTTGGGCATGCTCACGGTATGGCCATATGTGTGACTTCCATGTTGAGGCCTCTTTGTGGGGGTGGGGTGCATGGGGTGGGCAGGAGAGGCATAGGTCTGATCTGAAGGGGCCTAAATGGGGTGTGGGCATGGTTGACTTGGAGGAGTGTTGATTGGTTGGGGTGGGGCTGGGGATGTTGCTGGTGGTGTTGTGGTCTAGATGTAGGTCCTCTCTGCGTGGGTCCTCTATGTGTAGGTCCGGGGAGGGGGGGCTCGCAGGTCATAAAGGCTGTTCAAGTCCAGAGTGGAGTGGTGGGCCAGGTAAACATTTTATTTTGAGGCACAGTCAAGTGAAATACTTGTGTTTACCCATTGTATGGTAGCAGGGTGGAAGTATTTTTGTGGTAGCAGGGACATAACCAGGGACATAACCACTTGTGCATTGGGGAAAGTAGAAGAAGCATTTTCAGTCACTCCCTTGATTGCTGTGGCCACACTTTCCTGCTGGGCTCTCAGGTTGTTTGTGCCTGTGTGTATTATTATGTGGCTGGGTGAATCTAGTTGGTCCTCAGACGGAAGGTCTAGGGCACGTTGGGTGTTTGGACACTAGTGTTTAGACACATTATGTTTGTGAAAGAGTTCATTTTCTTTAATACTTTTCCTATTTGAGTCCATAAGGAGAACAATCTGTGTCTTGTGTATGTCCTCAGTCGGTGTGGGGGGGGTTGTCAGGAGGGCTATCAGGGTGAAAGACGGGGGTGCTCAGAGCGAGTGAGATCCCCTGGGCTTGGGGTTCTTCACTTGTCTGTCCCGCTGTGATGTCGAAGTGGTCAGGGTCTGGGGTGGACTGTTCTGCTGTGGTGTCGAGACTTTTGTAGGGAGCTGAGGTGGGCTGCTCTGCTGGCTTCTTTCTCTGTGGGGGTGGCCACCTCTCTAGTGGGTTGTTCTCTGTCACACGCCCACCCCCTCACCTTCTCCTCCAGCAGTCTGATCCTCTCTTCTAGTGCTGTTCTTCTCATGCTTCTGCTTTTTCTCCTGTTGAAGTTGTCTCACCACAGTCCAGAGTGCAGATATGTCCTCTCCACCTCCAGATCTCCGGGTCTGGTTAAGGGGGTGAAGTAGTGCTGGACCGTTGTCTGGGTCTGTGCTGACTGGAGTGTAATCACCTGCTGTTCCAGCTCCACCTGCCTTACCTAAGGCAAGGTTTACCTCTGGGTAAATATATTCTTCATTTCAATGAGGGAGTAGTACTCTGTGCTGGGAGGTTGACTTTCTGCTTGGGGTTGCTCGTCTGTAGGGTTATATAATGAAGAGGTCTGGTCTGACCCGCTCGGGGTGGGGGTATCTTTCTCAAGTGAGAGCTTCTCCTGCTGAGCTACTTCTTTGATTAGGTGAAAGTCCAGCTGAAACTGTTTGGGGTTGCCCTGTACCAATACTGTTCCAGACTTACAGAGATTTATATTAGCTGACTCAGAGTCCTCGTTATCTAGTATCCTGAATTTCCACCCCTCATTAACACCCCCCACCCTCTTAACAAAGCACTGTGCCATGCCAGGGGCATGGTCTGTGTGGTAGATGAGGTTGCTGATGTTCCCATTTTTTAATAGTCAGCAAAAAAGTGTCTCTATATTTTCCATAAGGAGCTTAATTTTGTGCTATTTTCGTGTCTTATCATTCGTTATACACACAGGGTGCTGTATTTTAATTACCTCTGAACAGCGGGAGGCAGCTTCTAAGGCCTCTCCATTTGGTTGGAGTAGACAGTGCAGCACTCCTGCCATTGTTGGGCTAAAGGGCTTTGACACCTCTCACTTGACACGTCAGAGCATATTTTTGAGTTTATTTTTTATTTGACCTTTATTTAACCAGGTAGGCTAGTTGAGAACAAGTTCACATTTACAACTGCAACCTGGCCAAGATAAAGCAAAGCAGTGCGACACAAACAACAACACAGAGTTACACATGGGATAAAGAAACATACAGTCAATAACACAATAGAAAAAGTCTATATACAGTGTGTGCAAAGGAGGTAAGATAAGGGAGGTAATGCAAAAAAATAGGTCATAGTGGCAAAATAATGACAATTTAGCAATTAACACTGGAGTGATAGATGTTCAGATGAGGATGTTCAAGTAGAAATATTGGAGTGCGAAAGAGCAGAAAAAGACAAAAACAAATATGGGGACGAGGTAGGTAGTTAGTTGGATGGGCTATTTACAGATGGGCTGTGCACAGCTGCAGTGATCGGTAAGCTGCTCTGACAGCCGATGCTTGAAGTTAGTGAGAGAGATATGAGTCTCCAGCTTCAGTGATTTTAGCAATTAGTTCCAGTCATTAGCAGAAGAAAGCTGGCTTGGGGGTGACCAGTGAAATATACCTGCTGATGCGCGTGCTACGGGTCGGTGATGCTATGGTGACCAGTGACCTGACATAAGGCAGGGCTTTACCTACCAAAGACTTATAGATGACCTGGAACCAGTGGGTTTGGCGACGAATATGAAGCTAGGGCCAGCCAAAGAGAGCATACAGGTCGCAGTGGTGGGAAGTAGTAAATGGGGCTTTGGTGACTAGACGGATGGCACTGTGATACACTGCATCCGATTTGCTGAGTAGAGTGTTGGAGGCTATTTTGTAAATGACCTCGCTGAAGTCAATGATCGGTAGGATAGTCCGTTTTATGAGGGTATGTTTGGCAGCATGAATGAAGGATGTTTTTTGTGAAATAGGAAGCCAATTCTAGATTAAATTTTGGATTGGAGATGCTTAATGTGAGTCTGGAAGGAGAGTTTACAGTCTAACCAGACACCTAGGTATTTGTAGTTGTCCACATATTCTAAGTCAGAACTGTCCAGAGTAGTGATGCTGGACGTGCGGGCAGGTGCGGGCAATGATCGGCTGAAGAGCATGCATTTAGTTTTACTTGCATTTAAGAGCAGTTGGAGGCCACAGAAGGAGAGTTGTATGACATTGAAACTTGTCTGGAGGTTAGTTAACACAGTGTCCAAAAAAGGTCCAGAAGTATACAGAATGGTGTCTGCGTAGAGGTGGATCAGAGAATCACCAGCAGCAAGAGCAACATCATTGATGTGTACAGAAAAGAGAGTCGGCCCGAGAATTGAACCCTGCAGCACCTCCATAGAGACTGCCAGAGGTCCGGACAACAGGCCATCCGATTTGACACACTGAACTCTGTCTGAGAAGTAGTTGGTGAACCAGGCAAGGCAATCATTTGAGAATCCAAGGCTGTTGAGACTGCCGATAAGAATGTGGTGATTGACAGAGTAGAAAGCCTTGGCAGGGTCGATGAATACGGCTACACAGTATTGTCTTTTAACGATGGCGGTTATGATATCGTTTTTGGACCTTGAGCGTGGCTGAGGTGCACCCATGACCAGGTCGGAAACCAGATTGCATAGCGGAGAAGGTACGATGGGATTCGAAATGGTCGGTGCTCTGTTTGTTAACTTGGCATTCGAAGACCTTAGAAAGACAGGGTAGGATAGATATAGGTCTGTAGCAGTTTGGGTCTAGAGTGTCACCCCCTTTGAAGAGGGGGATGACCGAGGCAGTTTTCCAATCTTTGGGGATCTCAGACGATACGAAAGAGAGGTTGAACAGGCTAGTAATAGGGGTTGCAACAATTTCGGCAGATAATTTTAGAGAGGGTCCAGATCTTCTAGCCCGTCTGATTCATAGGGGTCCAGATTTTGCAGCTCTTTCAGAATATCCACAATCTGTATTTGGGTGAAGGAGAAATGGGGGAGGTTTAGGTAAGTTGCTGTGGGAGGTGCAGGGCTGTTGACCGGGCTAGGTGTAGCCAGGTGGAAAGCATGGCCAGCCATACAAAAATGTTTATTAAAATTATCTCTCTAGCCAGCCATCTCTCTCTCTCTCTCTCTCTCTCTCTGTCTCTCTGTCTCTCTGTCTCTCTCTCTTGCCAGCCATCTCCCGCTCTCTCTCTGGCTCTCTCTCTCTCTCTAGCCAGCCATCTCTCTCTCTCTCTCTCACTCTCTAGCCATCTCTCTCTCTCTATGGCCATCCCTCTCTCTCTAGACATCTCTCTCTCTCTAGCCATCTCTCTCTAGCCATCTCTCTCTAGCCTTCTCTCTCTCTAGCCATCTCTCTCTAGCCATCTCTCTATCTCTCTAACCATCTCTCTCTCTCTTTAGCCATCTCTCTAACCTGGGCCATCTCTCTCTCTCTCTCTAGCCATCACTCTCTAGCCATCTATCTATCTCTCTAGCCATCTCTCTATCTCTCTAGCCATCTCTCTCTCTCTAGCCATCTCTCTCTCTCTAGCCATATCTCTCTCTCTGATTAGCCATCTCTCTCTCTCTGATTAGCCATTTCTCTCTCACTAGCCATCTCTCTCTCTCTTTAGCCATCTCTCTCTCTCTAGCCATCTTTCTCCCTCTCTCTAGACAGCCATCTCTCTCTCTCTCAATTCAGTTCAAGGGGCTTTATTGGCATGGGAAACACATGTTAACATTGCCCAAGCAAGTGAAGGCGATAATATACAGAAGTGAAATAACAATAAAAACAATAAACAATAAAAATGAACCGTAAACATTACTCACAAGTTCCAAAAGAATAAAGACATTACAAAAGTTATGTTATGTATATACACAGTGTTGTAACGATGTTCAAATAGTTACAGTACAAAAGGGAAATAAATAAACATAAATATGGGTTGTATTTACAATGGTGTTTGTTCTTCACTGGTTGCCCTTTTCTTGTGGCAACAGGTCACAAATATTGTTGCTGTGATGGCACACTGTGGTATTTCACCCAGCAGATATGGGAGTTTATCAAAATTGGGTTTGCTTTCGAATTCTTTGTGGATCTGTGTAATCCAATTTGTAAGTCGCTCTGGATAAGAGCGTCTGCTAAATGACTTAAATGTAATGTAAATGTAATCTGAGGGAAATATGTGTCTCTAATATGTTCATACATTGGGCAGGAGGTTAGGAAGTGCAGCTCAGTTTCCACCTCATTTTGTGGGCATTGTGCACATAGCCTGTCTTCTCTTCAGAGCAATGTCTGCCTACTGTGGCCTTTCTCAATAGCAAGGCTATGCTCACTGAGTATGTACATAATCAAAGCTTTCCTTAAGTTTGGGTCAGTCAGAGTGGTCAGGTATTCTGCCACTGTGTACTTTCTGTTTAGGGCCATCTCTCTCTCTGTTTAGGGCCATCTCTCTATCTGTTTAGGGCCATCTCTCTCTGTTTAGGGCCATCTCTCTCTCTGTTTAGGGCCATCTCTCTATCTGTTTAGGGCCATCTCTCTCTCTGTTTAGGGCCATCTCTCTATCTGTTTAGGGCCATCTCTCTCTCTGTTTAGGGCCATCTCTCTCTGTTTAGGCCATCTCTCTCTCTGTTTAGGGCCATCTCTCTCTCTGTTTAGGGCCATCTCTCTGTTTAGGGCCATCTCTCTATCTGTTTAGGGCCATCTCTCTCTCTGTTTAGGGCCATCTCTCTCTCTGTTTAGGGCCATCTCTCTCTCTGTTTAGGGCCATCTCTCTCTCTGTTTAGGGCCATCTCTCTCTCTGTTTAGGGCCATCTCTCTCTCTGTTTAGGGCCATCTCTCTCTCTGTTTAGGGCCATCTCTCTCTCTGTTTAGGGCCATCTCTCTCTCTGTTTAGGGCCATCTCTCTCTGTTTAGGGCCATCTCTCTCTCTGTTTAGGGCCATCTCTCTCCATCTCTCTCTCTGTTTAGGGCCATCTCTCTCTCTGTTTAGGACCATCTCTCTCTCTGTTTAGGGCCATCTCTCTCTCTGTTTAGGGCCATCTCTCTCTGTTTAGGGCCATCTAGGGCCATCTCTCTCTCTGTTTAGGGCCATCTCTCTCTCTGTTTAGGGCCATCTCTCTCTGTTTAGGGCCATCTCTCTCTGTTTAGGGCCATCTCTCTATCTGTTTAGGGCCATCTCTCTCTGTTTAGGGCCATCTCTCTCTCTGTTTAGGGCCATCTCTCTCTCTGTTTAGGGCCATCTCTCTCTGTTTAGGGCCATCTCTCTCTGTTTAGGGCCATCTCTCTCTGTTTAGGGCCATCTCTCTCTCTGTTTAGGGTTTAGGGCCATCTCTCTCTCTGTTTAGGGCCATCTCTCTATCTGTTTAGGGCCATCTCTCTCTCTGTTTAGGGCCATCTCTCTATCTGTTTAGGGCCATCCATCTCTCTCTGTTTAGGGGTTTAGGGCCATCTCTCTATCTGTTTAGGGCCATCTCTCTGTTTAGGGCCATCTCTCTCTCTGTTTAGGGCCATCTCTCTCTCTGTTTAGGGCCATCTCTCTCTCTGTTTAGGACCATCTCTCTCTCTGTTTAGGGCCATCTCTCTCTCTGTTTAGGGCCATCTCTCTCTCTGTTTAGGGCCATCTCTCTATCTGTTTAGGGCCATCTCTCTATCTGTTTAGGACCATCTCTCTCTCTGTTTAGGGCCATCTCTCTCTCTGTTTAGGGCCATCTCTCTCTCTGTTTAGGGCCATCTCTCTCTCGCTCTCTCCTCACCCTTTAACTGAGTGCACCCTTTTTACTGTCCAAAACCTTTGTTCGTTTTTTGGAGGACATTAGGTAGTGTTGTATATTTTCCTATGTTTGACTTGATTAAACATTTGAGATGATTAAGAATGGAGCAGTCCTATACTCCTGACTTTGTCAGCATCCCAAATGGCACCCTGTTCCCTGTATAGTGCTCAACTTTTCCCCCCCAAAAGTACTATTTTGGAGGCACCCTATCTGTTTTTTGTTTGTCATTTCCTTTGTAGATTCTCCTAATTATAATAACTGTCAATTACTGTAATTCTGACAGGCAGGCTGATGTTGCAATTTCAGATGACAGAGCAGGCAAGGGTTAGACATTTCCCAAAGCACAAAATAAAGGAATCTTGCATCTTAAGATGAAACTCTTACGTAAAAAATATAAATATTTATATCTGAGCTGTTTTACTGCTTGCCTAAACAACAACCAAAATAGGACGCCTTTATCTCATCGTGAAAAATGACATAATTACTGAAAACCGGTTGATTACATTCTTAATAAATGACTTTTTCTGAACCAGAAAAACAGTTTAAAACCAAAGAACAATGTCATTAGGACATCCTGTGCCAAATGTTTCCTACTGGGCCTCATCTTTGACAAACAGACCGTTAGGCTTCAGGGTACACACACACACTCCCTTTCCCACTCCCTCTCCCTCTCCCACTGCCTCTCTCACTGCCTCTCCCTCTCCCACTGCCTCTCTCACTGCCTCTCCTACTGCCTCTCCCACTGCCTCTCCTCTCCCACTGCCTCTCCCACTGCATCTCCCATTCCCACTGCCTCTCCCACTGCATCTCCCACTGCCTCTCATACTCCCACTGCCTCTCCCACTGCCTCTCCCACTGACTCTCCCTCTCCCACTGCCTCTCCCACTGCCTCTCCCACTGCCTCTCCCTCTCCCACTGCCTCTCCCACTGCATCTCCCACTCCCACTGCCTCTCCCACTGTATCTCCCACTGCCTCTCCCTCTCCCACTGCCTCTCCCCTCTCCCACTGCCTCTCCCTCTCCCTCTCACACTGCCTCTCCCACTGTATCTCCCACTGCCTCTCCCACTGCATCTCCCACTCCCACTGCCTCTCCCACTGTATCTCCCACTGCCTCTCCCTCTCCCACTGCCTCTCCCTCTCCCTCTCCCACTGCCTCTCCCACTGTATCTCCCACTGCCTCTCCCTCTCCCACTGCCTCTCCCTCTCCCTCTCACACTGCCTCTCCCACTGCATCTCCCACTCCCACTGCCTCTCCCACTGTATCTCCCACTGCCTCTCCCTCTCCCACTGCCTCTCCCTCTCCCACTCCCACTGCCTCTCCCACTGTATCTCCCACTGTATCTCCCACTGCCTCTCCCACTGCATCTCCCACTCCCACTGCCTCTCCCACTGTATCTCCCACTGCCTCTCCCTCTCCCACTGCCTCTCCCTCTCCCACTGCCTCTCCCACTGTATCTCCCACTGCCTCTCCCTCTCCCACTGCCTCTCCCTCTCCCTCTCACACTGCCTCTCCCACTGCCTCTCCCACTCCCACTGCCTCTCCCACTGCCTCTCCCACTGCCTCTCACACTGCATCTCCCACTGCATCTCCCACTCCCACTGCCACTCCCTCTCCCACTGCATCTCCCATTCCCACTGCCTCTCCCACTGCATCTCCCACTGCATCTACCACTGCCTCTTCCTCTCCCACTGCATCTCCCACTCCCACTGCCTCTCCCACTGCCTCTTCCTCTCCCACTGCATCTCCCACTGCCTCTTCCTCTCCCACTGCCTCTCCCACTCCCACTGCATCTCCCACTGCCTCTTCCTCTCCCACTGCATCTCCCACTCCCACTGCCTCTCCCACTGCATCTCCCACTGCCTCTCCCTCTCCCACTGCATCTCCCACTCCCACTGCCTCTCCCTTTGCCACTGCCTCTCCCACTGCCTCTCCCTCTCCCACTGCATCTCCCACTCCCATTGCCTCTCCCACTGCATCTCCCACTGCCTCTCCCTCTCCCACTGCATCTCCCACTGCCTCTCCCTCTCCCACTGCATCTCCCACTGCATCTCCCCCTCCCACTGCCTCTCCCACTGCATCTCCCACTCCCACTGCCTCTCCCACTGCATCTCCCACTCCCACTGCCTCTCCCACTGCATCTCCCACTGCCTCTCCCTCTTCCACTGCCTCTCCCACTGCATCTACCACTGCATCTCCCACTCCCACTGCCTCTCCCACTGCCTCTCCCACTGCCTCTCCCTCTCCCACTGCCTCTCCCACTGCCTCTCCCACTGCCTCCCACTCCTCTCCCACTGCCTCTCCCACTGCCTCTCCCACTGCATCTCCCACTCCCACTGCCTCTCCCACTGCCTCTCCCTCTCCCACTGCCTCTCCCTCTCCCACTGCCTCTCCCACTCCATCTCCCACTGCCTCTCCCTCTCCCACTGCCTCTCCCACTGCATCTCCCACTCCCACTGCCTCTCCCACTGCATCTACCACATCCCACTGCCTCTCCCTCTCCCACTGCCTCTCCCACATCCCACTACATCTCCCACTGCCTCTCCCACTGCCTCTCCCACTGCATCTCCCACATCCCACTGCATCTCCCACTGCCTCTCCCTCTCCCACTGCATCTCCCACATCCCACTGCATCTCCCACTGCCTCTCCCTCTCCCACTGCCTCTCCCACTGCCTCTCCCTCTCCCCTTACTTGCATCCCTCATCCCTTCATTTTGGGATTGTTTGATCAGGAGAGAGTGAGACTTAAAAGAACAGGCACTATTTCAACATAAACACCCATGAGATGTGTACAGCCTGATGGTATGTATGTCCTGTGGATAGCATTTGGCTTATCTGGATAAATAAATGCTTTGTGTGTTTATAATTCCTTTCATTTATATGTACAGTATATTCTGACCCCTTTGCTTTTTCCACATGTTGTTACATTACAGCCTTATTCCAAAATTGATCAAATACATTTTTCCTCATCAATCTCCACACAATACCCCATAATGAGAAAGCGAAAACACTGGGTCCCCTGGGACCCCTGGGACTGGGTTGAGCCATACGGGGTTCCCTGGGACTGGGCTGGGCCATATGGGTCCCCTGGGACTGGGCTGAGCCACATGGGGGCGGCAGCGTAGCCTAGTGGCTACGCTTTTAATACTATAAAAAAAATCACCTTTATTTAACCAGGTAGGCAAGTTGAGAACAAGTTCTCATTTACAATTGCGACCTGGCCAAGATAAAGCAAAGCAGTTCGACTGCAGCAGAAGAAGCTGGGGCGGCAGCGTAGCCTAGTGGTTAGAGTGTTGGAAGGTTGTGAGTTCAAACCCCCGAGCTGACAAGGTACAAATCTGTCGTTCTGCCCCTGGACAGGCAGTTAACCCACTGTTCCCAGGCTGTCATTGAAAATAAGAATCTTAACTTGCCTGGTTAAATAAAGGTTAAAAAAAAAAATTAAATGGGTCCCCTTAGACTGGGCTGGGCCACACAGGGTCCCCTGAGGCTGGGCCACACGGGTCCCCTGAGGCTGGGCCACACGGGTCCCCTGGGACTGGGCTGGGTCCCCTGGGACTGGGCTGGGCCACACAGGGTTCCCTGAGACTGGGCTGGGCCACACGGGTCCCCTGGGACTGGGCTGAGCCACACGGGGTCGACTGGGCTGGGGAGTTTTGAAGTAGGAAAGTGTGTGCGTGCGCGTGTGCGTGTGCGTGTGTAATGTGTGTAGCTAGACTATAAATCACCAAACACTAACTGCAATAAACCAGCCACCTTGGAGAGTTCATTAGTCTGGACCTCTGACATGATGCCAAGTTATGATTGGACTATTTTCAGAACTGCTCCATGGCAAGAAATGTGCTGTGGGTCAAAAAGTATTGCACTATACGGGGAATAGGGTGCCATTTGAGACGCAGACAATGTAATCAGTTGCTTGGATGAGTTCCAGTTCCACCAGCTGTCTGTTGAGTTGTTGTCAGGCCAGTAATTGAGTTGTCAGGCAAGTAAGTGAGTTGTCAGGCCAGTAAGTGAGTTGTTGTCAGGCCAGTATGTGAGTTGTCAGGCCAGTAAGTGAGTTGTCAGGCCAGTAAGTGAGTTGTCAGGTAAGTAAGTGAGTTGTCAGGCCAGTATGTGAGTTGTTGTCAGGTCAGTAAGTGAGTTGTCAGGCAAGTAAGTGAGATGTCAGGCCAGTATGTGAGTTGTTGTCAGGCCAGTAAGTGAGTTGTCAGGCCAGTAAGTGAGTTGTCAGGCCAGTATGTGAGTTGTCAGGCCAGTATGTGAGTTGTTGTCAGGCAAGGAAGTGGCCATGTTTCAAGCTGAACTCATTGCAGACTCTTTCTAGATCTCACAAGGCCTGGATAGGAGTTAACATATTAGCTAACCATATCATACAATAAGCAATCTGATGCTCAACTGTGCAGTGGATGATGTGGCCATTAGTTACCAATGTAGTCTAATTTCATTTCTCATTTTCATTTTCCCAGTGGACCAAATAAATGAATCCCGCCGCTTAAGATGAAAGTATTATGTTAAAATATAAATATTTAAGTATCTGAACAAAGTTACACTGTGTACATTACTGCCTATTCATATTTTTATTGTATTACACAGTACCCAGAGTCATGATCTATATATTTCAGAAAGTATATGTATTTTTGACAGGATAGGCTGAATATAGGCCTACAAGATAATAATTGACCTTTCGATTTTTTTGCTTCGCCTTTCTACACACTCGCACATATAGTTAACGGTAGAAACTTTGGATGAGGCTCCAGGAAATGGCCAAGCATAGGGATGCTAGGGGACGCAGTGACGTCATCTTGACACAATAGAACTGATGGAAACCTTCCCTACCTCCTAACTCCAAAACCTTCCCTACCTCCTAACTCCAAAACCTTCCCTACCTCCTAACTTCAAAACCTTCCCTACCTCCTAACTCCAAAACCTTCCCTACCTCCTAACTCCAAAACCTTCCCTACCTCCTAACTCCAAAACCTTCCCTACCTCCTAACTCCAAAACCTTCCCTACCTCCTAACTCCAAAACCTTCCCTACCTCCTAACTCCAAAACCTTCCCTACCTCCTAACTCCAAAACCTTCCCTACCTCCTAACTTCAAAACCTTCCCTACCTCCTAACTCCAAAACCTTCCCTACCTCCTAACTCCAAAACCTTCCCTACCTCCCTAACTCCAAAACCTTCCCTACCTCCTAACTCCAAAACCTTCCCTACCTCCTAACTCCAAAACCTTCCCTACCTCCTAACTCCAAAACCTTCCCTACCTCCTAACTCCAAAACCTTCCCTACCTCCTAACTCCAAAACCTTCCCTACCTCCTAACTCCAAAACCTTCCCTACCTCCTAACTTCAAAACCTTCCCTACCTCCTATCTCCAAAATCTTCCCTACCTCCCAACTACTAAATATTATCAGACCAGTTCCACGATTCATTCCCTAACAAGCTTACAAATCTAATTGACTTATTGGAGGGTAAATCCCTTTCCTTTCTGTGGAAGAAAAAAAAGAAGCTTTTCGCCAACCCAAATAAATTGGTATATAATCGGTTACAGCACCAAGGACAGTGTGCGACAGCAAACAACCCCCTTTCCACCGTCTCTGCACTTCGTTCGATGGAAAAATACATGACCCGATTTGACTGTAAAGATAAAAGACACAGTAAAGAACGGAACCTGTAAGAAGGATACTTTTTCAGTAGACTACGTGAAAGCTCTTCCATTTGTATTCTGGACGAGATATATAAAATATATATTATTGATGAGAACCTTTCAACATAGATGATCCATGGTTTGATGTTATAGAATATGAATAACATGTTGCGTCGTTCCAGTTTAAACTGGTGGGAATACTACTTTAAACTAAAACTAAATGGGATCAAGATGCCGTTATTACTGGCAATATTTGTAACACCTTGATCTCACGTGTTGAACAGATTCCGCAGTTATACTAGGTATAGGAAGAGGGAAGAAAGAGAGAGGAGGGCAAAATGCTACTTTTTTTTGAAAGGTTATGAATTAATTTAATTAGGCATAGTTTACTAATGGTTATGAATTCAGATAATTAGGCACAGTTTTTGGTTTTCACAGTGGCTGAACAGACTATTATTGACACACATTTTACTGAATCTACCGTTGACCCTGATGTTTAAATGTTGCCTTTCCACATAATTGGCTCTCAGAGCACCAGAATGACAAATGAGATTCCAGATTATCTCCGTGGGCCATTTTCCACACCATCATTCTAATCAAATTAGATCATGATGAATATTCCTATCCTAGCCTCATACCACCCTCCCACGCTTCGCCAGTCATTATAACCTGACTGATGTGCTCCAGGGCAAGACTTGGGACACGCTTTGTATTGAAATTTGGAATGTAAATGCCCAATTAAAGTTATTATGAAAGTGACATAATATGAGACGATGATTGATGTCACCATATGTTCTCACACTGGATGACAAACTATCTCAGCAACAGTCCCCATCATCAAATCAAATTGTATTAGTCACATGCGCCGAATACAACAGGACCTTACAGGGAAATGATTACTTACGAGCCCCTAACCAACAATGCAGTTTAAAAATAAATATGGATGAGAATAAAGATAAAAGTAACAAGTAATTAAGGATCAGCAGTAAAATAACAACAGTGAGACTATATACAAGGGTGTACCGATAGTCAATGTGCGGGGGCACCGGTTAGTTGAGGTAGTATGTACATGTAGGTAGAGTTATTAAAGTGGCTGTGCAAAGATGACAATAGACAGTAGCAGTGGTGTAAGCATTTGACTAGATGTTCAGGAGTCTTAAGGCTTGGGGGTAGAAGCTGTTTAGAACCCTCTTGGACCTAGACTTGGCACTCTGGCACCGCTTGCCATGTGATAGCATAGACAAAAGTCTATGACTAGGGTGGCTGGAGTCTGACAATGTTTAGGGCCTTCCTCTGGCACCGCCTGGTATAGAGGTTCTGGATGACAGGAAGCTTGGTCCCGGTGATGTACTGGGCCGTTTGCACTACCTTCTGTAGTGTCTTGCAGTCGGAGGCCGAGCAGTTGCCATACCAGGCAGTGATGCAACCAGTCAGGATGCTTTCGATGGTGCAGCTGTAGAACCTTTTGAGGATCTGAGGACCCAAGCCAATTCTTTTCAGTCTCCTGAGGGGAATAGGTTTTGTCGTGCCCTCTTCACAACTGTCTTGGTATGCTTGGATCAAGTTAGTTGTTGGTGATGTGGACACCAAGGAATTTGAAGCTCTCAACCTTCTCCACTGCAGCCCCTTCGATGAGAATGGGGGCAAACTCTGTCCTCTTTTTCCTGTAGTCCACAATAATCTCCTTTCTCTTGATCACTTTGAGGGAGTGGTTGTTGTCCTGGCATCACACGGCCAGGTCATCACACAACCTCCTCCTTATAGCCTTATAACCTGTCTCGTCGTTGTCGGTGATCAGGCCTACCACTGTTGTGTAATTGGCAAATGTAATGATGGTGTTGGAGTCGTGCCTGGCCGTGCAGTCATGAGTGAACAGGGAGTACAGGAGGGGACTGAGCATGCACCCCTGAGGGTCCCCTGTGTTGAGGATCAGCGTGGCGGATGTGCTGTTTACCTACCCTTACCATCTAGGGGTGGCCCTGGATCCAGTTGCAGAGGGAGGTGTTTAGTCCCAGGTACTTTAGCTTACTGATGAGCTTTCAGGGCACTATTGTGTTGAAAGCTGAGCTGTAGTCAACAAATAGCATTCTCACCTATGTATTCCTTTTGTCCAGGTGGGAAAGGGCAGTGTGGAGTACAATATAGATCATCTGTGGATCTGTAGGGAGGTATGCAAATTGGAGTGGGTCTAGGTTTTCTGGGATGATGGTGTTGATGTGTGCCATGACCAGCCTTTCAAAGCACTTCATGGGTAAAGACGTGAGTGCTACGGGTCGGTAGTTATTTAGGCAGGTTACCTTAGTGTTGTTGGGCACAGGCACTAGGGTGGTCTACTTAAAACATGTTGGTATTACAGACTCAGACAGGGAGAGGATGAAAATGTCAGTGAAGACACTTACCAGTTCGTCAGAACATGCTCGCAGTACACATCCTGGTAATCCTTCTGGCCCTGCGACCTTGGGAATGTTGACCTGTCTAAAGGTCTTACTCACATCAGCTGAGCACAGTGTGATCACACAGTCCTCCGGAACAGCTGGTGATCTCATGAATGTTTCAATGTTATTTGCCTCGAAGCGAGCATAGAAGTAGTTTAGCTCTTTTGGTGGGCTCGTGTCACTGGGAAGCTCTCGGCTGTGCTTGCCTTTGTAGTCTGTAATGGTTGGCAAGCCCTGCCAGATCCGACAAGCGTCAGAGCTGGTGTAGTACGATTCGATCTTAGTCCTGTGTTGATGCTTTGCCTGTTTGATTGTTCGTCGGAGGGCATAGAGGGATTTCTTATAAGCTTCCGGGTTAGAGTTCCGCTCCTTGATGTACGTACGATCACTGTGGGGATGATGTCATCAATGCACTTATTGATGAAGTCAAAGACTGACGTGGTGTACTCCTCAATGCCATCGGCAGAATCCCGGAACATATTCCAGTCTGTGGTAGCAAAACAGTCCTGTAGCTTAGCATTTCCTTCATCTGACCACTTTTTTATTGATCTAGTCACTGGTGCTTCCTGCTTTAATTTTTGCTTGTGAGCAGGAATCAGGAGGATAGAATTATGGTCAGATTTGCCAAATGGGGGGCGAGGGAGAGCATTGTATGCGTCTCTGTGTGTGTGAAGTATAGGTCGTCTAGAGTTTTTTTCCCCCTCTGGTTGCACATTTAACATGTTGATAGAAATTTTGGTAAAAATGGATTTAAGTTTCCCAGCATTAAAGTCCCCGACTACTAGGAGCGCTACCTCTGGGTGAACGTTTTCTTGTTTGCTTATGGCAGAATACAGCTCATTCAATGCTGTTGTAGTGCCAGCCTCTGACTGTGGTGGTATGTAAACAGCTATGGAGAATACAGATGGGTTATGTGGTCTTCAGCTTATCATGAGATACTCTACCTCAGGCGAGCAATAGCTCAAGACTTCCTTAGATATCGTGCAACAGCTGTTATTTACAGAAATACATAGTCCGCCGCCCCTTGTCTTACCAGACGCCGCTGTTCTATCCTTCCGATACAGTGTATATCCAGCCGGTTGTATGCTAATATGGTCGTCATTCAGCCACGACTGCGTGAAGCATACGATGTTTCAGTTTTGAATGTCACGTTGGTAGTTTAATCTTCTGTGTAACTCGACGATTTTATTCTCCAAAGATTGCACGTTTGCTAGCAGAATGGAGGGAAGTGGGGATTTATTAGATCGCCTCACCTACGAATTCTCAGAAGACAGTCCGCCCTTCGGCCCCTCTTTCTCCACCTCCTCTTCGCGCAGATCAAGGGGATCTGGGCCAGTTCCCAAAGAAGCAGTATATCCTTCACGTCAGGTTCATCAGAGTCGTGAAAGGAAAAAAAGGATTCTGCTAGTTCATGGTGAGTAATCACAGTCCTAATGTCTAGAAGTTATTTTCGGTCATAAGAGACGGTTGCGGCAACATCATGTACAAAATAAGTAAAAAAATAAGTTAGAAACAACGCAAATAAACACAATCGGCTGGGGGCACGGACAACAACTACCTTCTTCTCTGACGCCATCTTCTTCATTCTCTCCCCTGCCTCTCTTTCTCCCTTAATCCCTGTCTTGTAATGTGTGTGCTCCTCTCTTTCCTCTCCTCTCTTTCCTCGCATCTCCTCTACCTCCCCTCCCCACCAAACCTCTCTTTCCTCTCCCTTCCTCTCCTCACATCTCCTTCCCCTCCCTTCCTCTCCTCTCCTTCCTCTCTCCTCTCACCTCTCCTTCCTGTGTACAGGTTCCTCCACCCTCTTTGCAGGACAGGCAGGGCAAACCGGTGACAGAGTGACAGTGAGTCAGGGTTGCATCCCAAATGGCACCCTATTCCCTATATAGTGCATTACTTTAGACCAGAGCCCTATACGCCGTGGTAAAAAGTAGTGCAGACAGTGAGTCAGGGTAAGGTATATGGCCCTTTCACCTTAGCACACTCTCACAGCACTTACAGTAATGACAGCACTGCAGCACATGATCTCACTATTTAACATCTCTCATCATTATTCATATCATCATTCTCCTTTTCGTTCTTCCTCTTCCTCATCACCATCATAATTCTTCTTCTTGTTCTCCCTCCTCCTCTTCATCACTATTCTCCTTCTCATTCTCCCTCCTCCTCCTCCTCATCATCATTCTCCTTCACATTCTCCCTCCTCTTCATCACCATCACCATCATTCTCCTCCTCCCCTTTCTCCTCCTTGTCATTATTATTGTGTGTGTCTGTGCATATGAGTGTGTGATAATTACGTTTCTGTTTACTTTGATTAGTTAAGCTAATGGTGCAGGGCTTAGTAGCAGGGAATCCCCTGAACCAGAATCTGGGCTTTCAGGAGACGTTGAATATGGCAATTCTCCTTTAAGCCCAGGAAGCAGCCATTCGACTTGCCATTCACCATATTTTCAAGCTTAATAATAAAAAATACATTTGGTTCTTCACAAAGAACGATGTTTCGCTGAGCAGCTATCCTCATTACTATCGTTACGGCTGGTGTGTACTTCCAAAAAAGTTCTAATTAAAAAGTTACCTGCAACCATAAAAATACCTAGAAAGAATTTAATTATTATTTTTAATCAAGTGCATAGGCGCAAATCCACCTCTTCTGCACCTCCAATAAAATCCATCATTACTGCCATGCACAGGTTGGCTGATCCAGCAGCAGGAAAGGTCATTGATTTTATCACCTACAACAGTGCATGGACGTCATATCAATCTGTGGTTTCACCCGCTCTAAACAGAATGTAATAATATTTTATGTCAGTAGATTTAGTAGACACAATAGGGTATGTTTTTACAGTATATTTCTAGATAGGCTTTATTTGAGTATTTTAATTCCGAAAGACAGATTTGGCGCATGCGCTGAGGGGACAATGAGAGGGTGGAGGAGACGCCTGCACACAGGAAGGAGAGATGAGAAGATAAGAAAGGTAGGACTCCGACTCAGAGTAATTGGTTAGTTTGATTTGTAGTTAAAGGAAAGGGCAAGGAAAGGCACTGATACATACAGGCGGCCCCTTTAAGGGAAAGCAAGGGGGTTGCAACCCCCCCCAACCCAATGTTAGGAAGGTGTTCCTAATGTGTTGTATACTCAGTGTATATATCTGTTAAGTGAGGCTTACTTTTCATCCCTCACCTCCATCATCCCTTCTTCCTGTATCACACTGATGTCTCCTTCCTCATGTGTCAGACACAGCATCCTGAGAAGAACAACAGAGCTATTCAGGGAGCTTAGATAACTGGATAATTGGTCTCAAGTTTTTTGCTCTGCATTCTATCTCAATCTTTATTCCCTAATTGGATTAGAGGTAGTATCATTCATATTCCTTATTATTATGCAACCTACAGGGGTGAATGAGCTCCAGTCCAGTATAACTGGAGTCACTGTGCTAGCTCATCATATAACGTTGCCTCCCTATATAGGGCTGTCCTCTACCTCAAGAACACACGTGATTTCCTGCTTGACAACATGCGAACTAATTGAGCTATAGAAAAGGATCTCAGTCGATAGATCCATTGACGACATTTCAAACTAGCACATTTGTCACGGTTTACTTCTGTTGAAGGAGAGGCGGACCAAAACGCAGCGTGGTTATTTTGATACATCTTTAATAAAGATGAAAATAGAACAATATACAAAAACAAGAAACATGAAAAACCAAAAACGGCCCTATCTGGTGTAACAAAGACAGGAACAATCACCCACAAAACCCAACACAAAACAGGCTACCTAAATATGGCTCCCAATCAGAGACGATGACTAACACCTGCCTCTGATTGAGAACCATATCAGGCCCAAACACAGAAACAGACAAACAAGACATCCAACATAGAATGCCCACTCAGATCACACCCTGACCAAACAAAACATAGAACATACAAAGCAAACTATGGTCAGGGTGTGACAACATTCTCAACTCTGTTACACCAGGAAACAAGTAACTTTAAAGGCAGACCTATAAGATGAATAAGAGGGCTGAAGTCGCTCTGGATCAGAGATTCTGCTCAATGACCTAAAGGTAAATGTAATGTCCTTTAAAAGTCCTTTAAAAGACATCTATAGGGATTGCCCGCAGCAGGAGGTGGAAATGTTTCGCCACATTAGGCAACTTGACCTATTGGATATAGAACGATTCATACCATCAAATACAACTGTGGGAAACATTGGGAGTCAACATGAGCCAGCATCCCTGTGGAACGCTTTCCACACCCTGTACAGTCCATGCCCCGACAAATTGAGGCTGTTCTGAGGGCAAAAGGCGGTATTCTTACTGCTTGGTATATTCAATGTATAACCCAATACCACATAATAATGTCCTAATATACTGCAGTTGAAAATAGTTGGAACAGAATAATATTGGATTGGAATATAATGATGTTCCAATTCGCACATGACATGACTCTACGATGACGCGCGCAGTGAGGTTGTTTGGAGCTGGAGCTTATTGGATGCATCTCCCCGCATCCTTTCTTTTTTGAGCATTCGGGAACGCCTGTGGCACATGATGCGCGGCATAAGCCAAGTCCGGGACAGGGTGTATCTGATTTGGTGTTTCATGGATCCTATATTATCGGACGTTATTTTCATTTTTAATTCACAGTCGATATTATAGTATATGTTTTTCTTGAACGATTGCTGATATTTATCTGTGTCAAAGACTTTGGAAAGACACAGTAGCCTACTTTAAAAGTGTCGCTCGTCGCAGAGTGCTGGCTAATTGTTGCTAGTGGGGATTCATGCGTTAAGCATCGGGAACTCTCCAGTGTCGCTCTCCATAGACACATGTACTGAAGATGCATTGAAGAGAAAGACCACTGAGAGTTACTATGAATCATGTCTCGGGACCCTATGTATCCATGGGATTTAGTGAAACTATAGTCAAGAAAAAAGATAAACCTAAAGTTGGTTTGTGCTCATAGGGCCATAGACTAAACTATAAAGGACGTATCCGTTCAACTGCCATCAACTAAACCGCCCACGAATGTCTCATAACAGAATATCACCTCAAGTTTGACTGCTGATGTTTCGTCTGTGAATATTATTTTTCAACTTTGGTGTCCTCTTCAGACTCTCCTCTCATCGGCTGTATCCTACGTGGACGCTGCTGCTAGCTATGCTGCATGGGACACTATATTCTCCGGGATAGCATAGTACAGCATGATCTCAGCACTGGTCCACAGATCCGATGCGATGTGCTGCCAGTGTCTGTTCTCGACTATCACTGGCTCATTAGGACTGCAGCTCCACGTTAGACCAGCATCAGATAGCCTGTCATGGGAAGATAGATTGAGGAGCTGAGTAGGGTAAGGGAAAGAGGGGGAGGGAGATGAAGGAGATGCGCCCGCAGACTTCTTTCTATGTGTAGTAATTCGACCATGTCAAATGGTAGTGACAGAAAGTGATATAATAGCCCACCGCGATAAGCGGTTTGATGCAGCTACCCAGCGGAGGACTCACATATCCGCTCCTATAGATTCCACAATGGACAAGGAGAACAGGAATAGCCGTACGGGTGATTAGATGGGTTTTTATTGCATTACCACTACTTAATGTAAAGATAATTCGATTGTTTTTGGATTGGGGGTTGATGAGTAGCCTTGCACTGACGTGGTATGCTCTGGATACCGCCCAAAAAGTCGTCGGTCCCAAACGAAGACATAATAATAAGGTTCTAGCTAAGTGGGTTGGTTCTTTTCAGTTGTCCAGGTTAGCCTATACAATTAATAAGAAGGGAGATTGACTTGTGTAAATGTCCTAGAACGTTTTTGGAATGAGCTCTGAGCCCGTGGCAATATCAGTTGAGATTTTCTAAAGATTCTAAAGTAGGACCATAAAGTGATTGTATGCCCCCGTCTGTCGCGGGGTGGGTTGCAATCCGACGGGGAGGGGGTCGCCATCCGACACGGAGTGGGTCGCTGTCCGTTGAGCTAGTGGTGCTGAAGTCTGGATGATGCCTGTTCAGCGACTGCAAGGCTGCCGCTCCCTCCACGTAAACGAAGACAACGGCCGCTTCTTGCTACTAGCCATCCTGATCGTTCTGTATCTGCTGTGCGGTGCCGTGGTGTTTTCTGCTATAGAGCGTCCTTCGGAGGTGCAGGCGCACGGCAAATGGAACATAACACTTTTCAACTTCAGTGACACGTTCAATATCAGTTTGGAGGATCTGAACTCTTTCCTGCGGGAGTATGAGACTGCTATTGCCGCGGGCATCCGAGCTGATGCTCTCAGGCCGCGATGGGATTTTACAGGTGCTTTTTATTTTGTTGGGACTGTGGTGTCAACTATTGGTGAGTATAAGAAGCAATCTTATCAGTGATGTAATGCATTCCTGTCATTCAGACACAAAGTGATGGCACGGGGAACACGAGGAACAAAGACACATATACGAGCGTCAGTCTAAATTAATTCATGAATAGCTAAAACTGTAGACATTATCCTGCTTTGCTCACGAGAGAGTGTGTACAATATCACACTACTCTTCGGGAATTTGCTGTACTGACTATGGCAACATATTCTTCCAGTCTTTAGATATTCAATGATTGATGTATATTTTATTTACGGTTTAATGTAATGCAACATCTAATGTTGCCATTAGCTATGCATGGACAGTGTGCACAGATGTTCTCCAAATCGTTCTGTTTTGTTTACAGCACAGTTAGCCACCATATTGCATTAATGCATTGCTTTAAGTTTCAGTGTTTAAGATTTCACTGACTTTGTAGGAACCATCTTCATATCTCCATAAACAATGTATGTGTGCTGAACGTTCAACACAGAAAGATGATGACGTCTAAAATGGCAAGGGTGGCAGTAAGGGATGAACCATGGAGGGTTGTCCTCACCCAGAAAGGGGTGTCTTGTCCAAAAAGACAAAAACTCAATATGTAGAGACAGAAGCCCTCATGATAGCTTCAGACTCCGATTGTTCATCTGGCTTTCCTTAGGACGTTGTCATAATAGACCAACTCTATAATTATATCATCATTTACTAGACCTACTGTAAAAAGGGATGTATCAACACCGATCCTGCACCACCTCAGCCTCAGAATGCTTTCTCCATATTATTGCTAGACCCTCAATGATACTCCTCCTTACACAGTAAAATGACTGCATCATCACAATCTGTCTCAGAATCCTGTTTTTCCATTGGCTTGTAGCCTGAACATAGTCATAGGCCTACTACAACTATATAGTGCATCATAGTTGTCTGTAAATTGACCATATCATCAGCCTCATATTGTCATGCCAAACTTCACCTTCTGTACATCTGGCATGCAGGCTGGTACACACACACACACACACACACACACACACACACACACACACACACACACACACACACACACACACACACACACACACACACACACACACACACACACACACACACACACACACACACACACACACACACACACACACACACACACACACACACACACACACACACACACACACACACAAATCTGGAAACCAGGCTGGTAAAGTATAATATGATTCACAACTCCTCCTCCATGTAAAATGGCTGCGTCATCATCTTCCTTCAACCTCACAATCCTATTTTTTCCACTGGCTTTCACCCAGAACACCAGATTAGCAATTTTTCCATTCATGTGTTACATCTTAGCTGTGGAGGAGTCTTTGGCACGCAGGCGACATCCTATTTCT
Organism: Oncorhynchus gorbuscha; assembly: GCF_021184085.1. Lineage (NCBI taxonomy): Eukaryota > Metazoa > Chordata > Actinopteri > Salmoniformes > Salmonidae > Oncorhynchus > Oncorhynchus gorbuscha. The sequence goes on from NC_060178.1 coordinate 102,932,741, forward strand.
CTGCCATTTGGCTTGGCTCAGCTAGCTCTGCTCTCCATTCAGCTAGCTCTCCATTTTCCATTCTGAGAGGCAATGCACGTAAATCTGTATAGGACAGGACTCTCGGGTGCATTTCAGGAACATTTTGAGCAATAGAAAAAATAATGTTAATGAGAATCCCCCTCTGCTCCCCCTCATTTAACATTTCCTCCTGATAGGTCACTAAAGAGCAACTGTCCCCCCAGTACAGCCTGAGGGTTGGTGACGGCTGTGTGGCATAGCTGATGGTGACTGAGGTCTGATGGATACTGTGTGTGTGTGTGTGCAGCCTGAGGGTTGGTGACGGCTGTGTGGCATAGCTGATGGTGACTGAGGTCTGATGGATACTGTGTGTGTGTGTGTGTGTGTGTGCGCGCGCGTTCGTGTGCGTGTGTGTACCCTAACAGTCTGTGTGTCAAAGATGAGGCCCAGTGGGAAACATGGGACACAGGATGTCCTAATGACATTCTTCTCTGGTTTTTAAACAGTTTTTCTGGTTCAGAAAAAGTCATTTATTAAGAGTGTAATCAACGTGTTTCAGAAATTATGCCATTTTTCACGATGAGATCATGACATCATATTTTGGTTGTTATCTGGTCAGGTAATGTATTTTTCTGGTTGCTCAAAAAGACGTTAACAACACTTCTTCATACAACCTGTCCAATCCCAATTCATACCGTCCTCGTTCTGCTCCAGTGCACATTCTTGGGCTCTTCATGAGTGTGTGTGTGTGATAAATACTTATTTTCTGTGTATTTTATAATTTTCAAATAATGGTGTCTGAATCAACGACTTCTATTGGAAGTATTTTAAAATAATTTCCAAATACATAGCTTACTTTTTAAAAGTATTTATTTTAAATACCAGCCCTTGTTCAAATGCATGGAAGTATTTTAATATTTGTATAAATACTGTGTAATTTAATATTTTTATAACGCTCGTCTGAAGAAGAGGACCAAGGTCCAAGATAATTTATTCAAACTGAACACTGACACAAAGTTGAACAAAATGAAACAGTTCTGTCTGGTGCAGACACAAAACAGACCCACATAACACAGGTGGGAAAAGGCTACCTAAGTATGGTTCTCAATCAGAGACAACGATAGACAGCTGTCCCTGATTGAGAACCATACCCTTCCAAAACAAAGAAATACAAAACCTAGACAGATGAACATAGAATGCCCACCCAAATCACACCCTGACCAAACCAAAATAAAAGAGCGAAGAGAGCGGAGAGCGAGAGAGGAAGAGAGAGAGTGGAGCAAAAGTGAAAGATAGAGAGGAGTGATAGAAAGAGAGAGAGATCAAGAGAGAGAGAGAAACAGACAGAAAGTGGGAGAGAGTGAGAGAGACAGAGAAAGTGGAGAGAGAGAAAGAGAGAGAGAGAGACAGAAAGTGGGAGAGAGAGAGGAAGAGAGAGAGAAGCGATAGAGAAAGAGAGAGGGGGAGAGAGAAAGAGAGTAAAGAGTGCGAGAGAGAGAGGAACAATAGAGAGAGAGAGAAAGAGAGAGCGAGAGAGCGAGAGAGAGAGACAAGCCAAGAGAGTGAGCTCTCCAAGGTTCTGACTCTAAAGAAGCTGGTGTTCTCAGGCCCCACAGGAGCTCAGTGTGTGTTAAAGCATTTTCTGTATGTCTATATCTATACCCAGCGTTATGAGAGAGCCATGACATATCCCATTATTTGGTTTAGAGGAGGAGGTGGTATTTCTCTCTCACACAGATACAGACTCAGTCTGTCTCAGTACAGAGCATAAAGTCAGAAGTTCTGCACTGAGCTCTATGTCTGTACTGCTCACATCATGGGAGAGAAGGTTGATGATCAAAGGGGGTTTTGGGTTGCCCCAAACACCCTGCTGCTTGAGACACCCCTGTAGAAGAGCTCTCTAAGATTCTACATAGATACACAGTGAGATAGATACAGAGACTGACATTTATAGTAACACTCAGTCAATAACCAAAACTAATCTCCCACCTGTTTAACCTACCCCTTTGAAAACTCTCAAGTACTCTCTCAAGTACTCTCTCTCTGTCTCAAGTACTCTCTCCCTGTCTCAAGTACTCTCTCAGTGTTTCAAGTACTCTCTCAGTGTCTCAAGTACTCTCTCAGTGTCTCAAGTACTCTCTCAGTGTCTCAAGTACTCTCTTTCTATCAAGTACTCTCTCAGTGTCTCAAGAACTATCACAGTGTCTCAAGAACTCTCTGTGTCTCAAGAACTCTCTGTGTCTCAAGAACTCTCTCAGTGTCTCAAGTACTCTCTCAGTGTCTCAAGTACTCTCTCAGTGTCTCAAGTACTCTCTCAGTGTCTCAAGTACTCTCTCAGTGTCTCAAGTACTCTCTGTGTCTCAAGAACTCTCTCAGTGTCTCAAGTACTCTCTCAGTGTCTCAAGTACTCTCTCAGTGTCTCAAGTACTCTCTCAGTGTCTCAAGTACTCTCTCTCTCTGTCTCAAGTACTCTCACAGTGTCTCAATAACTTTCTTGCCAGGTCTCCCAGGCCTCTTTCGGAAAAGAGGTTTTCAACCCCAATAGATTTTTCCTGCACAAAGCTCAGATGGGGTAGGTTTGGCCATTCCAAGAATAGTTTTTAGCAGTGTTGGGTCAGTTCCATTTCACTTCAGTCATTTCAGTTTACTTCCTGAATTGAAATGGAATCAGGAGGAATCTTCTGGAAAGTCAATGCACTCAAACATTAATTTTAGGAGTTAACAGAGCAGACCAGACCAGACAGTCACACACACGCTGATGCTTGAGACACCCCTGTAGAAGAGCCTCTAAGCTCTCTGGTTGGACCATTTCCAAGGTGACTTGGTTAACAAACAGACTGACTAAGTCGCTAATAATATAACTGTAGTTTATGGCCAACAGAGCCGTAAATAATTAACCACTGTGTGTGTGTGTGTGTGTGTGTGTGTGTGTGTGTGTGTGTGTGTGTGTGTGTGTGTGTGTGTGTGTGTGTGTGTGTGTGTGTGTGTGTGTGTGTGTGTGTGTGTGTGTGTGTGTGTGTGTGTGTGTGTGTGTGTGTGTCAATAGAGTCCACATTGGTTGATTGTTAACTACAGGTAATTGGGACAATGACCGTCAGTCCATCACTAAATAGTTGGTGGTCTTGTTGTAAGTGCCATTAAGTTGCAGTACTGTGTGCACACATGCGTGTGTGTGTTTGTGTGTGTGCATGCATGCATGTGTGTGTGTGCATGCATGCATGTGTGTGTGTGTGTGTGTGTGTGTGTGTGTGTGTGTGTGTGTGTGTGTGTGTGTGTGTGTGTGTGTGTGTGTGTGTGTGTGTGTGTGTGTGTGTGTGTGTGTGTGTGTGTGTGTGTGTGTGTGTGTGTGTGTGTGTGTGTGTGTGTGTGTGTGTGTGTGTGTGTGTCAATAGAGTCCACATTGGTTGATTGTTAACTACAGGTAATTGGGACAATGACCGTCAGTCCATCACTAAATAGTTGGTTGTCTTGTTGTAAGTGCCATTAAGTTGCAGTACTGTGTGCACACATGCATGTGTGTGTTTGTGTGTGTGCATGCATGCATGTGTGTGTTTGTATGTGTGTGTGTGTGTGCATGCATGCATGTGTTTGTGTGTGTGCATGCATGCATGTGTGTGTTTGTATGTGTGTGTGTGTGTGTGCATGCATGCATGTGTGTGTTTGTATGTGTGTGTGCATGCATGCATGCGTGTGTTTGTGTGTGTGTATGCATGCATGCGTGTGTTTGTATGTGTGTGTGTGTGCATGCATGCATGCATCTGTGTGTTTGTATGTGTGTGTGTGCATGCATGCATGTGTGTGTTTGTATGTGTGTGTGTGCATGCATGCATGTGTGTGTGTGTGTGCATGCATGCATGTGTGTGTTTGTATGTGTGTGTGTGCCATTAAGTTGCAGTGGTGCGGTGCTGTGGTGGCAGGCAAGTAATAACGGGAAAATATTGACATTGGCATAAACAAACTCACAGGGACTCAAATGGACCATAAAGTGTGTTTAATGGAGGTTTGAGTTAGGGCCTTTGGTCTGAGCACAGTTAAGATCTATAGTTAGAAAGGAAAAAATCATTGCCCATATGTCACCTTCCTCCAAGGTGCATGACCAAATAATCAAACTGGAGATAAGGACAATATTCAGCCATTTTTGGAGCACAGTGGAAGTTAATTTGAATAAACATTAGTATTCGTAAAATCAACACGTGCAGTGGATTAAAGTGCCAACCCACTGGGCACAGACGTCAGTTCAATGTCTAGTTTTGATTGAGTTGTCAACTAACGTTAATTCAAAGTGAAATCAACACAAATTTGAACCATCATTAGATTTACATTTACATTTACATTTAAGTCATTTAGCAGACGCTCTTATCCAGAGCGATTGATATTGAGATATTGAGATATCAGCTGATGTACGAAGGGCTATATATTTTTTTTATTTGATTTGACATTTGATTTGAAATTTTATATAATTAAATTTGATTTGATTTAGGTCAAAGTTTGGAAAAGGAAAATACATCAACTCTCTGCGCTGATTCATGTAATCAGAAGGAATAAGTCTCTGTGTTACTGTCGACAATAAAAAGTCCTCAGAAACATGCGTCTTCTCCTTTACGACAATGATAACACACCTGAGTGGGCGGGTGTAGTGTCCAGATGCAATGCACATTTCCAAGCACTCTGATTGGTTGGGAATGGCAGGGCTATGGTGGGTGATGGGTAGGTAGGCTGAGCAGCCAAACTAAGGAACTTCTGCTAGCCTTGCACATTTACAACCATGCTTGTTTCCCCAGGCAGAGTCAATGTCAATCAAGGTAAATAGTGGAGTTTAGATGAGGGCGGACTAAGAATGGAAAAGGGAAGGAAAGCTAGCTGGCCTTCCCCTTAACCCCAGGTTTATGGAGGCGTTATGGAGCCCCTTAACCTCAGGTTTATGGAGGAGTTATGGAGCACCTTAACCCCAGGTTTATGGAGGAGTTATGGAGCACCTTAACCCCAGGTTTATGGAGGCGTTATGGAGCCCCTTAACCCCAGGTTTATGGAGGCATTATGGAGCCCCTTAACCCCAGGTTTATGGAGGCATTATGGAGCCCCTTAACCCCAGGTTTATGGAGGCGTTATGGAGCCCCTTAACCCCAGGTTTATGGAGGTGTTATGGAGCCCCTTAACCCCAGGTTTATTGAAGCGTTATGGAGCACCTTAACCTCATGTTTATGGAGAAGGTATGGAGCCCCTTAACCCCAGGTTTATGGAGGCGTTATGGAGCACCTTAACTTCAGGTTTATGGAGGCGTTATGGAGCCCCTTAACCCCAGGTTTATGGAGGCGTTATGGAGCACCTTAACTTCAGGTTTATGGAGGCGTTATGGAGCCCCTTAACCCCAGGTTTATGGAGGCGTTATGGAGCCCCTTAACCCCAGGTATATGGAGGCGTTATGGAGCCCCTTAACCCCAGGTTTATGGAGGCATTATGGAGCCCCTTAACCCCAGGTTTATGGAGGCGTTATGGAGCCCCTTAACCCCAGGTTTATGGAGGTGTTATGGAGCCCCTTAACCCCAGGTTTATGGAGCTGTGGAATGGGTTGGGATGATAGAGCTCCCTGATTCCTCTCCTGTCCTCTCTTAGTAAGCATTAATGCAATACAGCCCCACTTTCCTGTCCTCTCCTCTCCTCTCCTCTCCTCTCCTCTCCTCTCCTCTCCTCTCCTCTCCTCTCCTCTCCTCTCCTCTCCTCTCCTCTCCTCTCCTCTCCTCTCCTCTCCTCTCCTCTCCTCTCCTCTCCTCTCCTCTCCTCTCCTCTCCTCTCCTCTCCTCTCCTCTCCTCTCCTCTCCTCTCCTCTCCTCTCTTCTCTTCTCTTCTCTTCTCCATTAGTAAGCAGTAGTGATATAGAGCCACTCTCCTCTCCCCTCTTGTCCTCTCCACCTGTCCCCTTTCCTCACCTCTCCTACATTAGTAAGCAGTAGTGATATAGAGCCCCTCTCCTCTCCTCTCCCCTCTTGTCCTCTCCACCTGTCCCCTTTCCTCTCCTCTCCTCCATTAGTAAGCAGTAGTTATATGGAGGCCCTCCCCTCTCCCCCTTGCCCTCTCCAATCTCCTCCCTTCCTGTCTCCAATGTTGTCCTCTCCACTCCACCCCTCTCCAATCTCTTCCCCTCTTGTCCTCTCCACTCGACTCCACTCCACTCCACCCCTCTCCAATCTCAACCCCTCCCCTCCTGTCTCCCCTCTTGTCCTCTCCATCTCCACCCCTCCTCTCCCATCTCCTCTCCTTCCCCAGTTAGTTGCAGCAGCAACAGTACAAACTGAGGCCCTATAGAGCTTGCCAGGATGTAGTCCTAAAAAACAGGAATGAATTACCTCTGGTTCGCTCAGACATTCCTATGGGGAAAATGAATTGGGGAAATAACAGGGTTTTTGGTGAACACCAAAAATAAGGAGATCTAATACATTTTGTTCTCTGAGATAATATCAGTCAGTTAACATGACCTTCATTATTATGAAGCCTTTATGTGCTTGTATAAATTCCATAAATACATAGGGTTAGGCTTAAACTCAAAAAGTGATGTTAGCTTATGAAGAATATCTCATGGAACAAAACGTATAAGATCTCCTAGGCATGTGATTATCATAGACCAGTGTAGATCAGTGTTTATCCCAAAACCCTACAGAAACTCTGTTCATTTCTCCATAGACTTTGGCCAACAAACCATGTCAGTGCCTATAAAAAGACTCCATTACTATTGCATATTAGATTGGCTCTGTGTACTGGGCGTGTGTTTGTGTGTGTGTTGTGCGTGCATGTGTGTGTATGTACTGGCCGCTGCTGGGCGTCAACAAGTAATCCAGGAGTCTATGAGGCTTTACAAGACTGAAAAATGTCAGATGTCAACTCCTCAACCTGGCAGATATTGAACTTCTAGATTTTGGAATTTATTTCTGTCTACGTTCCGTGTTGTGAAAGTCACATGAAGCCTGTCAAATCTGTGACATTGACTGCCAGAGGGTATACTGTATTTTGATGTATTATTTGGCTGTTCTGAGGTGTTTGATAAAGTGCTATTCTGCTGTGCTGTTCTGAGGTGTTTGATAAAGTGCTATTCTGCTGTGCTGTTCTGAGGTGTTTGATAAAGTGCTATTCTGCTGTGCTGTTCTGAGGTGTTTGATAAAGTGCTATTCTGCTGTGCTGTTCTGAGGTGTTTGATAAAGTGCTATTCTGCTGTGCTGTTCTGAGGTGTTTGATAAAGTGCTATTCTGTTGTGCTGTTCTGAGGTGTTTGATAAAGTGCTATTCTGCTGTGCTGTTCTGAGGTGTTTGATAAAGTGCTATTCTGCTGTGCTGTTCTGAGGTGTTTGATAAAGTGCTATTCTGTTGTGCTGTTCTGAGGTGTTTGATAAAGTGCTATTCTGCTGTGCTGTTCTGAGGTGTTTGATAAAGTGCTATTCTGCTGTGCTGTTCTGAGGTGTTTGATAAAGTGCTATTCTGCTGTGCTGTTTTGAGGTGTTTGATAAAGTGATAGCGTTGGGTCAAACCATCTGTGTTGTTGTAATTGTTGCTGAGATAGAGAAAGGAGTCAGAGGAGTTGGGTGTAAAGTACTCTCAATCTCTGAAGAGGTGGGTGTGAAATACTCTCAATATCTGAAGAGGTGGGTGTGAAATACTCTCAATCTCTGAAGATGTGAGTGTGTAATACTCTGAGGAGGCGGGTGTGAAATACTCTGAGGAGGTGGGTGTGAAATACTTTGAGGTGGAGGGTGTGAAATACTCTGAGGAGGTGGGTGTGAAATATTTGCAATCTCTTGGAGTGGGTGTGAAATATTTGCAATCTCTTGGAGGTGGGTGTGAAATATTTGCAATCTCTTGGAGGTGGGTGTGAAATACTCTCAATCTCTTGGAGGTGGGTGTGAAATATTTGCAATCTCTTGGAGGTGGGTGTGAAATATTTGCAATCTCTTGGAGGTGGGTGTGAAATACTCTCAATCTCTTGGAGGTGGGTGTGAAATACTCTCAATCTCTTGGAGGTGGGTGTGAAATACTCTCAATCTCTTGGAGATGGGTGTGAAATACTCTCAATCTCTTGGAGGTGGGTGTGAAATACTCTCAATCTCTTGGAGGTGGGTGTGAAATACTCTCAATCTCTTGGAGATGGGTGTGAAATACTCTCAATCTCTTGGAGATGGGTGTGAAATACTCTCAATCTCTTGGAGGTGGGTGTGAAATACTCTCAATCTCTTGGAGGTGGGTGTGAAATACTCACAATCTGTTTTTGGAGGTGTTAGCACTGCAGTGTCTCTCGCTTTTCTTCAAGATGCAGTCTCCCCATTCTGTCTTCACCTCTCTCATGCCAACTCTGTCTCTCCCTCTGTCTCTCCTCTTTTCCAATGGTGTCTGTACAGTAGATGGCCTGTTAAGGCCTGGTGAACCCAAACACAACTATTTGATTGGATCATGTATCACTGTTGTCAGCCAACCTCTATCCCAGTGTTCATGTCTGAGCTGAGGTTAGACAATCTTTGTCTACGCAGGCTAAATTCCAAACAGAACCATATTTCCTAGTCACTAGACATTCCTGTCGATCTTAGAGGATCCTATAGATCTGAAAGGTAGAAACATTTTAAGATGTAACTATAAACATAATAAATATGCAGATGCATTTAGATACTTACACACACACACACACACACACACACACACACACACACACACACACACACACACACACACACACACACACACACACACACACACACACACACACACACACACACACACACACACACACACACACACACACACACACACACACACACACACACACACACACACACACACACACACACACACACACACACACACACACACACACACACACACACTAACAACCATGTGTTCTCTCTCTACCTCTCTCTTTCTCTCTCCCCATCATTCTCTCAATCTCTACTTCTGTAACTAACAACCAGGGAGAAAGGGTTGAGACATACTCTTTCTTTACCTCTCTCTTTCTCTCTCCCCATCATTCTCTCAATCTCTACTTCTGTAACTAACAACCAGGGAGAAAGGGTTGAGACATACTCTTTCTCTACCTCTCTTTCTCTCTCCCCATCATTCTCTCAATCTCTACTTCTGTAACTAACAACCAGGGAGAAAGGGTTGAGATATACTCTTTCTCTACCTCTCTCTTTCTCTCTCCCCATCATTCTCTCAATCTCTACTTCTGTAACTAACAACCAGGGAGAAAGGGTTGAGACATACTCTTTCTCTACCTCTCTTTCTCTCTCCCCATCATTCTCTCAATCTCTACTTCTGTAACTAACAACCAGGGAGAAAGGGTTGAGACATACTCTTTCTCTACCTCTCTTTCTCTCTCCCCATCATTCTCTCAATCTCTACTTCTGTAACTAACAACCAGGGAGAAAGGGTTGAGACATACTCTTTCTCTTGCCGTGTCTCTCTCTCCCTTTTATCTATATAGTGCACTACTTTTGAATCAAAGCCCTATGGGCCCTGGTAAATAGTATTTCACTATGTAGGAAATAGGGTGTCATTTTGGACACAAGCTTTAACAGTCAGGAAGAATAGCTGACAGAGGATTGTGGGTGTAAAGATGCCTCACAGCTATTTAGCACATCTGTGGGTAAATAGAAACCGAATTAGAGCCTATTATCCTTATACCACCACAACAATTTGATATTGTATTTCTACAATATCAGACATTTTCCCACACAGTTCTTTCTTACTCTTTGTAATTGGAACATTTAGTGTACTGTAGTCAATTTTAGAGTAAAAACATGCAATGTAGGTCAGGACAGGGGAAGCTTTTCACTAAGCCACATTTATCTAAAATCTCTGTTTCTGGAACACAGAGATTCTGACAAACAAGCAAAGATTCTCAAACACTCATAGGTTCTGGAGCACTCATAGGTTTTGGAGCACTCATAGGTTCTGGAGCACTCACAGGTTCTGGAGCACTCATAGGTTCTGGAGTACTCATAGGTTCTGGAACACTCATAGGTTCTGGAACACTCATAGGTTCTGGAGAACTCAAAGGTTCTGACAAACACTACAGCATGCTATAGCATTGCGTGTCAGAATAGATTAAGTCTGCGAGAATAAAAACCTTACAAAGCTCCCCTGTGTGATCTATACTATCAACCTTTGCAGTTTCCTTTCCAAGGTTGTTTCAAAGTCTCTGTGAGGCCCTGAGAGTAGAAGAAGGTAGCTGGGGTGAGAGACTCACACCAGACTTGGGCTGCTACTAAATAGAAAAGCCACATAGGGCTCTGGTCAAACGTAGTACACCATATAGGGAAGAAGGGGCCATTTTGGGAAGTAGACTTGGTTTATCTGTGAACGACAGAGCATTGTTAAGAGTGTTGAAATGCCTTCCCTCTTCACTGTGAATGCCGGCTGGTCCTGGTTTGTGTATGATGAGACAAGATCATTATTAGTGCTGTCAGCAGCCTAGCAGGCCATGAAAGAGATTGGGTTTGCACAGTCACATTTCAGGGCCCTCTACTCACACATTAGGCATGATAAACAATCATCAGACAGATAGGCTGTTGACTCAACTGAGTATCAAGTTCTGCAAGGTAAGCCTCTGATCAATTTTTGTTGTTGTATTTTATCAGGATCCCCTACTCTTCCTGAGGTCCACACAAAACATGACAAAATAAATCAAATCAAATATTATTAGTTACATACACATGGTTAGCAGATGTTAATGTGAGTGTAGCGAAATACTTGTGCTTCTAGTTCCGACAATGCTGTAATATCTAACAAGTAATCTAACAATTCCCCAAAACGGTGCCGATAGAGATGGCGACTTCTCTTCTAGTCCTTAGGACACTGTGCAGCATTTTGTTTTTTTATGAATGATTTCTTACATTGTTAGCCCAGAAAACCTTAAGTGTTATTACATACAACCGGGAAGAACTATTGGATATCCTTTGTCTGCACCTCCCAGGGCATTTGAACTGATTCCAGAGGCCGACCCAAAACAATGCCGCCAGAGGAGGGTGCCAGAGCGGTCTTCTATTGAGGCTTGTGCGCAATTCCACTACGCATACAAGGCCCTTCCCCGCCCTCCCTTTGGCAAATGACTCCATCTTGTTGCTCCCCTCCTATACGCAGAAACTAAAACAGGAAGCGCCCGTGCTTAGGTCTATCCAACGTTGGTCTGACCAATCAGATTCCACGCTTCAAGATTGCATCGATCACATGGACTGGGATATGTTCTGGGTAGCCTCAGATAATACCGCTGATGTATATGCTGACTCAGTGAGAGAGTTTATTAGGAAGTGTATAGGAGATGTTGTACCCACTGTGACTGTTAAAACCTTCCCTAACCAGAAACCGTGGATTGTTTGCAGCCTTCGTGCAAAACTGAAAGCACGCACCACCGCATTTAATCATGGCAAGACGACTGGAAATATGGCAGAATACAAACAGTGTAGTTATTCCCTCCGCAAGGCAATCAAACAAGCAAAGTGTCAGTATAGAGACAAAGTGGAGTTGCAATTCAACAGCTCAAACACGAGACGTATGTGGCAGGGTCTACAGACAATCATGGATTACAAAAATAAATCCATCCCCGTCGCGGACATCAGTGTCTTGCTTCCAGACAAATTAAACACCTTCTTTGAGGACAGCACAGTGCCACCGACGCGGCCTGCTACCAAAGACTGTGGGCTCTCCTTCTCCGTGGCTGACGTGAATCAACATTTAAACGTGTTAACCCTCGCAAGGCTGCCGGCACAGTACTCACAGCGTACTCAGAGCATGCACAGACCAGCTGGCTGATGTGTTTTCGGACATGTTCAATCAATCCCTATCCCAGTCTGCTGTCCCCACATGCTTCAAGATGGCCACCATCGTTCCTGTTCCCAAGAAAGCTAAGGTAACTGAACTAAATCACTCGACAATAGCACTCACTTCTGTCATCATGAAGTGCTTTGAGAGACTAGTCAAGGATCATATCACCTCCATCCTACCTGTCACCCTAGACCCACTTCAATTTGCTTACTGCCCCCAATTGGTCCACAGACGATGCAATCGCCATCACACTGCACACTGCCCTATCCCATCTGGACAAGAGGAATACCAATGTAAGAATGCTGTTCATTGACTACAGCTCAGCATTCAACACCATAGAACCCTCCAAACTCAATAATAAGCGTGAAGCATAAACCTTTAATTTGGTGAAGGTAGGAAACAACATTTCCACTCCACTGATCCTCAACACTGGGGCCCCACAAGGGTGCATTCTCAGACCCCTCCTGTAGTCCCTGTTCACCCACGACTGCGTGGCCATGCACGCCTCCAACTCAATCATCAAGTTTGCAGACGACACAACAGTGGTAGGCTTGATTAGCAACAACAATGAAACAGCCTAAAGGGAGGAGGTGAGGGCCCTCAGAGTGTGGTGTCAGGAAAATAACCTCTCACTCAATGTCAGCAAAACAAAGAGATGATCGTGGAAGTTTTGAGTGCCTATGTGTATATATCACCGACAAACTTAAATGGTCCACGTACACAGACAGTGTGGTGAAGAAGGCGCAATGTATTCTGTATACTACACTATCTATTCTCCACTATCTACTGCATCTTAGCCACTCTGTCACTGCTCATCCATATATTTTATACTTATATATTCTTTTCCCATTCCTTTACTAGATTGTGTGTATTAGGTTTTGTTGTGGAATTGTTAGATATTACCTGTTATACCTATACCTATCTATCTAGAAGCATAAGCCACAGTTATGAAAACTTAGAACACTAAAGAGGCCTTTCTACTGACTCTGAAAAACACCAAAAGAAAAATTCCCAGGGTCCCTGCTCATCTGCATGAACGTGCCTTAGGCATGCTGCAACGAGGCATGAAGACTGCAGATGTGGCCAGGGCAATAAATTGCAATGTCCGTACTGGGAGACGCCGAAGACATTGCTAGAGGGAGACAGGATGGACAGCTGATCGTCCTCGCAGTGGCAGACCACGTTTAACAACACCTGCACAGGATCGGTACCCCGGAACATCACACCTGTGGGATAAGTACAGGATGGCAACAACAACTGCCGGAGTTACTCCAGGAACGCACAATCCCTCCGTCAGTGCTCAGACTGTCCGCAATAGGCTGAGAGAGGCTGGATTGAGGGCTTGTAGGCCTGTTGTAAGGCAGGTCCTCACCAGATATCACCGGCCACAACGTTGCCTATGGGCACAAACCAACCGTCGCTGGACCAGACAGGACTGGCAAAAAGTGCTCTTCACTGACTAGTTGACAGGCTCGTTTTGTCTCACCAGGGTTGATGGTCGGATTCCCGTTTATCGTCGAAGGAATGAGCATTACACTGAGGCCTGTACTCTGGAGGTGGATCGATTTAGAGGTGGAGGGTCCGTCCTGGTCTGGGGTGGTGTGTCCCAGCATCATCGGACTGAGCCTGTTGTCATTGCAGGCAATTTCAACGCTGTGCGTTACAGGGAAGACATCCTCCTCCCTCATGTGGTACCCTTCCTGCAGGCTCATCCTGACATGACACTCCAACATGACAATGCCACCAGCCATATTGCTCGTTCTGTGTGTGATTTCCTGCAAGACAGGAATGTCAGTGTTCTGCCATGGCCAGCGAAGAGTCTGGATCTCAATCCCATTGAGTAAGTCTGGGACATGTTGGATCGGAGGGTGAGGGCTGGGGCCATTCCCTCCAGAAATGTCTGGGAACTTTCAGGTGCCTTGGTGGAAGAGTGGGGTAACATCTCACAGCAAGAACTGGCAAATCTGGTGCAGTCCATGAGGAGGAGATGCACTGCAGTACTTAATGCAGCTGGTGGCCACACCAGATACTGACTGTTACTTTTGATTTTGACCCTCCCCCTTTTTTTCAGGGACACATTCCATTGCTGTTAGTCACATGTCTATGGAACTTTTTCATTTTATGTCTGTTGTTGAATCTTGTTATGTTCATACAGATATTTAAACATGTTAAGTTTGCTGAAAATAAACGCAGCTGACAGTGAGAGGACATTTCTTTTTTTGATAATTTTACATATGAGATGAGTAATGAATGTAAGTTATGTAATGTAATGATGTCTTAAATGTTATGTTAACATTATTAAAGTGGCATTGTTTAAAGTGACCAGTGATCCATTTATTAATAGTCACAGTGGGTACAACATCTTCAATGCACTTCCTTATAAACTCACTCACCGAGTCCACGTATAGAACGATGTTGTTCTCTGAGGCTGTCTGGAACATATCCCAGTCCGCATGATCAAAACAATCTTGAAGTGTGGATTCCGATTGGTCAGACCAGCGTTCTGCATATAAGACTGTATAAGCAAGATGGAGTCATGGTCGGAAAAATCAAAGGGAGGGCGAGGGAGGGCCTTGTATAAATCGGAGAAGTTAGAGTAGCAGTGATCTAGTGTATTGCCCGTGCGAGTGGTGCAATCAATATGCTGATAGAATTTAGGTTGCCTTGTTCTCAAATTTGCTTTGTTAAAACTTCTTTGGGATAGGGGGCAGCATTTTCACTTTTGGATAAATAGAGTGCCCAAATTCAACTTCCTGCTGCTCATCCCCAGAATATAAGATATGCATATTATTAGTAGATATGGTTAGAAAACACTCTAAAGTTTCTAAAATTTCATGTCTGTGAGTATAACAGATCTTATGTAGCAGGCAAAACTCAGAGGACAAAGCTTTCAGATTTAGTTTTTTGAGGTCACTGTCAATGAGATTTCATTGGGAAACTAGATTTCTAAGGGACTCGTTTGCATTTCATACCGCTTCCACTGGATATTACCAGTCTTTAGAAATTGGTTGAGGTTATTCCTTTGTGTAATGGAGAAGTACGGCCATTTTGAATGTGTGTCATTTGAAGTGTACTTTTTGAGAAGGCGCATGACTAGAAAAGTAGTGTGAGTTTGTTGTCTTCCTGTATTGAACACAGATTGTCCCGTCTACAATTTGATTGATTATTAACGTTTAAAAATACCCAAAGTTGTATTACAAAACTAGTTTGAAATGTTTTGGCAAAGTTTACAGGTAACCTTTGAGATATTTTGTAGTGATGTTGGAACTGGTGTTTTTCTGGATCAAACGCACCAAATAAATGGACATTTTGGATATATATCGATGGAATTAATCGAACAAAAGGACCATTTGTGATGTTTATGGGACATATTGGAGTGCCAACAAAAGAAGCTCGTCAAAGGTAAGGCATGATTTATATTTTATTTCTGCGTTTTGTGTGGTGCCTGCAGGGTTGAATTATGCTATTCTCTCTTTGTTTACTGTTGTGCTATCATCAGATAATAACTTCTTATTCTTTCGCCAAAAAGCCTTTTTGAAATCTGACATGTTGGCTGTATTCACAAAGAGTGTAGGTTTAATTTGGTATCTTACATGTGTGTTTTAACCTGTTACTCCTACCCCCTACTTTTTCGAACATTCTGTTAAAAATCGTGCAACATTTCAGCGCCCTGCTGCTCATGCCAGGAATATAGTATATGCATATGATTAGTATGTGTGGATAGAAAACACTCAGACGTTTATAAAACTGGTTAAATCACGGCTGTGACTATAACAGAACGTGCGTTTCATCGAAAAGCGCAGAAAAATCTGATCACTGAAAATTGAAATATATCCATCCGCCACTTCAACCCATTGATAAAGGCGAACCACAATAAATGGGGCTGAGGTTGCAATACCTACAGCTTCCACACGATGTCAACAGTCTTGTCATTTGCCTAGGCTTTGTTTCTTGGTCAAACGAAGAAGAGACAAGCCATTTCTTCAGGTCTCCGACCGGATATTTTGGTTGAGATTTACCCGGACATTATTTCCAGACGGACAGCTAAAGAATATACATCGCCTCGTGATCAATTTGGTCGCTTATTAACATAAGGTGAATGCACCAATTTGTAAGTCGCTCTGGATAAGAGCGTCTGCTAAATGACTTAAATGTAAATGTAATTAACGTGTACTAATACCTAAAGTTGCATTACAAAAGTATTTCGAAGTGTTTTGTGAAAGTTTATCGTCAACTTTTTTAATTTAAAAAAATGACGTTCCGTTATAAGAAGCTATTTTTTTGTTTATCACACAGTCTTCATAGATCGATATCTAGGCTATATATGGACCGATTTAATCGAAAAAAAGACCCAATAGTGATTATGGGACATCTAGGAGTGCCAACAAAGAAGATGGTCCAAGGTAATGAATGTTTTATATTTTATTTGTGCGGTTTGTGTAGCGACGACTATGCTAATTATTTTGTTTATGTCCCCTGCGGGTCTTTTGGGGTGTTACATGCTATCAGATAATAGCTTCTCATGCTTTCGCCGAAAAGCATTTTAAAAATCTGACTTGTTGCCTGGATTCACAACGAGTGTAGCTTTAATTCAATACCCTGCATATGTATTGTAATGAACGTTTGAGTTTTAACTAGTACTATTAGCATTTAGCGTAGGGCATTTGCATTTACAGATGTCTAGATGGGACGCCTGCGTGTCAAGTAGGAGCAAGAGGTTAATGAACGTTTGATTTTTATAGCATTTTATTTGAATTTGGCTCTCTGCATTTTCCCTGGCAATTGGCCAAGCGGGACGTGACTGTCCCACCTATCCCAGAGAGGTTCAAATCCACAGCTATAATAAATGCAGCCTCAGGATATATGGTTTCCAGTATGCATACAGTCCAGTGACGTTCCTTGAGGGCCAGTGTCTGCTTGAGGGGTATAATAATATTTTGAAGATAAATACACAACGCAGAGGATGAGAGGACGAGAGTACTAAAAACAGAGTCCTAATGGTCAATAGGGAATTGTCAATAGGAGTTGGGTTTCAGTTCAACAGCTGTTTAGAATATGTGATATGTCACTCCTGAACTCAGAGCTACTTTTGCTACGTTCTGCACATTGAGTCGGGAGCAGGATACTTGTTATTTAGTCATTGGCCAAGTTGTACTGCAAGGACTTCTGTTTGGTCATCCCCAGGCTAGGGTGGGGGATAAATAACATCCTGTTCCTTTGTTCAGTGGAGAAAAGCTGAGGACAGTGGAGACTGAACATCTACCTCCCAACATAACGTCTTGATTTATGTTGGGAAAAAATAAATCTCCCCCAGATTTGCTTTGGAGTTTGTGCTATTGAAGAATAACATAAATTGCTAACGGGGTATATACACAGCTCTGACTATAACTGACAATAATTTTCTTGGAGATAATATATGGCCGGCATTTGATTGTAAGGAATTCTAGGTTGGGTGACCAGAAGGACTTGAGTTCCTATATGTTTTCATGATTACACCATGAGTTGTTAATCATGAAGCCTCCAACCCTGCCCTTCCTGTTCACAGAGAGGTGTTTATTGCTGTCGGCGTGATGCATAAAGAAGCCCGGTGGCTGATCTGACTCCAACAACGTATCCCGAGAGAGCCATGTTGCTGTGAAACAGAGAATGTTACAATCTCTGATGTCTCTCTGGAAGGCAACCCTTTCTCTAATTTCATCTACCTTGTTGTCAAGAGACTGGACATTGGCGAGTAGTATACTCTGAAGCGGTGGACAGTGTGCATGCCATTGATTTGGGTCGGCTTTTGGGATTAGATCCACTGTCCTGGGTGGTGGTCCGAACAATGGATCTGCTCCGGGATAGTCGCATTCCTGGTCGTAAAGTTGGTAAGTTGAAGTCGCTCTTATATCCAATAGTTCTTCCCGGCTGTATGCAATAACACTTAAGAAGATTTTCTGGGCTAACAATGTAAGAAATAATACATAAAAAACTCAAACCTGCACCTCCTCAAGACTCGAAGTGAGGCGATCACCTCTGTTGGTGCCATCTTGCTAATATAGAACATTAATAGACAAAAGCTCAAGGACAGAACTACTTCAAAACATTTTTTATACAAAACTTACACGTAGCCTACATATCAATACATTCACACAAACTATCTAGGTCAAATAGGGGAGAGGCCCTGTGCCGTGAGGTGTTGCTTTGTCAGTTTTTTAAAACCATGTTTGCTGTTCATTTGAGCAATATGAGATGGAACGGAGTTCCATGCAATAATGGCTCCATATAATACTGTAAACTTTCTTGAATTTGTTCTGGATTTGGGGACTGTGAAAAGACCCCTGGAGGCATGTCTGGTGGGGTAAGTGTGTGTGTCAGAGCTGTGTGTAAATTGACTATGTAAAACATTTGAGATGTTCAACATATTAATGTTTCTTATGAAAAGAAGTGATGCAGTCAGTCTCTCCTCAACTCTTAACCAAGAGAGAGCTGCATGCATAGTATTTATATCAGCCATCTGATTACAATGAAGAGCAAGACGTGACGCTCTGTTCTGTGCCAGCTGCTGCTTAACTAGGTCTTTCCTTGCAGCACTCGACCACATGACTGGACAATCATTTAGTTGGGGTGCCAGGTAGGTATTAAAATGTCTTAAAGACAGGTGGGACGGTAGCATCCCACCTGGCCAACATCTGGTGAAATTACACAGCGCAAAATTCAAACTACAGAATTATAAATATTTACCTTTCATAAAATCACAAGTGTAAATACATTAAAATAAAGCTTAACTTCTTGTTAATCCAGCCGCTGTGTCAGATTTCAAAAAGGCTTTAAGGCGAAAGCACATCATGCGATTATCTGAGGACAAAAGCATGAAAAACATATTTCAGGAAGGTTTGCCACGAAAGTCAGAAATAGCGATACAATAAATGC